>NC_056746.1:922540846-923140846 GCF_019279795.1 Protopterus annectens | reverse complement strand
TGGCATATGGAATTAGTAGAATGCAGGATGTCATGAAACCCAAGGCCTGCAGGATTTTCCTTGCAGATAAGTGGGTTTTTGTTGCCAATTTCTTGAAGTAAGTAGTCAGTTGCTTTTGCTTGTCTGGCGTGAGATAAGCCATCTGGGCAGTTCTATTTAAGCTTGCACCCAGGAATATTATCTCTCGAGAGGGCACTAGTTTTGATTTATTTTCATTTAATGTGTACCCTAGGCCAGTTAGTAATCTTTTTACAAATGCCAGATGCTTTAGAAGAGTATCTTTGTTCTCTGCTTAAATTAGGCATTCGTCCAAGTAGGGATATATTTGAATTCCTTTTTGTCTGCAAAACGCAATTATGAGTGCCAGGCATTTTGTGAAGACTCTGGGCGCAGTAGATAAGCCAAAGGGCAGTGCAGAGAATTGGTAATGCATTGAGCCAGCTATGAATCTGAGGTATCTTCTGCAAGATTGTCTGATTGGGACATGCAGGTATGCCTCTTTTAGGTCCAAAGTTACGAGCCAAGCCCTCTTGCCCAGCATGGGCAGTAGCTGCTGTAGAGTCAACATCTTGAATTTTGGAACTTCAAGAAACGTACTTAGTAGACAGGTCCAGTATTCTTCTCCAGGTTTTGACCTTCCTGGGTACTAGGAAAAGTCTGGAGTAAAATCCTTGCCCCTGCTCTTGTTGTGGTACTTGCTGAATGGCCCTCATGTCCATGAGGGCTGTGATTTGAATTTGTGCCTCTGCCATTGATTGTGTGGCAGGTCTGGCATGCCCTTTGACCTTGGTAGAGTGTGAAAATGGAACCTGTAGCCTTGGGACACTATGTTCAGGACCCATTTGTCTTGGGTAACCATTTGCCAATTTGATGAAAAAGATGCTAGTTTTCCCCCTAAGGGGGCTGTCAAAAGAAAACTGCTTGGAACTGGTAGAGGAAAGTCATTGGGACTGTTTCCTGTAAGGTTGTGATTCGTCTTCTCCGCTTTTGGAGGTAGGAGCACCCCATTGTTTAGGCCTGTATGAGCCTTGGGGCTGAGATCTGCCTCTGGGATGCCTTTATCTGCCTCTTTGTGGTCTGTCTGACACTGGAAAGGACCAATTTTTTGAAGGCCAGTTCCTGCTAAACCTGGGTGGCTGTACCTGTAAGAAATCCTTGACTGTCTGCATGGATTTTGCTTTATCCTCCATTTTTTTCAACACCTCTTCTGCTTTAGTACCAAACAAAGTATCATGATGTAATGGTGCATCTAATAATTTTGATTTAACATGATCAGGCAGATTCTGTTCCTTTAACCAAGCATGCTTTCTAATAACAGAACCTGTAACAGCGGCCCTGCAAGAGGCCTCCAGTGAATCATAACCACATTGCAAAGTATGCTTTCCCACTTGTTCAGTTGCATGCAATAAATCCTGCAATTCCTTGTTCTCTGAACATTCAGTATTTGTCAACATTTTCTGTTTAAGCAGTGACATTAAATATTGCTGATATTTAAGCATATAAAACTGACAATTTAAAGCCCTTAACAGCCAGGGTAGCAGAAGTGTAGACTTTTTTCCCCCATCTGTCTAGAGCCCTAGAATCCATATCAGAGGGGACAGGGTTATTTGCAGTGGAAGGTTTAACCCCCTCGGGACCCTAAGATATAGTTTCTGGGTCAGCAACGGGGTTTTTATATAGGAATTTATGAGAATCCGGGACCCTGTAGTATCTGTCTGGCTTAGCAGGTGCAGAGGGTAAAGAGTCAGGGGACAGGCCGGACTCTGAAAATACATCGTCTACAATGTCAAGAACAGGTGGAATAGCAAGGGGTCTGTGCTGAGGAAGTAGCAGAAAGTCTCTGAGCTTTTTCTTAGATTCAGAATAATCCTGGCTCTCCCAGTGGAAATGCTTCCTCATAGTATGTAGGGTTTCCCCAAAACAATAATCCTCAGGAGGAGAGGCTGAAGGAATGGATTCTTCAGCATCAGAATCCTCATAGGGAAGCATGGAGTAATCCTGTTCAGAAGAGGAATCAGAGGAAATAGATACCTGATCAGAACAATCATACTCTGTTCTCTTGCCTAGGCCTCTTATCGGGGGGGGGGGGGATGGGAGCCCCCGATCAAAGTAATTAGGTCTTCGGCCATTTTGAGAATCTGTTTTTTAGGCATGTAAGTCTGAGTAGGAGGATGCTGTACTTGTTTCTTTGTCTTTAGAGCTGCTTTAGTCTTTGTCTTTGAAGCCGAAGATGGCTTAATATATAGTTGTGTAGGTCTGAAGACACCCTCAGAAGCTGATGCCTGCTCAGCGGCTCCGGACCCATCTGAGGGAATGATTTCAGAGTGTCCAATACCTTGAGTATCCAGAGGCCCAGTCGGCTCCACGTGGGAGTCAGTAGCGGCCTGTGGCTCTGAGGTAGTGGGTGCCAGGGGCTGCGAAAGCTCCTCACTGAGAACCGGCGAACCGGCAACTGGCCTAGTAGAGGCTTCGTTGTCGGTTTTGGACCTCAGATGCCTATCCTTGTCCTTGCATTTTTTTGTAAACTCCGGTTGTCGGCTGGTCCGACGGTATTATATAATTAAATCTTCGGCCAAAGTAATGAAATGCAAAATCAAACAGACGCTTGATAGTGCGTTGGTTAAATCTAGCACAAAACCGACAGCTAGCAACGTTGTGATCAGGGCCTAGGCAAGGAATACAGTAAGAGTGAAAATCCTTATGAGGTATTTGCTTCCAACAAGAAATACAATTGTTAACTTTTTCTGACATCGGTATGGAGCAAGAAAAAAGTTTCCCCAACGGGGTACTTAGTTTTAATGAAGACTTCGGTTCTGAAATTCGGATTTGAAAAATCTCAGGAGTTGGCCGACCGGCACTTGCGAACTGCTTTTGCTTCGGGCACCGCGCGGCAAGAAAGACTGAAGAAAATGGCGTTGGCTGCATCTTTTATACCCCTGGCGCACTGACATCAGGGAAGAGGCGACAGCAACCGACGCCGGACCTAGACTTTGGAAGTCTGGCCGACTGAGGGTAGCCTGCCAGCAGGATAACCCAAGAGTAATGAGTGCAACAATGAAACACGATGAACATCTTGTCATATTTTCTAAATTCCTTTGTTCAATGCAAGTAGAAGCATAACTGCCTGTGGACATCCAATTGGTATAGCTTATATTCTGCATTGTTGGCATAGTTTGGAAAGAAAAAGTACAGTTTTGTACCTACCATAAATGTAGATGTTCGAGTGTATATACTGCTGCAGTCATCACACTTGGGGTTATCCTGCCGTCAGGCGGTCCCGCAGTTGGCCGCATCCCAAAGTCTTGGTCCGGAGTGGGTTGTTGTCGCTTCTTCCCTGACATCAGTGCAACAGGGGTATAAAAGAGGCAGCCAACGCCATTTTCTTCAGTTTTTCTTGCCCCAGATGTCAGGTGCCCCCAACTAGGAAGGCAATACAAATAACTATGCAAAATACCTTAGTAGATAAACAATAGTACTAGCTGTTAGCAAATACACCATATAGGCATGCATCCATTAGACTGATGTACATGGAGTTATAACTGACACCCTGGTATGTAGAGGGGATGGTGGGAGGGTAACCTGGACTGCAGCAGTATATACACTCGAACATCTACATTTATGGTAGGTACAAAACTGTACTATGTTCATCGTGTAATACTGCTGCAGTCATCACACTTGGGTTGAATCCCAAAGCTATGGATGGGTGGCTAGTACTAAACTGGGTTAGGTGAAGCTAGGATGCCCTGCAGAACTGCAGTGGCAAAACCAGCTCTGGTTTTTGAGTATAATGGAAGGTGGTAGTGCTTGGTAAAGGTGTGCACTGAACTCCAAGTAGCTGCCTCCAGAATGTTCTTGGTTGGAACCCCATTGAGAAAGGCTGCTGAGGTTGCTGTAGCCCTGGTAGAATGGGACCTAATATTAACAGGCACTGCTTTCCCATGGTGCGAGTAGCAAAAACGGATACAATGTGCTATCCATTTGGAGATGGTCTGTTTTGAAATAGCCTTTCCTTGTGAACCTGCAGAATAGGATACAAAGAGTTGGTCAGTTTTTCTGAAGATCTTTGTCTTATCCAAACAGTAACGTAGCTGTCTGTGAATGTCCAAAGAGTGAAGGAGTCTTTCTCCTTTATTCTGGGGGTTTGGATAAAAGGTGGGTAAATGAATGGTCTGATTCAAAGCCACACTGGATACTACCTTTGGCATAAAGGTAGGGTTAGTTCGTAAAGATACTCTGTCCTGATGGAAAACTATGAAAGGTTCCACTGCCATAAGTGCCTGTAGTTCTGAGACCCTGCATGCTGAGGTGATAGCCAGCAACAGAGCTGTTTTCCATGACAAGTATTGTAGTTCTGCTGAGAAGGCTGGTTCGAAAGGAGGCAGTGTTAATTTTTCTAAAACGAAGTTGAGGTCCCAAGCTGGCATTGGGGGTTTTCGGGGGGGTCTTATATTCTTAGCCCCTCTGAGAAACTGCCTTAGTAAAGGGTGTGAGAATATGGGAGGATCCGTATTATATTCAGGTGAAATGGCTGAAGCATGGATCTTAATGGATGAGAAAGAAAGGCCTTTGTGTAGCATCTCAGTTAAGTATTGCAGTATTTGAGGAATGTTTGGTATCCAAGGATTTTGGCCTTTAGCCTGGTTCCATGCACAAAATCTTTTCCATTTGTCTGAGTAAGATTTTCTGGCGCTGGGCCTCCTGGCCTCCAAAATGACATTCAGGACGTCCTTTGAGAGAAGTGTTGATTGACAATCCAAGGTATTCTCCATGCAGCTAAATTTAAAGTCCTGAGCTGACTGTGAAGGATCTGAGAGTTTTGCTGAGTCAACAGAAGTGGGAATTGAGGTAAGATCCATGGAGGGCTGTGAGTCAAGGTCCTTAGTAATGGGTACCAGTGCTGACGTGGCCAATCTGGAGCAATGAGGATCATTTGAGGTGTCTCTGATCTGACTTTCAGTAATACCTTGGTCAAGAGAGGTAGTGGTGGGAAGGCACAGACTGTCAATGCTGTCCAACTGAATGATAGGGCGTCCACTTTCCAGGCTAGGGAATGATAAGTCCTTGTGTAAAATTTCTGTAGTTGGCAATTGTTGGGGGAGGCAAATAGATCTATGTCTGGGCGTCCCCACCTTTGAGTTATCATTGAAAATACTTGTGGGTGTAGTCTCCACTCGTGAGGATCTGCCAAATTTCTGCTTAATTCGTCTGCCAATATGTTTTCCTTTCCTGGCAGGAATTGTGCTTGCAGTTGTACTTGGAAAGTCAATGCTGTGTTCCACAAGGTCATTGCCTGTCTGCATAAAGGGTAGAAGTGTGTTCCTCCCTGTTTGTTTATGTACCACACAACTGTGGTGTTGTCTGTCCTTATTAGTAGTTGTCCTGGATGCAAGAAGTCCTTGAAGGCTGTCAGTGCATTTTGCACAGCTAGCATCTCCTTTTGGTTGATGTGTAGATGCATTTGTTTTGCGGACCATTTGCCCTGTATGCACTGTCCTGCCATGTGTGCTCCCCAGGCGTAGTCTGAAGAATCTGTTGTCATAGTTTGGTTTGCTGGAGGTAAGACAAAAGGAAGACCCTTATTTATTTGACATGCTTGAGCCCACCATAGGAACTTTTTTGAAGGCAGGGAATGAGAGGTATACTTGTTTTGAGGCTGTGCCTGTGTTGAGTCCATACACTTTTCAGGTACCATTGTAATTTCCTCATATGCAGCTTTGCATGTGGAATTAGTTGAATGCAGGATGCCATGAACCCCAATGCCTGCAGGATTTTCCTTGCAGTGAGCTGGGTAAAAGTTGCCATCTTTTTGAAGTTCTGAGTCAGTTGTTTTTGTTTGTCTGGCGTGAGATAAGCCATCTGGGCCGTTGTATTTAAGCTGGCACCCAAGAATATTATGTCTTGTGAGGGTATTAGCTTTGACTTCTTTTTGTTTGCTGTGTACCCTAGGCAACTTAGCAGCTTTGTTACAAATGCCAGATGCTGTAACAGAATGGACTTGCTGTCCGCTTGGATCAGGCAGTCGTCCAGATAAGGATAAATTTGCATTCCTCGTTGTCTGCAGTATGCAATTACTGATGCCAGGCATTTCGTAAATACTCTGGGCGCAGTAGATAAGCCAAAGGGCAATGCAGGGAATTGATAATGCGTTGTACCTGCCAAAAATCTGAGGTATCTTCTGCAATCTTGTTTGATAGGGACATCCAGGTATGCCTCTGAGGTCCAACGTTACCAGCCAAGACTCCTTGCCCAGCATGGGAAGAAGCTGCTGTAGTTGTGAGCATTTTGAATTTGGGTACCTCCAGGTAAGTGTTTAGAATTGAGAGGTCTAAAATGGGTCTCCAGGCTTTGTCCTTTCTTGGTACTAGAAATAGTCTTGAGTAAAAACCTTGACCTTGCTCCTTTGTAGGTACCTTTTGAATTGCTTTCATATCCATGAGAGCTGAAATTTGCATTTGTGCCTCTGCCCATTGGTTTGGAGGCAGATTTGGCATGCCTCTCATCCGTGGTAAAGTGTGAAAAATGAAATCTGTAGCCTCGGGTAATAATATCCAGAACCCATTTGTCCCTTGTTATGACGCGCCAATTTTGTGGAAATAGAGCCAGTTTTCCTCCCAAAGGTGCTGCCAGAGCAATTTTGCTTGGCAGGCGAAGAGGGAAGTCATTGTGTTTGTTTCCTGAAGGGTTGAGATCTTTCGTCTCCACCTCTTTGAGTTGTTTTGTGCCATTGTCTAGGCCTGAAAGAACCTTGTGGCTGGCCTCTGCCCCTTGGGCGTCTGTACCTACCCCTTTGGGGTCTGTCTGATGCAGGAAAGGAACAGTTTTTTGATGGCCAGTTTCTGCTGAAACGAGGAGGTTGTACCTGTAAAAAATCTTTAACTGTCTGCATAGATTTTGCCTTTTCTTCCATTTTCTTTAAAACTTCCTCTGCTTTGACACCAAATAACACATCTTTCTGCAATGGAGCATCCAATAACTTTGCTTTGACATGTTCTGGTAAGGCTTGCTCTTTTAGCCAAGCATGTCTACATATTACAGATCCTGTGACAGCTGCTCTACATGAGGCTTCCAATGAATCAAAACCACACTGTAAGGTATGCTTTCCCACCTGTTCTGCTGCATGCAGCAAATCCTGCATCTCTTTGAAATCAGGTTGATCTGACTGAGGGATCATTTTCTGCTTTAACTGTGTAATCAAGTACTGCTGGTATTTTAGCATGTGGAATTGGCAGTTTAAGGCCCTCATGGCCAAAGTGGCAGACATATACACTTTCTTCCCCCATCTTTCTAATGCCCTGGAATCTCTTTCAGAAGGTAGTGGATTCTTAGCAGTAGAGGCCTTAACCCCTTTGGGACCCTGGGAAATGGTTTTGGGGTCTGCAACAGGGCTTTTATATTGAAACTTATGAGAATCAGGAACTCGGTAGTATCTGTCTGGTTTAGCTGGTGCAGGAGGTAAGGAATCTGGGTTTAGACTAGATTCGGTGTACACATCATCCAAAATGTCTAAAACTGGAGGAATTGCAAGGGGTCTATGCTGTGGGAGAAGAAGAAACTCACGGAGTCTTTTCTTAGAGTCAAAGTAATCTTGGCCTTCCCAGTGGAAGTGTTCCCTCATGGTGTGTAAAGTTTCCCCAAAAGAGTAGTCTTCAGGGAGGGAGACAGAGGGAATGGACTCTTCAGCATCTGAGTCTTCATAAGGAGGGAAGGAATAATCCTGGTCCTCAGAGTTAGCTGAGGAAATGGATGCCTGGTCAGAAGAAGGATAATCTTCCTCCAGTCTAGACCTTTTGTCAGGAGGGGGTTGTGAACCCCTGATAAGGGTAATTAAATCCTCAGAAATCTTAAGCATCTGTTTTTTAGGCATAGGGGCCTGTGGGGGGGGGGGGGCTGTGGACCCGGTTTCCTAACTTTTAAGGGGGCTTTAAGTTTAGCATAAGACTTAATAGAGATAGCTGTCGGTTTGAAGACCCCTTCAGAAACCGAAGACCTGTCCAAAATCTCCAGATCACCATCAGGGTTGGCGTCCGAGGGGTGAGATGGAACCGGCTCCTGAGGCCCAGCTGATTTGGTCTGGGAGGCCGTCAGAATTTCTAAATCTACGGCAGTCAGGGGCTCGCTGAAAACTGGAGAACTGGCGGCAGGCCTTGCTGAGGCCTCGGTATCTGGTCTTGGCCTTGGTTGCCTGTCCTTATCCTTGCGTTTTTTAATCATTGCTGATGTTGGTTGCTCCAACGACATGCTACAATTAAATTTTCTGCCAAAATAATGTCGGGCGAAACCTGCCCGATGCTTGATTGTATGTTTGTTGAACCTAGCACAAAACCGACAACCAGAGACATCGTGGTCTGGGCCTAGGCAAGGAATACAATAAGAATGAAAATCCTTATGAGGTATTTGCTTCCCACAAGAAATGCAATTATTAACTTTGTCTGACATCGGTCTGAGGCAAGAAAAGTTTCCCCAACAGGGTACTTAGCTTTAGAGAAGACTTTGGGCTGAAATTCAATTAAAAAATCTCAGGAGCTGGCCGACCGGCACTTGCGAACTGCTTCGGGCACCGCGTGGCAAGAAAGACCGAAGAAAATGGTGTCGGCTGCCTCTTTTATACCCATGTCGCACTGACATCACGGAAGAAGTGACGACAACCGACGCCGGACCAAGACTTTGGGATTCGGCCGACTGCAGGACCGCCTGATGGCAGGATAACCCCAAGTGTGATGACTGCAGCAGTATTACATGATGAACATCAGGCAGGTCAATGGACCGATTCAAATTGGTCTCAGAACATACTTTGGGAAGGAATGAAGTATTTCTTCTAAGAGAGGCTTGTCTTTGTGAAAAACTAAATAGGGAGGGTGTATGGACAGAATTTGAAGTTCTAAAAACCCTCCTAGCTAAAGTAATGGCTATCAAAAAGACTGTTTTCCAGGTTAGAAATTTTAGCTGGCAAGAAGAAGCTGGTTCGTATGGTGGGAGAATCAGAGTAGTCAGTACCAAATTGAGGTCCCAAGGAGGTGGTGGTTCCCTTACTGGAGGCCTTAGTAAAAATGTATCTTTCAGGAAAGCTTTGCACAATCTGTGAGACATTATTTTTGATCCCATGACTCCTATCTGGTAGATATGAGGGCTAATTGTACTCGTATGGTAGCTGCTGCTGCGCCCTCATGAAACTAGAAAGCGTCTCACTGCAGGGGATATGTCTGGAAGCCTGGCTAAGACTGGAAGTGGAGCAGCCAAGCTGTCAGTTTGAGGGTTTGGACAGAAGGTTGTAGCGTTCATGACTGATGAGTCAGAAGATTTGGTACCGGATCCAGAATCCACAGTTCTTCTCGGAGATGGGGCCATAGGAAAGGAAACCAGATTTGACGAGTCCAGTACGGAGCGATGAGTATTACCTGCAACTCCACAATTTGACTTTCTGTAGAACTTTGGGGATTAGTGGAAAGGCATAAAGGAGTCCCGGGGGCCAATCGTGAACAAGTGCATCCCTTGGTGACTCCCCCTGAGGGGGGGATTAGGGCAAGGTAGCTTCTGCATTTGGTGTTCATGGACGTGGCAAAGAGGTCGCAGCAAGGATGGCCCCACTTGCAAAAAATCTGGTTCACTATTTCCTGTTTTAGGGGCCACTCATGAGGCATTAAAATTGCAATGCTCAATTTGTCTGCTATCATGTTGGATTTTCCCAGAATGTGCGTTGCAATTAGAAAACGTTGAGAAAAGACGGCCCATTGCCATATTCTTTGAGCCTCTCAACACAGGGTTTAGGATCTGGTTCTGCCTTGTTTGTTGATATACCACACTATCGATATATTGTCTGTCTGTATTGCAATCGTACCTGGTGGAAGAGAGTTCTGGAATGCCTGCAACGCCAAAATCTCTAGGACACTGATGTGCAAGTGGTACTCATGGTCCTGCTAAGTTCCTTGGACAGTCTTTCCCAGATAATGCCCCCCCCCCCCCCCGTATCTGGGACTCATCCGTGATCACTGTAGCTACTGGTGGGTAAGAGTCAATGGCCTGCCTATAGTTACCTGCATGGATAGAAGCCACCAGCGTTGGTCTTTCTTGAAGGAGTCTGTAATGAAGATCTTGTGGGACATGGGTAACTCCTGCATGGACCACTGAGCGAAGAGTAGCCACTGCAGGGCTCTCATATGTAGATGTGCCAGAGGTACTAACGCTATTACAGCTGCCATAGTCCCCAAGATCTTTAGAACAAACTTTGCCTGTACTTTCTTTTTCAAGAGCAAGACAGACACTTGATGGCGCAGTGTCTGAACCCTGTCGTGAGGCAGTTTTGCTACCATGTCTTCTGTGTTTAAGTCTACTCCTATGAATGTAATATGCTGTGATAGCAACAAGGCACATTTTTCAAAATTTATGGTAATGCCCAGATCCGAGCATAGATGAATGGTGGTGTCTCTTGCTTTGGTTAGTAGATGCTCGGTGGTCGCAGTCAGGAGCCAGTCATCTAAGTACGGAAATACCTGGAATCCTAGACACTTCAGGTGAGCCATGACTACTGCCATGCATTTGGTAAACACTCTGGGGACTGTAGTGAGACCAAAGGGCAGAGCTTGGAATTGGTAATGAATGGCTGCCAGCCTATCTCCTGGAGCGCCTGTCCATTTTTATATGGTACTACGCATCCTGAAGATCGATTGAGCACATCCAACTGTCTTGTCCCAGAAAAGGCAGTACAGACTACAGTGTCACCATCTGGAACTTTGATTTTTTTTATGGACTTGTTCAGCCTGCTGAGATTCAAGATGGGTTTCCAGTCCCCTGTTTTATTTGGAACTAAAAAGAACCTTGAGTACTTTCCGGATCTGATTTGGTCTGCGAGACTTCTGGATGACTCTTTCTTAGCAACCGTTGTATCTCTAGGGTTACTTGATCCCTTTGACAGGGTGGAATGTCTGGGACTGATCTTGTTTGTGGGGGTGTGGTGGAGAAGGGTATGTTGTATCCCTTGGATATTACTGACTGTACCCATTTGTCTTGAGTGATGTTTAGCCAGGCTTTTGGGTACAGTGATAGTCTGCCCCCGACTGCCACCAGAGGTGGTCATGCGGGCCTCCTTTCACGTATCTCTGTCACCCTGATTTTGCGGACCCCCCCCCCTCTGCTGCGAGGTCAATGTCTTCCATTGTTATTTCCCCCTCTGCTCCTGGGGGAAAATTCACCACGTGGGTCTGGCGAAGCTCTTTGGGATTTACGGAACCACATTTTCCCACCCTTCTGGCTTTTGTGATAAGGCCAGGTAGGGAGGGAAAAATGTACCCCCACAGCAGAGTTTTGCCTTTTTGTTCGCACCTGGTCAGAGTCTCTAACTTTTGGTCCGAACAAGGACAAGCCGTCAAAAGGGGCATTAATGAAGGAAGACTTGAAGGGCTCAGCAAACTCGCAAAGGTGCATCCAGAAATGCCTCCTCAGAGCGATTCCTGTACCAGCTGCCCTACTCGCACCATCCGCTGCATAAGAAATGAGCTGCACAGAGGAGCTGACTACTGAATTTAAGATATCAAGCTGGGAGGTCTGGAATCCTTCCAGCTATGGAACCTTGGAGGGCATGACCTAGCTCCTTTAGGAGATCCCTCTGAAGTCTGGTAAAATGGGTCAAATAGTTCAGCGACCTGAGTGTAAAGGCCTTTGACAAGAATGTACGCTTGCCATACCTGTCCATCGTTCGAGATTCCTTATTTGTCCGATGGACAGATGAAGTCTCAGCTAACTCCTTTTTGGTGGCTGCCGCCACCACCATAGCATCTATTGGGACACCTTTGGTTAAGAAATCTTTGTCTAATGGTGCTGTTATAAATTTGTTGGGCCTCCTCGGAACAGGTTCCACGGATTCTGGAGAGCCCCATGCCCTTCGACTAACAACATTGAGGAGCTGGTCGAAGGGTGGAGACACCCAAGAGGTGGAGGGTCGAGAACGAAATGCCTCTAGGTATATGGACTCATCCTCAGAAGGGGTAAGGGTCTTCCAGCCACCTCTGTACTTCAGGATTTCTGAGAAGGAGACATCCTCAGAGGGTGACTGAGGGGACCCTTCTGAATCACCTAAGTCCATATCTGAAGTGATAGACTTCTCAGGGGAGTCTAGATGTTTCCTCTTACATGTTCTCTTCCGCGGGACCTCTCCAGAGGGGTCCTCTGGGGAAGTTTCAGAAGAAAGTGACTCACCCAATGGGGCATCGGTTCTCTATGCCTGGGGGAGGGATGGTAGAGAGGCAGACACTGGCAGTTTTGGGGGAAGAGTGCTTGGATTCGAGAGTGGAGCCGTCAAGGGTGACAGCACACTCCTCATGACCTCAAAGGCACCATGACCTGAGCCCAAGGGAGCCTCCAGTTCCAAAGAGCCAGGAGACTTCTCCCATACCACGAAGGTGGGCTCCGAGGCCAATGTAGGCGCCAAGCTCATCTACGCCGATGCCCCAGAGGCAGATTCGGATCCGACAAAGGTCCGATCTGACTCTCTTCCCCGGACCCGATGGGGGAGCATCGGCTCCCAGACCGTTCGACAGAAGATGGCACTGAAGAGGTCGGAGCGGAAGTCGGGACAGAAAAACCTGGGGTAGGTGTCAGACCTAACCCCGTCCACCACAGACACATCCAAGCACTCCGGCTCCAAAACCACTCTGGTCAGAGGAGGAAGAGAAGGAGGGGCAGTGGCAGTTATCGGTTACAATTCCTTCTGGGCTGGACTTGAAAGGATCTTGGCCAGAGACAGAGTCCGAAGCATCCTCCTGACTAACCACTCCACATTGTCATCCCACAGACTCCTTGAGGATTGCGAGGACGGGGTTGAGGATTTAATGCTTCCAGCCACAGACAGCAAAATAGGTGACTGTGGAACTGAGGAGATCAGCTCCAAGGTTGGGGACTGGCTCCATCTGCAGCTCCTAGTCGGTTCTGAAGAAACAGGTTGAACAGAAGGAGTTGTCTTTCTTGGGTCCGAAAGCCTTTGGGTCTGAAGTCATGTCTTTAGCTAACTTCTTTACTAGCTCAGAAGTAGGAGCCGAAGAAGACTCTTTTAACTGACTTATCCGATTTTGGGGATTGAGAAGATTTGGAGGAGGTCTGGGTCCCTTCTAGTGCCTCAGAAAAAAGAACTTTAAGCAATCCCCTGACTAGAAGCTTGATTTTGCATTCCAGCAGGACCCTGGGACTAAAACCGTGACAAATGGAGCATGAGTCTTGAAGGTATACTGCACCCAAACAGTAGACACAACTAGTGTGCCCATCTGTTAATGACATTTTTTGTGAACAGGAATCACACTTTTTGAAGCCTGACTGCTTCACTTCTTTTCCTTCCTTACACATAGTGGTAAGTAACAAAAACAACAAACACTGCCCAGGAAACTACATTAATAATAATAACAAGGTTAACTATGAAAAACTATCAAAACTATTTAACACACCACACTAGTAAAGAGTAACTGTAAATATATATTTTCTACTTTACTTTTTTTTTTTTTTTGAACAGTCACGCAAGGAAGAGAAAAAGGCCAGAGGAGAGGTTTCTAATGACGGTCTCCTCTAGCCAGAGGAGATGTCTCTAATTTAAACGATGAAATCTCTTTAGGAAGGGGAAGAAAGTAGAAAGGGGAGCCCTCTAATTTAAAGGGCTAAGGAAGAAAAAAGGCAAACCATCTAACTTAAACAGGTTCGTTAAAGATAAGAGAGAGTTTTTAGTGAAAACGGGATAGGGAAGGAGCTGTAGGCCTAACGAAAGTGATGGCCAGCCACAAACAAATACAACAAGAGAAAAACTAGTAATTCACCACAAGGTGAGACCTAAAACACTGTAACTAACTCCAACAACAAAATTTATCCAAAAATACTATGGAAAAACAGAATAATATTGAAAAACTATTTTCACTTAGCCTGAGCCTAGTGAGAAGCACCTGATATAGTTTAGCAGCAAATGAGAACTGGGTAACCTTCCCTAAGCATGATAGGATAGGGTATAGCCAGTGGAAGCTCTCGAGCTTTAGTAATAGGCCGAGTCAGTTCTGAACCCAACCAGCAAGAATGAAGGCGAGATGGGACAACATAACATCATCAGTTATCCAAACTCAGCCTTCCAAATTTTTCTGGTAGAAAAAAATCATAAAATCTGAATATGTAAACATAAGTGTTCACTTGTATCTGTCTTCTGAGCCTGTAGCCCACTTGTGTGAAAAATATTCTTTTCTGTCCACTGGAATCAGTGAATGGTTGAAAAGTGTATTCCCTGCATGCAGAAAAAACAAGATTTTATAAGTTTTTTATCTGGTTCAATTATATGTCTGATTATCCGAACTACCCTAGGTCCCAATTACTTTGGATAATAGACTCTACTGTAAAATTTGTTTCTTCTTTCTTTTTTGTTTTCTTCTTACAGATAACAGAAGCAGTAGTAATTTAAGAAGAAGAAAAATAAAAAAAACTATAAGAAACCATGGTATTCTATACTTAACAATGATTTGCATTTATCTTTGTAGCAATTAGGAGACTCACCTAATCACCAAAATGGCAAATAAGATCCAAGAACTTAACAGGGGACAGGTGTATGAAGGCAGCAGGGAAGGAGAATGAGTGCTTGGAATAAAATCCATTTGCTAGGTCAGCTCTGCCTAACAGTGATAATCCCAATCAGCTGAAGTGGATGGATGGGATAATGCAAGACTTTTCAACTGATCGTGCATCAATTTTTATATGGAGAAAAATTAGAATCACTCTGATCTGGTGTATTCTGGCCTTAAGGATGAATCTTGTTATTAGAGGAAATGGCAGATAAGCATAGCGTAGACCAGTTGGCCAGTCTAATACTAGAGCATCCCTGTGCTGGACACTGGGGAGGTGGAAAAGGGATCAGGTAATAATGTGAATATGGTAAACCTGATAGGAATTCAGAGAACTAAAGTCATTGTCCCTCATATGCAGAAAATTTTCTTGGCTATGTCGTGGCAGAAGGACCATTCAGGATGGAGAAAGCAGGCAATGGCACCGCCTGTATGCTATGATGTGCAAAGCTCTAAGAAAGTGACCTGATTCTTTTATTTATGGCTATGTAGCATAGTGTACACGACTGAGTGCACTTTATTCGATGTTGTACCAGATTAGTGTCATGTTGACTGTCTGAAATGCCGACATAAGCTGCCCTGAAATGTCATTAATGTGGAGCAAACTACTCTCATTAACAGCAAAAAGAATGTTCTGACCCTACTGTCTCCTCCTCCTAAACGCCCAAGTGGGATCCTATGCCATTAGAGACCTGATTCTCCTGGAGCTCCCATTTCCTACAAATCCAATATTTCCACCATTACTAGAACCAGAGAAATTATAGTTGTGCAAAATCTTTCCATAACAGTAGACTTACTTCTCTTCACTGTTGCAGAATTCTTCACCATAGGAATCTCATGCCAAGGATAGCCCAACATCTGGCCAGTATACAAAATCCTTTAGATCTTGTATGAGCTGTATGTCACATATGCTCACTGTTTAGGGCATAAGGCATAAAGGTGATGTATGGATGCAGTTACCCAGAACTGAATTATCCCAGTAGGAAACAGTCTCCAAAGGACAAAAAAAGGTTATATGTACATCCAAAAGAAGAAAATGCAGATGGAAAAGGGAGACTCTCGGCCAAGAGGGAAACCAAAACAAATTCCAAAAGAAAAAAGGGGGGGGTGGAAGGAGGGAGTAAATACTGCCACAGTGAAGAGAAAAACATCTATTGTTATGGTAAGACTTTACACAACTGTACTATGTCCTTCTATATCACTGCTGCAGAACCTTCACTGTAGGGAAAGCAGATAAGCTCAAGAAAAGGATTGGGAGGTGGAAGGCTGGGAAGAGCCATCAACAAACCCATGCAAAACTTCTCTAGCAAAACTCGTTCTGGCCCTAGAAACCACATCCAATTAATGATGTTTAGTAAAGGTATGTATTGAAGACAAAGTAGCAGCTTCTAGGATGGAACTGGTGTCTGACCCCTTGAAGAAAGCACAAGAGGCAACAGCACTAGTGGAGTGAGCTCTAATGGAAGAAGACAGACATTCACCAAGAAAAGAACAACAAAAGGAAACAGCCTCAGATATCCAGGAGGATATGGTTTGCTTAGAAACAGTCAAACCCATTGTCCTGAGATGAAAAGAACCACAAAGCTAGTCAGACTTACAAATGGGCTTAGTATTAGCCAGATAATACCAGAGTTGTCTGTGCAAATCCAGGGTATGTAGGACTCTCTCACTAGTAGACTAAGAAAGGAAAAAAACAAGGGAATTGTACTACCCGATTAAAAGACAAATCATTAACCACCTTAGGCATAAAAGCAGGATTAGTATGTAGGGTCATCCTGTCTCTGTGAAAAACAAAAAAGGAGGGGTGACCATAAGGGCCTGAAGTTAAGAAACCCGCTAAGCAGAAGTAACAGCAAGCAATAAAACAGTCTTCTAGGTACAGTGTTGCAGAGAAGCTGAACCTGCAGGCTCAGGAGGAGCCTGGGTCAATTTTTCTAAAACAAAATTAAGGCCCCAAAGAGGAAGAATAGGCTTTCTTGGGGGCCTAAGATGCAGGATGCCTTTAAGAAACAGTGTGACCTCAAAGCAAGAAGCCAAAGGAGGATTCAAGGGCAGGCAGGCAGAAATAGCTGACAAATGGCAGACAGGCAGAAATAGCTGACGAATGGGCCTTTACAGAAGAACAGGCCAAGCCAGACTGGAGCAACTCAAACAAATAAGAGCGAAATAAAAGACACACACACACACACACACACACAGAAAAAGGGTTCTGGTTATGAGTATGGCAACAGACAGAATATTCTCTTTTATTTGGACGTACAAGACTTTCAGGTTGCAGGTTCTCTTGCCTCCTGTAAAACCCTGAGCATGTCCTCAGAAAAGAGGTGTCTAAATGGGATCAAAACACTATTACCCACAGTGTCAGTTGAAGACTGGACATGTGAGGATGATGAGTGACACCTTGTCCTGTGTGAGGTCCAACCGCTGAGGTAACTTGTGGTGAATGCCCCTGGCCAAATGCATTAACAGGGGAAACCAGTGGTGTCTCGGCCAAAAGTAAGTCACAAGAAAAGGGAGTCACTAGAAAGATTTTTGGGAGTCCAGCTGAATTTTTTGCAGGACTCTTGGAAGTAGGGGAAGAGGAGGGAAGAATAGAGAAACATCCCTTTCCAAGGAAAAGAAAGGACATCCATCTTCCATAGCAGATGGCATGGCACACTGGAACAGAAAAGAGGGAGCTGTCTGTTCAGAGGGGAGGCACAAAGTTCTACCTGAGGAAGACCCCCACCAATGGACTTTGTCCAGAAACACATCTCTGTGAAACAGCCATTTGTTAGCCTGTGTTTTGGGCCTGCTCAAAGTATCTGCACTAGATTATGCTCTGCAGGAATATACAGTGCCTGAAGAGTTAACTGATCCCAGGCCTGAAAAGCTAACCTGCAGAGAAGTTAAGACTTTATGCCCCCTTGCTTTTTGACATACCACATCATTGTGATGTTGTCCATGTAAACCTTCAGAGGGCCTGGAAACAACATGAGGTAAATAGCCTGAAGGGCCAGAACTAGGACTCTCATCCCTTTGATGTTGATATGATTCGACTTCGGGGGGGGGGGGGGGGGGGCAAAGACTAACTTTCAGGTGAGCACAGCAAGCTCGCCAGCTTACATCTGAAGTGTCGGTGAACGAAGGTTAAGTTGTTAAATCCACCACTCGAATTCCCACTTCAGACAAGGAAGGAGAGGCACACTGAAATCCAGAGGTACCCACTGAAGCTTCCGCATGTGCAGTATGGCAACAGGGAACATTCGAATAGAACAGGCCATGAATTCCAGGGCTTGAAGAAACTCTCTTACTGGAACAGTAGGCAGAGAAAGAAGAGACTGAAAGAGAGACCAACATTAGCACTGTCTGAATCCTGCAACCCAAATACACATGATCTTGACAGTGAGTCAGAACAGACTTTTGGAAGCTGATAATGAACTTTAGCTTCTGAAGGAGAGATATGATGAACTCCAGGTCCTGCAGCAGGCAACTGGGAAAAGGTGCTTGAAGCAACAAGTCATCTAGATAAGGAAAAATCTGAATCCCTTGTAGCCTGCAAAAGGCAATCACAGGAGCTAAGCATTTTGTGAATACCCTTGCGGCATTAGAGAGCCAAAGAGCAAAGCAAGAGAACTGAAAATGAGAAGAAGAAACAGAGAAACATAAAAACTTCCTGAAAAGAGGGTAAATAGGAATATGAAGTTAAGTATGCTTCAGATTCAAGGACACCAGAAAAGCCTGGGTATTAAAAGAGGAAACAGAGTAAGCACCCAAAAAGAAGGAACCTTGAGAAAGGTGTTGAACAAGAGAGATCCAGAATATGTCTCCAAGTGCCCTCCTTTGGAGGAACCGGGAACACCCTGAAGTAAAAATCCCTTTTCTACTTTGAAAAGATGGACAGGTTGAACAGCTTCCTGGTCCACCAGGGACCCAAGAACCTTGAGAAACGAGGAAGCTGTTCCAAAGGAGGTTTGGGAATCCCTGAAAAAGGAGGGGCAGACTTCCACACCATGAAGTAACCTTTACATAATAGAACCCAAGAATCTGAGATGATGAGATGCCAGTTTGGAAGACAGAGGGAGAGACAAAGAGACAAGGGAACCTGGCTGAGGGGTGGGGATGGGGAGAATCTGTCAGAGAAACAGATTTGACAGATAAAGGGGACTTCTGGCCCACAGACGTCACAAAAGACTTAGCAGGAGGAGCTCACCTACTACTCTTCCTGCCTTTAGTGGCCTAATGAGGCTGCCTGCAAACAAAAGCAGGCCTAGTAGGATAATTCCTCTGGAAAATAGGGACAGGAGAGATAAAATTATGTTTAAGGTTCTGCAAAGCCTTACCCTTTCTCTTGAACAGACAAACATAGCAGCACCCAGAAACTTGGCCTGAATGTCCTCAGGTAAAAGCTGCAGACAAAGTCAAGAGTAATGTCTCATGACAGACCCAAAGGCAGCAGCTGCTCTGGAACAGCCATCAGCCACATCACTTCTTTAGTCTGTGCTGAGCTTCATTCAATTATTTTTTGACACCTTAGAGAGGGCCTTGGTGGTAGAACTTGAAATGTGCTCTGTTTTTGGGATTATGGCTCTTAAGTTCTTTACAACTTGAACTATAAGGTAACAAACTGATGTGGATGAAATAAAATCATTTGATCTGAAAGGGTTTTAGCCATAGCTGGTGGATGGCTCAGCAATGCCAGTTTCTGCAAGCAATTTTGTGTTTTTTATCTCTTCCTTTAGTGGGTAGCTTGTTTAAACTTCTCAACATGGGTATTCTTTCGTCTCTTTCCACTGCATGTACTTACCAACAGGTAAGATATCAAAAGTTATGATAAAATAAGCAATTAAGATAGTAGAAAGGTTAGAGCAGAAAGTCATAAGAAGAAAAATGTTACCACATATATAAAGCAAAAGCAACCTACAGGACAAAGGAGAAAATGTTTTCCATGGCAAAGCATTTGTTTTTCCTTGACAATGAATAACAAGAGAGTGAGAAACAACAGTGCATAATGGAAAAATCTGCCTGACAGCCTGGGAAGGATTCATCATCTAAGCAGTCCTAATCCTTGTAGTATACAGTCTTATTGGTTACCAAAATTAGAACTCTTCAGATCCTTCTTTTGCTCAGGCCATCATCAAAGGGTTTTTATAAAGATGGTTGATTCCCATTAAACTTACTGTGGGGCTTCTGGGGCCGGCAATAAAACCCATCACAGATCCTGACTACAGATGCTTCTCTAGTAGGCAGAGGAGCCACTTCAAATTCCCTTGAATCACACAGAAGCCAGGATGGGTTCTGAAATTATGTCCATGGCAGAAAAATACATTTTATCCCATAACAAAGCCTACCAGATTTGAGAGCTGATATTCTGATCAACTGACTGTTGATTAATGCATGAATTAGCAAAGCAAATATCAACCTGCTGAATGGACAGTCATACATTGTCATTGAAAAAAGTACTAGTTACTGCTACTGTTGCTTGTAAAAGCAAGGGACATTGTGGCATACCTTTCAAATGTATTTCATTATGAGGAAGATTCCTCGTACTTAGTCTTACAAATTCCATATTTTACTGTATTCCACACTGAAACAAGTCTGTCACGCATTCATTGTTAAGATCTTTTTTCGCAAACATCCAGGGTATTAATTCATCAGGAAAATTTCTGAAAGTATAAAGTAACACATTTTAACCATTCCAAGAGCTTCCAAGTTGAAGACATTAGTAAGCGATCCATATTTTGCCCATTTGCTCTAAATGACATAAGGTAGTGATCCACATTTTGGAGATGGAAGGCGGCAGACACAGTGTGGGGAGCACTGGTGAAGCAGACAGCTGCAGGTACATAAATGGTGGGCAGTACACCATGTGGGTTTGCATACTTATATCTTTCAATTTATTAATCACAAAATTTGGTCTGTATTAGAAACTTTTCCAGAACACCGAACCACTAATAATACTTAAATCAATAATCAACATAGCAGGAAAATATGTCTGAAAGCAACCTGTCAAACAAAAAAACAAATCTACATCTAACAGCTGTTTTGAGTGGGCTTGCCACACCATGCACCCCACATACCAACATAGCTCTAAACATACAAATTCTAGTACTGCCCAACTGTGAGAATAGGAGCAAATTGTTGTACTTATAAAGCTGTGACCTGATCTCAATGAAGAAGGCATCACATTTCTTCCAATGATATCTAATAGAAGGAACACTGATGAATGAAATGACTCTCCAAGTACTTATGTCACTTAAAGTAAGATATAATTAAAGCATGTTGACAGTTCTAAGGTGACCAAACCAGGAGTATCAGACAGCCTCAAAAAACGTAGCAGCAAAGACAATGACTGACTGAATACAACTGAGCTGAACTTTGGTCTTTGGTATTTTTTCTAAATTTGAGTTTTTTAAAAAATTCAAATCATGAGCTAGAAGCAAAAAAAAAAAAAAAAAAAAGAAAGAAAACCTAGTGGAATACTGCAAGCTGTGGTATCTACACAACTGTACCATCCAATAATGCTGACCATGAACACTACACAGATTAATCTTCATTTAACCTTCATTTTAAAAACAGAACCCAGCCTTATTAAACTAGAGTGCACTATCTGTTCTCAGTGTGACTCGCATATATATATCAAAGTTATGGTTATTTAAAGCAAAGAACTGCAAATGAGTTATATCCTGTTAAGCAGGTTCTAAGTCAGAGTACATGACTTAAAAAGAAAACTTTTTGGTATTCCTCAAAAATGGTAGTGTGTTATATTTCCCTCAATTAACGACAACTAAATAAATAAATTCTGAAATTTACCTTTCTGTATTTGGCTGTGCAGCCTCTAAATTCCTGCCATCAGGCACCAATTCCTCAAGTGTTCTGACATCACATTTAATCTCCTCAATCACCTCCTGTTTGGGGAAAAAAATCCTCTGGTCCGTTGTCCTTCCATTAGGCACCTCTGTGGCACGTTTTGGAGGTCTTGGTGGAGGGGGTGTATGATCAGGAGGAGGATCCAAATCCTCATTTGAGAGTTCTTTCCATTGTTCCTAAACAAAAAGTGTCATTAATTTTCTAATACTAGACAATACATATGCCTAATTTTTAAATGGTCTTCCCAAACGTCCTGCTTGGACTTTCTGGAAAACAGGTTTTAGACTGTGAAGTTTGTTAGTACACCTATTTCTAAAAGGTATAAACACTGTACAATACACACAAAAATTCAAGAGACCTCTAGCACAAAAGCATAACAGTAACTCCCATGCCCTCCCCCCAAAACAAAAGTCCTTCTGTTTCGTAAGGATGGTCACCCAGCCCTACTGTCACACTGTCAAATCAGACGAAGTACTGGACAGTAACCTCAAGAAAGGAAGATTTTTTTGTATACCATTAGAAAAGTTCTTTCACATGTTCACTCTGTTTCACAGCGAGGTGGGAGTACTCCTAACAGCAACTTTCCTTTCTCATTGGCAACCTTTTAATGTCTCATCCCACAGTCAACATACTACAAACTTATGTAACTCGAAAATCACTAATATCACAACATATGCAGAATGCTGTTTGGCATCCACTTGTCTGTTCTCAACTTCCATCTATAAGCAAGGCAGCTGTCTCAGAGAGAAAGTACAGTTGTGCAACTAATTCTACCATAAAAGTAGATGTTTGAATGATCACTGTTGCAGTAGCTTTAGCTATATGCATTGCATCCTGGTAAAGCTACAACAGCCAGACAGCTTCCAAAGCTTTCAAGACACCTTCCACACACCCAAACCATTTGTCAGCTTGAGCTGAGCTGACTAAAATTCAGGTTTGGGTGTGAAGCTCTTCAGAGCTTTCATACTGAGAGAGACAGGGAGGCTACAGCCCTAACAGGACAATGATAGGCATATAACAACAATAAGACACCCTAGCATAAAAACATTCAAAAATAATGGGGATGGAGGGAGCAGGTATGACAGCAGTGATCCTTCAAACATCTAGTGTTATGGTAACTTTACTTGCATAACTGTACTGCGTTTTGCATTTGATCACTGCTGTAGTAGCCTTAGCTATAAAGGTAATTTATCATAGCTTAAACTGACAGGTAGGAGGAAAGCTGAGGGTAAAGGAGCCCCTGGAGATTGGTCCTAGCAAAGCCTGTCCTAGACCTGGAGAACAAGTCTAACTTACAGTGCTTTGTAAAACTGTGCACAGTGGACTACATTGCTGCTTCTAGAGTACTCTAGCATCCAATCCTTTTAAAACCACCACAGATAAAGCCATGACCCTGGTAGAGTCAAGCCTTGACCTAGCCTGGAACTGTTTTGTTATGGAGGGGATACCAACAACTAATAGTATGAGGCAAACATTTTGAAACAGTCTGTTTTGACACAGGCTGCCCTTTTTTCTTACCTTCACAAGAAATGAAGTAATTAGACACTCTGAAAGATTTTATTCTGTTGAGATAGTACTTGAATTGTCTGTGGACATCAAAGGTACTGACTTTCCTTTCTCCCTCATTTTTATTTTCCTGAAAGAAGACAAAGACATGGAGATGGATAGCTTGGCTTAAGGTAAACTTGGATTCATCTTTAGACATAAATGAAAATGAATAGTTTTTGAATAATCTCTGTCTTTGTGGAAAATGAGATAAGGTTGCCTCACCATGAGAGCTTGCAACTAAGGCTTCTTATGCAACACCGCATTCAAAACACTTTCACATTAAATTGCTTAGAAAGAGTGGATTCATGGGCAGACATGCTGAAACAGATTAAATGTGAACCTTGATTGAGAAGTAAGACAAGCAATAAGACAATAGCACACCCATATACTGCAGAGCCAGAGAAACACTAGCACCAAATGGGGGCTAGTTCTTTAATTGGTGCCAATTAGAAAGCCTCTCTATTTGCTAATATATCATTTTCTAGTAGCAAGCTTCTTGTTTCTAATAATACCTGCTGCATTGTCCCGAGAAAAAATTGCCTAAAAGGTACTACAATTCTATCATCCAGGCAGTCATTTGTAGTTGGTTGGGGTCATGATGTATAAAACAACCCCCAATGTTGTGCGAGTTCATCCAGTTCAGGAGGAAGCTTGTGGAAGAATCAGTGTTGCCTGAACAAGAGGGAGTCACCACAATTACCTCTGGAGAGTCCTTCTGAATCTTCAGACTGACCCTGAATATTAGTGGAAAAGTATAAAGAAACATTCCTGCTCAAGGAAAAGAAAATGCATTTGTTTTCCAAGCCTTCTTGCATGGCATGAAATACTGAAGCAAAATTTTGCCAGCTGATTGTTGAGACAAGGCAAATAGATCTATTTAAGGTGTTCTCCATAGTTGGATCAATTCTTGGAAGTCCTCTGATTCAGTTCCATTTGTGCAGGTCTGTCTTAGTCCTGCTCAGCATGTTTGTCACAAAAGTTTGCTGTCGAGTGAGACTGTTCTGAAAAGCTATATCCCTGGCTAGTCTGCAAGCACGATAAAGATCTGGCTCCCCCTTGGTTGTTTGACTGTGGTGTTGTCTGAAGGTCCCAAGGACCACAGATGGTTCACAGAAATTACAGCATTTGTAAGAGCTGACATATCTTTTACGCTTAAATGTTATGGTCTGTATTTTTTTTGTTGCAAAGACCTCGCACTTCAATCCCTGTAGACATTGCTTCCTGTAGACATTGCTCCCCAAGCAAAGTAGGAAAAGAGACTGGGAGATCTGTATTCTAACAAATAGCTTGTCTCCACCACAAAACCTCCCTTTTCATAAACCTCCAAACTGGAATTTGAAAGGTCAGGGGGATGGTGATGCTGAGACCAAAGAGGTTTCAGGCACAATTTTAGTTTTGTCATGTAGAGTCTTGCAAGAGGTACTGTGACCATCATAGATGTCATGAGACGTACAATACCTGAGGATTACCCTTACTTAGATGGTAGTTTGAGAAAACTCATAAATAGAACTAAAGTCATCCCAAGGAAAACAATCCTGTGGAAAGGAGAAGCACAACTAGTTCAACCAGTGCCCTGGACTGGTACTATGAACCAAGAGCAAAACACACTTCACTGTCATAATCCGATCACGACATTGTAAGTGATCGGCTTATTACACTTAGATCTATACCTGCCCAGCTCTTCCACTGAACAGCAAAAAATAGATGTTCCTTCTACTGGCACATCAACCCACCTTCCCTGGCATGCCTCCCAACCATGCCAAATTACTCTGTTTTTACCGAGTTTTGGGGTCAAATAATGGGGTGCCATGATTCCCAAGTAGCACACCTTCATTTCCGAATTTTTCCAGCTTTTATTTTTAAATTTGTTTTTCCCACATTTTTGAGCTGATGTCATCACGTGCGCGATGACATCAGCTCCATCAGCCTGTCGGAATTGAGCTCAAGGGCTCATTTCCGGCTGGCTGCTTGAATGGATCTGCTAGCAGGAAATGTCAGACATCTGTGTAGAGCTTGTGCGAGCGGGAAGGCTTCAGGTAGCATCTGGTGTCTGTGCAGAGCTTCTGCGAGCGGGAAGGCTTGTTCTGGATACTACTTCTGCAGCTGCTGCAGAGCTTCTGCGAGCGGAGCAGGAAAGGATACTACGTGGAGCAGGAAGGACTCGAGTTATGGGCTGCTTCAGATAGGAAACTGCTTCTCAAGAAATAAGCAGGTATCTGAACGACTGGTGTGTGCTTGTGTGTCAGTGTGTGCTTGTGAATGACAGGTCTGCAACAACCAGTAACATTTTTTGGCCCTGAAATACTCCCACCATGAAACTGTTGGCATTTTCGGATCTGTACAATTTCCCTCTCTGATGACATGTTTGCGTTTGAGTTCACCTTGTTTCTTCATCCATTCGTATTTCGTATATATATTCTCCATATCCCAAGTTCTCAACTGTAAAATGTAGCCATTTGTCTGAAGGCACAGATATTTAAGAAGCTTTCGTTAAATCAGGAACCCCAGACTAATAAATATGTAGCCTGAAGGGTGGAAGGCCAAGCTGTACTCTGTAAGGAAAAGAGATGGCACTTATATGCCCATTAGCCTGATGTCTTTGGTGACTGATTTAATTAGCTCTCTCTGAAGAGAGGAAAATTGTCCAATATCTTGTATGTAATCAATTACAGTGTTCACAGCAACATGGTTTAACACAGTGCTGATTATGTCAGACAGATGTGATTGATTTTTGTGCCTGGGTTCATGAAGAACTGGATAAGTGTGGCACAGTTTATGGATGTAGTTTCTTTAGATTTCAGTAAGGCATTTTGATATGATTTATATAAAAGGTAATTAGGAAGCTAGACAGCTGGTAATTTCAGGCATCCTAGGTTTAGAACTCAACACAGAATGTTGCTCCATAATTGTACATAGTGTTCAGATTTCATGCCTGTGTACTTGTGTGTGTGTGTATGTGTGTGTGCGTGTGCGCGTGCGTGTGTGTGTGTGTAAGATAAAATGAAAGTCTCGGAATGCAATGTGATGCCTTTCTTTCTGTAATTTGATGGATTACTGTCAGGAAATTAGGGGAACAGAATGTAGGATTTACAAAAGTCCGGAAGTCTGACGGTGACTGGATCAACAGCTAATTTTTCCGTGCACAGAACTATTAAGTGGCACATTTGCCATAAATGTATCACAGGCAAGCGTTGCATAGTGGCAGCAATACTGATAACCTCTCAATGAAGCAGGATAAGCAGCGACGTCATTGGAGGGCCTGAAGATTGACAGGTAGTGTTATAAGGTAGTAGGAGGAAGGCTGAACTGGGAGAAGTAGTACCAGCTCATTGTGGGAAATGAGTTTGAATGGCTGCAGGGGGACTCTGATGCCATATTTTGTTTTTTTGTTCTTCAGTTTGCGTTTGAAAGTTAGTATCCCACAATTCTACTGGAGTGGGTGGGGTTACGTAATTATGTATGAAAAATTTTATAGTAATCAGCGTTCAGATTTGTACCTACTTTTCATGGGCCTTGTCCAGATTTTTGATGTTTCCACGTTGAGAGGTATGTTCCCTAGCCATTCAGGTCCCATTGCTGTGCCCTACCCGAATCGTCCATCAACATATTTAATTAAAAAAAAAATGCAGCAATACTCTGCCTGCACACAGTGCTACAGCACTTGTGGTTCAGTTAAAAATATATATATATATTTTTAAAATGTAGCAAGCTGCTCATTACAGCTTAGCCCACACAAGGAGAGCTACAGCGCACAGGTTTGACTGCAAATGTAACACCATCTTTTAAAAACTGGTAATGCATTAGAGAGAGAGATCTGGACTTCCTGACTGCACCCCCCCAAATACTTTGTAGTTGCCCCTCTCACCCCACCATAGTTATGCTACTGAAAAGGAGTCAGGCAAGGTTTCTATAAGTCCTATTGGAATCCCAGCTTGTACAGGAGATCCTTTACTGAACTGAGAGATTCCTGGCACATTGAAACAGACTTTGCAAAGATAGGGGAGTCATTTAAATATGGAAAAATGAGAATACTTTGCAGTCTGTAGTAGGCTATCACAGGAGCCAGACACTGGGTAAACACCCCTGGGAGTAGTACATATTCCAAAGAGTAATGCATAGAACTGTCAATTTGATCCAGATACAGACCACCCTTATGAAAATGTGAAATCTGGAACTACAGGAATGTGATGGTATGCATCTTTTAAATCTAAAGTCATCGGAAGGCTCAAACGGGAAATAAGTCGTGAAGAGGCAGCAATTTTGAACTTGGGAACTATCACAAACTAATTCAGAAAACAAATATCCAGAACTGGGATTTAAGAATCTTTTTTACTTTGTCACCAGGAACATCTTGAAATAAAAACCTTTTCCTAGCTGAGGAGTGGGGATAGCTTCTATCATCCCCGGAGCAAGCACATGCTGAATGACAGGAGGGGAAAGAACAGACTGGTCTGGTGGGCGAGTAGGAATCCGCCAAAAGAGAGATTCCCACTGCAGTCTGTAATCTTGATGGAAAACTCTTACAGCCCATCTGTTTGAAGTAATAGGTTGCCAAACAGAGAAATGCAGGTTCAGACTTTCTGGTAGGATTAAAGGACTGCCAGGGTGGGATGATGGTTGGAAATTCTTCATTTAGTCATTTAGACATTACACAGTCCTTTGTTCAGGTGGCTCCTGTTTTTTTTTTTTTTTTTTTGGAACATCCTTGTCATTGCTTTTTTAATCATCTGCTTTCCAGCAGCTTGTTGGGACCGTTTTTGTTTTTTTAAAGAAAGTTGAGGGAGCATTGAAATCCTTGGCAAACTTTGAGGAGGGCTGAAAAATCTGAGAGATCCCTTGAAATCAGTTTCCTCTCTCATCACACTTTTTAATGACCTCTAGAATACATGGTTCGAAAACTAGTTCTCTAGCCAAATAAAATCTCATTCTGACATCCTCTGAGTTTTTTGAGAATGCAGACGAGCAAACCTCCTCACACAGTTTCAGTAGCTGCAGCTCTGGAACAGGTATCAGCAGAATCGTAAGCACATTTCAAAAAGTGGGTAGTCACTTGGGAAACAGAATGCACTAAGATGTACTAAGCAGATTTCTCCTCACAAGAGGAAACAAATGCCAAAATAGTCTCATATTCTCACAAGAGGCAAGCAAACTTCAATAATATAAACTTGACAGCTGAGAATTCTAAAAGCAAGTGTTGCAGAAAAATATTCTTCCCCCAAATGTATCAAAAGCCTGCCCATTCTTGTCAAAGCAGAAAGATTAGAATTAAGCATATGTTCAGCAGTACCTGGGATTCACTAAGCAATAGCTGCTGAGTGAGATCTGGGCTGATTGTATAAAAACTGAAGTCTATTTGCTTTCTTGGGGGCCACAGGCTGGCTGTCAGGAAAAAGTACAGTTTTGTACCTACCATAAATGTAGATGTCCGAATTGGATAGCATCTGCAGTCATAACAACTGGGTTGTCCTGTCGTCAGGCAGCCCTTCAGTCGGCCGGATTCCAAAGTCCGGGTCCGGCTTCGGCTGATGTCGCACTTCACCCGACGTCATCTCTGTTGGTCTTCGGGTATAAAAGCATCAGCCGACGCCATTTTCTTCAGTGTTTCTTGCCCCAGATGCCAGAAGCCCTATAGAAGGCTAAAAATTTTGGATAGATGCCAATGTTTCCAAAAGATAGAGGTAAACACAAAAATAAGCATGTATGTACATAAATACAAACAAATACACCATGAAAGAAATCCCCCCACTAGCTAGCTATTAGAAGGGTAAACACCCTAGGAGTACCACAGAGGGGAAGGAGGGAGGGTAATCGTGACTGCAGATGCTATCCAATTCGGACATCTACATTTATGGTAGGTACAAAACTGTACTATGTCCTTCATGGATGCATCTGCAGTCATAACAACTGGGTAGAATACCATAGCCAACTAGGGGAGGAGGATAAAGGTATATCATGGTGTGTTTAGGATCCCTTGCAGAACAGCAGTGGCAAACCCTGCTCGGGATCTGAAATATAGAGGTAAATTATAATGCTTGGCAAATGTATGCACGGAGGTCCAAGTAGCCGCCTCAATAATGTCTTTGGTAGCCACTCCTCGTAAGAAGGCTGTGGTAGTGGCTGTTGCCCTTGTAGAATGAGGTCTTATGTTCTGTGGAATTGGCTTTCCATGGAAGGAGTAACAGAATCGTATGCAATTTCCTATCCATTTGGAGATTGTCTGTTTGGAAATAGCTTTTCCTTCCCTTCCTGTTGCATAGGCTACGAAAAGCTGGTCAGTCTTTCTGCTATTTTTTGTTCTGTCCAAGTAGTAGCGTAGCTGTCTATGTACATCCAAGGTATGCAGTATTCTTTCCCTCTGTTTTGTGGGTTGGGAAAGAAGGTAGGTAGGTGGATTGCCTGGTTTAAAGACACTCTGGATACCACCTTAGGCATAAATGTAGGATTAGTCCTCATGGACACTCTATCTTGGTGGAAGATTAGAAGGCGTTGCACTGCCATTAAGGCCTGTAGTTCTGAAACCCTCCTTGCTGAAGTAATTGCCAGTAGGAAAGCAGTTTTCCATGACAGGTGTTGTAGGTCTGCTGTTGCTGCTGGTTCAAAAGGTGATAGTGTCAATTTTTCTAGCACAAAGTTCAAGTCCCAAGCTGGCAATGGTGGTTTCCTTGGAGGTTTTACATTCTTGATTCCTCTGAGGAATTGCCCGAGCAAAGGGTGTGAAAAAACAGGTGGATCAAAGCTGTATTCTGCTGAAATAGCTGATGCATGAATCTTGATGGAGGAGTAGGACAGGCCTGAATGAAGTAGCTCGGCCAGATACTCCAGAATGTTAGGCATATCTATGTTTGATACATCTTTTCCTCTTTCAGAACTCCAAATGACAAACCTTTTCCATTTCCCAGCATAATTCCTTCTAGTTGAAGGCCTGCGTGCTTCAAGAATAATGTCTTTAACTCTTTGTGAAAGTTCTGTATTAGCAGCTGCTATGTGATGTTCCATGCAGTCAGTTGCAGCGTTTTAGGTTTGGATGCATGGTGCTGAAGTTGTTCTGAGTTAGCATCAAAGGCATCAGGGTATTGGCCACATATTGTTCGAGACATGCTCCTCAGCAGTGGGTACCAATGCTGTCTTGGCCAGTTTGGAGCTATCAGGATTATCCTTGGGCGTTCCTCCTTGATTTTTAGTAGTACTCTGTGTATCAAGGGAAGAGGTGGGAATGCATATGCTGTTAGGCCTTTCCAGCTGAAGGAGAGCGAGTCCACTTTCCATGCTAGTGGGTGGAATGTCCTTGTGCAGAATTTTTGAGCTGGTGATTGAGAGGTGATGCGAATATATCTATCTGAGGCATTCCCCATTTCTTGAGATGGTCTTGAAGATATCCGGTGCAGCTGCCATTCGTGGGCATCCGATGTGGTCCTGCTTAACATATCTGCTAGAGAGTTTTCTTTTCCTGGCACAAACATTGCCTGTAACTGGATGTTGTAGCTGAGTGCCAGGGTCCACAGCTCCAAAGTCATTCTGCATAGCGGGTAAGAATGAGTGCCTCCCTGTTTGTTGATGTACCACATGACTGTGGTGTTGTCTGTCCTTATCATCAAGTGGTCCTCCTTGAGAAATGGTCTGAACTTTTGGATTGCCAGTTTTACTGCCAGCATTTCTTTTAGGTTGATGTGCAGGTGAAGTTGGTCCTGTGTCCACAATCCTTGTACGCATTTGTCCAGCATATGCGCCCCCCATCCTAGGTCTGAAGCATCTGTTGTGATGGTCTGGCTTGCTTGACCCTTGCGAAAGGGCAGGCCTGGGTTTGACTGGCATGCCTGAGCCCACCATAGGAACTCCTGTTTTAAGCATGGTATTAGTGGGATTTCCGTTTCTAGGCTGTGTCTGTGTTGGGACCATAAATTCTTTAGGTACCACTGTAGTTTTCTCATATGTAGTCTGGCAAATGGAACCAAGATTATGCATGATGCCATGAAACCCAAGGCCTGCAGTACCTTTCTTGCTGTTAACTTGTTCAGTTTTGTTAGTGCCAAGAAGTAAAGAGGGAGTTCTTTTGTTTTCTGTAGTTAGGAATGCCATTTGTCTTACTGTGTCCAATTCCGCTCCCAGGAAAGTCCTTGTCTGGGATGGTATCAGTCTTGACTTTTGTAAATTGACTGTGTATCCCAGTGCTTGAAGCAAGTAAATGACCCTTTGTAAATCTGTTGTCAGCTTGCTTTTGTTGTCTCCTTGTATCAGGCAGTCGTCCAGGTATGGATAAATTTGAATTCCTGTAGTCTGCAATGGCGATTACTGATGCCAGGCATTTTGTGAATACTCTGGGCGCAGTAGATAAGCCAAAGGGCAATGCTGAGAATTGATAGTGCTCTGATCCTGCAAGAAATCTGAGGTATCTTCTGCAGATTGGTCGAATGGGGACGTGCAGGTATGCCTCCTTGAGATCTAGAGTTACCAGCCAACACTCCTTGCCCAGCATGGGAAGAAGTTGCTGTAGGGTCAGCATTTTGAATTTTGGGACAATGATGTAAGTATTCAGGGTGGACAGGTCTAGAATTGGTCTCCAACTTTTTCCTTTCTTGGAACTAGGAATAGTCTGGAGTAGAACCCCTTTCCTTGCTCTGCTGTTGGCACTTTCTCCACAGCTCTCATGTTTGCTAACTCCATTATCTGTTGTAGAGCCTCTGTCTTTGATTTGGAGGTAGATTTGGCATTCCTCTTTTGTCTGGTAAAGTGTGGAAGTGGAACCGGTAACCTTGATCTATGGTTCGTAAAATCCACTTGTCCTTTGTTATGTGTTGCCAGTTTTTTGAAAATAAGGTTAGCTTTCCGCCTAGAGGAGCTGCTATTTGTTCCCTGGTAGGCGGGTTTAGGATTAAGTCACTGTGGCTGTGTTGATGTAGTGGCAGGTGTTGAGTCTGTGCCCCTGTTGTTACCTTGCCACTGTCGTCCTCTGTAGGCACCTCCTCTGGATTGGTTTCTGCCTCTGGAACGTCTATTCCTGCCCCTTTGAGGTCTTGTGGAGTCAGGAAAGGACCAATTTTTGGCAGGCCAGTTCCTGCTAAACCTTGGTGGTTGAACCTGCAAGAAATCTTTAACTGTCTGGACTGATTTTGCCTTTTCTTCCATTTTCTTCATAACCTGCTGGGCAGGTGTACCAAACAAACTTGTTTTATCCATAGGAGCATCTAGCAATTTAGATTTAACATGATCCGGTAAAGCTTGCTCCTTTAGCCATGCATGCCTTCTAATTACAGTGCCAGTCATGGCTGATCTAAATGAAGCCTCCAGTGCATCATAGCCACATTTTAAAGAATGGTTACTAACCTGCTGTATGTTATTTACCATTTCTAATACATATTTCTTATCAAGAGATTCATCAGTGGTTAGCTTTTTAGTTAACTGATCAAGCATAAACTCTTGGTATTGTATCATGTGAAACTGACAGTTTAAAGCTCTAGCTGAGAGAGTGGCTGAAGTGTAATCCTTTTACCCCATCTGTCTAATGACCTTGCTTCCCTTTCAGAAGGAACAGGGTTTTAGCTATGGTCGGCTACTGCCTTGGGACCCTGGGAAATAGTTTCGGGTCTGCAAGAGAGGACTTATAAAGGTGGTGATGTGTATCTGGCACCCTGTAAAATCTGTCTGGTTTGGCAGGGGCTGGGGGTAAAGTATCTGGAGCGGAGCAGACATCATTGAAAGCATCATCCACCACAGAGAGAACAGGAGGTATAGCTAAGGGCCTGTGCTGTGGAAGGTGTAAAAAGGTCCTAAGTCTTTTCCTGGAGTCTGAAAAATCCTGTTGCTGCCATTGGAACTGTTCTCGCATGGCATGCAAGGTTTCCCCAAAGGAGAATTCTTCTGGTGGGGAAGCAGCTGGAATGGATTCTTCAGCATCAGAATCTTCAAAATTGGAGAAAGGAGCCTCTGGCTGGTCAGTTATGTCTGATTCATCAGCAGAATCATCAGAGGACACTGGCTCATGGGGCTCTGCCCTAGGTCTCTTCTCTGGGGGCTGAGAGGCCCTGTCTGGGTGAGATTGAGATCCTCTAATTAATGAAATTAAATCTTCTGCCAAAGTAAGCATTTGAGAACTGGAAGAGGGCCTGGTTGAGGGGGGTTTAACAGGCACTGTTTTAGTAGTCTTGGCTGCTTTAGCCCTGGCAAAGGCCTTGATGGACATGGCTGCTGGAGGCCTAGCAGCACCACGTGCTGGGGTAGAGACATCCAAGGGAATGGTGTCTGATAAGTCAGTGGTAAGCACCGTAGTGGGTAAAATTTCTGAGGCCGATTCAAGAGTGTTAGCAGGGACCTCAGTTGTAGAGATAGATTCAGCTGTATTTTGATCAGTTTTCTCGGTTTCGGCCGAAACCGAGACACTCGCGGTTTGCTTAACCATGGTTTCAGCCGAAACCGCGGACCGCGAGTGTCGGTCTTTTTCTTTGCGTTTTTTGGCAGAATGCGTAGTTGGAGGATCCGACGGCATAATGTACGCAAAATCAGAACCGAAAAACTGTTCTGCAAACTCCGACCGACGTCTAAGCGTTCGTCGGTTGAAAGAAGCACAAGACGAACAGGTTGCTACGTCGTGGGCTGGGCCTAAGCAAGGCAGGCAGTAAGAGTGGAAATCTTTATGAGGTATTTGTTTCCCACAGGTTAAACAATTATTAACTTTTTCTGACATCGGCTGAGGCAAGAAAGAGTCCCCAACGGGGTACTTAGCTTTAGAAGTCTTCGAAGTAGTATTCGGTAGAAGTAATCTCTGGATCCGACCGACCGGCACTTGCGAACAGCTTCTGCTTCGGGCGCCACGCGGCAAGAAAGACTGAAGAAAATGGCGTCGGCTGATGCTTTTATACCCGAAGACCAACAGAGATGACGTCGGGTGAAGTGCGACATCAGCCGAAGCCGGACCCGGACTTTGGAATCCGGCCGACTGAAGGGCTGCCTGACGACAGGACAACCCAGTTGTTATGACTGCAGATGCATCCATGAAGGACATCTGCAAGCTCTGATAAAAACATCCTCCACAGCATACAGAACAGGTGAAATAGGAGCAGGTTTTGGAAATTCCAGATGCAACACATCACAATACTTCTGGAGAGACTGAGAAATATCCCTGTTTTCCCACTAAAACAATGGATTCATTCTAGAAAAAGATCCAGACAAAAACAGAGTCCTTCAAAATACTGGCTGAAACCAGATTCTTCTCAGAATCAGAATTCTGTGGAGACAACATATAATATGTGCCTTCAAAATGATTCTGAAGGCACATATAATATGTGCCTTCAGAATCATTTTGAGGTTCAAGACCTTGAATCTCTTCAGAAAATGACCCCCCCCCTCATTTTGCTTGTACCAGACACAACCATTCAAGAAGAGTCAATAGCCTATATTGAACCCTGAGGTAAGCTCAATAAATTACTCCTGCCAGGGTAAATGAGAAAGGAGAAGACATTTAAATTTTCTTTTTGGCAGGAAAGTCTGAAGAAACAAACCCACGTTTGCAGGCAATAACCTCCCTAGGGATGGACACAGCTTTATGGCTAAGCAGAGTGGCATTCCCTGCAAATCCCAGGACCAACAAGAGTGGCTCTTCCTTGGTCCACCAAGGGCACTTCAACAGCAGCGGAGGACATGTCTAACCTCTAGTTCATAGTGACTATAGGGACTACACCGGCAGGACCCAAGGAAAAAATGAGTGGTCCGAGGAACCAACTTTGGCCACAGCCAAATCACCCACCTGTGTTGAAGACATTATCAGCCTGTTGTGTTGGCAAAGGCTCTTAATCTTTTTCTTTTTACAACAGGAAGAAGGTAAAACCAAGGAACTAGTAATTTGCTCCAAGGTTAAGCCAAAAAAGGTATCAAATTTCTGGGGAAGTCTGGAAGCAATAGTCGGTAACTTTTTCCATGTTTAAACACAGTAAAAAGCAGCTTAAACATCACAGCCCCCAAAAATAAAACAAACTTTGACCACAGAAAGGAACAGTTTAAAGTTAATTTTAACAATTGGAGCATAATTCAGGGGAATCAAGCCATTTGTAATACAATAGGAGCTTCTCCAGTTTTTTGTTACACACAATAAAATTTTTTTTGAAAATGATCCGTAAAAAGAGAACTAATATCAAAAACAAAAGAAAACAGCATGTGAATGTGCAGCTAGCTAGAAACTCAAACTAAAAGAAAAAAAAAACAGCCCACGTAGTGTTGTGCTTACTGAAGGAGCCAAAACAGTAAATATTCAAAAACAAGCTTAAAACTCACCTTCCTTAGGAACAAGCTGTAAAACAATATTTATTTATTTGCAATTGTTTACTGGGCCGAGATGAGCCCATTTTCAGTGGAGACCCGGGAAGAAAAGTTCCACAATAACACTAATACAACACAATAGTACAGCAGCAGAAAGACACAATTCTTTGTAGCATTTAGATACAATGGAACACTTAACAATACTAAGAATGATTACCAGCCAAAATTAAAGGGGTAAATAACAAAATACACTTTATTAAAAACAATAAAACGGTTGAGTGCTTTCATCCATTAATTATAGGACTTCATCAAAACCTTTTGAATCAAGAATTGCACACATTTAAATAAACTCTAAGAGTTACATGTTCACGTTCAAATGGTACAAAAAAACACTCGTTTCTTAAAGTGCAAGGCAGTCAATAAAGAAATGCAACAGGAACAAACGCAAAATAGAAATGCGAAGTCTAAATTACATTACGTGTATAATTGGAAAATGACACATGAAGATGTAAAAAAAATGAAAAGTATAAAAATGTATAAAAGTATGTAAAAACACAGCATGGGAAAAATAGCACAGTTGTGAATTGATGGCAGAAAATTAAAATAAGCCCATAAAATGTTAATATGTCTGACAAGCAAAATATAAGTGAGCAGTTGCATAATAAATTACATTTAAGATAAAATATTACTTTGACATTATGAGAAAATTACAAAAAAATGCTTTGTAAAAGCTTTAAAAATGTCATTGTAGTTGATCAGCTTTAAGTTTTAACACAGGTATTATTGATATATGTTCAGAGACCCTTATGATTTGCAGCATCAAGTTTAAGCTGCAAAAACAGTTCTCTCATCTCTAATTTCGTCTCACACACACACACACGTGTGTGTGTGTGTGTGTGTGTGTGTGTGTGTGTACATATATATATATATATATATATATATATACACACATATATATATATATATATATATATACATATATACATATATGCACACACACACACACACACACACACACATACAGGTTTACTATCACATAGTCGATCGCACTTTGTGCGACTGACATATGTGCAAAACCTAATTTGCATTTCTGAAAATGCGAGCACCACAATGTCGAACCCTGTAATACTGAACATTCGCTATTACAAGGTTGGACATCATAGTGCAGATCGCACTTAAGTGGGGATCGGGAAATGTACCCTTTCCTTCACTGTAGTGCGATCTCGGTGTTTGTATATATAAGTAGGGTGTGTGAGGGGGGCACAGCCCCCTGCAAAAAGTGAGTTTTAATGCTGAGCAGATGTGAGCATTTCAGTAAAGTCGACATGTTCGACATTCGACTATATTGAAATGCTTAGTTCGGAATTTACTGTGTTCAGTGTTCTGATTTTCGAACATGTGGTTCAGACATCTCAACATTCGAACCCATTGAATTCAAATATATGATAGTAAACCATATATAGATATAGTACAGTTGTGTACACTTACCATAAATGTAAATATTCGAGTGTATTCACTGTTGCAGTCATCACATTTGGGTTATCCTGCCAGGGGTACCCCTCAGTCGGCCAGAATGCCAGAGGTGCAGTATTTCTGCGTCGGTTGCTGTCGCTCCAGGACTAACGTCAGGTCGTCAGTGGTATAAAAACAGGCAGCCGACGCCATTACATCAGTTTTTCATGCCCTGTCAGGAGCCCCCAATAGGGAGCTAGGTTACGGTGGAGGGACTCCACCAGTAGATAGTAAATACCAAAATTTCTTATAAGGAGAAAGAGAGAGAGAGAGACAAGGGGGATGGAGGGAGGGAAACCAGGACTGCAACAGTGAATACACTTGAACATCTACATTTATGGTAAGTGTACACAACTGTACCATATTCTTTGTGTTTCACTGTTGCAGTCATCACATTTGGGTTGATTTCCAAAGCTGAAGAAAAGGGTGGAGGCAGTCAAGATGACTGGGGGCTGGCTAGGATGCCCTGCAAGACTGCGGTGGCAAAGCCTGCCCTGGATTTGGAGAAGAAAGGCAGGTGGTAATGCTTGGTGAAGGTATGAACAGATGTTCATGTTGCAGCCTCCAGGATGCCCCTGGTGGGGTCCCGTCTGAGAAAAGCTGCAGAGGTGGAGGTTGCTCTTGTGGAATGTGTCCTCACCCCCTTTGGGGGTGGTTTCCCGTGCTGTCTGTAGCAGAAATTGATGCAGTGTGCTATCCATTTGGAGACTGTTTGTTTGGATATGGCCTTGCCCTCTGCTCCTGCAGCGACGCTGACTAGCAATTTGATCAGTTTTTCTAAAAGATTTAATCATGTTCAGGTAGAATCTGAGCTGTCTGTGCACATCTAGAGTGCAGAATCCTTTCCCCCTTGTTTTGTGGGTTAGGGAAAAAGGTGGGCAGATGAATGGATTGGTTGAGAGTCACACTGGACACCACTTTAGGCATGAATGATGGGCTAGTCCTGAGGGAGACCCTGTCAGCATGGAAAATGATGAAAGGCTCCACAGCCATAAGTGCTTGTAGCTCTGATACTCTTCTAGCTGAAGTGATGGCCAGAAGCAAGGCTGTCTTCCAAGAGAGAAATTTTAACTCTGCTGAAGCTGCAGGTTCAAAGGGGGTAGGGTGAGCTTTTCCAGCACAAAGTTAAGGTCCAGGCTGGGATAGGAGCTCTTCTGGGTGGCCTTAAGTTGCTAGCCCCTCTTAGGAACTGTTTGATGAGAGGGTGTGAAAACAGCGGTGGCTCTGTGCTGAAATGAGCAGAGATGGCTGAGGCGCAAATTTCAATAGAAGAGAAGGACAGACCCTTGTGTAGTAGGTCTGCCAGGTAATTAAGGATGAGAGGTAGGGATGGCTGTGCCGTTCCGGCTCCCTTAGCCTGGATCCAGGTGCAAAACCTTTACCACTTGTCAGCATAGGATTTTCTAGTGCTGGGGCATCTGGCCTCACATATAACATCTAGAACTTGTTTGCTTAGGCAGGCAGCTTGAGGAGAGGCCAGGGAATACGCCAGGATGCCAAGGTTGAGGGTCTGCAATTGGGGATGCATGAATTCTCAATTTCTCTGGGTCAGGAGTGTTGGGATCTCAGGTAGGTGCCATGGTGGCAGGGGTGACAGGCTGCGCAGCAGTGGGTACCAGTGCTGGTGTGGCCAGTTAGAAGCAATCAGGATTGCCCTTGGTATTTCCTCCCTTATTTTATCAGTACCCTTGAAATGAGTGGTAGAGGGGGAAATACATAGACTGAGAGGTTTACCCACTGGAAGGATAGAGCATCCACTTTCCAGGCCTTGCTGTGAGGTTCCCTGGGGCAGACTTTGCTGAGCTGATGACTGGAGTGGGAGGCAAAGAGGTCTACTTTTGGGGTGCCCCATTTCTGGGTTACAAGGATGAGGGTTCTGAGGTCTAACTGCCACTCATGTGGGTCTAGCTGGTTTCTGCTTAAGTTGTCTGCCAGTGAGTTTAGAGAGCCTGGCAGGAATTGTGCTAACAGGTGTAGTTGCATGGCTGAGGCCGTGTGCCAAAGTGTCATGGTGAGCCTGCAGACAGGATAAGAGTGAGTCCCTCCCTGCTTGTTGATGTACCACATCACTGTGGTGTTGTCTGTTTTGATCAGTAGAGGCCCTGGGGAGACTAGGGGTCTGAAAGCTGCCAGTGCGTACTGAACAGTTAACATCTCTTTTAAGTTGATGTGCAGATGAATTTGATTTGGGCTCCATTGGCCCTGAATGCACCCACTGTCCAAGTGAGCACCCCAGGCATAGTCTAATGCATCTGTGGTGAGGGTCTGGGTGCCGTGGGGTTGTGAGAACGGAAGTCCCTTGTTCTGGTTGCATGCTGCTGCCCATCAAAAAAATCTTTCCTTAGACAAGGTATCGTTGCTATAAGAGTTTCCAGGTCTTCAGAGTGCTGACACCAAAGGCTTTTTAGGTACCATTGCAGTTTCCTCATATGCAGACTGGCATATGGAATGAGTAGAATGCAAGAGGCCATGACCCCTACAGCTTGTAGGACTTTCCTTGTGGATAACTTGGTTATGGTGGCTAGTTGAGAGAAGTAGCCTGTCAGGTAGGCTTGTTTTTCTGGAGTAAGGAATGCCACCTGAGATGCTGTGTCCAGGCTTGCTCCCAGGAATACAATTTGTTATGTAGGGACTACTTTTGATTTCTTTTCATTGATAGTATACACCAGGGAGGTCAGTAGATCCTTTACAAAGGTCAGGTGCTGAAGCAGCTTTTCCTGACTGTGTGCCTGAATCACGCAATTGTCTAAATATGGGTACATTTGAATATTTCTTTGTCTGCAAAAAGCAATGCCGGGAGCCGGACATTTTGTGAAAACTCTGGGAGCAGTAGATAAGCCAAAGGGAAGCGCAGAGAACTGAAAATGCATAGATCCTGCCCTGAGACGAAGCTATTTCCTGCATGATTCCCTGACTGGGATGTGTAGGTAGACCTCTTTTAGGTCTAGGGTGGCTAACCAAGTATCCTTGGAGGGCATAGGTAGAAGCTACTACAGGGTGAGCATTTTGAATTTTGGTATCACCAGAAAGGTGTTTAGAATGGATAAATCAAGGATGGGGCACCATGTGCCCTCTGCTCTGGGTACCAGGAAGAGTCTGGAATAGAAACCTTCGCCTGTCTATTCTGCAGTAACATGCTCTATGGCCCTCATAGAGAGCAAGGAAAGGACTGGCTTTTTGGCCTCTGCCCACTGGTTTGGAGGAAGATCTGGGAACCCTTTTGGGGTTGGCAGAGTGTGGAAATAAAATTTGTATCCCTTGGGCACTATGTTGAGGACCCAGCAGTCGTTGGTAATGGTGGCCCAGTTGCCTGCATGGAAGGAGAGATTTCCTCCTAGGAGCACGAGCAGGTGGCAGAGGGAAGAGATGGAAGTGTAAAGTCATTGTGAGCTCTTACCATAAGGGGGTGGCTTTGCACTCCCTGTTTTGGAAGAGGAGGAACTCCATTGCTTAGATCTCTGCATTCCTTGAGGCTGTTGTCTGGAGGGTCTGCTTCCCCTGGGTCTGGGTTGTGTTGGCCTAGAGGGGGGCAGGAAAGGACCAGTGCTTGGAGGGGCAATGCCTACTGATCCTCAGAAGCTGGACCTGTAAGAATTCTTTAACTGTCTGCATAGATTTAGCTTTTTCTTCCATCTTTTTTAAGACCTCTTCTGCCCTGGTGCCAAATAAGCTGTCTTTGTTCAAAGATGCGTCCAATAATTTGGATTTGACACGGTCTGGCAAGGTCTGTTCCTTAAGCCAAGCATGCCCTCTAATGACAGAACCGGTGACTGTTGCCCTGCAAGATGCTTCTAGGGTGTCAAAACCCCATTGTAAGGTGTGCTTAGTTACCTGACTTGCAGAATGCATTAACTCTTATAACTCTACTTTCTGCACAAGCAGGAAAAAAAGATATTTTTTTGTTTGTGGAGTTCCATGGTATGTTGCTGATATTTCAGAATGTGGAATTGACAATTTAATGCTCTAATAGCAAGAGTACCAGAGGTGTGCATATTTTTACCCCATCTGTCTAATGCTCGGGAATCCCTATCTGAGGGGGTGGGATTCTTAGCTGAGGTTGCTTTGATTCCTTTAGGTCCTTGAGAGATGACCACGGGGTCAGCAGTAGGATTTCTGAAAAGGAACTTGTGAGAGTCAGAGACTCTAGAATACCTGTCATGTTTCCTGGGAGCAGGAGGGAGGGTGTCAGGAGTCATACTGGATTCCATAAAAACATAATCCACAACATACAGGACAGGAGGAATGGCCAGAGGTTTGTGCTGTAATAGATCTAAGAATTCCGAGTCTCTTTTTAGACTGAGGATAGTCCTGACATTCACATTGGAAATGCTCCCATAAAGTATGTAGGGTTTCTCCAAAGGAAAAGTCCTCGGGTGGAGAGGCTGAAGGGATGGATTCCTCTGCATCAGAATCCTCAGAAACAGAGAGGGGTTGCATATCTTCATATTCACATGCATCAGAGTCATCGGAATCCTGTTCAGATAAAACTGTTGGGGACAAGTCTCTTTTTCTTTTGGAAGGGGTAGCCTGGCTTCCCCTAATAAGCATTATAAGGTCTTCCATCATTTTAAGCATTTGAGACTGAAGCAAGGAAGCAGGTGTCTGAGCTTCAGTCGTTTTTTTGGGTGTGGTTCATACCCTAGGCCTTAGAATCTCGGTTGTTTTCGAAAGAACTGAAGATGCGAATGAAGTCGTCGGTCTGTGTCGAGTATCGGTAGTGTGAAGTACTTCCTCAGAAGCAGGTGCCTGCTCAGCGGCTCTGGACCCATCCAAGGTAGAGACATCTGTAAGATCCTTAGTTGAAGAAAAGTCTCGCGGCATACCAGACTCCGAAAGGGTCTCGGTAGTGGCCTGCGAATCCACAAACGCGGGCTTCAGGGGGCTGCGAAAGCACCTCACTGAGAAGTGACGACTATTCTGATGAAGTCGTTTGATGAAAGCGGAGATTAAATTTTTATACGCTATTGCCTGGTATTTGTGGATTTACTTCGTGCAGTTCCTCCTGCCATTTCATACATTTTCTGAGAAGTGACGACTAGCTTAATGGAAGCATCGCCGGCAGTTTTGGACCTGTGTGGTCTCTGTCTTTATCCTTATGTTTTTTCGTAAGATCAGTAGTCGGATGGCTTACCGAAGCCATATCGGAATTCGAGGACTGAGAGTGAAAATATCTAGCTACAATAAGGGCCCAACTACTTAAAGTTCTGGTGTTGAACAAAGCACAAAAGCAACAGCGGGGGACATTGTGGTCTGGGCCTAAACAGGTAACGTAGTAAGAATGGAAGCCTCGGTGTGGTGTTTGCTTTCAATTGTTAACTTTTTCTGACATCGGTTAGAGCAAGAAAAAAGGATCCCCAATGGGGTACTTAGCTTTAGAAGACTTCAACTTCAATTCGGAAACGAAAACTCAGGTAGCGGCCAACCGGCACTTGTGCAAACTGCTTCTGTTTTGGGCTCCTCTGCGAGAAAGACTGATGGAAATGGAGTCAGCTGCCTGTTTTTATATCACTAATGACCTGATGTCAGCCCTGGAGTGACAGCAACCAATGCAGAAATACTCTGGCCGACTGAGGGCTACCCCTGGCAGGATAACCCAAATATGATGACTGCAACAGTGAAACATGAAGAACACACACACACACACACACATATATATATATATATATATATATATATATACACATACACATACACACACACCCACATACATACATACATGCACACACACATATATGCAGGTCTCTGCATCAAGCACAATTTCCCTTAAGAGCACACAAGAACACACTCAGTCCAGGGTCTGGATTTCCCTGTCTCCCCTCCAGGTCTCCAATAAGCCTCCCCACTGGCACAACTATAGAGGTGAGATCTCAGCTGAGTATCCAAGCCAAGTCTTCAGCACCCTCTCTGTGAAACCAGTGTTTTGTGTCCCTGCTCCAAACAGCTGACACATACTCTCAGAGATCTGATGTTCATACACACATCTGGGAAATGCCAGCACAAATTTACTAGCTATGCTCCCTTCTGTCCAGACTATAAGATAGTTATACTGCCACCAGACACTCCAAAGCCAGCTACACTAAGGCTCTTGCAAGGGTACCCAATTATACTGAGTGAAATTCATATGAATACAAATGGTAATTTGACCAACAGCAAAGCTTTTTGGAGAGGCCAGAGCTGTCATCAAATACATAAATAAGCACTCTCAGAGATTAAAATATTGTCTGAAAGACCAACCAAAATAAAAAGTTTAAATATATTTACTAATAAATAAGAAAATAACATGGAAATACTAAATATCTATTTGCAATAAACACCAGAGTTTCATCACAGGAAATAATAAAATAACACAGGAAAAACAGTACTTAACTATTCTCACTACATTCTCCTTACTGATCTAAAGAATTATTATTCCCTGGTTCACTTACTAGAGCAAGGCAAGATGAAGTAGGACAGGGGTCCTTCTCTGTCAGGTTCCAAAAACAGACTGCCATGAGACTTCAGTCTCACCTAGTATTAAAATATCTTTAGTGACGGATTACAGAATGGCATCACATACATCTGGTCATCTGTCTGGCTCCCATGTTACCCCCCGGCTAGAAGTTGCCAGGATTTAGCACACTTGTGTCAATAACACACTAACACACACACAGCCAGCCTGGCTAAGATCTACTGCAGCTCCTGGAGTTCATAAAACAATTTCAAACCTCCACTCTTCCAGAGCATCAATTAGTTCACCCCAGAGACAATGCAGAAAGCTTCTTTTATCAGACATTTTGTCTCTGGCTGCATTGAGAACTGTAAAATACAATCTTTAGGCGTAAACCAGGTAATTTAATTTCAAACTATTTTCAAAGTTAGATGGAGTGAGATTAACCTCTTCTCTGCAAGTATCCTCTATTAAACATATACATTTAAACAGTTACAATAACAGATGTAGATATTTCTTTTTTTGTCCAGTAGGGCACACTGTGGTTACATTTTTAACACAAGCAGCTTTACAAATACATTTTTCAGCACAAGCATCCATACAAATCAGTTTGATATACAAATAACATCCAATTCTTTAAAAAAATTCCAGCTAGCTGTGCTGGCATATTTTACACATCCACTGCGCCTTACTTCTCCTGGCATAGCTGGCAATACCTCACATCGTCACAGAGGGTTACAGAGGGACTTTGTTTCACATGGATGGGGACCCTATTCCAGAGAACTGAGAATTCTCTGAGCTATATATCTGTCTCTCCAACACTTCCTATTTATGCTGCAAGCAAAATTTAGGTCTTTAGATCTAGAGTTCTGATGCTACTTGCTTTGCAGATGTCCAAAAGGTTCATTAGAGCAGGGTCCAGGGATGCCTTGTATGTCAGGTGTAGACTGCCTCTCAGTAGTCTGTAGGAGACAGAGTATATATAGACATACAGCTTAGAGGCAATCTGCATACAACATTGTGTTTATGCCCTACATTCTTTTTGTTAGGAACCTCTGTGGACATTCAAGTTGCTGCATGCGTCTGGTCAGGTATATACTGAAGGGGGCATTATACTCAATGATGGGTCAGATAAGGGCCAAGTATAGTGGTACACTGACTTCCCTGGACTTAAACGCCATGCCTGTACTTATACTTTGAACAACATACAAGAATTTCCTTACTACACTGGACACATGTTGGTCGAAGGCCAAGGTTACTGTCTATATTTATTTTTATTTATTTGCAGTTTGATTACCGGGGAAGTCCACTGGGCTGAACTGACCCATTTTAAGTGGAGGCCCAGGGAGAAAATTTCCAAGATGCATTAAACAATTTACATACAACTCACAGTTAATATTAAAGATAATATTATGTAGAATAGTTACTCATAAATGCATTCAATATCATGCATAGTTAAATTCATTAAGCTTGAAGGTAGGGATCATAGTTTAATTTGAGGAAAATAGATATGTATTAGGTGTGGAAACAGTTTACAAACAAACCTTTTAAGAAAATGTAAATATGCTTTACATACACACATCAACAGTAGAATGCTATTTACAATACTTACAAGGTTGGGCTGTGTGAGAGTAGCTGTAGGAGTTGTTGAGAGCTTAGAGAGAAGCTATAGAAATTGTTAAGAGCTTAGATAGGCTCATAGGAAGATAACTATGAGAGTTGTAGAGCTTGGGAACTAGAGAGAGAACCCCCTCTGATTAGGTTGGGTGAAGGCAGGTACATTTCCATTAAGTGGACAGGTGTTTGAATAGTTGGGTTTTGAAGTTTTCTGGGTTTGGTATGGTTCTTAGTGTGGAGGGAAGGAAATTCCATTTTTTGCCTAGTGGGATAGATAGGAGAAGTTGGCCAGCAGGACGTTTAGGTTTATGGATAGTAATTAAGTTCTGATTTTCAGATCTGAGAGTTCTGTTGGGTGTATAAGGGGGAAGGATGTTAGTTAGAGCGGGACATTTTGTTGGGTGAAATATGAGTCTATATGCAGTGAGTTGGAGACAGTCTAGGTAGTTTGGGAGTTCAAGCCAATTCAGGGATTGTAGGGTTAGGCAGTGATGGGTAGTATTTTTAGATTTAGAGGCAAATTTAGAGATTTTGTTGTAGCAGTTTTCTACTTTAGAGGTGATAGAGGAGGACAGGTTGGTTAGGAGATGGGCTCTGTATAATAAGGAAGGAAGGAAGAAAGGTCGAGGCCAGAGTTTGCCTGATAGAGTTGGAGAGAAAGCGATTACTCCTATACAGCATACCTAGCTTTTAGTGGGTTTTCTTAATATTTTGTTGAATATGAATATCAAACTTGAGGTGTTCATATACAGTAATGCCAAGTAGTTTGGCAGAGGGGACCACTTCTATAGGTGAGCTGGTTTGACTATAGACTTTGAAGTCGTTTTTATCGTAGGATAGGGTCTTTATGGGAGGGAATAGTAGAATCTTTGATTTATTTGCATTGAGAGAGAGGTGGTTTGGCGCATCCAGTTTTCAGTTGTTGAGAAGGCAGTTTGGGTTTTAGTAAGCAATTCAGAGAGGTTTGAGGCAGAGCAGACTAAGGTTGAATTGTCTGCGTATTGAATGATTTTAGCATCAGGAATAGCAGTGTGAAAGTTATTGATGAAGATGTTAAAAAGTATTGGCCCAAGGATGGATCCCTGTGGTACACCAGTATGATTCTTTTATGGATCGGTTAATAATGATGCTTATTAGGAGAGCAATGCCATCAGCAGCACATTTTAGGAAGGAAGAGGGAATATTGTCGGAAGCGTTAGAGCAAGGTTTAAGTTTGGACAAAAGTTTTTTTATAAAGTTAGTGGGGATGGGTTTGATTTCAAACAGATGAGGTGAGTTAGAAGGGGGAGAGTGTAGAGCAGTTGGGTTATTATTGGGAAATGTCTTGGTGAGGGTAGTAATAGTTTCTATGAAAAATGAGTTAAATTCAGAGCCTAGTTTGAGGTCAGATTTACTTGGGTCAGGACGGGGATTATTTCTGGAGCCTGGACTGAGGAGTGAGTTTATTGAGTTCCAGAATTTTTGGGGGTTTTTATTGTTACTGGACTGAAGTTTGATATAGTAGGATTTTTTGTCTTTGGTGATTAGTTGTTTTGCACAGTTGCAAAGCTGTTTATATTGGAGCAAGGTATTGGCCAGTTTATTGTTTTGGTAAAGCTTCCATAGTTTGCCTCTGTGGTGCATAATCTGTTTGGTCTCTTTGGATAGTCAAGGAGAAGTTTTAGTTTTTACCCTTTTGCTTCTTAGTGGGGCTAGTGAGTTTAAAGTATCAAGGAAGACAGAGCTGAAGTATGCTATAGCCTTGTCAAGAAAAAGGATGTTTAGAATTTGCCAGTTCATTTCTTTGAAAGTATTTGAGAAAGTAGTTGGGTTGAAGCTACTGAGGTTACGAATTTGAATGTATTGATGCTGGTGTGGGGAGGAACTAGTTGAGTGATGCATAAAGGCTGGGAGGTGGTCGCTAAAGGTATCCGGAATTGAGCCAGAATTGGTCATTTTATTTGGATCTGAGACTAGGATCCAATCTATAGTGGATCTGGGAGGGTTTCTTTTGTTAGGTCAAGTGATGGAGAGGATTATTTGAGTGAAGTTATAGAGGTTAATGGATAAGGAGGGAGAGGGGCAATTGATTTTATTCCAGTCAATATTCACATCACCAAGGATATAAGTTTCATAGTTAATTTCAGTAGAGGCCCATAGGAGAATATTTTCGAGTGTAGAGATATTGTTACCAGGTGAGATATATAGGGCAATGATACAGATATTTTTATGTTTATTTAGTTTTATAATTCCAGCAGTTAGTTCAATGTTCTGGAATTGGAATTTGGAGGGGGATTAAGGCAAGAAGGTTGGAGTAGACTAGGGCAGTGCTTCCACCTTTTTTATTTAGTCGTTCATTTCTGAGACAATGAAATCTTGGGGGCAGAATCTCAGAGTTGGAGATAAAGGGCTTGAGCCAGGGTTCGGAGATGGCTAAGATATCTGGTTGGTTATGGCTTAACCAAGCTTGAAATTGGTGTACTTTGTTGTTTGGACTTTGTGCATTAATTGTAAAAATCTTTAGGGTGTTCAGATAGGAGGAAGAGGGTAAGGGATGAGTATTGTTAATAAAGAATGTAGGATCAGGGTTAGGATGGATACCACCAGCGTGGACTAGGTTGTTGGAGATATCATTTAGCCATATTGGTCTGTCAGGCATGAATTTTGGCAGGTTGTAGACTGGAGCAGGTGACAGTGTTTTGACTTTAGAGGAGACGAGGTTTGGGTGAAATAGGTGCAGAGGGTTGGGCTGAATGAGAGAAGACAAGATAGAGTGGAAATGGGAGTAAGAGTGACGGAGAAGGTGGGTTTGTATGGTAGTTGTCTTTGTAGGGGGTATTGGACAAGCATAGGTGGAATACGAGGTAGCACAGTACAAGGGAAGTAGGAACCTAAAGAGGAGGCTGGGGGACTGGAGGGTGTGATGACTTGAGGAGAGCATGTTGGAGCAAAGAGAGAGCGGTACGAGTGGTTAGGAAAATAGAGAGGGCTATGAAGAAGAAAGGGTTTAAAAAGTGACAGAGGTATTCTAGAGAATTATGGAAAGAGGAGGGGCCTATAATTATTGGGTGGAGTACAGATTACAGAGTTTAAGAAGGATGGCTATAGGTGGAAGAAGTAATGAGGGGGGAGCTGGTATTGGGTAATTAGGCTGAGAGGGTGGGGTAAGATAGGAATAAAGCTAGGAGTATTGGGGGAGGTTGAGAATTGGGGGCAGGGTAGGGGAGCGGACTGAGCCCGTAGGGCAAACTGAGCGGGAAAGAACACTAGAAGTGAGTATGGCAGAAAAAGCATCAGCAAAGAGCAGTTCAAAGGCTGTAGTTGGAAGGTATGAGCTAAATATTTCCAGCCAGAAAATGAAGACTACCTTTACAAATGGTGGTTTAGCAGGGGAGGAGAAGATATTTACAGTCCAAGGATATTAACTCACAACCGTTTGTGAAAAAATAAAAACTTGCTGGGATTATAAAGAATGTCTAGGATTTATATTGGTAGATGCTGCCACCTAATGGTAGAAGGAGACAGCAAATAGCAGGGATAGTTGGACCAGTCTTAGGTATAAATATATTCTAGGGTAGTGATAACAGGAGGGGGAGAGGGCAAACGGTCTGCGATAGGCTGCTAGAACGCACACACGGGAGGGTAGACTAACTCTATAGATAGTACATCAAGTCTACATTTAATTAGTGTTAAGTAACATACATTTACACAATCTTGTTGGGGGGGGTCTTCTCAGTAGTATTTTATAAGTACAAGGCAAAGCTGGCCAATTCAGGGTGTCTTCAGGTATTGGCTAGAGGTATTCATTTTGCGTTTAAAGCAGGGAGGGAGCACCCGGGATGGATTACTGTAGAGGAGAGGGAGACAACACGGAGTTAGTTAATATTGCAGATGTAGAGGGTAAAGGTAGCAAGTAAGGGATGTTTAGAGAAGTGAGGGTGTAACAAAGCACAGTAGTAGAGAGAGGTTATGGTTAGATGAGGCTGGAGCAAGTATGTAGAGGAAGATTAGGTTTAGGGGATTAACAATGGAAAGCAGCAGATATTATGCTATGAGCAATACAAGTTAGGCAATATAGGCTCCATTAAATTCAGCAGTTCAGCATGCCATTAGTGACCCTAGTCCGTTTGAGAGGACAGGGTTATACAGCAGTAGAGCCAAATATAAGCAGCAGAAAGCAGGGGGTAAATGATAAAGTAATACTATAAAATCTCTAAACAGTGCAATATATAGTGCTTAACAGACTAACACAGTAAACTACGATATGTCCATGCTGTGCAATAACTTGTGCTGAACAGTTTTCAAAACAGTTTTCAGAACAATATAATAGCCGTGTGGTGCCCTTATAGAGACAAACGGAAAAGAAAAATAGCTGCTAAGCCAGTAATTAATCTAAAGCTCTAGTAGGACCATTGGTCCACCTTAAAAGAGAAATAAAGGCCTTCAACGATATACATTCGTTGGTGTCCTTTTAACAGGACATCTGGACAGCAGACTAGGCCAGCAAAGTGCAACAGTCGAGCTCTGTATACTCAGACTAAAGTAATGCAGCTGGCGACAACATAAAAAGAGACCCACTCGTCCCAAAAAGCAGCTTACAGCTGCTAAGCCGGTAATTAACCTAAGCAAAGGGCAAATGACACAGTACAAAGCAAGCAGTCAAACAGTACACTATACATGGCAAAACGGTCCTCAAAACCATGTAGAAGCTGTGCGGAGCCCTTATAGTTACAAATGGAAAGAAAAATTGCTACTAAACCTGATTTTAAGTGGAAGGCTTGAAGGGGGATTGTTATTCCACCTTAAGTGGCTATCCGGCATTCAGCGATGCACTTTGGTTGACGTCCTTTTAACAGGACATCATTACACCAGGTTTCTGGTCGTGACAAGCCAGCAGTATTCAAATCAAGCCCCTTGTACCCATACTAAATTAATGCAGTATTAGTCAGTGCAGAAAAGAGCCCCACTCGTCCCAAAAGCAGCTTGCAGAGGTCAAAAACACATGTAGATCACAGATAAATGAAGCAGTCAGCACGAGGCCAACAATAACCTTACAACACAGTTACAAACATTGCATTGGAGTGATAGTCATCAGCACAAGGCCATCTATAACCCGTAAACACAGTTACAGGTAAACACGTGAAGTTTAGTACAATAGTTGCTTAGAGGCTTGCAAATGACAGACAGATATGCTGAAAAGACCTACCAGGAGGCAAAAACAAGCAGCCTAAACTGTAGGACCAGCACAGAGAAGCTGTGGATGCTCAGGACAGGATTTAAAAATGGCACCACAGTCCTAGAGAGATACAAGTAAACTCCAGGAGCAAACTAGCTATGGGGGAGGGGATAGGTGGAGGAAAGGTGGTTGGACTAGAGGGGTAGAAAGTAGGAGGGACTAAAGGGGTGGAAAGGTTGGTAGGAAGAAAAGTTCCAGGAGGGAAGGGCTAAATAGAGGTGAGTATGGCAGAAAACTTATCAGCAAAGAGCAGTTTAAAGGCTGTAGTTGAAAAGTATGAGCTAAACATTTCCAGACAGAAAATGAAGGCTACCTTTACAGAGGGTGGTTTAGCAGGAGGGGAAGGGGAGAAAATATTTACAGTCTAAGGATACTAACTCACAACCAACTGTTTGTGAAAAAATAAAACTTGTTGGGATTATAAAGAATATCTAGGATTTGTCGCCTCACAGTAAGACGATGCCCGGTTCGATTCTCAGCTAGAGCGTCATCTGCGTGTAGACATGCGTGAATGGGCGTACCTTCGTTGAAGGTTGTGCGTCAGGGCTGGTAACTCAGCACGTAAAAATCAACTACCAATCATTAGTGGACCGAAGTTGCGCTGTGGTGACCCCTAACCGGGAAAAGCTGAAAGACACAAACATATTGGTAGATGCTGCCACCTAATGGTAGAAGGAGATAGCAAACAGCAGGGATAGTTGGACCAGTCTTAGGTTTAAATATATTCTAGAGTAGTGATAACAGGAGTGGGAGAGGGCAAACGGTCTGCGGTAGGCTGCTAGAACGCGCACACGGGAGGGCAAACAAACTCTATAGATAGTATATCAAGTCTACATTGAATTAGTGTTAAGCAACATACATTTACATAATCTTGTTGGGGGGGGGGGGGTCTTCTCAGTAGTATTTTTCTAAGTACCAGGCAAGCTGGCCAATTCAAGGTGTCTTCAGGTGATGGCCGGAGGTATTCCTTTTGCGTTTAAAGCAGGGAGGGAGCACCCGGGATGGATTAATTTACACAATCATGTTGGGGGGGTCTTCTCAGTATCATTTTGATAAGTACTAGACAAGCTGGCCAGTTCAGGGTGTTGTCAGGTGATGGCCGGAGGTATTCCTTTTGCATTTAAAGCAGGGAGGGAGCACCCGGGATGGATTATGGGAGGCGAAAACAAGCAGCCTAAACCGCAGGACCAGCACAGAGGGAGCTGTGAATGCTCAGGATAGGATTTAAATGTGTTCCCAGATCCCCAACCAGTGGGCCTATTCTTACTAGTGTTTTGATGACAATTTCCTGGGTGGCTGACTTCCCAAAAGGTACTACAATGCATTTCTTGACACTGAATTTTAAGGGATGGCTTTGGTACTGGTCATTTGTCTGTGTTAGACCTTCCTGTAAGATGTTTGAATCTTAGGGGGATTCTATAACTTATCCCAGTTTGCAATCATCTGTGAACTTGGCCGGCCAGAGGCCTTTGATATTCAAAGGAGAATCTAGAAGTTTGGCTTTAATGTCCTCAGGGAGGGATTGACAGAGTAGCCATGCATGCCTTCTAATAACAGAACCTGTGGGCAGCTGCTTTGAAGGAAACCTCCACTGTGTCACAGTTGCATTTGATGCTATGCTTGTCCACGTCTGAGGCCTGAAAGACCATAGACATCTGTCACTTACTGGCTGGTCCTTCCATCATAGCCAAAGCTTAAGTTTCCTAAGTAGACAGCAGATATTTAGACATTTGGGTTTGACAGTTTGGAGCTCTGAAGGCTAGCGTGGAAGTAGTATATGCCTTCTTTCCTAGTCTATCCATTACTCTGCTGTCTTTATCGGAGGGAAGGGTATAAGCAGCAGGTAGGAAATGAGAAGGCTTGTCTATAGTGAAACAGAACATGGAAGGATTTGCTAAGGAATTCTCATATAAAATCTTTAAATCTTCATGTACTTTATAGAAATTATCTCCTTTAGGAGCTGGTGGCAGAGTCTGGAGCAGTGAACATTGATGCAAAGGCACTGAGAAAGGCCTTCATGACCGGAGGGATAGGTGCAGGAGCAGAGTACCTACCTGTAAAAGATTATATCATCTTTTTTGCAGATCAGAAATCTGTTTTGAGTCTCATTCAAAATATTTCATCATGTTACAAATGCTTTCCCCAAATGAAGCTTCTTCAACAGGGAATCCAGGGAAGAGGAATCTTCAACAACAGAGGCTTATGGCCTGAAGAATGGATCTGAGAAGAGTATGCCAAGGAGTGCTCAGAGTCTGAGTTTGTCTCCTCGTCCTTAAAAGCAGATTCTAAATATCTTTTTGTGGTGGAACAAGAAGAGTAGATATTGTAAAAGGTGGTGGCTTAATTGCCATCATGGGCTTAAAAATGCCATGGCAAAAATCCATTCACTCCTTTCCCTTTGATATCTGGGTAGAGGAAGCACTTTTAGTTTTCTTTTTTTCTTTTTGTGTGTGACATCTGCCTTCACAAGACAAGGAGGTTCCAACACCTGACGTACCTCAGTAAGTGACCCTAGTACTTCCTCTCTAACCAAAGTTCGCAGCATACTCATAAGACCCTTTGGATATAATTATACAGAGTTCTCCCTTCTCACCAGTGTCAGTAACATCAGTTGTTTCAGATGTAAGAACCTCAAATGCCATACTGGCCTCCATCAGGGCACTGTAGCAGGCATCCGGCATACTGCCTGTTCCAAAACTTTAGCGGGTACATCCAAGTGCGACTGAGCAAGCATAATTTCAAGCCTAGGCCTCTTAAATATCTTCGTTGGTATAGGAGCGACATTGGGTTGAAGGGTCCACCATTTTAGTTCTGGACAGGCGTTTAAAGAGTTGGGTTTCCAAGTATGTACTGAGGAAAGAAAGTTGCATCTGTAAGATTTTAGGTATAAAGCACTGTCAAACTGTACAATTCTGCACCTAACCAAAAAAAGGCAGTTTGAGTGGAGATGCTTTTAGAGAATCTGCCAAACATAATTACACTTTTCTCTCCTAGCTGACATTTAATAAAGTATCAAACAGAAATACAAGAAAGAAAGAAAATCAGGAAAGGTTCCCCAACAGACCACTTAACTGAACCAGCGAAGGTCAATGGTACCAGCAACGAGTGTAGAACATACTGACAGGAGCAGGACCTGTGTTTGGGTGGTTTTATGCTCATACAAGCATTTATGTACTGTTATGCCCACAGGCCTAGGTCATACATCAGACGTTTGATTCTATGGAAGATTTTGGCTTTGTTATCCTGACTGGAGGTCTAGGTTACCTAATGAGACAGCAGTTTGGAATACTGCAACAGTGATCTAAGTTAGGACATCTGAAAGTTCTGCACATTACATTAGAATTAAACTTTATTTGGCAGAGAAGTTAACAGAACAACAAACTGCTTGGACACTAAATAAGAAAATAAATCACAATACAAAAGATGTGAAAGAGATTAATTTAACCCAGTAAAGGAAAATGAGAAGTTACAATTTTTAACTTATAGTCTGAATAAATCAATTTTGTGATATAGATGCTTTGGTTAACAGAAAAAATGAGTTTCCAATAATGTTAAGTTCATTGTGAAGTGATGTTATGAAAAAGGCAGGAACTACCAAGAAAATAAGACTTTAGGTTTGAATGTATAGATGTGTGCAATTAAGTACACTACACAGGCTGTGATTTAGCTAATCAAAAAAGGAACAAAAGAAAGAAAAAAGGGAAGGCAAGAAAGAGGAAAATGTGTTGCCATGTCAGTCTAAGGTTCTGTTAGATACCTATAAACACCAGCAGTATTGAACTAAGTTTTGTTATATTGTTAAATTTGTCTGAATGTTGAGGCCTTACTGACTGTTAAGCTTATGGTTAACAGTGTTCAATCAAGAATGTCACCTTATGTAAAAACTGCTACTCGCTTGCCATGAATAAAAAGAAGCCAAAACACAAACCCCAGTAATCACACAACTATTACTTATTTTCTGAAATGGTCATCAGTTTGGATCCGGGATAAATTCATCATGAAATTATGCATTACCGGGTGGTGCTGCGGTAGCGTTGTTGGCTCACAGTTGGATGTTGCCCGTTTGATTCTCAGTTAGAGTGTCTTCTGTGTGGCGACATGTGTGAATGGGCGTTCCTTCGTTGAAGGGGGTGGTGGGTGGGTAACCTGGACTGCAACAGTGAATACACTCGAACATCTACATTTATGGTAGGTACACAACTGTACTATGTTCATCGTGTTTCACTGTTGCAGTCATTACTCTTGAGTTGAATCCCAAAGTTGAGGATGGGTGGCTGGGCTAAATAGGATTAGGAGAGGCTATGAGGCCCTGCAGAACTGCAGTGGCAAAGCCTGCTCTGGACTTAGAGTAAAGAAGTAAGTGGTAGTGCTTTGTGAAGGTGTGCACTGAACTCCAGGTTGCAGCCTCTAAGACATCTTTGGTTGGTACTCCTCTGCGGAAGGCTGCTGAAGTAACTGCTGCTCTGGTGGAATGAGGCCTAATGCCCTTAGGCACTGATTTGCCATGCTGAGAATAGCAGAAATGGATGCAATGGCCTATCCATTTAGAAACAGTCTGTTTTGAGATAGTCTTTCCTTGTGATCCTGCAGCATATGACACTAAAATTTGCTCAGTCTTTCTGAAAGTTTTAGTTCTGTCCAAGTAGAAGCGTAACTGCCTGTGTATGTCCAAAGAATGCAGAATTTTCTCACCCTTGTTCTGTGGATTTGGATAAAAGGTAGGCAAGTGAATGGTTTGGTTGTGGGCCACACTGGACACCACCTTAAGCATAAATGTAGGGTTTGTACTCAGAGAAACCCTGTCTGGATGAAAAATGATGAAAGATTCCACAGCCATGAGTGCTTGTAACTCAGACTCGCCTTGCAGAGGTTATTGCTAGGAGCAGAGCTGTTTTCCAGGATAAGTATTTTATATCTGCTGTTGATGCTGGTTTGAAAGGAGGCAGTGTGAGTTTTTCCAAAACATAACTGAGGTCCCAGGCTGGAATTGGCACTCTCCTTGGAGGCCTAATGTTTTTGGCCCCTCTGAGGTACTGCCTTATTAAGGGATGAGAAAAGATAGGTGGTTTCACATTGTAATGGGCTGAAATGACAGAGGCATGAATTTTAATTGATGAGAAAGAAAGGCCTTTGTTCAGCATCTCAGTTAGGTATTGCAAAATCTGAGGGATATTTGGTACACACATGTCAATGCCTTGTTCCTGGTTCCAAGCACAGAATCGCTTCCATTTTTCTGCATAAGATTTTCTGGTACTGGGCCTCCTGGCCTAAAAGATAACATCCAAAACAGCTTTTGAAAGAGGAGTGTTCTGAATGGCTACATTATCCGCCATGCTGCCAGATTTAAGGTCCTGACTTGCCTGTGCAGGATCTGATTGTTTTGTTGGGTCAGCAAGTGAGAATTTTGGATTGGGTACCAGTGCTGACGTGACCAGTCTGGTGCAATCAGTATCATTTTTGGCTTCTCTTGTCTGACCTTTAGGAGTACCCTGAGAAGGAGAGGCAGTGGGGGAAAAGCATATACTGTTAGATTTTTCCAGCTGAAGGATAGGGCATCCACTTTCCATGCTTGCTTGTGATAAATCCTTGTGCAAAATCTCTGCAACTGACAGTTGTGAGGGGAGGCAAATAGATCTGTGTCCGGGCATCTCCATTTCCTTATTATCATGCTGAAGACTTGTGGGTCCAGTTTCCATTTGTGGGGATCCATGAGGTTTCTGCTTAGTTCGTCTGCCAGAGTATTTTTTGTTCCTGGCAGGAATTGTGCTTGCAGGTGAACTTGAAAAGCCAATGCTGTGCCCCATAAGGTCATTGCTTGTCTGCAGAGGGGGTAGGAATGTGTACCTCCCTGCTTGTTTATGTACCACATGACCGTAGTGTTGTCTGTCTTTATTAGTAACTGTCCTGGATGAAGCAGGTCCTTGAAAGCTGTCAGGGCATTTTGAACAGCTAGCATCTCTTTTTGATTGATGTGGAGATGCATTTGGTTTGCAGGCCATGTGCCCTGAATACATTTTCCTGCCATATGGGCCCCCCCCAGGCATAATCTGATGCATCAATTGTCAGTGTCTGTCTGGCTGTGGGTAAACTGAATGGCAGACCCTTGTTGTGGTGACAGGCTTCTGCCCACCATCGAAACTCCTGTTGCGGGCAGGGAATGAGTGCAATCACTGTCTCCAGGCTGTGGCAATGCTGAGTCCAAACACCTTTTAGATACCATTGTAGTTTCCTCATATGCAGTCTGGCATATGGAATTACTAGAATGCAGGATGCCATGAAACCCAAGGCCTGCAGGATTTTCTTTGCAGATAAGTGGGTTTTTGTTGCCAATTTCTTGAAGTAAGTAGTCAGCTGCTTTTGTTTGTCTGGCGTGAGATAAGCCATCTGGGCAGTTCTATTTAAGCTTGCACCCAGAAATATTATCGCTTGAGAGGGCACTAGTTTTGATTTCTTTTCGTTTATTGTGTACCCTAAGCCAATTAGTAATCTTTTTATCAACGCCAGATGCTTTAGAAGAATGTCTTTGTTCTCTGCTTGAATTAGGCAGTCGTCCAAGTAGGGATATATTTGAATTCCTTTTTGTCTGCAAAACGCAATTACTGGAGCCAGGCATTTTGTGAAGACCCTGGGCGCAGTAGATAAGCCAAAGGGCAGTGCAGAGAACTGGTAATGCACTGAGCCAGCTATGAATCTGAGGTATCTTCTGCAAGATTGTCTGATTGGGACATGCAGGTATGCCTCTTTTAGGTCCAAAGTTACGAGCCAAGCCTTCTTGCCCAGCATGGGCAGTAGCTGCTGTAGAGTCAACATCTTGAATTTTGGAACTTCCAGAAACGTATTTAGTATAGACAGGTCCAGTATTGGTCTCCATGTTTTGTCCTTTCTGGGTACTAGGAAAAGTCTGGAGTAAAATCCTTACCCCTGCTCTTGTTGTGGTACTTGCTGAATGGCCCTCATGTCCATGAGGACTGTAATTTGTTTTTGTGCCTCTGCCCATTGATTGTGTGGGCAGGTCTGGCATACCTTTTGACCTTGGTAGAGTGTGAAAGTGGAACCTGTAGCCTTGGGACACTGTTCAGGACCCATTTGTCTTGGGTAACCATTTTCCAATTTGATGAAAAAAGTGCTAGTTTTCCCCCTAAGGGGGCTGCCAAAAGAAAAGTGCTTGGGTCTGGTAGAGGAAAGTCATTGGGACTGTTTCCTGTAAGGCTGTGATTTGTCTTCTCCGCTTCTGGAGGTAGGAGCACCCCATTGTTTAGGCCTGTATGAGCCTTGGGGCTGAGATCTGCCTCCGGGACGCCTGTATATGCCTCTTTGTGGTCTGTCTGACACTGGAAAGGATCAATTTTTAGAAGGCCAGTTCCTGCTAAACCTGGGTGGCTGAACCTGTAAGAAATCCTTGACTTGTCTGCATGGATTTTGCTTTATCCTCCATTTTTTTCAACACCTTTTTTGCTTTAGTAACAAACAAAGTATCATGCTGTAATGCTGCCTCTAATAATTTTGCTTTAATATGATCAGGCTGATTCTGTTCCTCTAACCAAGCATGCCTTCTAATAACAGAACCTGTAACAGCGGCCCTGCAAGAGGCCTCCAGTAAATCATAACCACATTGCAAAGTATGCTTTCCCACTTGTTCAGCTGCATGCAATAAATCCTGCAATTCCTTGTTCTCTGAACATTTAGTATTTGTCAACAATTCCTGTTTAAGCAGTGACATTAAATATTGTTGATATTTAAAGCATATGAAACTGACAATTTAAAGCCCTTACAGCCAGTGTAGCAGAAGTGTAGACTTTTTTCCCCCCATCTGTCTAGAGCCCTAGAATGCCTATCAGAAGGGACAGGGTTTTTTGCAGTGGAAGCTTTAACCCCTTTGGGACCCTGAGATATAGTTTCTGGGTCAGCAGTGGGGTTTTTATATAGGAATTTATGTGAATCCGGGACCCTGTAGTATCTGTCTGGCTTAGCAGGTGCAGGGGGTAAAGAGTCAGGGGACAGGCCGGACTCTGAAAAAACATCTACAATGTCAAGAACAGGTGGAATAGCAAGGAGTCTGTGCTGAGGAAGTAGCAGAAAGTCTCTGAGCCTTTTCTTAGATTCAGAATAATCTTGGCTCTCCCAATGGAAATGCTCCCTCATGGTATGCAGGGTTTCCCCAAAAGAATAATCCTCAGGAGGAGAGGCTGAAGGAATGGATTCTTCAGCATCAGAATCTTCATAGGGAAGCATGGAGTAATCCTGTTCAGAAGAGAAATCAGAGGAAATAGAAAACTGATCAGAAGAATCATACTCTGTCTCTTGCCTAGGCTTCTTATCAGGAGGGGGATGGGAGCCCCTGATCAAAGTAATTAGGTCTTCGGCCATTTTGAGCATCTGTTTTTTAGGCATGGAAGTTTGAGTAGGAGAATGCTGTACTTGTCTCTTTGTCTTTAGAGCTGCTTTAGTCTTTGTCTTTGAAGCTGAAGATGGCTTAATATATAATTGTGTAGGTCTGAAGACACCCTCAGAAGCCGATGCCTGCTCAGTGGCTCTGGACCCCTCTGAGGGAATGATTTCCGAGTGTCCAATACCTTGAGTATCCAGAGGCCCAGTTGGCTCCACGTGGGACTCGGAAGTGGCCTGTGGCTCTGAGGTAGCAGGCGCCAGGGGCTGCGAAAGCGCCTCACTGAGAACTGGCGACTGGCCTAGCAGAGGCCTCGTCATCGGTTTTGGACCCCAGATGCCTATCCTTATCCTTGCGTTTTTTTGTAAACTCCGGTTGTCAGCTGGTCCGACGGCATTATGTAATTAAATCTTCAGCCAGAGTAATGGAATGCAAAATCGAATCGACGCTTAATAGTGCATTGGTTAAATCTAGCACAAAATCGACATCTAGCAACATTGTGATCAGGGCCTTGGCAAGGAATACAGTAAGAGTGAAAATCCTTATGAGGTATTTGCTTCCCACAAGAAATACAATTGTTAACTTTTTCTGACATCTGTCTGGAGCAAGAAAAAAGTTTCCCCAACGGGGTACTTAGCTTTAATGAAGACTTCGGTACTGAAATTCGGATTTGAAAATCTCAGGAGACGGCCGACCGGCACTTGGGAACTGCTTTTGCTTCGGGCACGGCGCGGCAAGAAAGACTGAAGAAAATTGTGTCAGCTGCATCTTTTATAACCCTGATGCACTGACGTCAAGGAAGAGGCGACAGCAACTGATGCCGGTCCTAGACTTTGGAATTCTGGCCGACTGAGGGTAGACTGCCAGCAGGATAACCCAGGAGTAATGACTGCAACAGTGAAACACGATGAACATCTGGGTGTTTGTTGTCAATTTTCTGAAGTAAGAAAGTTGTTTTTATATGTCTGGCGTGAGATAAGCCATCTGGACAGTTGTATTTAAGCTTGCACCCAGGAATATTATCTCTTGAGATGGCACTAGTTTTGATTTCTTTTCGTTGACTGTGTACCCTAGGCAAATTAGTAATCTTTTTACAAATGCTAGATTCTTTAGAAGAATGTCTTTGTTCTCTGCTTGAATAAGGCAGTCGTCCAAGTAGGGATATATTTGAATTCCTCTTTGTCTGCAAAATACAATTACTGGTGTCAGGCATTTTGTGAAGACCCTGGGCGCAGTAGATAAGCCAAAGGGTAGTGCAGAGAATTGGTAGTGCATTGAGCCAGCTATGAATCTGAGGTATCTTCTGCAAGACTGTCTGACTGGGACATGCAGGTATGCCTCTTTTAGGTCCAAGGTTATGAGCCAAGCCTTCTTGTCCAGCATGGGCAGTAGCTGCTGTAGAGTCAACATCTTGAATTTTGGTACCTCCAGAAATGTATTTAGTATAGACAGGTCCAGTATTGGTCTCCAGGTTTTGTCATTTCTGGGCACTAAGAAAAGTCTGGAGTAAAATCCTTGTCCCTGCTCTTGTTGTGGTACTTGTTGAATGGCCCTCATGTCCATGAGGGCTGTAATTTGCTTTTGTGCCTCTGACCATTGACTGAGTGGCAGGTCTGGCATACCTTTTGACCTTGGTCGGGTGTGAAAGTGGAACCTATAGCCTTGGGACACTATGTTCATGACCCATTTGTCTTGGGTAACCATTTGCCAATTTGATGAAAAAAGTGCTAGTTTTCCCCCTAAGGGGGCTGCCAAAAGAAAAGTGCTTGGATCTGGCAGAGGAAAGTCATTGGGACTGTTTCCTGTAAGGCTGTGATTTGTCTTCTCTGCTTTTGGAGGTAGGAGCACCCCATTGTTTAGGCCTGTATGAACCTTGGGGCTGAGATCTGCCGCTGGGACGCCTGTATCTGCCTCTTTGTGGTCTGTCTGACACTGGAAAGGACCAATTTTTACAAGGCCAGTTCCTGCTAAATCTGGGTGGCTGCACCTGTAAGAAATCCTTAACTGTCTGCATGGATTTCGCTTTAGCCTCCATTTTTTTTCAACACCTCTTCTGCTTTAGCACCAAACAAAGTATCATGCTGTAATGGGGCATCTAATAATTTTGCTTTAACATGATCAGGCAGACTCTGTTCCTTTAACCAAGCATGCCTTCTAATAACAACCTGTAACAGCGGCCCTGCAAGAGGCCTTTAGTGAATCATAACCACACTGCAAAGTATGCTTTCCCACTTGTTCAGCTGCATGCAATAAATCCTGCATTTCCTTGTTCTCTGCACATTCAGAATTTGTCAACATTTTCTGTTTAAGCAGTGACATTAAATATTGCTGATATTTGAGCATATGAAACTGACAATTTAAAGCCCTTATAGCCAAGGTAGCAGAAGTGTAGACTTTTTTCCCCCATCAGTCCAGTGCCCTAGAATCCCTATCAGAGGGGACAGGGTTTTTGCAGTGGAAGCTTTGACCCCTTTGGGACCCTGAGATATAGTTTCTGGGTCAGCAGCGGGGTTTTTATATAGGAATTTATGAGAATCCGGGACCCTGTAATATCTGTCTGGCTTAGCAGGTCCAAGTGGTAAAGAGTCAGGGGACAGGCTGGACTCTGAAAATACATCATCTACAATGTCTAGAACAAGCGGAATAGCAAGGGGTCTGTGCTGAGGAAGTAGCAGAAAGTCTCTGAGCCTTTTCTTAGATTCAGAATAATCTTGGCTCTCCTGGTGGAAATGCTCCCCCATGGTATGCAGGGTTTCCCCAAAAGAATAATCCTCAAGAGGAGAGGCTGAAGGAATGGATTCTTCAGCATCAGAGTCCTCATAAGGAAGCATGGAATAATCCTGTTCAGAAGTGGAATCAGAGGAACTAGAAACCTGATCAGAAGAATCATATTCTGTCTCTTGCCTACACCTCTTATCAGGAGGGGGATGGGAACCCCTGATCAAAGTAATTAGGTAGTCGGCCATTTTAAGCATCTGTTTTTTAGGCATGGAAGTCTGAGTAGGAGAATGCTGTACTTGTTTCTTTGTCTTTAGAGCTGCTTTAGTCTTTGAAGCTGAAAATGGTTTAACATATAACTGTGTAGGTCTGAAGACACCCTCAGAAGCAGATGCCTGCTCAGCGGCTCCGGACCCATCTGAGGGAATGATTTCCGAGTGTCCAATACCTTGAGTATCCAGAGGCCCAGTCGGCTCCACGTGGGAGTCGGACGTGGCCTGTGGCTCTGAGGTAGCAGGCGCCAGGGGCTGCGAAAGCGCCTCGCTGAGAACCGGCAAAACGGCGACTGGCCTAACGGAGGCCTTGTCATCGGTTTTGGACCTCGGATGCCTATCCTTTTCCTTGTCCTTGCATTTTTTGTAAACTCCGGTTGTCGGCTGTTCCAACGGCATTATATAATGAAATCTTCGGCCAAAGTAATGAAATGTAAAATCAAATCGACGCTTAATAGTGCCTTGGTTAAATCTAGCACAAAACCGACAGCTAGCAACGTTGTGATCAGGGCCTAGGCAAGGAATACAGTAAGAGTGAAAATCCTTATGAGGTATTTGCTTCCAACAAGAAATACAATTGTTAACTTTTTCTGACATCGGTCTGGAGCAAGAAAAAAGTTTCCCCAACGGGGTACTTGGCTTTAATGAAGACTTCGGTTCTTAAATTCGGATTTGAAAATCTCAGGAGTCGGCCGACCGGCATTTGCGAACTGCTTTTGCTTCGGGCACCACGCGGCAAGAAAGACTGAAGAAAATGGCGTCAGCTGCATCTTTTATACCCCTGGCGCACTGACGACAAGGAAGGGGTGACAGCAACTGACGCAGGACCTAGACTTTGGAATTCTGGCCGACTGCGGGTAGCCTGCCAAAATAACACAAGAGTAATGACTGCAACAGTGAAACACGATGAACATCTGCAGAAATACACACAAGTCTTCCACATTCACAACACACAACTTTAAACACAATAATACACAACTTCTAGACCAGCAGTCTGCTTGGTCTGCAATTAAGCAATCACAAAATTCCCATTTAGCATTTCAATAGCAAACCTGCAACCCTAAATACTCTTGTATACAATCCTTTACCAACTGAAACAGAATAAACCCTTTCATACACAGCAAAAAGTTATCACCATTGCAACAACAAAATATCACATTAAAACTACCACTTGTAACATCCACTTAACTCATCCACATCCCCACAAAACAGAAGTGCTAGCCAGGAAAAATGGAGTGTAAAAATTATTTTCCCCTCACTGACAAAACATCTCCATCTGCTTCCGCTCCCTCTTAAATGCATACTTATAACAGTAAACAAAAAGAAAGTTCAACAACTCCAATGCTGAAAAGAACAGGAACTTCCCAAAGAAACTCGTGCACGAAAGGATGTAAATTCTTTTCTTTTATTCCACAATCCTATAGCAGTTAAGCGCTTTCAACTGGAACCCAGTCTTCTTCAGAACAGTCAACAAGCACCATAACTTCCTTTTTATACATAAACCAATCCAATCATTTTAAAAATTGCGCCAAAACACTTAAAGGTATAGTGCACATTCAGCAGCAATGACCATAAAAAATCAAAATTTATAATCTTCCTAGATATTTGAATAAACCCATATCTAGTGTATACAATAATTATACTGTCAAACTGTATAAAATATTTATAAAACATTTACATATTTAAAATTATTTTTACATGTATGTGAAACTATATATAGTATATAAAAAAACTAAAAGCTCTATTTCATATTCATACTACTATCAATATTGAAAGACTTGAGACTTTTTAATAAATCAATGCTATAATAACTCAATGATTTATACTAGGAGGACCAAAAAGGTTTAATACTGATGGACTCGTTTAGTCCTGGGGGTCTAGTGTCTAATAAAATCTGCCATCTGCTTTCCAAGGCAGCTAGTTTCATCTTCCAGTTTCCCCCAAATATTAAATAACTAATGGTATCTATAATAGCAAACTGAAAAGTGTTCTCTTCACCATATTCATGGATATGTTTAGACAATGCATTCTTCATGTCCTTCCTCTGAATGCGGTAAAGGTGTTCATATATACGCTTTTTGAAAACTCTTTCAATCTTGCCTATGTAATACATAGGACAAGTACAACATGTAGCAATATATATCACCCTACTTGTGTTACAATTTCCAGTTCTAGTTCTAATACATGTGGAGTTGAAGTTTTAAGTCTAATGTATCTGGATTCATTAATAAACTTACACTGTTTACATCTGCATTTTGTTGTACCTTTGTACATATCCTTTGTGGCATTATCATAATTGGCCTTCTCTAATAATCTTTTAAATTAATGCCTGTCTTATATACAAATTCAGGAGAATTTCCCACATTACGTTCCAAATTGAACTAATAAGTATATTCCAATGTTGTCGTAATATGTCCTTAATAAAACACGATGTGGAGTATAAGTCAAAATACATGCTTTCGACTAGAATAACTGGATGGCAGCCCTTCATGTTTTCATTAACTATATATTTACCTAATAAAGGGGTACTTCTTACCCCATTCTTTACCACATATTCAATTGTATCCATCAGCATGTGATGCGGATATCCACGGTTACTAAATAATGTCCTAATGATATCAAGTTCCGTTCTCATCACAGCTTCTGTCGGAGACATCCTCGCACGGATACACTGTCCCTTCGATGTTTTAAAAATGTGTGGAGGATGGTTACTTGTGAAATGTAGGTAATCATTGGAAAAAGTTGGTTTCGAAATATTCTAGAAGTGAATGTATGTTGATCGAGACCAACAAGACATCCAAATAAGCAATGTCCACAGTACTAGTTTGATGAGTAAATTTTAAAATGTAGAGGATAGATTGATGAAAGACATAAATTCTTGTAATTCCTCTATAGAGGCCTTCCACAAAATAAAATGTCATCCAAAATCTGGCATAGAATGAGATGTGAGTATAAAAATGACTCTTAAATAACACTTCCTCTTCCCATTCCAACATCACCATGTTGGCAAGATAGGGGCACCACGCACCCATAGCAACACCTTTTGTTTGCTTGAAATATTCCCCTTGGAACACAATATAATTGTGATCTAACACTAGTCCCATCATGTCACACAACAACACAACCTTATCCCAACTAACCCTGCATGTTTCCTGAGGCTATTTGAGAAATGTTATTCCTAGTTCTCTGGGTATACTGGAGAAAAGATCGACCACATCGATGGTGACTAAGATGAGGTCTGGTCTCCAATATTCATGTTGTAATTTGCCCAAAAAACTCCACGAATCTTTCATGATGTGTGGGATATTACCATAAATGTGTTTTAGTTGGTGATCAATCCATTTCCCTATGTTATAAGTCTTGGAATGGGGCGGAAATGATGGGTCTGAAGGGTGGTTGCTCAAGGATTTATGAAGTTTGGGTATGCCAACAATGGTTGCCAAAATGGGGTGGTCATTCTTCAAAAACATGTAAGTGTCATTGGTAATCCTGTTATCTATTAAATATTCTTCTATGGCCAGATCTATCGATGGTGTCCGATGTTAATCTGATTTAAGGAGACATTTTCGTAAGTGTCTGCCTGATTTAAGATGTCATAAATACAAGACTTATATGCTTCAACATAAAAGTACTAACCCACCACCCTTGTCGGGTTTCATGATCGCCTCTTTATTCTGCATCACTTGGTTAAGACATTCCTTTTCAGATTGAGTAAGATTTTGTGGTGGACCGTGGTACAACAAATTCCTATGTCTAATGTCCCTGTGTAGTCTATAAATATCTTGACTAACCAATTTCTCAAAATTTGTTATACTGGGATGAGATACAGGAACATAGGAACTCTTTTCGCGCAACTGTATGTTTTCATACCAACTGCCTGGTCCGTTGAGCCATCAAAATCACAGCCAAATTGAGTTTGCGACAAAAGTTTCACCTGCTTAATATTATCAACTAAATTGTTGCTAACAGTTGGAATAAACTTCATTCCTTTGTGCATGACCGAATGAAGTCATTTACCTCCACATCTGTGTAGTTATAGACTTTGAAACCTTCAAAACATGTGACCATAGGATAATTCGAAGATGACTTCCTACTACTATTAGTATTTTCCTCTGAAACAATATTCTGATCAATGAGGGTAAATGTCACAGATTCAGTTTCATAAGTCTTATCTACTGTAACTACACTTGCTCCTGTGTGGGTATGTTGATCTATTTTTGTATTGGTTCCACTGTTTGTTGGGATGTTTTGCAAAATGAGGCTTGGCACTCTGAAAATCCCTTTGTGTAGTCAACGGGTGGACATGAAACCTACATCTGACTCTTTAACTTTAGGCCATATGTAAGCTCTGTTGTTACTGTATGCTTCATGGTCCCTAGTAAGTTCTTGCTTTTCCTCTCAAATATAATATTACTCTCCGCTTGAAAAATTGTTTTTAAAGATCATTCCAAGTCTCATAATCTACATCATTACATATAGTCTCATACATGATTTCTAACTCATCTCCTAAAAGGTCACGTTTCTCTTGTTGATATTTTAATAACAGTTCCATGAAAGCAATTCCAAAACCATCAAACATACTATTAAATTCATTCATCACTTCCACATTATAAAATATGCCTAATGGTAATTTAAAAAATCGTAAACCTTTTGGTACCATCTTCAGATTTATACAATTTTTCAAATAATTAACATCTATTTTTGCATACAACAATGCAAAAATAGATGTTAATTATTTGAATTATTTGAAAAATTGGATAAATCTGAAGATGGTACCAAAAGGTTTACGATTTTTTAAATTACCATTAGGCATATTTTATAATGTGGAAGTGATGAATGAATTTAATAGTATGTTTGATGGTTTTGGAATTGCTTTCATGGAACTGTTATTAAAATATCAACAAGAGAAACGTGACCTTTTAGGAGATGAGTTAGAAATCATGTATGAGACTATATGTAATGATGTAGATTATGAGACTTGGAATGATCTTTTTAAAAAACAATTTTTTCAAGCGGAGAGTAGGGCCAATATTATATTTGAGAGGAAAAGCAAGAAACTTACTAGGGACCATGAAGCATACAGTAACAACAGAGCTTACATATGGCCTAAAGTTAAAGAGTCAGATGTAGGTTTCATGTCCACCCCCCGTTGGACTACACAAAGGGATTTTCAGAGTGCCAAGCCTCATTTTGCAAAACATCCCAACAAACAGTGGAACCAATACAAAAAATAGATCAACATACCCACACAGGAGCAAGTGTAGTTACAGTAGATAAGACTTATGAAACTGAATCTGTGACATTTACCCCTCTCATTGATCAGAATATTGTTTCAGAGGAAAATACTAATAGTAGTAGGAAGTCATCTTCGAATTATCCTATGGTCACGTTTTGAAGGTTTCAAAGTCTATAACTACACAGATGTGGAGGTAAATGACGACTTCATTCGGGTCATGCACAAAGGAATGAAGTTTATTCCAACTGTTAGCAACAATTTAGTTGATAATATTAAGCAGGTGAAACTTTTTTGTCGCAAACTCAATTTGGCTGTGATTTTTGATGGCTCAACGGACCAGGCAGTTGGTACAGAAAACATACAGTTGCGCAAAAAGAGTTCCTATGTTCCTGTATCTCATCCCAGTATAACAAATTTTGAGAAATTGGTTAGTCAAGATATTTATAGACTACACAGGGACATTAGACATAGGAATTTGTTGTACCACGGTCCACCACAAAATCTTACTCAATCTGAAAAGGAATGTCTTAACCAAGTGATGCAGAATAAAGAGGTACGCATCATGAAACCCGACAAGGGTGGTGGGTTAGTACTTTTTTATGTTGAAGCATACAAGTCTTGTATTTATGACATCTTAAATCAGGCAGACACTTACGAAAATGTCTCCTTAAATCAGATTAACATCGGACACCATCGTATAGATCTGGCCATAGAAGAATATTTAATAGATAACAGGATTACAAATGACACTTACATGTTTTTGAAGAATGACCACCCCATTTTGGCAACCATTGTTGGCATACCCAAACTTCATAAATCCTTGGAGCAACCACCCTTCAGACCCATCATTTCCGGCTCCCATTCCAAGACTTATAACACAGGGAAATGGATTGATCACCAACTAAAACACATTTATGGTAATATCCCACACATCATGAAAGATTCGTGGAGTTTTTTGGGCAAATTACAACATGAATATTGGAGACCAGACCTCATCTTAGTCACCATCGATGTGGTCGATCTTTTCTCCAGTATACCCAGAGAACTAGGAATCGAACATTTCTCAAATAGCCTCAGGAAACATGCAGGGGTTAGTTGGGATAAGGTTGTGTTGTTGTGTGACATGATGGGACTAGTGTTAGATCACAATTATATTGTGTTCCAAGGGGAATATTTCAAGCAAACAAAAGGTGTTGCTATGGGTGCGTCGTGTGCCCCTATCTTTGCCAACATGGTGATGTTGGAATGGGAAGAGGAAGTGTTATTTAAGAGTCATTTTTATACTCACATCTCATTCTATGCCAGATTTTTGGATGACATTTTTATTTTGTGGAAGGCCTCCATAGAGGAATTACAAGAATTTATGTCTTTCATCAATCTATCCTCTACATTTTTAAAATTTACTCATCAAACTAGTACTGTGGACATTGCTTATTTGGATGTCTTGGTTGGTCTCGATCAACATACATTCACTTCTAGAATATTTCGCAAACCAACTTTTTCCAATGATTACCTACATTTCACAAGTAACCATCCTCCACATTTTAAAACATCGAAAGGGACAGTGTATCCGTGCAGCGAGGATGTCTTCGACAGAAGCTGTGATGAGAACGGAACTTGATATCATTAGGACATTATTTAGTAACCGTGGATATCCGGATCACATGCTGATGGATACAATTGAATATGTGGGTAAAGAATGGGGTAAGAAGTACCCCCCTTTATTAGGTAAATATATAGTTAATGAAAAACATGAAGGGCTGCCATCCAGTTATTCTAGTCGAGCATGTATTTTGACTTATACTCCACATCGTGTTTTATTAAGGACATATTACGACAACATTGGAATATACTTATTAGTTCGAATTTGAACGTAATGTGAAATTCTCCTGAATTTGTATATAAGACAGGCATTAATTTAAAAGATTATTAGAGAAGGCCAATTATGATAATGCCACAAAGGATATGTACAAAGGTACAACAAAATGCGGCAGATGTAAACAGTGTAAGTTTATTAATGAATCCAGATACATTAGACTTAAAAACTTCAACTCCACATGTATTAGAACTAGAACTGGAAATTGTAACACAAGTAGGGTGATGTATATTGCTACATGTTGTACTTGTCCTATGTATTACATAGGCAAGACTGAAAGAGTTTTCAAAAAGCGTATATATGAACACCTTTACCGCATTCAGAGGAAGGACATGAAGAATGCATTGTCTAAACATATCCATGAATATGGTGAAGAGCACACTTTTCAGTTTGCTATTACAGATACCATTAGTTATTTAATATTTGGGGGAAACTGGAAGATGAAACTAGCTGCCTTGGAAAGCAGATGGCAGATTTTATTAGACGCCACTAGACCCCCAGGACTAAACGAGTCCATCAGTATTAAACCTTTTTTGGTCCTCTCCTAGTATAAATCATTGAGTTATTATAGCATTGATTTATTAAAAGTCTCAAGTCTTTCAATATTGATAGTAGTATGAATATGAAATAGAGCTTTTAGTTTTTTATATACTATATATAGTTTCACATACATGTGTAAAAATAATTTTAAATATGTAAATGTTTTATAAATATTTTATACAGTTTGACAGTATAATTATTGTATACACTAGATATGGGTTTATTCAAATATCTAGGAAGATTATAAATTTTGATTTTTTATGGTCATTGCTGCTGAATGTGCACTATACCTTTAAGTGTTTTGGCGCAATTTTTAAAATGATTGGATTGGTTTATGTATAAAAAGGAAGTTATGGTGCTTGTTGACTGTTCTGAAGAAGACTGGGTTCCAGCTGAAAGCGCTTAACTGCTATAGGATTGTGGAATAAAAGAAAAGAATTTACATCCTTTCGTGCACGAGTTTCTTTGGGAAGTTCCTGTACTTATAACAGTAGAAATAAACAGATATAAACCCTAGTACCCCAGTCAACAATAGCATAGGCATTACTTTGAAATCAATAGTCTGCAGTTGTTACCACACAATTCTCATTTTACTTTTCAGTAACAAGTTTGCATCCCTAAAACACTCTTACATAGAAGCCATTATTAACTTTCCTTTACTTCTGTCCATGATCATCTTCTGCTTTGCCACATGCTGTACACTGATACTGGCCTACATCTAGTTACTTATTTCCTCCTAATATGGTATTGTTTCATTATATTGGAAGTACTATGGCCTTATTATTACAAGTTTTTCAACAATTAGCAATTAGTATGCGACTCGGAAGTTCATATGTACAGGCAGTCCCCGGGCTATGGACATCCGACATGCAGACAACCCATAGATATGAACGGGCTGCCACAATGTCAGAAATCCATCCATAACTGAAAATAGTTAAAAGTTGCCCACGTGTGTGTGTGTGTGTGTGTGTGTGTGTGTGTGTGTGTGTGTGTGTGTGTGTGTGAGAGAACAGGAGAGTGGGTGCTTTTTGTGCGAGTGAATGCAGGTATGAATGAGGGAGTGACTTGTGTGTTTTTGTGTAATATCGGGAAAGTGAGAGCGACGTGTGGGTGAATGCAGGTATGAATGAGGAAGTGTGTGTGTAATCGGGAGAGTGGGTGCGATGTGTGACTGAATGCAGATATGAATGAGGAAGACACTGTGTATGCGAGAGAGACTGAAGAGTGAAAGCAAGTGAGCGATCCTCTGGCAGCAGTTAACTGGTGGGTGGTTAGTTATCGAATACGTAGAGTATTTATTCATTTTATTTAACATTTGTTTACAGGGAAAGTCCGACTTGGAACAAAGCCAATTTTCAGCAGAGGCCCAGGGAGAAACGCTCCAGACACATGTCTTTGTGACATGGGAGGAAACCGGAGCACCAGGAGGAAACCCACATGAACACAAGGAGGATATGCAGACTCTGCACATAAGGCACCCCAGCCTAGAATCAAACTAGAGATCCTCTTGCTGTGAGGGGACAACGCTGCCACTGCAAGTAGGGTTGTGTGTGTGTGTGTGAGTCATACCCCTAAACCTCTTAAGAGCAAAAAATCTGGAAAAAGCCATAAATAAAAGTGGGACAAATGCCCAAAAATAGGGACAATTTTAATAAATATTGTTCTTACAAATCTAGAAAGTTGACAGAATAACAAGTTTTGCATTAGCATGAATTTTCTGAAGGATATGAACTCTGAAACTCAAATAATGTGTGTGAAAAAGTCCTCATAAACACTGCATTTAATAAAAGATGCCTTAAACCAGCTTTGTTGATAGGAAATAAGGAAGCATAGCTACAGTATACAGTGTTATGTTTAAGAAGTGTTTTTAAAGTGTTTATATGCAAAGCAAAGTAAAATAAATACTAGACTGAGGGAAACATTTGACTAAGTGACATTTAATAAGAACCATATGTATGTGTTTCGACTTTACATACAAATGTGACTTAAGGATAGACCAAAAAACAGATCTAGTCCTTAACCCGGGGACTGACTGTACTTGTTCACATAAGCATTAACTGACTACAAAGAAAGTTGCTTTTCTTTTTCCTACAACTCAACATGAAAAATATTTCTTTTCAACACCCTAGTACTATTGCAAACATTTTGCTCTCATATCCCTCTAGCACATTACTCTTACATAAAATAATGCTCCCAAAAAATTAACATTGCCAATTCCAGCTACCTGCTAACTATATCTCCTGAGCTATACCATGCCACTTTAACCAATACCTACAAATATCAGATATAGCAGACCAGGTATTACAGCATAAAAACTTACCATAAATATTAAATATACATACAAATGACTACCTTCACAGCAGCATATCACATCTAGTTTGATTAGCAGAGATATTCACCCCAATGTAGGCCCAAGCTACAACGTCAACAGTTACCACCACTATGACACCATCTAAGCTATCTCCTCCCCACATAAAGATGAATGCCTAGATGCAACTAAACATGAACCTTAGAATCATCTAGCCCTTTATAACCCTAAAATACTTGTTACTACTGAAACTTGGCTAATGCGACAAATACATTTTGAGGAAATTACTCCACCAGGCTACAATATTCTCAGGAAGGACAGGAAATTTGTAATTGCCCTTGGCCAATTTGATAAGGAAAAAGGAAAAGTTGTGTCCCACTTACTATAATTATTTATGTTTGAGTAAATCAGTGTAGCAATACTGATTCTTGGGTCTTCCTACCATGCAGAAGCCCAAATCAGACCAATTTCCTGTCTCTTTGCATCATCCCTAGCCAACAGATTCTGAAGAACGATACCTGGACATAAGGGTATAAGAAGGGCATCTGTCGGCACCATCTTCAGGTCTTTCTAAGCAGTCTGATGCCTGCAGACAGTATTGATCTCCCCAACTGTCTGAATCTGAGCAAGAATCAGGAAGATCATAGGAGGCAGGGATGGGATGACGGAGATAAGAGGACTATCCATACAGAACTCCTCTACTTCCTGCACTTGGCAAGGAGGAGAAACGTAGTCAGCAGATAGAGGGGATGGAAGGTGTGATTATGTACTGCAACACTGATCTAAATGAACATCTGCACTTATGGTAAGTGGGACACAACTGTACTATGTTCTTTGTAGTCAATACTGCAGTAAGGATTCTTGTGAGGACTCCCAAAGCCAACAGTTGGATGGCTGATCATCTGTATGACCCTTAGTAAAGGTTTTGCAAGATGTCAGCAGCAAAATCTGCTCTAGCCCTGGAGACGTTACAGTGTTTTGTAAAGGTGTGTACTGAGTTCCATGTAGCTGCCTCTAGGATGGCCTAGGTAGGGACTCCATTGAGGAAAGCAGTGGTGTTGCCCCATGCCTGGTGGAGGGGGATTTAATATGCCCAGGAAGAAGTTTTCCATGGTGGGAGTAACAGAACTTAACGTAGCTGGTTATCCATTTAGAAATAGTTTGTTCAGAGACAGGCCTGCCTTGCTACCCGCTGTAAAAACCACTAGGAATTGCTCTGTTCTTTTAAGGATTTTTGTCCTGTCTAGATAGTACCTGATTTGCCTGTGCACATCCAAGGAATGAAGGATTTGCTTTGCCCAGTTCGGTGGATTAGGAAAGAAGACTGGCAAGGTGGGTAGCCTGGTTTAGGGTAAGTTCTGATACCACCCTAAGCATTAAAAAAGAAGTTATGTACTCACTATAACGTTCCATCTGCGTAGTTATACTTCACTTTTCTGCAACCTGTGGGTATTCAAATCCGTATCGGATCCGAGCCGGCAACTTTACAAGCATCTGCTCCGATCTCCAAGCTCCTCCCCCTTACCCATAACCCATCACCATCTCCTGCCTTCCCTCAGATCGAGTTTGCTGCAACTCAACTTAGCATAAACCATACATGAAAATCTCATGAGAAGGTTCGGGGGAAGGAGGGTGGGATGGTTGCAGAAAAATGAAGTATAACTACTCAGATGGAACGTTATGGTTAGTACATAACTTCTTTATCTGAAGTAGTTAACTTCATTTTATCTGCAACCTGTGGGACAGAGTCCCTAGCTACTCAAACTCCTGGGAGGCCCTCATGGAAGGATATTCCTGAGCACCGCAGAGCTGAAGGATGCTCTCCCTCTGGAGATCAAATCCAACTTATAATGAGAAATTAAGGTATGTGACTTTGCCTACGTTGCTGCCGCACAAATGTCATCCAATGAGACCCTAGACCAAAAGGCAGCAGAAGTCGCCATAGATCTGGTAGAATGAGCTTTAACAGGACCAGGTGGAGACAAACCTTCATCTTTGTAAGTCTTTCGGCTTTTCCCGATTAGGGGTCGCCACAGCGGAACTCCGGTCTGCTCATGATTGATAGTGGATTTTCACGGTGCCGAGTTGTCAGCCTAACGCCCAACCTTCAAAGAAGGCACGCCCATTCACGCTCGCACCTAACTGCATGTCTTTAGTGTCACTCGACCACAGGGAGGACATGCAGACTCCACAAAGAAGGCGCTCCAGCAGATAATCGAATTTGCAAAATACATAGTGTAATCCATCTAGCTAAGGAAACCTTGGAGATGGCTTTACCCAAAAAGGACTTAGAAAAAGACAAATAACTGGTCAGACTTACGGAAGGGCTTTGTTCTGTGTAAAGAAAAATGAAGTTGTCTATGAACAACTAGCAAATGCAGTTTATATTCACCCTTGTTCTGAAAATTTGGAAAGAAAACAGGCAGGTTAATTAATGTTTGATTCAGAAGCCACTGTTGGTAAGAAAGAAGGGTTTGTACGGAGTGGAAGATCAAGTAAGGGGGCACGGGAGACAAAGCCAGAAACCCTTCTAGCCGATGTAATGGCTACTAGGAAGGCTGTCTTCCAGGATAAGAACTTCAAATCTACTGATGCTGCAGGTCCAAAAGGGGGAGCAACTAAAGCCTGGAGAACAAAGGTAAGGTCCCAAGGAGGAACAGAGTCCTTAATTGGAGGATGCAAAAGAAAGGCGCCTTTAAGAAAAGCCTTACACAGTCTAGAAGAGGCCAGGGTATGGTATTCACATTTTCGCCAACAAGGAAATTCGAAATAGCTGCCAGTTAGACCTTCACACTGGAGGACCTAGCACCTTGTTGAAAAATGCTGGCTAAGAAATCCAACACTGCAGAGACAGGGGCTGTAAAAGGATCCAGATTTCTCTGAGAAGCCCAAAGAGAGAATCATTTCCATTTACTGTGGTAAATCTTCTAGTGGAAGCCTTATGAGATGCCACCAGAACAGTTTTCACTGAAAACGAAAGACCGGGAGTCCTGGCAATCAAGGGAACTGGAGCAACCAAGCTGTCAGCTTGAGCCTGTCCAGGTTGGGCGGGTGCCCGAGGGATGATAAATGAGATCTGGGCAGGGATCCAGAATCCAAGGAGGAGCTAGAAAGTACAGTTGTGTACACTTATCATAAAATGTAGATGTTTGAGTGCATTCACTGTTGCAGTCATTACATTTGGGTAATCTGCTGGCAGGTTGCCCTCAGTCGGCCTGAATATCAAAGTCTTGGGTCCTGCATCGGTTGCTGTCTCCTCTTCCATGACGTCAGGTCGTCAGGGGTATAAAACATGCAGCCAACATCATTTTCCTCAGTTTTTCTTGCCCAAGATGTCAGGTGCCCCCCAAATGGGGAGGGAAAAAAAAAAAAAAAAATATATATATATATATATATATATATATATATATATATATGCAATTGTAACAACATAAACTTTACCTTCATCTAAAAGCAAATACACCACAAAGGCTGTAGAATAGTGAAGGAAAGAGAAGTTCTAGGAAAAAAGGGGGATGGCTGGTGGGTAACCCGGACTGTAACAGTGAATACACTCGAACATCTACATTTATGGTAAGTGTACACAACTGTACTATCTTCTTCGTGTTTCACCGTTGCAGTCATTACATTTGGGTAGAATCCCAAAGCTATGGATGGGAGGATGGAGCAAAATAGCATTAGGAGCGGCTATAAGGCCCTGCAGAACTGCAGTGGCAAAGCCTGCCCTGGACTTAGAAAAGAGAGGCAAATGATAATGCTTTGTAAATGTATGAACAGGGCTCCAAGTAGCAGCTTCTAGAATGTCTTTGGTTGGAACTCCTCTGAGAAAAGCTGCTGAGGCAGATGCAGCCCTGGTGGAATGTGACCTGATTTCCTTGGGCACCGGTTTACCATGATGCAAGTGGAAGAAACAAATACAGTGGCTTATCCACTTTGAAATAGTCTGCTTTGAAATAGCCTTCCCCTCTGATCCTGCAGCAAATGCCACCAGCAGTTGCTCAGACTTTCTTAGAGATCTGGTCCTGTTTAAGTAGAATCTTAGTTGTCTGTGTACGTCCAAGGAATGCAGAATCCGATCCCCCTTGTTCTGCGGATTTGGGTAAAAAGTTGGCAGGTGAATAGTTTGGTTAAGAGCCACACTGGATACCACCTTAGGCATAAAGGAAGGATTGGTCCTGTGGGACACCCTGTCCGGATGAAATGCAATAAAAGGCTCCACAGCCATGAGGGCCTGTAGTTCTGAAACCCTTCTTGCTGAAGTGATTGTCAATATCCGCAGTAGTTGCTGGTTCAAAAGGAGGCAGGGTGAGCTTTTCCAGCACAAAATTGAGGCCCCATGCAGGAGTTGGTGATCTTCTGGGAGGCCTTAAATTGTTGGCCCTTCTAAGATACTGTTTTAGCAGAGGATGAGAAAAGATGGGAGGCTCTGTGTTGTAATGAGCCAAGATGGCAGAGGCATGGATGTTTATTGATGAAAAAGATAGGCCCTTATCAAGCATCTCAGTCAAGTATTGTAAAATTTGAGGAATATTTGGCTTTGCTGTGTCCGTTCCTTGTGCTTGGTTCCAAGCACAGAATCTCTTCCATTTATCAGCATAAGATTTTCTAGTACTAGGTCTTCTGGCTTCCAAAATGACATCCATCACAGATTTACTGAGAGGTGTTGTTTGAATAATTACACGATCAGCCGCGCTGCCAGGCTCAGAGTTTGGAGCTGATTGTGCAGAATTTGACTGCTCTGCTGAGACAGCAGATGATGTATTTGAGTCAAGTACCAAGGAGGGAGTTGAGATGTATTCCTTAGAATTGGGTACCAGTGCTGGCAATGCCAGTCCTGAGCAATTGGGATAATTTTTGTTTTTTCCTGTCTGACCTTTAGTAAGACCTTGGGGAGAAGAGGCAGAGGAGGAAAGGGGTAGACTGACAGGTTTTTCCAACTGAAGGACAGGGCATCCACTTTCCATGCTTGTCTGTGATAAGTCCTTGTGCAGAATTTGTCCAGTTGGTAATTCTGGGGAGAGGCAAATAGATCTATGTCTGGACTCCCACATTTCTCTGTTATCATGCTGAAGACTTGTGGGTCCAGTTTCCACTTGTGAGGGTCCATAGGATTTCTGCTTAGATTGTCTGCCAGAGTATTTTGTTTTACTGGCAGGAATTTAGCTTGAAGATGGACTTGGTAAGTCAGAGCTGTGTCCCACAATGCCATGGCTAGTCTGCAAAGGGGGCAGGAATGTGTACCCTCCCCCCGCTTGTTTATGTACCACATAACAGTGGTGTTGTCCGTCTTTATCAATAGTTGTCCTGGATGAAGTAAATCCTTGAAGGCTGTCAGGGCATTCTGAACAGCTAACATCTCCTTCTGGTTGACATGCAGATGCATTTGTTTTGGGCTCCATATGCCCTGAATGCATCTCCCCACCAGTTGGGCTCCCCAAGCATAGTCTGATGTGTCTGCAGTTAGGGTTTGGGTGGCAGGGGGTAGAGTGAATGACCGTCCCATGTTCTGGTGACATGTCTCTGCCCACCAAAGAAACTCCTGTTGTAGGCAGGGAATGAGAGGGATCATTGTTTCCAGACTGTGACAATGCTGACTCCATAAACTTTGTAGATACCACTGTAGTTTCCTCATACGCAGTCTTGCATATGGAATTAGATGAATGCAGGATGCCATGCACCCAAAAGCCCGCAGAATTTGTCTTGCAGATAACTGGGATTTTGTTGCCATCTATTTGAAGTAAACAGTCAGTTGCCTTTGTTTGTCTGGCATAAGGTAAGCCATATGGGCAGTTCTATTCAAGCTTGCACCCAGGAATGTAATTTTTTGAGAGGGTACCAGTTGAGATTTCTTTTAGTTTATTGTGTACCCTAGGCATGTTAGAAGCCTTTTTACAAATGCCAGATGTTGAAGAAGAATGTCCTTGTTTTCTGCTTGAATGAGACAGTCGTCCAAGTAAGGATAGATTTGTATGCTTCTTTGTCTGCAAAATGCAATTACTAGTGCGAGACACTTTGTAAAGACCCTGGGCGCAGTAGATAAGCCAAAGGGCAGTGCAGAGAATTGGTAATGCATGAAACCAGCCTTGAAACGGAGGTATCTTCTGCACAACTCCCTTTTTGGGATATGTAGGTATGCCTCTTTTAAGTCTAGAGTCACTAACCAAGCGTTCTTGCCCTGCATGGGCAGAAGCTGTTGAAAAGTCAGCATTTTGAATTTTGGGATGTCCATGAATGTGTTCAAAATTGATAAATCCAATATTGGACGCCAGGCATTGCCTTTTCTGGGTACCAGGAACAGTTTTGAATAAAAACCTTGCCCTTTTTCCTGTACTGGTACTGGCTGAATAGCCCCCATATACATGAGGGACATAACTTGTTTCTGTGCCTCTGCCAACCGTTTGAAACTGGCAAGGTATGGAAATTAAATCTGTACCCCTGGGATACTATGTTTAATACCCACTTGTCCTGGGTTATTAACTGCCAATTTTGAGCATAAAGTGCTAATCCCCCCCCCTCCAAGGGGGCTGCCAAAAGATAAGTGCTTGGTGATGGCAGAGGGAAGTCATTGAGACTGCTTACTGTAGGATTGTGCTTTGTTTCCTCCAGATTTGGAGGTAGAGGCACCCCATTGCTTTGACCTGTAAGAACCCTGTGATTGGTATCTAGAGCCTTTTGAGTGCCTGGATTTGCCTTGTGAGGCTCTGTTAGACACAGGAAAGGACCAACTTTTTGTAGGCCAGTGTCTACTGAATCTAGGTGGCTGCACTTGTAAGAAATCTTTAACAGTTTGCATAGACTTAGCTTTGTCTTCCATTTTCTTTAAAACCTCTTCTGCCTTAATACCAAACAGAGAATCATGCTGTAAAGGTGCATCTAGCAATTTAGCTTTAACATGATCAGGCAAATTTTGTTCCTTTAACCAGGCATGCCTCCTAATCACAGATCCAGTAACTGTGGCCCTGCAGGAGGCCTCTAAAGATTCAAAACCACACTGCAAAGTATGCTTTCCAACTTGTTCAGCTGCATGCAATAATTCCTGCAATTCCTTATTTTCTGCACATTCTGAAATCGACATCATTTTCTGTTTCAGCAATCCCATAACATGTTGTTGGTACTTAAGCATATGAAATTGACAGTTTAAGGCCCTAATTGCCAAGGTTGCAGATGTATAAACCTTTTTTCCCCATCTGTCCAGCGTCCTTGAATCTATGTCGGAGGGTGTTGGGTTTTTTGCTGTTGAGGCCTTAACTCACTTTGGACCCTGTGAAATAGTTTCAGGATCAGCAGTAGGGTTTCTAAATAAAAATCTATGAGAGTCATGGACCCTGTAATACCTGTCAGGCTTACTGGGAGCCGGAGGTAAAGAGTCAGGGGTCAGGCTTGACTTCAGAAAAAAACATCACCCACAACGTCTAACACAGGGGGAATGGCTAAAGGCTTGTGCTGAGGGAGAAGGAGTTAATCCCTGAGCCTCTTTTTTGATTCTGAGAAGTCTTGACTCTCCCAGTGAAAATGCTCCCTCAAAGTATGAAAGGGTTCTCCAAATGAATAATCCTCAGGAGGAGATGCAGATGGAATAGACTCCTAAGCATCAGAATCCTCACAGGGAGGTAAAGATAATTCTTGATCAGAAGAGGAATCAGAAGAAAGAAAAACCTGATCTGAAGATTCATAGTCGGTGTCTTGCCTAGGCCTCTTCTCTGGTGGGGGATAGGTACCCCTGATCAAGGTAATAAGGTCTTCAGCCATTTTGATCATCTGTTTTTTAGGCATAGAGGCCTGTGCACATGGCTCAAGCGTCGTTTTTTTAGTTTTAGAAGGTGTCTTTGCCTTTGGTTTTGCAACTTTCGTCAGTTTGATATAGAAATGTTGAGGTCTGAATACACCCTCAGAAGCCAGTGCCTGCTCAGCGGCTCTGGACCCATCCGAGGGAAATACATCCGTCGGTCCAATACCTTGAGTATCTTGCGGCATGCCGGACTCCACATGGGTGTCGGAAGAGGCCTGTGACTCGAACGTAGTGGGTATCAGGGGCTGCGAAAGCGCCTCACGGAGTACCGATGAACCGGCTTAGGAGAAGCTTTGTTGTCGGTTTTGGATCTCGACTGCCTTTCTCTGTCCTTTTCTTTGCGTTTTTTATGTACTCCGGTAGTCGGATTGCTATCAGACGATATCTCTGGGTAGTTAAATCTGTTTCTAAAATACTTAGATGCAAAAATATACCGACGCTTAATAGTGCGTTGGTTAAATCTAGCACAAAACCGAGAGCCAGGCACGTTGTGATCAGGGCCTAGGAATACAGTATAAATGGAAATCCTTATGAGGTATTTGCTTCCCACAAGTAATACAATTATTAACTTTTTCTGACATTGGTAAAAAGCAAGAAAAATGTTTCCCCAATGGGGTACTTAGCTTTATTGAAGACTTCGGTTCTGAAACTCAAATGCGAATATTTCAGTAGTCGGCCGACCGGCACTTGCGAAATGCTTCTGCTTTGGGCACTGCGAGGCAAGAAAGACTAAAGAAAATGGCGTTGGCTGCATGTTTTATACCACTGATGTCATGGAAGAAAAGACAGCAACCGAAGCAGGACCCAAGACTTTGGAATTCAGGCTGACTGAGGGCAACCTGCCAGCAGATTACCCAAATGTAATGACGGCAAAAGTGAAACACGAAGAACATCAGTGTGGAAGGCTTGCAAAGCTAAAGACACTGCTCTCATCTCCAGAACATTGATGTGCAATCTGGTCTCTATCTGGGACCACGTGCCTTGGACCGTCCTCCCCAGATAATGCCCCCCCACCCGAGCTGGGAGGCATCCATGGTCACTGTGGCTTGGGCTGTGGGTGAAACGAATGGGCATCCCACTGCAATCTCAGAGGATTGAAGCCAACAGAGGAGTGACGCCCTGCAGGCTTTGCTGATTTGAATTGGATATTCCATGGGGAGGTCTAGCCAAGACCACTGTACGGCTAGAGTTCACTGAAGAACCCGCATGTGAAGACGCGCACAGGGGAAGACAGATTGCTGCAGTCATAGAGCCCAGGGCTCTGAGAACGTCGCCCGCCTTCGGTAACCCACAGCCAAAAATTATCAACACATGAGCCCGTAGACTCTGGACCCTGTCTGGAGTTAGAAAGACTTTCAGTCGAAGGGTGCCCAGCCGTGCCCCGATAAGAGTCCATAGGTTCATAGGTAGGTACTAGGCAATGGGCCCTAGAACCTATACAAGCCCAGCCAAAAAGGTACCGTGGCTTTTGCCATCTAAGAAAATTATTTTCCTGTGCCACTGTCGAGCAGATCCACAGAAGTGATCCCCGGGGAGAATTTCCTATTTCCCATCCAATCATCAAAATTTTTCTTGAAGAGTGCTAATGAGGAGCTTTGTTTGATATAGATAGGTAGTTTATTCCAGAGTATGGGCAGTCTGTGGGACAGGAATCTATCCCTCCGGCATGTTCTGTTTATTGTGGTGACAAGGTTTAGGTCACTAGTGTGTAGCTCGGAGGGATTGGGATTTCTTTAAGTGGAGCACGTCCAACAGCTCTGGGTTTGACATAGCTTTGTATGTTAGGCAGAGATCACCTCTGAGTAGGCGATATGCGACTGAGTAAAGCTGGAGTTTTTGGAAACGGTCTGCATAGGGCATCTGTTTGAGGCCGGTAATCCTCATTGTGAGGTATTTCTGCGGCCTTTCCAGTTGCTGTAGATGTCTTGGGAGGTACATACCAAAAGGGGTGTTGCACTCTATAATGGGTCTAATGAGTGATGAGGAGAGGGGAACAATGACCTCTTTTTATTCTGGATGAGAAACCTTTTGTGATGAGGTGTGCCATGTAGAAGGATTTCCTGACTACTGTGGCGATGTGATTATCAAAGGAAAGACTACTGTCCACCTGTGTCCCAAGGTCTCTTATCACACTTTCGGTGTTAAGTATACTACCGCCTATGTTGTAGTTTATGGGTACAGAGTTTTTACCAAAGGGGATGACAATGCACTTTTTGGCATTGAGCTTGAGGCCATGGCTTTGACACCAGGCATCTGTCTCGGTGAAGACCTTTTGTAGGATGTCCACATCGTTAGGAGTTTTGATTATGGCTCCTAGTTTGCAGTCATCTGCGAACTTCGTTAGCCAAAGGCCTTCTGTGTTAGCCTGCACTTCAGAGAAGTAGATACCAAACAGGAGAGGACCCAGGACTGAACCCTGTGGTACTCCACCTGTGGTACTCCACTTGTCACTGGTCTGAAGTCGGATTTGGAGTCTGCGACTTTCACAGTGTGGGTTTTGTCAGTGAGCCAGTTGGCAACCCATCTTGTGACATAGGGATTTATACCTAGTTTAGTGAGTTTATCTATAATTCCAGAGTGTGGGATGGTGTCGACAGCCTTGGCAAGCTCTAGATAGGCTGTGTGAACCACCTTACCCTTGTCTAAGGCTTTGGTGACTGCCAAGACCTGCACTGGGTCTGAGAGGGACTTGGAAACACTGACAGTAATCCCTAACAGGTCTGCAAGATGAGGGAAGGAGTCTCTGGCTTGGCAAACACGACGCTTAGTGGAAGCAGCAAGGAGCCAATCGTCTACGTAAGGGAATACCTAAATCCCTTGAAGCCTCAGGTGAGCCGCTACGACTACCATTACCTTGGTAAACACCCTGGGGGCTGTGGTGAGACCGAAGGGTAGGACTCTGAACTGGAAATGACTGGCTCCCAGCCAGAAACGAAGGAATCTCCTGGAGTTTCTGTGGATCTTGATATGGTAGTAAGTGTCCTGGAGGTCTATCGAGCACACCCAGTCGCATTCACAAAGATAAGCTAGAATGGACTGCAGGGTGACCATCTGGAATTTCTGTCTGGCGACAGCCACGTTTAAGGTTGAAAGGTCCAAAATGGGTCTGAGTTCCCCCGTCTTTTTTGGCACTAAAAAGAACCTGGAGTAAGCGCCTGACCTGGACTGATCGGGGGGACCGGTTTGATGGCTCGTTTGTGAAGCAGCTTGGAAATCTCTAGTGCTGCTGTCTCCCTTTGAGTGGGTGGGACATCTGGGAGGCGCTTTGGTTGGATAATAGGGGCAACAAACAGGACGGTGTAGCCTCTGGATATTATATGAAGCACCCAACGATCTGCAGATATGGGCTTCCACGACATTGGGTGCAATGATAATCTTTCCCTGACAGCCTCCAGAGTAGGACAGTCGAGCAAACCCCTCAGGGCTGCTGCGCGGGCCTGTCCGAGAAGGACTCCCTAGACCCAAAGTTCCTCGGATCCCCTCTACCTCTGGAACGGCATCTGTCATGTCCCCCTCTGCCTCTAAAGGACGAGTTGTCCTGAGAGTCCGGGAAAAACTGTGATTTCTGGAACCACATCTTCTTTTGTCCTCTCTGATTCCTGGAAAAAGATCTTTGAGGACTAGAGAAGCGGATTCCGATGGCAGACAAGGTCTTCCTGTCTTTTTCACTCTGGACAAGGGTGTCACGTACAGTCTTTCCAAAAAGAGAGGAACCATCGAAGGGAGCATTCGTGAAAGACGCCTTGAAGGGGTCCACAAATTGACATATTCTGAGCCAAGTGTGTCGCCTCATAGCTACGACGGTCCCAGCCGCCCAAGCTGTTCCTTCTGTAATGTGGGAAAGGAAGTACATGGACGTGTTTGATACTGGCTTCAGAGTAGACATTTTTGCGGAGAACAGACGCTTGTCCTCCTGCAACAAAGACTCTGGGGGCGACTCAGCTAATTCTGTGACTAGGTCTTGCTGCAATCGTATAACGTGTGCCAAATAGTTCAGTGTTTAGATGGAAAACGTCGCTGAAGAATATACTCGCTTCCCCAAACTGATCCACCATCCTGGACTCCTTGTCTGGAGGGTGGACCGAGGAACTTTCCTGAGCCAGTTCCCTCTTGGTGGCTGCTGCAACCACCATAGCATCCACGGGGGATCCCTTATACCAGGCCTGTCTATCAGAGGGTGCAGAAAGGATCTTGTCCCAGGGTTAGGTATCGGCTCTATGGTGTCAGGCTCCTTCCAAGCCTGCGTGGTAAGATCCACCAAGGGATCTGCCGGCAGGGACACCCAGGACGTAGATGGGCCCGTGCCAAAAGCCTCCAGGAACACAGATTCATCTGTAGGAGGTTTTGGGGCTGACCATCCTCCCCTCTAGTGGAGGATCTCCATGATGTCTCCAAAGGAGACATCCTCAGGAGGTGACTTGAGGGAACCTTCTCCATCTAAATCAGTGTCTTCTGTCAAGGACTCAGGGTAGTCCAGGTGCCTCCTTTTGTATGTGTGCTTACGAGGACCCTCGTCTGTGGGACTCTCTGAAGAGGGCTCGTGAGCTGCAGGGGGTTCCTCCAGGGGAACCACCTGGGGCTCCTCTAGCACGGGCTGTCTCTGAGACAAGCTGAAGGGAGTCATAACCGAATCTGAGGGAGTCTGGGAGGAGACCAAGGAAATAGGCTGGGGTCTCGATCCTTGGGAGAGAACACTCTCCACCACATCGAACGCCGATGGAGAGAACACCTCCTCAGCACCCAACAAGGAGTAAACTCTCCCCAGGTCCACCGTGAGGATTGGGGCCGAGGCTAGTGTAGCCGGAGCTCCAAAGGAATAGCTCGGATCCGACAAAGTCGGAGCCAAAGACACCTCCATCCCCTCGGTTCCGACTCTCCATCCTTGGCCCCCAGAGATGCTCGGATCCGAACTGGTCAGATCCGAGGAACTCAAGGTAATCACTGGAGTCAAGGTTGGAGGAACAATCGGCACCAAATCCCCAGCTCTAAAGATCCTCGGATCCATAAACCCCGAAACCGCAGGCCGGATCAGGGAAGGAGAAATCGGATGAAAGAAGGGCATGGAGGTCCCCCCTCCAGAGGGAGAGGGGCCTGGCAAAATTCCCATCTGGATTTTGGTCAGAATAAATCTCATCATCCTGTCCATATCCATTTCAGAGAGACTCCGAGTCGAGCACTAGGAAGCGACCGACTCGGATCTGGCTGGTCGCCGAGATAATCTGGATGAAGGCCGCGGCTCCGGGGAGAATCTGGGGGAGTGGAGCTGAGGAGAGACAGGACTCGATACCTTGGAAGGCGTGCTAGGGAAGGACTCCCGATCTGGAGACTATTTACGGGGCCTATCCCCTTTCTTTTCTCTGTCTCTACTGTCTGTATCTTTTTTCTTGTCTCTCCGTTTGGCATCCCCTTCAGCAGGTCTAGCGGGAGGGTGAGTCCCAGCCTGAGGGGGTGTTGGGCGGGAGTTGCAGAAGCAGAGGCTGAAGAGTCCAGCGTGGAAGCAGGGAGCAGGCCTTTAGCCACCAGTTTGGCCTTCCTATCCTTCAGGGCCCTCAGATTAAATCCAGCACACACAAACTGCACTGGACGGATAAATGGGGAACGCCGAGGCAAACAATGCACAGAGTGCGACCATCCGCCAGTGAAAGCTTATGGCCACACTGTGCATTTTTTGAACGTAGGTTTAGGCTGATCAGACATTTTACACACACACAGCCACACCTACCAAACCCCAACACATTATAACCATGCACACCTATAGGGAAGGGAAAAGCCTACACTACAACTACTTCACAAATCTAAAAACTTTTTTTTTTTAAATTTCTAACAATTGTTTGGGGGGGACGGGGGAATAACTGAGAAAACTCTCACTACACACAAAAATATACCAAAAGGCACTTACAACCCTAAGACTCGGAGTTACGGAGACCACAATGCTGATGCATGAAGCGGCAATCGAGATCTGAGGGAAGGCAGGAGATGGTGATGGGTTATGGGTAAGGGAGAGGAGCTTGGAGCTCGGAGCAAATGTTTTTAAAGGTGCCGGCCCGGATCCGATATGGATCAGAATACCCACAGGTTGCAGATAAAATGAAGTTAACTACTTCAGATGATGGGTTTATTCTAAGGGATATCCTATCCCTGTGAAAGACAGTGAAAGGCGCTTTAAATATGAAGGCTTGTAGCTCTATGACCCTCCTTGCTGATGTAACAGCTATAAGAAAAGTGGTCTTCCAAGTGAGCATCTTTAGAGGGGCAGTGGCAGCAGGTTCAAGGAGAGACAAGGTGAGTTGCTTTAGCAAACAATTGGCAGGAATAGAGTTCGTTCTGGTTGTTTTCAAATGAAATACCCCTTTTAGGAAAAGACTGTTGTGGGTGTGTGAGAAACCAGGTGAACCACTTTGCAGGCAAGCTGAGATGGCAAATGCATGTATTTGTACACTGGAGTAGTAAAGTTCCTGTCTAAACAGGTCTGGAAAGGTACCCCAAGACTGAGTTGATGTCTGTCTGAGAAGGGTTGGTGCTCTTACTGTGACACCATGTGGAAAATCTCTTCCACTTTACAAGGGCATGATGTTCTGGTTTCGGGTTTCCTTGACTCCTTTAGAATGGAAAGCACGTCCATGGGATAGTATGCTTTCCTTGGTGTCAAAACTCAAGCCATCAGGCTGTTTACCTGATGGTGGCTAGGTGAGAATGGAATACAGGTTCCTTGGTTTTGCGGAGATCTACTTCCCGAGGAATGGTGCAGAATCTCCCCTTGCTGTAGGTCAGGAGAAGGAAGAAAGTACAGTTGTGTACACTTACCATAAATGTAGATGTTCGAGTGTATTCACTGTTGCAGTCATCACACTCGGGTTATCTGCCTGTGGCCCGAAAACCAGAGACTTAGTATTTCTGCATTGGTTGCTGCCGCTTCAGTACTGACATCAGGTCGTCAGGGGTATAAAAACAGGCAGCCGACGCCATTACATCAGTTTTTCTTGCCCAAAATGTCAGGAGCCCCCAAACAGGAGGCAAAGTTATGGTGAGAAAAACACCACCAGTAAAAAGTAAACACCAATAACCCAGTAAGGGGTGAGTAATAGACAGAGAGAGAGACAAGGGGGCTGGAGAGTGGGAAAAGTACAGCTGTGTACACTTACCATAAAATGTAGATGTTCGAGTGTATTAACTGTTGCAGTCATTACATTTGGGAAGTCCTGCTGGCAGGTTGCCCTCAGTCAGCTTGAAATCCAAACTCCTGGGTCCTGCGTCGGCTGCTGTCGTTCCTTCCCTGATGTCAGGTCGTCAGAGGTATAAAAGATGCGGCCAACGCCATTTTCTTTAGTTTTTCTTGCCCCAGATGTCAGGTGCCCCCCTAAAAGGGTAACCAAAATATATATATAATTACATGCACCAATATAAACGTTGCCTTCATCTACAAGCAAATACACCACATAGGTTGTATAAAACAGAGAAGGAAAGATAGGTTCCATCAAAAGAAAGGGGGGATGGTGGGTGGTTAAAGTACAGTTTTGTACCTACCATAAATGTAGATGTTTGAGTGTATACCCTGCTGCAGTCATCACACTTGGGTTATCCTGTCATCAGGCGGTCCCGCCGTCGGCCTGAATTCCAAAGTCTTGGTCCGGCGTTGGTTGCTGTCGCTTCTTCCCTGACGTCAGTGCGCCAGGGGTATATAAGAGGCATCTGACGCCATTTTCTTCAGTTTTTCTTGCCCCAGATATCAGGTGCCCCCCCCAAAAGATGGTCAGTAGATAGTACAAATAATAAAAGCTTAGCACCAACAAAACATCCCTCCAGCTATAAGCAAATACACCACAAAGGTTGTATCAGATTTTAAGGTATTGAAAGGTTTTAGTTAGGTCAGAGGGGATGGAGGGAGGGTAACCTGGACTGCAGCAGGGCATATACTCGAACATCTACATTTATGGTAGGTACAAAACTGTACTATGTTCATCGTGTTACCCTGCTGCAGTCATCACTCTTGGGTTGAATCCCAAAGCTGAGGATGGGTGGCTGGGCTAAATAGGATTAGGAGAGGCCATGAGGCCCTGCAGAACTGCAGTGGCAAAGCCTGCTCTGGACTTAGAATAAAGAAGTAAGTGGTAGTGCTTTGTGAAGGTGTTCACTGAACTCCAGGTTGCAGCCTCTAAGACATCTTTGGTTGGTACTCCTCTGAGGAAGGCTGCTGAAGTAGCTGCTGCTCTGGTGGAATGAGGCCTAATGCCCTTAGGCACTGATTTGCCATGCTGAGAATAGCAAAAACGGATGCAATGGCCTATCCATTTGGAAATGGTCTGTTTTGAGATAGCTTTTCCTTGTGATGCTGTAGCATAGGATACAAAAAGTTGGTCAGATTTACTGAAAGCCTTAGTTTTATCCAAGTAGTAACGTAGTTGCCTGTGAATGTCCAAGGAATGCAGGAGTCTTTCTGCTTTGTTCTGTGGATTTGGAAAGAAGGTGGGTAAGTGGACGGTTTGATTTAGAGCCACACTGGATACCATCTTTGGCATAAAGGAGGGGTTAGTTCGTAGAGAAACTCTGTCTTGATGAAAAATGAGGAAAGGCTCTACTGCCATTAGTGCCTGTAGCTGAGACTCTTCTGGCTGAAGTAATTGCTAGCAGCAGGGCAGTTTTCCATGATATAAACTGCAAGTCAGCTAAGAAAGCTGGCTCAAAAGGTGGCAGCATAAGTTTTTCCAGAACAAAATTTAGGTCCCAAGTTGGTGTTGGCGCTCTCCTGGGAGGCCTAATGTTTTTTTGCCCCTCTGAGATACTGCCTTAGAAGTGGATGTGAAAATAAGGGAGGCCTAATGTTTTTTTGCCCCTCTGAGATACTGCCTTAGAAGTGGATGTGAAAATAAGGGAGGATCCGTGTTGTAGTGAGCTGAAATAGCTGAGGTGTGGATTTTAATAGATGAAAAAAAAAGTCCTTTGTGTAACATCTCAGTTAAATATTGTAGAATCTGAGGTATGTCCGGCTGAAGGGTATTTTGGCCTTTAGCTTGGTTCCAGGTGCAAAATCTTTTCCATTTGTCCGAGTAGGCTTTCCTGGTGCTGGGCCTCCTGGCCTCCAGAATGACATCCATAACAGCTTGTGAAAGAGGGGATGGCTGGTTGCTTAGGTGATGTGCCATGCAGCCAAATTTAAGGTTTTGAGCTGGCTGTGTAGAATCTGACTGCCTTGCTGTGTGAGTAGATGAGGAATTTGTGGTAAAATCCATGGTGGGCCCTGGGCCATGTTCCTTAGTAGTGGGTACCAGTGTTGGCGTGGCCAGTCCGGGGCAATGAGTATCATTCAAGGTCTCTCCATCCTGACTTTCGGCAGCACCTTTGTGAGAAGGGGCAATGGAGGAAAGGCATATACTGTCAGCATTTTCCAAATGAATGAGCGTGCGTCCACTTTCCAATCTTGATGGTGAAATGTCCTTGTGCAAAATTTTGAAAGCTGATAGTTTTGGGGGTTGGCAAATGGGTCTATGTCTGGGCACCCCCATTTTTGAGTTATCATTGCAAATACTTGTGGATCCAGTTTCCACTCGTGGGGATCCAAGATGTTTCTGCTTAGGTCGTCTGCCAATGTGTTCTTTTTTCCTGGCAGGAATTGGGCTTGTAATTGAACATGGTAAGCCAGCGCTGTGTTCCACAATGTCATTGCTTGCCTGCATAGAGGAAAGGAGTGTATACCCCCTTGTTTGTTTATGTACCACATTACTGTGGTGTTATCTGTCCTTATTATAAGCTGTCCTGGATGTAAGAGGTCCTTGAAGGCTGTCAGAGCATTCTGTACAGCTAGCATTTCTTTTTGATTGATGTGCAGATTCCTTTGATCTGCAGTCCATGTACCCTGAACGCACCGTCCTGCCATGTGTGTCCCCCCCCAGGCATAGTCCGATGCATCTGTTGTCATAGTTTGCCTGGCTGGGGGTAAGGTGAAAGGCTGACCCTTGTTGAGGTGACATGCCTGTGACCACCATAGAAACTCCTGTTGAAGGCAGGGAATGAGAGGTATCATTGTTTCCAAGCTGTGGCTGTGTTGAGTCCATACGCTTTTCAGGTACCATTGTAATTTCCTCATATGCAGTTTTGCAAATGGTATTAGTATTATGCAAGATGCCATGAAGCCCAAGGCCTGCAGAATTTTTCTTGCAGGGAGTTGGGATTTTGTTGCCATTATTTTGAAGTATTGAGTTAGTTGTAGTTGTTTGTCTGGCGTCAGATAAGCCATCTGGGCCGTTGTATTCAACCTGGCACCCAGGAATGTCATAATTTGTGAGGGCACTAGTTTTGATTTCTTTTTGTTTACTGTGTACTCTAGGCAACTTAGAAGGTGTTTTACAAAAGTCAGATGTTGTAAGAGAATGTCCTTGCTTTCTGCTTGGATGAGGCAGTCATCCAGGTATGGGTATATTTGAATTCCTCTTCGTCTGCAGTATGCAATTACTGGTGCCAGACATTTTGTGAAAACCCTGGGTGCAGTAGATAAGCTAAAGGGCAGTGCAGAGAATTGGTAATGGGTTGAACCTGCAATGAAACGATGCAGGTATGCCTCCTTGAGGTCCAACGTTACTAGCCAAGCTTTCTTGCCCAACATGGGAAGAAGCTGCTGTAGTGTTTGCATCTTGAATTTGGGTACTTGCAAGAAGGTGTTTAGAATTGAAAGGTCCAGAATGGGTCTCCAAGCATTGTCCTTTCTGGGGATTAGAAAGAGCCTCGAGTAAAATCCTTGGCCTTGTTCCTGTGTAGGTACCAGCTGAATGGCTCTCAAGTCCATGAGAGCTGTAATTTGTTTTAGTGCCTCTGCCCATTGATTTTGTGGCAAGTTTGGCATTCCTTTTATCCTTGGCAAGGTGTGGAAATGGAATCTGTATCCTTGTGAGATAATGTCTAGGACCCATTTGTCCTTTGTGACGATGTGCCAGTTGTCTATAAAAAATGCTAATTTTCCTCCCAAGGGAGCTGCCAAGAGAATTTTGCTTGGCAGTTTGAGGTTTAAGTCATTGTGTTTGTCTTCTAGTAGTTTGGGGCCTGTCTTCTCCTCCCTTCTGTGTTGCAGTGCCCCATTGGCGAGGTGTGTAAGGGATTTGTGCTTGTCCTCTGCCCCTTGGGCGTCTGTATTTACCCCTCTGTGGTCTGTCAGAAGCTGGAAAGGACCAATTTTTTGCTGGCCAATTTCTGCTGAAGCGTGGGGGTTGTACCTGTAAGAAATCTTTGACTGTCTGCATAGATTTTGCCTTGTCCTCTATTTTCTTTAAAACCTCTTCTGCTTTAACCCCAAATAAGACATCCTGCTGTAAGGGTGCATCTAGTAACTTTGCTTTAACATGATCAGGCAGAGTTTGTTCCTTTAACCAAGCCTGCCTACGTATAACAGACCCAGTAACAGCTGCTCTACAGGAAGCTTCCAAGGAATCAAATCCACATTGTAAGGTTATGTTTGCCCACCTGTTCAGCTGCATGCAACAGATCCTGCATTTCTTTGAATTCAGACTGTTGAGGATGCGTGCTCATCTTTTGTTTTATTTGAGACATTAGGAATTGCTGGTATTTCAGCATGTGAAATTGACAATTTAGTGCTCTCACAGCTAGAGTAGCTGAGGTGTAAACCTTCTTCCCCCACTTATCTAGTGCTCTGGAGTCCCTTTCAGAGAGGATTGTCTCTGGGTCAGCAACAGGGCTTTTGTAAAGGAATTTGTGTGAGTCAGGCACTCTATAATATCTATCTAGTTTGGCTGGAGCAGGAGGCAGAGAATCTGGATTTAGACTAGATTCTAAGTAAACATCATCTACAATGTCTAAAACTAGTCTGTGCTGGGGGAGTAAAAGAAACTCTCAAAGCCTTTTCTTTGAGTCGGAGTAGTCCTGACCTTCCCAGTGGAAATGTTCCCTCATGGTATGTAAGGTTTCCCCAAAGGAATAGTCTTCAGGGGGAGAAGCTGAGGGAATGGAATCTTCAGCATCAGAATCTTCATAAGGGGGAAAGGAGTAATCCTGTTCCTCAGAGAAACCTGAGGAAATAGACACTTGATCAGAGGAGGCATAATCTTACTCTTGTCTAGGCCTTTTGTCTGGGGGGGGGGGGGGGACCCCTGATTAAAGAAATCAAATCTTCAGCCATTTTAAGCATCTGTTTCTTAGGCATGGGGCCTTGAACTGGAGATTGATGTGCAGTCTTTTTTGGTTTTAAAGGAGTCTTAAGCTTAGCATAAGATTTTATGGTGAGAGTAGTCAGTCTGAAGACACCTTCTGTAACCGAAGGCGTTTCCGCAGCACCGGCTTCCCCTTCTGCAATGTTATCGGTAGGGCCTAAAGAAAATGGCTGCGTCGGCCTAAAACTCTCTGTTTGAGAATCCAAAGCGGTCTGGGGTTCCAATTCTGCAGTTGTCAGGTGCTGCGTAGGCACCTCACTGAAAACCGGAGAACCGGCGACCAGCCCAGTCGAGGCCTCGGAGTCTAGCTTGGATCTAGGCTGCCTGTCTTTATCTTTGCATTTTTTATGCACGCCGGTAGTCGGATGCTCCGACGGCATAGTGTAATTAAATTTCCTACCGAAGTAGTATCGTGCGAAATCAAAGCGTCGCTTTATAGTTCGCTTACTGAACCTAGCACAAAACCGACAACCAGTCACATCGTGGTCTGGGCCTAGGCAAGGAATACAATAAGAATGAAAGTCCTTATGAGGTATTTGCTTCCCAGAAGAAATGCAATTGTTAACTTTTTCTGACATCGGACTGAGGCACGAAAAGGTTCCCCAACGGGGTACTTAGCTTTGAAGACTTCGGACTGAAATTCGATTAGAAATTCTCAGGTGTTGGCCGACCGGCACTTGCGAGCTGCTTCAGGCACCGCGCGGTAAGAAAGATTGGAGAAAATGGCGTTGGATGCCTCTTATATACCCCTGGCGCACTGACGTCAGGGAAGAAGCGACAGCAACCGACGGCGGACCAAGACTTTGGAATTCAGGCCGACTGTGGGACCGCCTGACGACAGGATAACCCAGTGTGATGACTGCAGCAGGGTAACACGATGAACATCCTGGACTGCAGCAGTGAATACACTCGAACATCTACATTTATGATAAGTGTACACAACTGTACTATGTTCTTCGTGTTTCACTGTTGCAGTCATTACATTTGGGTAGAGTCCCAAAGCTATGGTTGGGAGGCTGGAGCTAAACAGCATTAGGAGTGGCTAGGAGGCCCTGCAGCACTGCAGTGGCAAAGCCTGCTCTGGATTTAGAGTAGAGTGGCAGATGATAGTGCTTTGTAAAGGTGTGCAATGAACTCCAAGTAGCAGCCTCAAAAATGTCCTTGGTTGGTACTCCCCTGAGAAAGGCTGCTGAAGTGGCTGCAGCTCTGGTTGAATGTGGCCTAATGCCCTTAGGCATTGGCTTGCCATGGTGTAAGTAGCAGAAACGAATGCAGTGGCCTATCCACTTTGAAATAGACTGCTCTGAGATAGCCTTTCCTTGCGATCCTGCAGCATATGCCACTAGTAATTGCTCTGTCTTTCTGAAAACTTTGGTTCTGTCCAAGTAGAATCTAAGCTGTTTGTGTACGTCCAAAGACTGCAGAATTCTCTCCTCATTGTTCTGTGGATTTGGATAAAAAGTTGGCAGATGAATAGTTTGGTTAAGAGCCACACTGGACACCACCTCAGGCATAAATGTTGGGTTTGTCCTCAGAGAGACCCTGTCTGGATAAAAATGATAAAAGGTTCCACAGCCATGAGTGCCTGTAGCTCTGAAACTCGTCTTGCAGAAGTTATTGCTAGGAGCAGAGCAATTTTCCAAGATAAAAACTGAGGCAGGGTGAGTTTTTCCAGGACATAGTTGAGGTCCCATGCAGGCATTGGTGATCTAAATGTTTGGCTCCTCTGAGGTATTGTTTTAATAAAGGATGAGAAAAGATTGGTGGCTCTGTATTGCAATGAGCCAGAATGGCAGAGGCATGAATTTTAATAGATGAAAAAGACAGGCCTTTGTCCAGCATCTCAGTTAGGTATTGCAAAATCTGAGGAATACTTGGCACAGCTGTATCAGTTCCCTGTGCCTGGTTCCAAGCACAGAATCTCTTCCATTTTTCAGCATAAGATTTTCTAGTACTAGGCCTTCTGGCCTCCAAAATGATATCCATCACAGCTTTACCGAGAGGTGTGTTTTGTATAACTACATTATCTGCAATGCTGCCAGGTTTAAAGTCCTGAGTTAGCTGTGCAGGATCTGATTGCTTTGCTGGGACAGTAGATGAGGTATTTGAGGTAAGGTCCAAGCTGGGCAGTGAGACAAGTTCTTTAGGACTGGAAACCAGTACTGGCGGGGCCAGTCTGGGGCAATCAGTATTATTTTTGGCTTTTCCTGTCTGACCTTTAGGAGTACCCTGGGGAGGAGAGGCAGAGGGGGAAAGGCATATACTGATAGATTTTTCCAGCTGAAAGATAGGGCGTCCACTTTCCATGCTTGTCTGTGATAAGTCCTTGTGCAGAATCTTTTTAGCTGGTAGTTGTGAGGGGAGGCAAATAGATCTATGTCCCGGCATCCCCATTTCCTTGTTATCATGCTGAAGACTTGTGGATCCAGCTGCCACTCGTGGGGATCCATGATGTTTCTGTTTAGTTCGTCTGCCAGAGTATTTTTCCTTCCTGACAGGAATTGTGCCTGCAGATGTACTTGGTAAGTTAATGCTGTGTCCCACAAAGTCATGGCTAGTCTGCAAAGGGGGTAAGAATGTGTGCCCCCCTGCTTGTTTATATACCACATGACAGTGGTGTTCTCTGTCTATCAGTAGTTGTCCCAGATGAAGTAGGTCCTTGAAGGCTGTCAGGGGATTCTGAACAGCTAGCATCTCTTTTTGATTGATATGTAGATGCATTTGGGTTGAGGACCATGTGCCCTGAATGCATCTTCCTGCCATGTGGGCCCCCCAGGCATAATTTGATGCATCCGTTGTTAGTGTCTGCCTGGCTGGGGGTAATGTGAATGGCTGTCCTTTGTTTTGGTGACAAGCCTTTGCCCACCTTCGAAACTCCTGTTGTAGGTAGGGAATAAGAGTAATCATTGTTTCCAGGCTGTGGCAATGTTGAGTCCAAACACTTTTTAGGTACCATTGAAGTTTCCTCATATGCAGTCTTGCATATGGAATTAGTAGCATGCAGGATGCCATGAAGCCCAAAGCCTGCAGAATTTTTCTTGCAGATAACTGGGCCTTTGTTGCCAACATTTTGAAATAGGTAGTTAGTTGCCTTTGTTTGTCTGATGTGAGATTAGCCATCTGGACAGTTGTATTTAAGCTTGCACCCAGGAATATAATCTCTTGAGAGGGTATTAGTTTTGATTTCTTTTCGTTGACTGTGTACCCTAGGCATGTTAGAATTCTTTTCACAAACACCAGACGCTGTAGAAGAATGTCCATGTTCTCTGCTTGAATTAGACAGTCGTCCAACTAAGGATATATTTGTATTCCTCTTTGTCGGCAGAATGCAATTACTGGTGCCAAGCACTTTGTAAAGACCCTGGGTGCAGTAGATAAGCCAAAGGGCAGTGCAGGGAATTGGTAATGCATTAAGCCAGTCTTGAATATGAGGTATCTTCTGCATAATTGTCTGACTGGGACATGCAGGTATGCCTCTTTTAAGTCTAGAGTCACCAGCCAAGAGTTCTTGCCCAGCATGGGCAGAAGCTGCTGCAAAGTCATCATCTTGAATTTTGGTATATCCAGGAATGTGTTCAGAATAGATAGGTCCAGTATTGGTCTCCAGGTGTTGTCCTTTCTGGGTACCAAGAACAGTCTTGAGTAAAATCCTTGTCCCTGCTCTTGCTCTGGTACTTGTTGAATGGCACCCATGTCCATGAGGAATGAGACTTGTTTTTGTGCCTCTGCCCATTGATTTTTTGGCAGATCTGGCCAGCCATTTGCCTTTGGCAGGGTATGGAAATGGAACTTGCAACCTTGTGACACGATATTTAAAACCCACTTGTCCTGAGTTATAATGTGCCAATTTTGAGAAAAAAAGAGCTAATTTTCCCCCTAAGGGTGCTGCCAGGAGATAAGTGCTTGGTGCAGGCAGGGAGAAGTCATTGGAACGGTTTCCTGTATGGTTGCGATTTGTCTTCTCCAACTTTGGAGGTAGAAGCACCCCATTCCTTTGACCTGTAGGAACCTTGCGCCTGGGTTCTGCCTCTAGGGCATCTGGATCTGCCTCTTTGAGGTCTGTCTGACACAGGAAAGGACCAATTCTTTGTAGGCCAGTGTCTACTAAACCTAGGTGGCTGTACTTGTAAAAAATCTTTGACAGTTTGAATAGATTTAGCTTTGTCCTCCATTTTCTTTAACACCTCCTCTGCCTTAACACCAAAGTATCATGCTGTAAAGGTGCATCTAATAATTTAACTTTGACATGATCAGGCAGATTTTGTTCCTTTAACCAAGCATGCCTTCTAATTACAGAACCCGTAACTGCGGCCCTGCAGGAGGCCTCCAAAGAATCAAAACCACATTGCAGAGTATGCTTTCCAACTTGTTCAGCTGCATGCAATAAATCCTGCATTTCCTTGTTTTCTGCACATTCAGAGTTTAATAACATTTTCTGTTTAAGCAATGTCATGAAGAGTTGCTGATATTTGAGCATATGAAACTGACAGTTTAAGGCCCTTACAGCCAAGGTTGCAGATGTGTAAACCATTTTTCCCCATCTATCCAGTGCCCTAGAATCTCTGTCAGAGGGGGAAGGGTTTTTTTGCAACGGAAGCCTTAACTCCTTTGGGACCCTGTGAAATAGTTTCTGGGTCTGCAGCAGGGTTTTAAAAAAGGAATTTATGAGAGTCAGGAACCCTGTAATATCTGTCAGGCTTAACAGGAGCTGGAGGTAAGGAGTCAGGGGTAAGACTAGACTCCGAAAACACATCAGCTACAATATCTAACACTGGTGGGATGGCTAGTGGCCTGTGTTGGGGTTGTAAAAGGAAATCCCTGAGCCTCTTTTTGGATTCTGAAAAATCTTGGCTCTCCCAGTGGAAATGCTCCCTCATGGTATGCAAGGTTTCCCCAAAAGAATAGTCCTCTGAAAGAGAAGCTGAAGGTATAGATTCTTCAGCATCAGAATCCTCATGGGGGGGGGGAGAGAATATTCCTGATCAGAAGAAATAGAAACATGATCTGAAGATTCATAGTCAGTCTCTTGCCTAGGCCTCTTATCAGGAGGGGGATGGGAACCCCTGATCAAGGTAATTAAGTCTTCGGCCATTTTGAGCATCTGTTTTTTTGGGCATAGAGGCCTGTCCACGTGGCTCTTGAGTTTGTTTCTTTGCTTTAGAAGGTGCTTTAGTCTTTGCCTTTGAAGCTGTGGTTGGCTTAATGTAAAGATGTATAGGTCTGAATACACCCTCAGAAGCCGGTGCCTGCTCAGCGGCTCTGGACCCATCTGAAGGAATAGTATCCGAGGCGCCAATACCTTGAGTTTTCAGCGGCATGGCCGATTCCACGTGGGAGTCGGTAGCGGGCTGCTACTCTAAAGTAGCAGGCATCAGGGGCTGCGAAAGTGCCTCACTGGCTTGTTAGAAGCTTTGTCATCGGTTTTGGGCCTCAGTTGTCTATCTCTCTCCTTTTCTTTGCATTTTTTGTAAACTCCGGTAGTTGGATGGCTATTCGACGACATTTCTGGATAATTAAACCGGCGTCCAAAATAGTTTAAAGCAAAATCATGCTTAATAGTGTGCTGATTAAATCTAGCACAAAACCGACAACCAGCAACATTGTTATCAGGTTCTAGGCAAGAAATACAGTAAGAATGAAAGTCCTTAAGAGGTATTTGCTTTCCACAAGAAATACAATTATTAACTTTTTTTGACATCAGACTGGAGCAAGAAAAAAGTTTCCCCAATGGGGTACTTATCTTTATTGAAGACTTCGGATCTGAAACTCGAACACGAAAATCTCAGGAGTCAGCCGACCGGCACTTGCGAACTGCTTCTGCTTCAGGCACCGTGCGGCAAGAAAGACTAAAGAAAATGGCGTCGGCCACATCTTTTATACCCCTAACGACCTGACGTCAGGAAAGGGGCGACAGCAGCTGACGCAGGACCCAGGACTTTCAAATTCAGGCCGACTGACGGCAACCTGCCAGCAGGATTACCCAAATGTAATGACTGCAACAGTGAAACACGAAGAACATCCAAGACTGCAACACTGAATACACTCGAATATCTACATTTATGGTAAGTGTACACAACTGTACTATGTTCTTTGTGTTTCACTGCTGTAGTCATCACACTTTGGTTGATTCCCAAACCTGAAGAAAGGGTGGAGGCAGTCAAGAAGAGTTGGGACTGGCTAGTATGCCCTGCAGGACTGCTGTTGCAAAACCTGCCCTGGATTTGGAAAAGATAGAAGGTAATGCTTGGTGAAGGTGTGTACAGAACTTCCAGGTAGCAGCTTCCAGAATGTCCCTGGTAGGGACTCCCCTGAGGAATGCTGCAGAGGTAGAAGTTACCCTAGTGGAATGCGTTCTGACCCCCTGAGGGGTTGGTTTCCCATGGTGTTTGTAGCAGAAATAGATACAGTGTGCTATCCATTTGGACATTGTTTTGAAATGACCTTGCCCTCTCCCCCGGTGCAAAACTGACTAGTAACTGGTCAGATTTCCTGAAGGCTTTAGTCCTATCCAGGTAGAATCTGAGCTGCCTGTGCACATCCAAGAAGTGCAGGATCCTTTCCCCTTTTTTTTTTTTTGAGAATTAGGGAAGAAGGTTGGCAAATGGACTGACTGGTTGAGAGCCACAATGGACACCACTTTTGGCATAAAGGAAGGGTTAAGTCCTGAGGGAGACCCTGTCAGCATGAAAAATAATGAAGGGTTCCACAGCCGTAAGTGCTTGTAACTCAGACACTCTTCTAGCTGAAATGATGGCCAGAAGCAAGGCTGTTTTCCAAGAGAGGAATTTTAACTCTGCTGACGTTGCAGGCTCAAAGGGGGGTAGCATGAGCTTTTCCAGTACAAAGTTAAGGTCCCAAGCAGGGGTGGGATGCTCTCCTTGGTGGCCTTAGGTTGTTTGCCTCTCTCAGAAAAGTACAGTTGTGTACACTTACCATAAATGTAGATGTTTGCGTGTATTCACTGTTGCAGTCATTACATTTGGGAAATCTGCTGGCAGGTATCCCTCAGTCGGCCTGAATAACAAAGTGTTCGGTCCTGCGTCAGTTGCTGTCTCCTCTTCCATGGCGTCAGGGGGATAAAACATGCAGCTGATGCCATTTTCTTCAGTCTTTCTTGCCGCGCGGTGCCCGAAGCAGAAGCAGTTTGCGAGTGCTGGTTGGCAGACTCCTGAAATTTTCCCATTCGAGTTTCAGAGCCGAAGTCTTCAACAATTTTTCATGCCCCAGATGTCAGGTGCTCCCCAAATGGGGAGCAAAAAAAAAAAAAAAAAAAAAAAAATATATATATATATATATATATATATATATCACACACACATATATTTTAGAACACAAAAAATTTAGCTCCAACTAAAAGCAAATACACCACAAAGGCTTAAGGAAAGAAGAGGTATAATAATAGAGAAGAATGGGGGCTGGCGGGTGGGTAACCTGGACTGCAACAGTGAATACACTCGAACATCTACATTTATGGTAAGTGTACACAACTGTACTATGTTCTTCATGTTTCACTGTTGCAGTCATTACATTTGGGTAGAATCCCAAAGCTATGGATGGGAGGATGGAATTATACAGCATTAGGAGCAGCTATAAGGCCCTGCAGGACAGCAGTGGCAAAGCCTACCCTGGATTTAGAAAAGAGAGGTAAATGATAATGTTTTGTGAACGTATGAACTGAGCTCCAAGTAGCAGCTTCTAGAATGTCTCTAGTAGGAATCCCTCTGAGAAAGGCTGCAGAAGTAGATGCAGCCCTGGTGGAATGGGATCTGATCCCCTTGGGGACAGGCTTACCATGGTGCATGTAGCAGAAACGAATACAATGGCTTATCCACTTTGAAATAGTCTGCTTTGATATAGCCTTCCCCTCTGTCCCTGCAGCAAATGCCACCAGTAGTTGCTCAGACTTTTTAGAGATTTTGTCCTGTTTAAGTAGAAGCTTAGTTGTCTGTGTACATCCAATGAATGGAGAATCCACTCCCCCTTGTTCTGCGTATTTGGGAAAAAATTTGGCAGATGAATGGTCTGGTTAAGAGCCACACTGGATACAACCTTAGGCATAAAAGAAGGTTTGGTCCTGAGGGCAACCTGTCCGGATAAAAGATAATGAAAGGCTCCACTGCTATGAGAGCCTGTAGTTCTGAAATCCTTCTAGCTGAAGTGACTGCTAAAAGAAAGGCTGTCTTCCAAGAAAGAAATTTTATGTCTGCAGTAGCAGCTGGTTCAAAAGGAGGTAGGGTGAGTTTTTTCAGCACAAAACTGAGGTCCCATGCAGGATTCGGTGTTCACCTGGGAGGTCTTACATTTACCCCTCTGAGGTACTGCTTTAGCAGGGGATGAGAAAAGAGGGAAGGCACTGTGTTGTAATGAGCCGAGATGGCAGAGGCATGGATTTTTAAAGAAGAAAAAGATAGGCCCTTGTGAAGCATCTCAGTTAAATACAGCAAAATCTGAGGAATACTGAGCATTGCTGTGTTTATTCCTTGTGCTTGGTTCCAGACACAGAATCTCTTCCATTTATCAGCATAAGATTTTCTAGTACTAGGCCTTCTAGCCTCCAAAATGACATCCATCACAGGTTTACTGAGAGATGTGATTGGTGAAATTAGCTGATCAGCCATGCTGCAAGATTCAGAGTTTGGAGCCGAGTGTGCAGAATTTGATAGTTCTGCTGAGACAATAGATGAGGTGTCTGAGGCAAGTACCACGGAGGAAGGTGTGACATATTCCTTAGAAGCGGGTACCAGTGTTGGCGAGGCCAGTCCGGAGCAATCAGAATCATTTTTGTTTTTTCCTGTCTCACTTTTAGTAAAACCTTGGAGAGCAGAGGCAGAGGGAGAAAGGCATAGACTGATAGGATTTTCCAGCTGAAGGATACAGCATCCACTTTCCAAGCTTTTTTGTGATGAGTTCTTGTTCAGAATTTGTCCAACTGGTAGTTTTGGGGAGAGGCAAATAGATCTATGTCTGGGCTCCCCCATTTTCGTGTCAACATGCTGAAGATTTGTGGATCCAGTTTCCATTTGTGTGGGTCCATAAGATTTCTGCTTAGGCCATCTGCCAGAGTATTTTGCTTTCCTGGCAGGAATTGATCTTGTAGATACATTTGGTAAGTCAAGGCTGTGTTCCACAAGGCCATGGTGAGTCTGCAAAGGGGATAGGAGTGGGTACCCCCCCTGCTTGTTTATGTACCACATAAGTGTGGTGTTGTCTGTCTTTATCAGTAGTTGTCCTGGATGAAGGAAGCCCTTGAAGGCTGTCAGAGCATTCTGTACAGCTAGCATTTCTTTCTGGTTGATTTGTAGGTGCATCTGATTTGGGCTCCATTCTCCCTGAATGCATCTCCCTGCCAGATGGGCCCCCCAAGCATAGTCTGACGTATCTGTAGTCAGGGTTTGGGTGGCAGGGGGTAGAATGAATGACAGTCCCTTGTTTTGGTGACAGGCCTCTTCCCACCAAAGGAACTCCTGTTGCAGGCAAGGAATGAGAGGAATCATTGTTTCCAGGCTGTTGACTCCATAAGCTTTTTAGGTACCATTGAAGTTTCCTCATATGCAGTCTTGCACATGGAATTAGCAGAATGCAGGATGCCATGAACCCCAAAGCCTGCAGAATTTGTCTTGCAGATAGCTGGGTTTTTGTTGCCACTTGTTTGAAGTATATTATCAATTGAATTTGTTTGTCTGGCATAAGGACAGCCATCTGGGCAGTTGTATTCAAGCTTGCACCCAGGAAAGTAATTATTTGAGAGGGTACCAGTTGTGATTTTCTTTCGTTTATGGTGTACCCTAGGCATGTTAGAAACCTTTTTACAAACTCCAGATGTTGTAGAAGAGTGCCCTCGTCCTCTGCCTGAATTAGTCCAGATAAGGATAAATTTGAATGTTTGTCTGCAAAATGCAATTACTGGTGCCAGGCACTTTGTGAAGACCCTGGGCGCAGTAGATAAAGCCAAAGGGCAGTGCAGAGAACTGGTAATGGGAATAGCCTCCTTTGAAGCGGAGGAATCTTCTGCAAGACTCCCTGATTGGGATATGCAGGTAAGCCTCTTTTAAGTCTAGAGTTACCAACCAGGCATTCTTGCCTAACATAGGCAGTAGCTGTTGTAGTCAGCATCCTGAATTTTGGAATGTCCAGGAAAGTATTTAGAATGGATAAGTCCATAATTGGAAGCCATGACTTGTCTTTTCTGGGTACCAGGAAAAGTCTTTAATAAAAACCTTGTCCTTTTTCCTTTTCTGGTACTGGTTGAATAGCCCCCATATCCATGAGGGACATGACATGTTTCTGGGCCTCTGCCCACTGATTTGGGGGCAGGTCTGGCCATCCGTTTGGAATTGGCAACGTGTGGAAATGAAATCTGTACCCCTGGGATACCATATTTAAGACCCACCTGTCCTGGGTAATTAGATGCCAATTTTTGAGCAAGAAGTGCTAGTTTCCCCCCCAAAGGGGCTGCCAAAAGATAAGTGCTTGGAAATGGCAGAGGAAAGTCATTGAGACTGTTTACCGTAGGGTGGTGCTTTGCTACTTCCAGATTTGGAGGTGGAGGCACCCCCACTGTTTTGTCCTGCAAGATCCTTGTGACTAAAACCTGGAGCCTTTGGAGTGTCTGGGTTTGACCTGAGCGGCTCTGGTGGGTACTGGAAAGGACCATTTCTTTGTAGGCCAGTACCTACTGAACCTGTGTGGCTGCACTTGTAAGAAATCTTTTACAGTTTGCATAGATTTAGCTTTGTCTTCCATCTTTTTCAAAACTTCTTCAGCCTTATTACCAAACAGACTGTCCTGCTGTAAAGGAGCATCCAACAATTTAGCTTTAACATGATCAGGCAGATTTTGCTCCTTGAGCCAAGCATGCCTTCTTATCACAGATCCAGTTACGGCGGCCCTGCAAGAGGCCTCCAAGGAATCAAAACCACATGCAAAGTATGCTTTCCAACTTGTTCAGCTGAATGCAATAAATCCTGTAACTCTATTTTCCACACAATCAGAAATCAACATCTTTTTCTGTTTCAGTAAGCCCAAGACATGCTGTTGATATTTAAGCATATGAAACTGACAGTTTAAAGCCTTGATTGCCAGGGTTGCAGACGTATAAACCTTCTTATTCCATCTATCCAACGCCCTGGAGTCTCTCTATCAGAAGGGGTAGGATTTTTAGCTGTAGAAGCCTTAACACCCCTGGGACCCAGAGAAATAGTTTCAGGGTCAGCAGTAGGATTTTTGAAAAGAAATTTGTGGGAGTCAGGAAAGTACAGTTTTGTACCTACCATAAATGTATAGGCATGCATCTGCAGTCCTTACAAATGGGTTGTCCTGTCGTGAGGCAGCCCTTCGGTCGGCCGGATTCCAAAGTCTGGGTCTGGCCTCGGCTGGTGTCGCACTTCACCCGATGTCATAGCGGCAGTTCTTCGGGTATAAAGGCATCCGCCGACGCCATTTTCCTCAGTGTTTCTTGCCCCAGATGCCAGGTGCCCTCTAGGAAGGCTTAATTTGGATAAATGCAAATGGTTCCAAATAGTAGAGAGCAAACAAAAAATAAGCATGTATGTACATATATACAAACAAATACACCATAATAGATTCCCCCAGCTAGCTACAAGATGGGCAAATACCCTAGGAGTACCACAGAGGGAAGGAGGGTGGTAATCCTGACTGCAGATGCATGCCTATCGGACATGTACATTTATGGTAGGTACAAAACTGTACTATGTCCTTCAAGGATGCATCTGCAGTCCTTACAAATGGGTAGAATACCATAGCCAAACTGGGGGAGGAGGAGAAATAAGATCATGGTGTAGTTAAGATCCCTTGCAAAACAGCAGTGGCAAAACCTGCTCGGGATCTGGAGTATAAAGGTAAATTATAATGCTTGGCAAATGTATGCACGGAGCTCCAAGTAGCAGCCTCTAAAACGTCTTTGGTAGCCACTCCTCATAAAAAAGCTGTGGTAGTGGCTGTAGCCCTTGTAGAGTGAGGCCTGATGTTTTCTGGTGTTTTCTTCACATGGTAGGAGTAACAGAATCTAATGCAATTTCCTATCCACTTAGAGATTGTCTGTTTTGAAATTGCTTTTCCTTCCATTCCTGTTGCATATGCTACCAGTAGTTGGTCAGTTTTTCTATTGCTCTTGGTCCTGTCCAGGTAGTAACGTAATTGTCAATGCACATCTAAGGTATGCAACAGTCTTTCTCCCCTGTTCTGTGGGTTGGGGAAGAATGTAGGTAGGTGGATAGCTTGATTTAAAGATACCCTGGAGACCACCTTTGGCATAAAAGTAGGATTAGTTCTCATGGACACTCTATCTTGATGGAAGATCAGGAAGGGCATTAATGCCTGTAGCTCAGATACCCTTCTTGCTGAAGTGATTGCAAGCAGGAAAGCAGTTTTCCATGATAAGTACTGTAAATCTGCTGTAGCTGCTGGCTCGAAAGGAGGGAGTGTCAACTTTTCTAGCACAAAGTTCAAGTCCCATGCTGGCAATGGTGGCTTCCTAGGTGGTTTGACATTGTTAATTCCTCTCAGAAACTGCCTGAGCAGAGGGTGAGAGAAGACTGGAGGATCCAAGTTGTATTCTGCTGAAATAGCTGATGCATGAATCTTAATGGAAGAATAGGACAGGCCGTTGTGGAAGAGCTCTGCCAAGTATTCCAGGATGTTAGGTATGTTTGCAAGTGACACATTCTCTCCTTTTGCAGTACTCCAAATGAGATATCTTTTCCATTTCGCTGAATAATTTTTTCTTGTTGAGGGTCTGCGGAGCCTCCAAGAGAATGTCCTTAACCCTTTGAGATAAATCCGGGTTATTTGGTCTTATGCAATATTCCAGGCAGCCAGCTGCAGTGTTTTTAGGTTTGGATGCAGGGTTTTGAAGTTGTTCTGTGTTAACAGCAAGGGAACCAGGGGCAGAGGCCATATTTGTTCCCGAGACATGCTCCTCAGTAATGGGTACCAATGTTGCCTTGGCCAGTCTGGAGCTATCAGGATGATCCTTGGACGGTCTTCTTTGATCTTCAATAGCACCTTGTGCATCAAAGGAAGAGGTGGGAATGCATATGCTGTCAGGTTTTTCCAGCTGAAAGATAGGGAGTCCACTTTCCAAGCAAGTGGGTGGTACGTCCTTGTGCAGAATTTTTTCAGTTGGTGATTGTGTGGGGATGCAAATAAGTCTATTTCTGGTAGTCCCCATTTCCCTGTAATGGTTTTGAAGATGTCCGGATGCAGCATCCATTTGTGGGCATCCGTGGTAGTTCTGCTTAGGATGTCTGCTAGAGTATTTTCTTTTCCTGGCACAAAAATTGCTTGTAACTGAATGTTGAAACTCAGTGCCACATTCCAGAGGTCCATTGCCATCCGGCATAGAGGGTATGAATGTGTGCCTCCTTGTTTGTTGATGTACCACATAACTGTGGTGTTGCCCGTCCTTATCAGCAGTTGACCCTGTCGAAGAAATGGTCGGAATGCTTGAATTGCCAGTTTTACTGCCAGCATTTCCTTTTGATTTATGTGTAGGTGCAGCTGGTCTTGAGTCCATAAGCCTTGTATGCATTTGTCCAGCATGTGTGCCCCCCAACCGAGGTCTGAGGCGTCTGTTGTGATGGTCTGGCTTGGTTGAGTGCTGTGGAAGGGTAGTCCCTTGTTTGATTGACAGGCCTGAGCCCACCATTGGAATTCTTGCTTCAGGCATGGAATTATTGGAATTTGGGTTTCTAGGCTGTGCTTGTGCTGAGACCATAAATTCCTTAGATACCACTGTAACTTTCTCATATGTAGTCTGGCATGAGGAATCAATATTATGCAGGGTGCCATGTAGCCGAGAGCTTGCAGGACTTTTCTTGCTGTTAGCTGGTTCTGTTTTGTTAATGCCATGAAGTAGAGAGGGAGTTGCTCCTGTTTTTCTACTGTCAGGAATGCCATTTGTTTTGATGTGTCCAGATCTGCACCCAAGAAGGTTATCCTTTGGGATGGTATCAGCCTTGACTTTTTTATATTGACTGTGTATCCCAGGGCTTGCAGTAGATGAATGACCCTTTCCAAATCTTTTGTTAATTTGTTTTTGTTGTCCGCTTGTAACAGGCAGTCGTCCAGGTAAGAGTAAATTTGAATTCCCTGAAGCCTGCAATGAGCAATTACTGATGCCAGGCATTTCGTGAATACTCTGGGCGCAGTAGATAAGCCAAAGGGCAATGCTGAGAATTGATAATGCTCTGATCCTGCAAGAAATCTGAGGTATCTTCTGCAATTTGGTCGTATGGGGACGTGCAGGCATGCCTCCTTGAGATCTAGAGTTACCAGCCAAGACTCCTTGCCCAGCATGGGAAGAAGCTGCTGTAGGGTCAGCATTTTGAATTTTGGAACAATGAGGTATGTGTTTAAAGCGGACAGGTCGAGAATAGGTCTCCATTGGTTTTCTTTTCTTGGTACCAGGAAGAGTCTGGAGTAAAATCCTTGTCCTTGTTCCATAGATGGTACCCTTTCTACAGCTCTCATCCTTAGTAAGTGAGTTATTTGTTGTAGAGCTTCTGTCTTCTGATTTGGAGGTAGGTTTGGCATTCCTCTCTTCCTTGGCAGAGTATGGAAGTGAAACCTGTAACCTTGGTCTATTGTCTGTAAAATCCATTTGTCTCCTGTGATGTAATGCCAGTTTACTGAAAATAAGGCTAGCTTCCCGCCTAAGGGTGCCTCTAGTTGTTCCCTGGTAGACTTTGCCAGAGCCAAGTCACTGTGATTGTCCTGTGGAAGTGGTGGTGGCTGGATCTGTGGCTGTACCTCGCTGGTTGTTAGCCTGCCACTGACGACCCCTGTAGGCACCTCTGGATTGACCCCTGCCTCTTGAGCGCCTATTCCTGCCTCTCGGAGCTCTGGAGGTGTCTGGAAAGGACCAATTCTTGGAAGGCCAGTTCCTGCTAAACCTTGGAGGCTGGACCTGCAAGAAATCCTTGACTGTCTGGACAGATTTTGCTTTCTCTTCCACCTTCTTCAGCACCTGCTGTGCAGGGGAGCCAAACAAATTGAGCTTATCCATGGGAGCATCTAGGAGCTTTGATTTTACATGGTCTGGTAAGGACTGCTCTTTTAACCATGCATGTCTTCTGATCACTGTGCCAGTCATGGCTGATCTAAAGAAGGCCTCCAGTGCATCATAGCCGCATTTTAAGGAATGATTACTGACCTGCTGAATGTTATGGACCATTTCCTGTACAGATTTTTTGTCTAATGGTTCATCCGAGGACAGTTTTTTAGTTAACTGGTCTAACATAAATTCCTGATACTGAATCATGTGGAATTGACAGCTCAAGGCCCTAGCTGAAAGAGTAGCAGAAGTGTAAACTTTTTTACCCCATCTCTCTGAGGACCTAGATTCCCTTTCGGAGGGGAGGGGGTTTTTGGTAGAGGTAGCTGCTACAGCCTTGGGTCCCTGGGAGATAAATTTCGGGATCTGCAAAAGGGGCCTTATACAAATGATAATGTGTGTCCGGAACCCTGTAGTACCTATCGGGCTTAGCAGAGGCCGGAGGAAGAGAATCAGGAGCAGTACAAGCATCATTAAAAGCATCATCCACAACAGTAAGTACTGGAGGAATAGCTAAAGGCCTATGCTGTGGCAAATGCAAAATGGTTCTAAGCCTTTTTCTAGAGTCTGAAAAATCCTGGCCCTGCCATTGAAATTGTTCCCTCATAGCATGCAAGGTTTCCCCAAAAGAAAATTCCTCAGGCGGAGAGGCAGAAGGGATGGACTCTTCTGCATCAGAGTCCTCATAAGGAGAAAAAGGGGCCTCTGGAGGGTTTGAAGTATCTGATTCATCAGAGGAGCCATCTGAAGAAACTGGCTCAGGGGGCTCTACTCTAGTCCTCTTCTCTGGAGGTGGGTGAGAGGCCCTGTCTGGATGTGGTTGGGATCCCCGGATCAAAGAAATGAGATCCTCTGCTAGACTAAGCATTTGTGAACTAGAACTAGGCCTGTGAGAAGGGGTCTTAGCAGGCACAGTTTTGGTAGTTTTTGCTGCTTTAGCCCTGGCAAAGGCCTTAATCGACATGGATGCAGGAGGCCTAGCAGCTCCACGTGCAGGGGTAGAAATATCCAAAGGGATAGTATCAGATAAATCCTGTGAACCTGTAAGAGCAGGTGGGATTTCAGTAGCAGTTTCAGCCAAGCTGGAAGAGGCCTCGGTATGTGGCAAGCTTTCGGCCGAAGGAAGAACCGTGGACTCGGTTTCAGCCGAAACCGAGACACTCGCGGATGGCTTAACCGCGGTTCGGCTGAAACCGCGGACCGCGAGTGTTGGTCCTTTCTCATGCTTTTAGAAATTTGCGCAGTCGGAGCATCCGACGGCATAATGTAAGCAAAAGCGGAGCCGAAAAACTCTTCAGCAAATTCCGACCGGCGTCTAAGCGTCCGTCGGTTGAAAGAAGCACAGGCTAGACAAGCTGCTACATCGTGGTCTGGGCCTAAGCAAGGTAAGCAGTAAGAGTGGAAATCTTTATGAGGTATTTGTTTCCCACAAGTTAAACAGTTATTCACTTTTTCTGACATTGGCTGAGGCAAGAAAGAGTCCCCAACGGGGTACTTAGCTTTTTAGAAGTCTTCGGTACTTGTAGTAGTAATCTCTGGTTCTGACCGACCGGCACTTACGAACAGCTTCTGCTTCGGGTGTCACGCGGCAAGAAAGACTGAGGAAAATGGTGTCGGCTGATGCCTTTATACCCGAAGAATTGCCGCTATGACGTCGGGTGAAGTGCGACACCAGCCGAGGCCAGACCCAGACTTTGGAATCCGGCCGACCGAAGGGCTGCCTGACGACAGGACAACCCATTTGTAAGGACTGCAGATGCATCCTTGAAGGACATCCCTGTAATATCTGTCTGGCTTACTAAGAGCCAGAGGCAGGGAATCAGGAGCCATGCTGGACTCTGAGAAAACATCATCAACAATGTCTAAAACAGGAGGTATAGCCAAAGGCCTATGTTGAGGAAGAAGAAGAAAATCCCTAAGCCTCTTTTTGGATTCTGAAAAATCCTGACTCTCCCAATGAAAATGTTAAGAAAAATCCTCAGGAGGAGAAGCAGAAGGGATGGATTCTTCTGCATCAGAGTCCTCATAAGGGGGAATAGAAAATTCCTGATCAGAAGAGGAATCAGAAGAAAAGGAAACCTGATCTGAAGATTTATAATCAGTGCCTTGCCTAGGCCACTTAGCAGGAGGGGGATAGGAACCCCTGATCAAGGTAATTAAATCCTCAGCCATTTTGATCATTTGTTTTTCAGGCATAGGGGCCTGAGCAAGTGGCTCATGTGTTGGTTTTTTATACATAGCAGTTGGTTTTGGCCTTGTTTTCGATGATGGCGTTGGTTTAATATACAAATCTTTAGGCCTGAAAACACCCTCAGAAGCCGGTGCCTGTTCAGCGGCTCCGGACCCATCCATGGGAGAGACATCCATGGGTTCAATACTTGAAGAATCTCGCGGCATACCGGACTCCGAATAAGTCACGGTAGAGGCCTGTGACTCAAAAGTAGCGGGCATCAGGGGCTGCGAAAGCGCCTCACTGAGTACCAGTGAACCAGCGACTGGCTTAGGAGAAGCTTCGTCATCGGTTTTGGACCTTGACGGTCTATCTCTGTCTTTTTCTTTGCATTTTTTGTGAATTTTGGTAGTCGGATTGCTAACCGACAACATTTCAGGATAGTTACATCTTGAACCAAAGTGTTTAGAAACAAAAATATACTGACACTTAATAGTGCTTTGGTTATATTTAGCACAAAACCGACACCAAGGCATGTTGTGGTCAGGGCCTAAGCAAGGAATGCAGTTTAAGTGAAAATCCTTATGAGGTATTTGCTTCCCAGAAGTAATACAATTTTTAACTTTTACTGACATCGGTAAGGAGCAAGAAAAGGTTTCCCCAATTGGGTACTTAGCTTTAGTTTGAAGACTTTGTTTCTGAAACTTGAAAATGAAAACTTCAGGAGTCGGCCGACTGGCACTTGTGAACTACTTCTGCTTTGGGCACCGTGCGGCAAGAAAGACTGATTAAAATGGCATTGGCTGCATGTTTTACACCCCTGATGACCTGACATCATGAAAGAGGAGACAGCAACCGACGCAGGACTCAAGACTTTGTTATTCAGGCCGACTGAGGGCAACCTGCCAGAAGATTACCCAAATGTAATGACTGCAACAGTGAAACACGAAGAACATCTGCTTGATGAGAGGGTGGGAGAAGAGAGGTGGCTCAGTGTTGTAATAAGCCGAGTAGGCATAGGCATGGATCTTAATAGAAGAGAAGGACAGGCCTCTGTGGAGTATATCTGCTCAGTAATCCAGGATTAGAGATAAGGAGAGCAGTGCTGTGTCCTCTCCTTTAGACTGAATCCAAGAACAATACCTTTTCCTCTTATCAGCATAGGATTTCCTTGTACTGGGTCTTCTGGCTTCAAGAATGACATCCAGCACCTGCTTGCTTAGGCTGGTCACTGGGGGAGAATTCAAGGAATAAGCCAGGTTGCAAGATTCACGGTTTGCAGTTGTGGATGCAGGATCTGTCCCTCCTGCTGGGTGAGGAGGGTTGGGATCTGGGGTAGGTGCCAGGGTGGCACCGGTGACAGGCTGCGCAGTAGTGGGTACCAGTGCTGGCGTGGCCAGTCCAGGGCAATCAGGATTGCCCTTTGTTTGTCCTGTCTTATCTTGAATAATATTCTTGTGAGAAGAGTCAGAGGGCGGAAATGCATAGATTGAGAGGTTTACCCACTGGAAGGATAGGCCATCCACTTTCCAGGCCCTGCTGTGAAGTGCCCTGGTGCAGAATTTGCTGAGCTGGTGATTGTAGGGGGAGACAAAAAGGTCTACCTCTGATGTCCCCCATTTCAGGGTTAGAAGGCTGAAGGTGCTGGAGTCTAATTGCCACTCGTGTGAGTCTAGTAGATATCTGCTTAAGTCGTCTGCCAGAGTGTTTTATTTGCCTGGCAGGAATTGAGCTTGCAGATGTATCTGCATGTCCAAAGCCATGTTCCACATGGCCATGGCTAGCCTGCAGAGTGGGTTCTCCCCTGCTTGTTGATGTACCATATAACTGTGGTGTTGTCTGTTTTTATCAGCAGGGGTCCTAGTGAGAGTAGGGATTTGAAAGCTGTCAGAGTGTGCTGAACAGCTAGCATCTCTTTTTGGTTGATGTGCAGATGAATTTGACTTGGGCTCCAGTGGCCCTGAATGCACTTGCTGTGCAGATGTGCCCCCCCAGGCACAGTCTGATGCGTCTGTGGTTAGGATCTGGGCGGCGTAGGGTTGAGTAAAGGGAAGTCCCTTGTTGTGGTTGCCAGCTGCTGCCCACCAAAGAAACTCTGTCCTTATAGGTTCATAGGTAGGTACTAGGCTATCGGCCCGAGGGTGTACGTAAGCCTAGCCAACAAGGTTCTTTGGCTTATGTCACCCAAGAAAGTTATTTTCCTGTGCCACTCTCGAGCAGACACACAGAAGTGATCCGCGGGGTGTATTTCTTATTTTCCATCCACTCATCAAGATTTTTCTTGAAGAGTGCTAATGAAGAACTTTGCTTGACATAGATGGGTAGCCTATGGGAAGTCTCTGGGACAGGAATCTATCCCTCCAGCACGTCCTGTTTATTGTGGTGACAAGGTTTAGGTCCCTAGAGTGTGTAGCTCGGAGGGATTGGGATTTTCTTTAGAGGTAGCATGTCCAACAGCGCTGGGTTTGACATAGCTTTATATATCTGTTTGAGGCCAGTAATCCTCGTTGTGAGGTACTTCTGTGGTTTTTCCAGCTGCTGCAGATGTCTTGTGAGGTACCTTCCAAAAGGGGCGTTGTACTCTATAATAGGTCTAATGAGTGTCGAGTAGAGGGGAACAATGACATCTTTTTTTCCTGGACGAGAACCCTTTTATGATGAGGTGTGCCACATAGAAGGACTTCCTGACTGCTGTGGCGATGTGACTATCAAAGGACAGACTACTGTCCACCTGAGTCCCAAGGTCTCATCACACATTCATTGTTAAGTAGACTGCTGTCTATGTAGTAGTTCATGGGTACAGAGTTTTTACCAAAGGAGATGACAATGCACTTTCTGGCATTGAGCCTGAGGCCATGGCTCTGACACCAGGCATCTGTCTCAGCGAGGTCCTTCTGTAGGATTTCCACATCATTTGGGGACTCAACTATGGCTCCTAGTTTGCAGTCATCTGCGAACTTCATTAGCCAGAGGCCTTCTGCGTTAGCCTGTACTTCAGAGAAGTAGATACCAAACAGGAGAGGTCCCAGGACTGAACCCTGTGGTACTCCACTGGTGACTGGTTTGAGGTCAAATTTGGAGTGTGCAACTTTTACAGTGTGGGGTCAGTCAGTGAGCCAGATGGCAAACCATCTTGTGACGTAGGGATTTATACCTAGTTTAGTGAGTTTAGCTATAATTCCAGAATGGGGGATGGTGTCGAAAGCCTTGGCAAGGTCAAGATAGGCTGTGTGAACCATCTTATCCTCATCTATGGCTTTGGTGACTGCCTCAAAGAGGTCCATCAGGTTCAGGAGGCATGATCTGCCTTTCACAAACCCGAACTGGGTGGGATCCAGAGTTTGGATGTTACCAATGTCTTTGTTTATGAGTTCCATGATGATACGTTCCATGGCCTTGCACACCAGGCTCGTCAGGCTTAATAGGGCGATAGTTCCCGGGATCAGTGGTGGCTCCCCCCTTTGTGGAGTGGGATAACTGCTGCTGTAAGCCAGTCAGTGGATAGAAAGCCTGATGTGAGGCTATGATTGAACATGAAGCTTAGGTGAGGAGCCAATTCGTTCTGAGGTTCGTGTAAAATTCAGCCAAGGATGTTGTCCAGTCCCATGGATGCTCTGTTTTTGGCTTTAGAAAGTGCAGCTTTTACCTGCATAGTTGTGATTACAGGGACTCTGCATTCTTCCTGTATAGATATGGGCCCTTTAGGGGGTGGGGGTAAAGTTAGCACTGAACCTATCTGCCAGGATGTTGGCACTATCAGATTATTCTGCAATTTTTGTGCCATTGTGCTGTAACTCAGAGCAGATCTGGGTGTTGCCATTGAGATTCTTGACATAGTTATAGAATGCTTTGTGGTTGTCCTTAGAATCAGTGGCGATTTTGTTTTCGTAGCTAGCTTTGGAGGGTCTTATAAAGGATCTCAGCTTCATACTGAGGCTGACCAGGGAGCTCCTCCACTCATGGGATTTTACTCACTTTTGCAACAATTTCTTCCTTCTGTTTGCTTATGGCAGGGGACCACCAGATTGGCATCCTTTTTTTGGAGGACAGCGTCTTGGTTCTGTTTGAGATAGCATGATCTATGCACTTGTGCAAGTGCTTATAGAGTGCATTTGTGTAGGATTCATCAGTCGTAAAGTACAGTTGTGTACACCTACCATAAATGTAGATGTTCAAGTGTCTTCACTGTTGCAGTCATGACTGTAGGGTTCTCCTCTGCCGGCAGGCAGCCCTCGGTCGGCCAGTATCCCAAAGTCTGGGTCCGGCGTCGGCTGTTCAACCATGCTCCCTGACGTCAGAGCGCCAGGAGTATTAAGCTGACAGCCGACGCCATCTTCTCCAGTTTTTCTTGCCCCAGATGTCAGGAGTCCCAAAATGAAAAAGGTCCCATAACCTTTGCAAATACACCTCAGAAGAATGGAGGAAAAAGGAAATACACAAAAGTAAAAAGAGGGGACAGGAGGGAGGGAAACCCAGACTGCAACAGTGAAGACACTCGAACATCTACATTTATGGTAGGTGTACACAACTGTACTATGTTCATCGTGTTTCACTGTTGCAGTCATGACTGTAGGGTAGAATCCCAAAGCTAAAAGAAAGGGAGGTGGTCATAAAGAGGAAGGGGCGGCTAAAAGGCCCTGCAAGACTGCAGAGGCAAAGCCTGCCCTAGACTTAGAGTAGAGAGGTAGATTGTAGTGCTTAGAAAAAGTATCCACTGAACTCCAAGTTGCAGCTTCCAAAATGTCCTTGGTAGGAACTCCCCTGAGGAAGGCCGCAGAATCGGCAGCAGCTCTGGTGGAATGAGTCCGTATACTCCCTGGGATTTGCTTTCCATGGTGAGAATAACAAAATCTGATTCCATGAGCAATCCATTTAGAAATGGTCTGTTTTGAAATGGCTTTACCTTGGGAACTTGAAGCATAAGAAACAAACAATTGCTCTGATTTTCTGATGTCCTTGGTTCTGTTCAGGTAAAAACGTAGTCGTCTGTGTACATCCAAGGAATGTAAGATCCTTTCCCCTTTATTTTGAGGAGTGGGGAAAAAGGTTGGCAAGTGGATAGTTTGATTTAAAGCCACTTTGGGAACCACCTTAGGCATGAAGGTAGGATTTGTCCTCAAAGATACCCTGTCTTGATGAAAAATAATATAAGGTTCCACAGCCATAAGAGCTTGTAACTCTGAAACTCTCCTGGCAGAGGTTAGGGCTAAGAGGATAGCTGTCTTCCAAGATAAAAACTTGATGTCAGAAGAGGCAGCAGGCTCAAAAGGAGGCAAGGTTAGTTTTTCCAAAACATAGTTGAGATCCCAAGCAGGAATGGGAGGAGATCTAGGAGGCCTTAAGTTCTTAGCGCCTCTGAGAAACTGTATCATGAGCTGGTGGGAAAAGATGGGAGGGTCTGTATTATAATGAGCAGAAATAGCAGAGGCATGTATCTTAATGGAAGAAAAAGAGAGACCCTTATGTAAGAGATCTGTCAAGTAAAGTAAAATTAAAGTAATGTTAGGAAGAAGAGGATCAGAATCCTGAGCCTGCATCCAGGAACAAAATCTTTTCCATTTTCCTGCATAAGATTTTCTAGTGCTAGGACTTCTGGCTTCTAAAATGACATCCATAACCTGCTTGGGCAGTAAAGAAGAAATCAAAGGCCCTGGATTAACCAGGCCGCCAGGCTGAGAGTTCTGACATGAGAGTGTAGAACCTGACCCTGATGCAGGGACAGAAGGTTCGGAGACGGAGGTAAAACCCAAGGGGGCTCCAAGCATAGGTTTGTTAGAGTTGGATACCAAAACTGCCGAGGCCAATTTGGAGCCAGCAAGATAATCATCTTGGGCTTGTCCTGCTTTAACTTCAATAAAACCCATGGAAGAGGAAGAGGCGGAAAGGCATATCCCGAGAGGTTCCTCCAACTGAATGACAGGGCATCCACTTTCCAAGCTTCTCTGTGGAAAGTCCTGGTGCACAAATTCTGTATTTGATGATTGAGATGGGATGCAAAGAGGTCTATCTGAGGACATCCCCAGACTGCTGTTATCATCCTGAATATTTTGGTGTCCAGCATCCACTCGTGTGGATCTGAAAGGTTTCTGCTCAGGCTGTCTGCCAGGAGGTTTTGTTTCCCTGGTAGAAACTGAGCTTGAAGATCCAGATTGCAAGCTAGCGCTGTGTTCCATAGATCCATGGCTAGTCTGCAAAGGGGGTAGGAATGAGATCCCCCTTGCTTGTTTATGTACCACATAACTGTGGTGTTGTCTGTCCGTATTAGTAGTTGTCCTGGTTGTAAAAGATTCCTGAAGGCCAATAGAGCTTTCTGAATGGCTAGCATTTCCTTTAAGTTGATATGCAGGTGCTTCTGATCCTTTGTCCAAAGGTCCTGCAAACAATTGACCTGAAAATGGGCTCCCCAAGCATAATCCGAGGCGTCCGTGGTTAGAATCTGAGTGGCAGGAGGTAGACGAAAGGGTTTCCCTTTGTTTAGAGCAAATGCCCTGGACCACCAAAGAAATTCCTTTTGAAGACAAGGAAGGACGGAGATCAGTATGTCTAAACTGTGGCAATGCTGAGACCATACACTTTTTAGGTACCACTGTATTTTCCTCATGTGAAGTCTTGCATATGGTACGAACAGGATGCAGGAGGCCATGTAACCCAAAGCCTGCAGGAATTTCCTTGCAGATAGTTGAGTTAGAGTTGCCAAGGTTTTGAAAGTTGAAACCAGCTGTAATTGTTTTTCAGATGTCAGAAATGCCATCTGGGTTGTGGTGTTTAGAAGTGCACCCAGAAAAGTTATCTGTTGTGATGGTGTCACATTTGACTTTTTTATGTTTACAGAGAATCCCAGGAACTTGAGGAGGTTCTGTACAAATTCTAGATGCTGGAGTAAGACATCCTTGCTGTCTGCCAGAATTAGACAATCGTCCAGATAAGGGTAAATTTGAATTCCCTTGAGTCTGCAGTAAGCTACTACTGGAGCCAGGCATTTGGTGAAGACCCTGGGCGCAGTAGACAATCCAAAGGGCAGTGCAGAGAATCGAAAGTGCCTTGATCCAGCCTTGAACCTGAGGTATTTTCTGCGATCCTGCCTGATGGGAATGTGTAAATATGCCTCCTTTAAATCCAAAGTTACCATCCATGCATCTTTGGGCAGCATTGGAAGTAGCTGCTGTAGAGTAAGCATCTTGAATTTTGGAATCTCCAGAAAGGTGTTCAAGACTGACAGATCCAGAATGGGTCTCCATGAGTTTTGCTTCCTTGGGGCTAGAAAGAGCCTTGAGTAAAAACCTTTTCCCATCTCTGAAAGAGGAACCAGTTCTATGGCATTCATAGCAAAAAGAGCTTCCACCTGGTTTAAGACCTCCGTCCATTGATGTTTTGGAAGGTCTGGCCATCCGCTTGGCCTTGGCAAGGTATGAAAATGGAATTTGTAACCTCTTAAAACCACATCCAAAACCCATTTGTCTTGGGTTATTTGAGTCCAATTTTGATAAAAAAGAGAGAGTTTTCCTCCGAGGGGGGCTTCCAGGCAAGAAGTTCCTGTAGCCCAACAGAGGAAGTCATTGAGTTTGTTTCCTTTGAGATTGTGACCTGTCCTCTCCTCCCCTAGGGGTGGAAGCAGTCCACTGTCTTGGTCTATAAGCAGCTTGTGTTTGAGGCCTCCCTCTGGAGCGTCTAAATCTACCCCTCTGAGGCCTGTCTGAAGAGAGAAAGGACCAATTTTTTGAAGGCCAATTCCTGCTAAATCTAGGTGGCTGTACTTGTAAGAAATCTTTAACTGTTTGTATGGATTTCGCCTTATCCTCCATCTTTTTAATCACCTCTTCAGCTTTTGATCCAAACAAAACATTATGCTGAACAGGAGCATCCAATAATTTAGCCTTTACTTGTTCAGGTAAATTTTGTTCCTTTAGCCATGCATGCCTTCTAATGACTGTGCCAGAGGCCGCAGCCCTACAAGAAGCCTCCAAGGCATCAAATCCACAGTGTAAACCATGCTTCCCAACCTGTTCAGTGGCATGCAATAAGTCATGTAATTCCTTATCTGCACAGGCAGAAATGGAAGTAAGCTTTTGTTTTAAGACAGACAAGAGAAATTGCTGGTATTTAAGCATATGAAACTGACAGTTTAAAGCCCTAATGGACAAAGTAGCAGAAGTGTACACCTTTTTGCCCCATCTTTCTATGGATCGAGAATCCTTTTCAGTAGGAATGGGATTTTTGTCAGAAGCGGCCTCAACTCCCTTAGGACCCTGAGAAATGGTTTCAGGGTCAGCAGCAGGGTTCTTGTATAAAAACTGATGAGAATCAGGAACCCTGTAATATCTATCAGGCTTAACAGGAGCAGGAGGAAAAGAGTCAGGGGTTAAGTTAGCCTCCGAAAAGGCATCATCCACAATATCCAAAACAGGAGGAATAGCCAGGGGTCTATGTTGGGGAAGAAGAAGAAAATCCCTCAGTCTTTTCTTGGATTCCGAATACTCCTGTCCTTCCTAGTGGAAATGTTCCCTCATTTCATGCAAAGTTTCCCCAAAAGAGAAATCCTCAGGGGGAGAAGCTGAAGGAATGGATTCTTCAGCATCAGAATCCTCATAAGGAGGGAAAGAATACTCCTGATCAGAAAAAGAAAAGTACAGTTTTGTACCTACCATAAATGTAGATGTCCGATAGATATGCAACTGCAGTCATAACATATGGGTTTGTCCTGCCTCAGGCAGCCCTTGGTCGGCCGGATTCCAAAGTCTGGGTCCGGCGTCGGCTGGTGTCACCTCCTCTCCGACGTCAGAACGGCTGGAGTATAAAGGCATCGGCCGACGCCATCTTCTTCAGTGTTTCTTGCCCCAGATGCCAGGTGCCCTCCCAGGAAGGCTAAATTTGGTGAATGGATAAAGAATTCCAGACATGCACAACAGTAATAAACAGATACACCATAGAGATACCCCCAGCTAATAGGAATAGGGGTAGTGGACCCATAAAGAAGGTTGCAGAGGGGTAGGAGGGTGGGAGAATCCGACTGCAGTTGCATATCTATCGGACATCTACATTTATGGTAGGTACAAAACTGTACTATGTCCTTCAAGAATGCAACTGCAGTCATAACATATGGGTTGAATACCATAGCCAAGCTGGGGGTGGTTGGAACTAAGAAAGTGATGGTGTAGCTAAAATGCCCTGCAGGACTGCCAAAGCAAAGCCTGCTCGGGATCTGGAGTATAAAGGCAGGTTGTAGTGCTTGGTAAATGTATGCACGGAGCTCCATGTAGCAGCTTCTAGAATGTCCTTTGTAGCCACTCCTCTTAGGAAAGCTGTGGATGTGGCTATAGCTCTGGTGCAGTGTGGCCTAATATTGGCTGGCACACCTTTCCCATGAAAGGAATAGCAGAATCTGATGCAGTGTCCAATCCATTTGGAAATTGTTTGTTTGGAGATTGCTTTTCCTTGTACTCCAGCAGCATAGGCTACAAGCAGTTGGTCAGACTTTCTGGTGGCCTTAGTTCTGTCCAAGTAGTAGTATAGTTGCCTGTGTATGTCGAAAGTATGCAGCAGTGCTTCCCACCTGTTTGGAGGATTGGGGAAGAAAGTAGGCAGGTGAATGGCTTGATTTAGAGACACCCTGGAAATTACTTTTGGCATGAATGAAGGATTGCTTCTTAGAGAGACTCTGTCCTGATGAAAAATGAGAAAAGGAGGTACTGCCATGAGTGCCTGTATCTCCGAGACTCTTCTTGCTGATGTGATTGCCAATAGGAAAACCGTTTTCCATGAGAGAAATTGCAATTCTGAAGTTGCTGCTGGTTCAAAGGGCGGAAGAGTTAATTTTTCCAAGACGAAGTTGAGGTCCCATGCAGGTACTCGCGGTTTCCTGGGAGGTTTGATATTCTTTATCCCCCTTAGGAACCGTCTTAGCAAAGGATGTGAAAACACAGGTGGATCACAATTGTATTTTGCTGAGATTGCTGAGGCATGAATCTTTATGGAAGAATATGAGAGACCAGTATGAAACATTTCTGCCAAGTATTCCAATATCTGAGGTATACTCAATACTGTTGTATCCTGACCCCTGCTAGCATTCCAGATGATGAATCTCTTCCACTTGGCTGAATAGGTTTTTCTGGTGGAAGGTCTGCGTGCTTCCAGTAAGATCTCTTGAACTTTTTTGGAAAGAGAGATATCGGAAGGAGTTATGGAAACCTCCAGGCTGTCAGATGCAATGTTTTCAGGTTTTGATGAACCGTCCTGTAATTGTGTTGTGTTAGAAGCAGAGGCCATAGGGGCAGAGGCCACGGTTTGGTCCAAGTTATGCTCAACAGCAATGGGTACCAGTGCTGCCTTGGCCAGTCTGGAGCTATCAAAATGCCTGTTGGTTGTTCTGCTTTGATCTTCAGTATCACCTTGGTCAGCAGTGGTAGAGGAGAGAATGCATAAATTGTTAGGGACTTCCAGCTGAAGGACACAGCATCCGTTTTCCAGGCTAGAGGATGGTGGGTCCTTGTACAGAACTTTTCCAGGTGATGATTCATGTGAGAAGCAAAGAGATCTATGTCCGGTCTTCCCCATGTCCTTGTTATTTGTGAGAAAATGTGAGGATGCAGCATCCATTCGTGCGGATCCAAGAAATTTCTGCTCAGCTTGTCCGCCAGTACATTGTCCTTGCCTGGCACAAACTGGGATTGCAGATGTATCTTCAGACTTCGGGATTTTTCCCAGAGAATCATTGTTAGTCTGCAGAGGGGATAAGAATGAGTGCCTCCCTGCTTGTTTATATACCACATAACAGTGGTGTTGTCTGTCCTTATTAGCAAATGTCCTTGTTAAAGTGATTTTTCGAAAGTCTCGATTGCATGTATCACTGCCAACATCTCTTTTTGGTTTATGTGCAGATGCCTTTCCCTTGGTGTCCATTGACCTTGAATGCATCTGCCCTCCATGTGCGCCCCCCATCCATGGTCTGAGGAGTCTGTTGTAATCATTTGACCTGCTTGAGGTTTGTTGAAAGACATGCCTTTGTTTAACTGACTTGCTTGAGCCCACCACAAAAATTCTCTTTGCAGACATGGAATGAGTGGGATTACGTCCTCTAGGCTTTGGCTGTGTTGGGACCATAAGCTTTTTAAGTACCATTGCAGCTTTCTCATATGAAGTCTTGCCAAAGGTATCAGAAGAATGCAAGATGCCATGAACCCCAGGGCCTGCAGGATTTTCCTTGCAGTCAGCTGGGAGAGCTTTGCTAGGCCTTTGAAGTACTCTGGTAACTGCTGTTGTTTTTCCTCTGTGAGATAAACCATCTGTGTTTTTGTGTCCAGTTTGGCTCATAGGAAAATAATCTGTTGGGATGGCAGAAGTCTTGAATTCTGAATGTTGACTGTGTATCCCAAGGCCTGTAATAATTGAATGACATAGTCCAAGTTTGCTATCAAGGTTTGCTTGTTGTCTGCTTGTATGAGGCAGTCGTCCAGGTAGGGGTATATTTGAATCCCCTGGAGTCTGCAGTGTGCCACTACTGATGCCAGGCATTTCGTGAACACTCTGGGCGCAGTAGATAAGCCAAACGGCAATGCTGAGAATTGATAATGCTCTGTCCCTGCAAGAAATCTGAGGTATCTTCTGCAGCTTTGTCTGATTGGGACATGCAGGTATGCCTCCTTGAGGTCCAAAGTGACCAGCCAAGACCCCTTGCCCAGCATGGGAAGGAGTTGCTGCAACGTCAGCATTTTGAACTTTGGCACAATGAGATAAGTATTTAGAGTAGACAAGTCCAGTATAGGTCTCCATTTGTTTTCCTTTCTTGGAACAAGGAACAGTCTTGAATAAAATCCCTGGCCTTGTTCCTGTGGAGGGACCTTTTCTATTGCTTTTATATTTAACAGCTTTGAAACTTGAATGAGTGCCTCTGCCCTTTGATGAAGTGGCAGGTTTGGCATGCCTTGTCTTATTGGTAAAGTATGGAAGTGGAATCAGTAACCTTTGTCTATTAAATCCAGAATCCAGTTGTCCTTGGTTAAGATATGCCAGTTTTTTGAGAATAAGGATAATTTTCCGCCCAAAGGTGCTTCTCTTTGAGCCTTTGTAGACGGTATGAAAGTCAAGTCATTGTGGTTGTCCTTGTGGTGCAGCTGGACTGCCTGCGCCACTTCTTTGATTTGGTGGTTGCCATTGGCGGCCCCTGTAGGAGCCTCGGTATTGCCCTCTACCTCGGGCACGCCTGTTTTTTCCCCTTTGAAACTTGTCCATGTCTGGAAAGGACCAATTCTTTGAAGGCCAATTCCTGCTGAGTCTGGATGGCTGAACCTGGAGGAAATCTTTGACTGTCTGTACTGATTTAGCTTTTTCCTCAATGGACTTCAACACATCTTGTGCATTAGCACCAAAAAGCTTCTGTTTTTCTAAAGGTGCATCAAGTAACTTTACTTTAACATGGTCTGGTAGAGGCTGTTCTTTTAACCAAGCATGTCTACGTATAACAGCCCCAGTCATAGCTGCCCTACATAAAGCCTCCAATGCATCATAACCACAATGAAGAAAATGATTGCTAACCTGCTGAGTGTTATGTACTAGATTCCTGCAATGCCTTTCTATCAATAGGCTCAGGAGAGGCTAGTTTTTTCTGTAAATCATCCAGTAAAAAATCCTGGTACTGAAACATATGAAAAAGGCAGTTAAGTGACCTCATGGCCAGGGTGGTAGAGGTATAAACTTTTTTACCCCATCTCTCCAGGGACCTAGCTTCCCTATCTGCTGGCAGTGGATTCTTGGCTGTGGAAGTAGCCACTCCCTTGGGGCCCTGTGAAATAGTTTCTAGATCCACAGAATGGGCCTTAAAGAGATGTTTGTGGGTGTCAGGGACCCTATAATATCTGTCTAGCTTGACAGGAGCAGGAGGGAGAGAATCAGGGTTAGCACTGGAATCGGAGAAAACATCATCCAGGACATCCATAACTGGAGGGATAGCTAAAGGTCTGTGCTGGAGTAGCTTGAGGAAGGTACGTAGCCTTTTTCTGGAATCAGAGAATTCCTGACCCTGCCATTTAAAATGCTCCCTCATAGAGTGTAGGACGTCACCGAACGAAAAATCCTCTGGAGGAGAGACAGAGGGAATTGATTCCTCAGCATCAGAGTCCTCATAGGCCTGGAAGGATTCTTCTTGGGTATCTGAAGGCTCAGAATCCCCAGAGGCTTCATCTGAAGAGAGGTTGTCGGCCTGCTCAGTTCTGGGCATTTTCTCTGCAGGCGGCTGAGAACCTCTGTCTGGATGAGGCCGAGACCTCCTGATAAGAGAAATAAGATCTGCAGCAAGAGACATGATCTGTTTATCAGAAGAAGGGGCCTGGGCAGTAGGTTTAGGATGGGCCTTGGCCTGGCTGGCGGCCTTAGCACGTGCAAAGGCCTTGACGGACATGGATACAGGAGGCCTAGCTGCCCCACGTGCAGGAGTAACCTTGTCCACAGGAATGGTGTCGGGTAGATCCAGAACTTCGGTTTCTGGAGGAAAGTCAACAACCGGCACCGGTGTAGACTCTGAGACCAAAGGACGAGTTAACACTGTGTCGTCGGCCTGGAGCGGTTGAATTACCGCTTCCGAAGGGACCTAAGCACTTGCGGAGGGTTTAGGAGGAGTATCGGTGGAGGACGTGGGCCGAGGATGTTGGTCCCGGTCCTTTCGTTTTTTGGAAGATTGAGTAGTCGGTTGTTCCGACGGCATGATATAAGCAAAAGATTCGCCGAAAAAGTCTTCGGCAAATTCTGCCCGGCGCCTGAGAGTGCGCTTATTAAAGCAAGCACAGGCAGCACAGGCCGAGACGTCGTGGTCTGGGCCCAGGCAAGGAAGGCAATAAGAATGGAAGTCCTTATGAGGTTTTGTTTACCACAAGACAAACAATTATTAACTTTCTCAATTTGTTCTGACATCGGCGGAGGCAAGAAAAAAATGTTCCCCAATGGGGTACTTAGCTTTTAGATGACTTCGGTACTGAAAACACAGGAGCTGACCGACCGGCACTTGCGAACTGCTTCTGCTTCGGGCACCGCGTGGCAAGAAAGACTGAAGAAGATGGCGTTGGCCGATGCCTTTATACTCCAGCCGTTCTGACATCGGAGAGGAGGCGACACCAGCTGACGCCGGACCCAGACTTTGGAATCCGGCCGACCGAGGGCTGCCTGAGGCAGGACAACCCATATGTTATGACTGCAGTTGCATTCTTGAAGGACATCTGAGGAAACAGAAGCCTGATCAGAGGAATCATAATAAACATCCTGCCTTGGCCTTTTGTCTGGAGGGGGATGTGAACCCCTAATCATAGTAAGTAAATCCTCCGCCATCTTGAGTAACTGTTTCTGTGACTTGGGAGCCGGTTCAGAAGAGGCCTGTGTTGAAGTCTTTGATTTAGAATGAGTCTTTGCCTTTGACTTTGCCTTTACTAGTAGCCGAGTAGGCCTGAAAACCCCTTCGGAAGCCAGTACCTGCACAGCGGCTCCGGACCCATCCGAAGGAGCATTGTCCGAAGGTCCTGCAACAGAAATATTTAAAGGCCCGGTTGGCTCCTCATGAGAGTCCGTTTCGGCCGTAGGTTCTGAAATGGCCGACAACAGGGGCTGCAAAAGTGCCTCACTGATGACGGCCGAACCTGAAGCTGGCTCCGCTTGTGCGCTATCATCAGATTTGGACCTCGGAGGCCTGTCTTTATCCTTGCGACGTTTCTGAACGGCCGGGACCGTATCCGACGACATTTTGTAGTTAAAGCGCCTACCGAAGTAATGAAAAGCAAAATCATACCTTCCCTTAATTGTACGTTGATTGAATCTAGCACAAAACAGACAACTAGCTACGTCGTGGTCAGGGCCTAAGCAAGGAATACAGTAAGAATGAAAATCCTTATGAGGTATTTGCTTCCCACATGAAATACAATTATTAACTTTTTCTGACATCAGAGTGGAGCAAGAAAAAAAGTTTCCCCAACGGGGTACTTAGCTTTGAGTGGAGAATAAAGTCTTCGGACCGAAGTATATAGAAATATTCGTCAGGAGTCAGCCGACCGGCACTTGCGAACTGCTATCACCGCACGGCAAGAAAGACTGGAGAAGATGGCGTCGGCTGTCAGCTTAATACTCCCGGCGCTCTGACGTCAGGGAGCATGGTTGAACAGCCGATGCCGGACCCAGACTTTGGGATTCTGGCCGACCGAGGGCTGCCTGTCGGCAGGGGAGAACCCTACAGTCATGACTGCAACAGTGAAACACGATGAACATCTGTATTGTCCATCTGCATAGGTGTCTTGAAGTTCACCACTTCTGTCTTAAGAAGCACGAAATTGGCTTTGGAGAAATTTTTTACCATGGTTTCCGTAATGGGGGGTGGGGTCAGGATGTGGATATCAGTGATTAGCTTATGGTCCGTTCGGACCAACGAGGAGTTGACTTCAGGTGTGGAACACCAGTCACTCATGTTGGTAATGACTAGGTCTAGGATATTGTTGCCCCTGGTGGAGGTATGGATAAGTTGATCCAGGGCATTGGAGTTTATGAATTCCAGAAAGTGTTGTGTGAAGGAGTTGGTACATGAGTAGTTTTCCCAGTTAATGGTGGGGTAGTTGAAATCGCCCATTATTAGGGTGTTTGGTTGAACCCTAACATTTTCCAGTACATCAAGAAAAGAGGAGTGAGAATCCTGGGGCATGCAGGGTAATCTGTAGCAAACTACAATTTGGGTTGCAGTTTTGCCCAGAATTAGTTGCACTTGGATAACCTTGGATGCATTATGCTGAGCAACTAGCCTGCAGGTGTGGATATCCTTAATGGATATGGACACACCTCTGCCTTTGGTGTTCCGGTCCAGGTTACATGGACAAAAAGTGTGGTATGAGTTACAGCCTGGTAGTGTAGGGGTGCTCTCTGGAGCCTTGAACCAGTTCTCAGTCACTGCACACATATCGATATTCTCCATTTTAAGGAGTGCCTCGAGTGACTGCATTTTGATATTTAGACTTCTAGCACTAAATAGCATTGCCCTCAGTTTTTGCTTGCCTGTTCCTGTTACGGTGGTGAATTTGTCATTTGAATCTTGCCTAAAAATGACACAATAGGGGCGGCAAGAGCCTTAGCCAGTATCCGGAATCCCAGGGGCAAAGCATCGTGGTCTGTCGACCATGTCGTCCCAGGCAGACAGATACTGGATCCCCTTAGAATGACACCAGAAGCTTAGCCAATTGTTGAAGTCAATCATTTTGTCCTTGTACTGCAGTATCACTCTGGCGGATGGCAGAATGCTACTCAGGGCTAGGGGCATACCTGCCTGGGCTACAAAATCGGAGAGCTCTTCCATGTCTCTTTTCATGTAGTCCAGACAAGGTGTGACGGATACCAAATCCTGAGAATGTTGGCACCAAAGACTTTTCAAGTACCACTGAAGTTTCCTCATATGCAGTCTGGCATATGGAATTAGCAGAATGCAAGAAGCCCATGAACCCTAGGGCCTGCAGGATTTTCCTTGTGGATAGCTGGGTTTTGGTGGCCATTTGAGTGAAGTAGCCTGTCAGCTAGACTTGTTTTTCTGGAGTAAGGAATGCTATCTGGGATGCTGTATCTAAGCTTGCTCCCAGGAATACAATCTTTTGATTGGCGACTAGTTTTGATTTCCTTTCATTGACAGTGTACCCCAGGGAGGTTAGAAGGTTATTTACAAATGTCAGGTGCTGCAACAGCTTTTCCTGACTGTCTGCCTGAATCAGGCAATCATCCAAGTATGGGTAAATTTGGATCTTTCTCTGCAATAGGCAATGGCTAGAGCCAGGCATTTTGTGAAGACTCTGGGAGCCAAAGGGAAGTGCAGAGAATTGATAATGCATAGATCCTGCCCTGAAGCATAGGTATTTTCTACACGAGTCCCTGACAGGGATGTGCAGATAGTCTTCTTTTAGGTCTAGGGTGGCTAACCTGGCATCTTTGGACAGCATAGGAAGAAGTTGTTGAAGGGTTAGCATTTTGAATTTTGGTATCACTAGGAAGGTGTTTAGAATGGAAAGATCTAGGATTAGGTGCCAGGGTGGGAGGTTGGCGTAATGGTTAAGGTGCTTACCTTAGAAACACAAGGTGCAGGGTTTGATTCTCACATGGGGTAATCGGCTAGGCTTAAAATGGTCCCCGAGGACAGTTAGCCTAGTACTAATCTATGAATCTATGAATCTATGAAAGTGCCCTCTTTTCTGGGTATCAGAAAAGTCTGGAATAAAACCCTTGACCTATTTGTTCTGCAGGAATAGGCTGAAATGCCCTTATGGAAAGCAAGGATTGAATTTGGTTTTGTGCCTCTGCCCAATAGTTTGGAGGAAGGTCTGGGAACACTTTTGGAGTTGGCAGTGAGTGGAAGTAAAATTTGTACCCCTGGGATACAATGTTGAGACTCATCGGTCTTTGGTGATGAAGGTCCAGTTTTTTGCATGATGGGCAAGTTTTCCTCCTAGAGTCATGAACAATTGGGCAGAGGTGAGGACTGGAGTTGAGAAGTCAATGTGAATTCTTTCCGTAATGGGGTGGCTTAGCACTCCCTGTTTTAGAAGTGGAGGCACTCCACTGCTTAGATCTCTGCATACCATGAGACTGTAATCTGGGGGGGGGGGTCTGTTTCCCCCTGGGTCTAGTTTGAGATGGCCTTGAAGGGGCTGGAAAGGCCCAATGTTTCGAGGGGTAATACCTACTGAATCTTGGAGGTTGCACTTGCAAAAATTCTTTGACCCTCTACATAGACTTAGCTTTTTCTTCCATCTTTTTTTAGAGCCCCTTCTGCTTTGGTGCCAAACAGACTGCCATTGTTCAAAGGAGCGTCTAGCAATTTTGATTTGACATGGTCTGGCAAGGTCTGTTCCTTAAGCCAAGCATGCCTTCTCAGTACCGAACCAGTGACTGCTGCCCTGCAAGAAGCTTCTAGGGCGTTAAAGCCACATAGCAAGGTATGCTTGCTGACTTAGCTTGCAGAATGCATAAGCTCTTGTAATTCTTTACTTTCTGCACAGTCTGTAAAGGTAGATACTTTTTGCTTAAGTTCCATAATATGTTGTTGGTATTTCAGCATGTGAAACTGGCAATTCAATGCCCTAATGGCGAGAGTTGCAGAGGTGTATACTTTTTTACCCCATCTGTCTAAAGCTCGGGAATCCCTGTCCGAAGGGGTGGGATTCTTAGCTGTAATTGCTTTTATACCTTTAGGCCCCTGGAAAATGACCTCTGGGTAAGCAGCAGGATTTTTGAAAAGAAATTTGTGAGAGTCAGGGACTCTGTAGTACCTGTCTGGTTTCCGTGGAGCAGGGGGTAAAGTATCAGGAGTTAGACTGGATTCCATAAAGACATCATCCACAACAGGAGAAATTGCTAATGTTGAGGTAAATCTAAAAATTCTGAGTGTCTTTTTGGACTGAGAATAATCCTGGCATTCCCAGTGGAAATGGTCTCAAAGTATGAAGGGTTTCACCAAAAGAAACCTCTGCATCTGAATCCTCATAAGCAGATAAAGGCATGTCTTCATAATCAAAAACCTCAGAGTCGTCAGCCTCTTGGTCATTTAAAGCTGCTGGGGACAGGTCTCTTTTTCTCTTAGCAGGGGAAGACTGGCTTCCCCTAATCAGCATAATCAGGTCTTCTGCCATTTTAAGCATATGATTTTGTGGCAAGGAAGCAGCTGCTTGAGCTTGGGTCATCGGTTTATTAGGCGTAGCTCATACTCTTGGCCTTAGACACTCGGTAGTTTTAGACAGAACTGAAGATGCGAAAGAAGTCGTCGGTTTGTGTCGAATATCGGTAAAGCGAAGAACTTCCTCGGAAGCTGGTGCTTGCACAGCAGCTTCGGACCCATCCAAGGTAGAGACAGCTGCAGGTTCCGAGTCAACGAAGAGTCTTGCGGCATACCGAACTCTGAACGGGTCTCAATAGTGGCCTGCGAATCCATAGAAATGGGCATCAGGGGCTGCGAAAGCGCCTCACTGAGTACCAGAGAACTGTCGACTAGCTTAACTGAAGCATCCTCTGCAGTTTTGGACCTGTGCGGTCTGTCTCTGTCTTTATCCTTACGTTTTTTCGGAAGATCGGTAGTCGGATGGCTTACTGAAGTCATTTCGTAATACGGAGATAGAGAGCCAAAGTATACAGTGACAATAAGAGCCCGATGAATATTTTGGGTGTTGAACAAGGCACAAAACTGACAGCGACGTACGTCGTGGTCTGGTACTAAACAGGTGACGCAGTAAGAATGGAAATCTCTGTGTGGTATTTGCTTTCCACAGGCGAGACAATTGTTAACTTTTTCTGACATCGGTTAGAGCAAGAAAAAAGGATCCACAATGGGGTACTTAGCTTTAGAAGACTTCAGGATGATTCAATTCGGAAACGAAAACTCAGGTAACAGCCGACCGGCACTTATGCAAACTGCTTCTGCTTCGGGCTCCTCAGCAAGAAAGACTGATGTAATGGAGTCAGCTGCCTGTTTTTATACCCCTGACGACCTGACATCAGTACTGAAGCAACAGCAACCGACGCAGAAATACTAAGTCTCTGGTATTCGGGCTGACTGAGGGCTACATGCAGGTAGATAACCCAAGTGTGATGACTGCAACAGTGAAACACGAAGAACATCCAGTGTTGCCTCAGCCAGAAGGGGCCACCAGTATTATACTGGATTTGTCTGCCCTGACTTAAATCAGTACCCTGGCGATCAGAGGTAAGGGCAGGAAGGTATACAGTAACAAGTTTGTTCATGTGAAAAAGAAAGCATCTATTTTCCAAGTCCATATTTGTTAAGTTACAGAACTTCTGTAGTTGCCTTTTCTGGTGAGAGGTGAACAGATCTATTGAGGGTACCCCTTCTCCCACCCTCTACTACTGGAGTTATGTCCAGAAACACCTCCCTCTTCAGCATCCATTCATTCATTGGGGTCTAGAAGATCCTTGCCTAAAAATCTCCCAGGGTATTGTTGTGCTCAGAATCAGAACATAAAATGCTATGAGATATGGCCTTAGTTCTTGAGCCAGCATCAAAATCTTCCTTGTGAGGCTGTACAAAGGGCTGGACAGGGTTCCCCCTTGTTTGTTTATGTACTACATCACGGTTATGTTGTCTGTCCAGATCTGCAAGGTTTCTGGACTTAAATTCTGAAGAAAAGCCTTTATGGTTAGATGTACTGCTAGTAACGCCTTCTAGTTTAAATGCAGTGTTATCTGCTGTGGTGTTCAGATGCCCTGCACTTTCAGAGAACCTAAGCAGACCCCCAGCTATGTCTGAAATGGTCATGGTGATGGCCTTGCCCGCTTCTGGTAAAGAGAAATTTTCCCCTGGTTTCTGTAGTATGATGTTCTTCCACCACAGAAGTGTCTTCTTCAGGCATAGAAGGAGAAGCAATAGGGTATCCAGTAGTTGGGACAGCAGTTTCCACACATTTTTTCAGGCACTAAAGAAATTTTCTCATGTGTGACTTTGCAAGTGGGATCATGAGAGTGCAGGATGCTATGTAACCCAGAATCCTCAAAAATTCCCTTGTGGAGATGTGCACTTTTGAAACACACTGATCAAGTAGTTTGTCAGGAAATATATCTTGTACTGCGGAAGGAAGGCTTTTGTTGAGCTGAATCTATGAGGGCTCCTAGGAGGAGAATTCTTACCTGAGGGAGAGTCTGTGACTTTTGAAGATTTAAGATGAGATCTACCTTCTGAAAGCAGTCTACAGTAATCTGGAAGTCATTTAAGGTCTATGCTGTAAATTTTCCCTGAATAAAACAGTTGTCTAAGTTAGGGGTAAATATGAACTCCCAGAGTTCTGCAATGTGCTATCAGAGGAGCTAAGCATTTTGTGAAAACTCTGGGAGCAGTGGACATCCCAAATGGTACAGCACAGAATTGGAAGTGAGAGCCTATTGCTCAAAACTTATCTATTTTCTGTGACTGTCTGCTATGGGAACATGGAGGTAAGCATCTTTTTGGTCCATAGTAACCCTGAAGGCATCTTGGAAGATCAAAGGAAGTCATTTTTGTAAAGTAAGCATGTAGCACTTTGGGATACAGAGAAACTCATTTAGTTCTGAAAGGTCCAAGACAGGCCTCTAGGTGCCCTAAGGGTTTTCCCTTCTGACCTGGAGGAGCAGGCTGAATGGATCACTAGTGAATTACTTCCTCAAAGATAGGTGGTAGGAGGCTTTCCTGTTCTTTTGGTGGTTTTGGAATGCTCAAGAAGGATGTGATTTCTCTGAACTGGATGTAGTACCCCTCTTCTATGATGCTAAGGACCCAGTGGTCCTGGGGTGATAATTTTCCATTGAAACAGGAAGGAGGACAGTTTTCAAGCCAGAGGTTTGGAGGGAAGGGTGGGTAGGGGCATGGGAGGCTGAGGTTGAACATTGTCACAGTTGGTCACTGTGCTGGGTGGGATCTTTGGAGCTTCCTGTCGTGTGTGATTGTTCTGGTTGCCATTTCCTGGACTGCCTGGGTCTCTTGCCATGGGGAGGCCTCCCCTTGTCTTTTCTTGGGGGAAAGGCCAAGGTTTACAGGGGTAACTCCTACTGCACGTTGGTGTCAGAGACAGACAAAATTCCTTCATAGTTTTTATTTGCTTTCCTTTCTTATCCAGTTTCTTGAAGACATGTTCGGCTGGAGGTCCAAAAAAGAAATTCTTTGCCATTAGTTCAGCCTTGACCTGATCAGACAGGGGCTGGGTCCTAATCCATGCATGACTGCAGATGACAGAACTTGTGGCAGCTGATCTGCCATAGCCACACTTTAGAGTGTGTCTAGACTTGTAAAACTTCTCTTGCTGCCACCTGAATTTTCTTTGATAAGGTACTAGCCACAATAGAGTCTACCTTAGCTAGAATTTTGTCCTGGAGACATTCAAGATACATTAGCATATGCAGTTGGCAATTCAATGCTCTCACTGGCAGAGGTATAAGCCCCCCACCCCAAAAAAAATCTGTCTAATAGTTTACTTTCCCTATCATTAGGTAAGGATGTCCAGATGGCCCCTTAGAAACACCTTTTGTGGATTCAGTAGAAACTACCGAGGGGTCAAGTCTTGGGATTTTTGTAAAGGTGCTCGGGAGAGTCAAGCACTCTGTAAAATGTGTCTGGTTTCCTAGGAGAAGGTGGTAAAGAAATAGAATGCAAGACAATGTCTTCAAAGACATCATCTAGAACTATGTGTACAGAAGCGACAGCCAGTGACCTGGGAGAACGCAAACTTAGCAGTTCCCTGTAATGGGTTTCAGCTTGTTAGAACTATTTGCTTTCCCAATTTCCAACTGAATGCCTCATTCATTCTATGAAGGGTACCCTCAAAGGAAAGGTCCTGAGGGGTGCGGGTGGGGAGAAGAGGGAATGTAATCTGGGCCTGAATCTGGATAAGGTTGTGGTGGCCGGTGCCCATCACAGGACAACTTACCTTCTGAGCTTGAGAAATCTAAATCTTCCTGAAAGGTCAACTTCCTGCTTCTTTTGGATGGACAAGATTCAATAGCCAAAATGTGGGAAGGCTCTAGATTCCATGAAAGCTATGAATTCCTTTGCTACTTTTAGGAGATCTTGGGCTTCAGTCTGAAAAGCAGCTGAAGATGGGGGTGAAGAAAAAAGTGGTTCACTTCAGTTTAGGTGTCCGTTTAGAAAGGATGACATGAGGTTGCAGTCATCCAACCACGACTTCCGTTAAGGTTTCTGTAGCCATAGTTGACAGGGTGTCTCCCTCAAGACCTACAACCCAAAGGTCAGAAACAGGTCTGCTGAGTGACCTCAGAACCAATGGTCTGTGTCATGGTAACAGTAGTAGGTAGGCCAGAAATCATGGCAGTCTCCTAAAGGGTCACATCACAGCATTCAGGCCAAGGAGTCACTGGACAAAGAGGCTGTGAAAGCAACTCACCTGGTTCATCAGTCGACTTAGGACTACAGCAGGAGTTTAAGTCCTTGATCTTTTTGTCTTTCTGTTTCTTTCGAATGACACTAGCAGAACCTGGTGTTTGCAAAGACCCATCAGCAGTAGTGGGTTGTGACGCCGCCAAGAAAACCAAAGACAAGGATTCCATATGGGTGGCTAATACCTTGCACTACCATTTGAGGGTTTTTGCACAGAATGTTGTGTGGTCAAAACAATTAGAGACATCATGCTGAAAATCCAAGCTGAACAGACAAAATGAGTGAAAATCTTTATGCGAGATTTGCTTCCCATACTTCAAGCAATTGTTAACCTTTTTAAACATTAAAATAATACAGGAAAATCCCCACTGGAGTACTTATTTGACTGAAATGGGGAGACATTCTGGAAAAATGAAACAAAAGACAGACTGCGAGCGTTTTGAACACACCTGAAACACATCAGACTGCATGGCTAGAAAGAACTGAAGATGGTGCCGACAGACACCCTTCTTATACCTTGATGTCCATATGTTAGTCTTCGGATGTCTGTCGGCTTGGGATGATGAAACTCTGTAAAATGGGCCAGTCACATGCTTCTGCAGGACAGGAAAACCCCAAGAATCAGTACTGCAACACTGACTATGAAGAACATCCACTACTGTCTGGGCCAAAAAATGAGTCACCACAATTACTCTTTGGGAGTCCTTCTGCATGACTTGAAGAACCCTGTATCAAAAGAAAGACACATTCACATTTGTTTTAAAAAGGCATTTGTCAAATGGGTGGAAGCTAAACACAGAGCCTCAAAAGAGACTCCCCACCTGGACTTTGGGAAGAATATGAAAGTACTCATTTATGCTTCTCAAATACTGAACTTGGAAGCAACTAGCTCTCTCACTATCAGGTGGTCTCCCTCAACTTTACTAGAGGACTAGACTGGGAAGACCAGAGAAAAGAAGTAGCTACTCTGGAGTTACTATAGAAATCCTATATTTTTTCTTTTTTGCAACAGAAATGATAGATGGCCATGATTCAAGGAACTGGTAAAGGGTTCTTACACGAAGCCACCTTTCTCCTTATTTTTACATTTTTACTTTTATGAGAGAAGGAACTCTTTAAAACATGTCAGGGATTAAGATATTCAACCCAGTTGTATGAAGGGGGTGGCTCTCTTATCCTATAGGGGTCATTTGCTCTAAAAGCATGTCCAAGGAATTCAAGGGGAAAAGTGATATAAAAGTTTGAGAAAATAAATGCAAAGACTACCAAGATTCTCACCTTCCTAGAAAATTCCCCACCATTCTTAGGGATCATAACCAACAAGGACCATGGCCACCTGGGGAGAGGCCAGATTAGTATGGTTTACCACATTTTAAATCAAGCTGATAAAGGGGTTATTGATAAGTACAGGATTTAGTAGGAAAATAGTTTGGAAATTTCTATTTCCCATGGGATAGGGGAGAAATGCTTAGTAATTCCCAAATATGCAACAAAATCTAGAAAGTTTAGATTTTTTTCAATGGCAATATTTACGCAAGCTTTTTTAATATTCATTCCCAGCTAGCTTGACTATTCCCCAAAGTCCTTCTCATTTGCTGAAGGTGCGAAGGAGTAAACTTACTAGAGGGGCTACATCTACGTTGGTCCTGTAGTAAACTGTCAGATTTTAAAAGTAAACTCCCAGCTAAAAGGCAAAAACACATGGGAGGCTTCATGCATACTCACCCCCTCAGCTTTATTTTTTGGGTATCTCTGATACTACAGAGTCTTACAAGGTGAGGAATGCAGCTATGCATTTGCTATTACTTTTAACTAATAAGTGCATAACTAAAAAAATGGAAATGGTGACCACTTCAACTATTAATGACCCAGACTTAAGGGAATTCAGGTTGCTGGAACTTTCAAGATCTACAGATATCAAGAAAGTACAGTTTTGTACCTACCATAAATGTAGATGTACAAGTGTCTTCACTGCTGCAGTCATTACACCTGGGTTATCCTGCCGTCAGGCGGTCCCGCAGTCAGCCAGAGTTCCAAAGTCTTGTTCTGGCGTTGGTTGCTGTCGCTTCTTCCCTGACGTCAGTGCGCCAGGGGTATATTAGATGCAGCTGACGCCATTTTTTTCAGTTTTTCTTGCCCCAGATGTCAGGTGCCCCCAAATAGGTAGGCAATACATAATGGTAATAAAACATGCAAAAAAGGTAAACGACAAAACCTTCAGTTACCAGCAAATACACCACATAGGTAGTATCCCAGCTAAGAAAGAGGGGATGGCGGGTGGGTAACCTGGACTGCAGCAGTGAAGACACTTGAACATCTACATTTATGGTAGGTACAAAACTGTACTATGTTCATCGTGTTTCACTGCTGCAGTCATTACACTTGGGTTGAATCCCAAATCTGAGTCAGGGTGGCTGGTTCTATAGCAGATTAGGGGTGGCTATGAGGCCCTGCAGCACTGCAGTGGCAAAGCCAGCTCTGGATCTATAATAATGAGGCAAGTGATAATGCTTGGTAAAGGTGTGCACTGAACTCCAAGTTGCAGCCTCCAAAATATCTTTGGTAGGTACTCCTCTAAGGTAGGCAGTTGAAGTGGCTGTTGCCCTGGTGGAATGTGGTCTAATGTTAGTAGGAACAGGTTTCCCATGCTGTGTGTAGCAGAACCGAATACAGTGTCCTATCCACTTAGAAATGGTCTGCTTTGAAATAGCCTTTCCCTGTGATCCTGCAGCATATGCTACAAACAATTGCACAGTTTTTCTGAAAGCTTTTGTTTTGTCCAAATAGAAACGTAATTGTCTGTGTATGTCCAAAGAATGTTATTCTGGGGATTTGGATAAAAAGTTGGCAAATGAATAGTTTGGTTAAGAGCCACACTGGATACCACCTTAGGCATAAATGAAGGATTTGTTCTTAAAGAAACCCTGTCTTGGAGGAAAATGATAAAAGGCTCCACTGCCATTAGTGCCTGTAACTCTGAGACTCTTCTTGCTAAGATTATTGCCAGAAGCAGAGCAGTTTTCCATGATATATATTTTAGTTCTGCTGAATTGGCTGGCTCAAAAGGAGGTAAGGTTAGTTTTTCCAAGACAAAATTGAGGTCCCAAGTTGGTGTTGGTGCTCTCCGGGGCGGTCTTATGTTTTTAGCCCCTCTGAGGTATTGTTTTAGGAATGGATGAGAGAAAATAGGAGGATCTGAGTTGTAATGAGCCCAGATGGCAGAAGCGTGGATCTTAATGGATGAGAAGGATAGTCCTTTGTCCAGCATCTCAGTCAAGTATTGTAGTATCTGAGGAATATTTGGGACAAGAGGGTCAAAGCTTTGAGCCTGGTTCCAGGCACAGAATTCTTTTCCACTTTTCTGAATAAGATTTCCTGGTGCTAGGCCTCCTAGCCTCCAAAATGACATCCATAACAGCTTTAGAGAGTGGTGTTGTCTGTCTGACTAATGAATCTGCCATGCAGCCAGGTTTAAAGTTTTGAGCTGACTGGGCAGGATCTGATTGTCTTGCTGAGTCAGAAGGTGCGGAGTTTGAGGTAAAATCCATGGTGGACCTTGAGCTAAGTTAAGATTGGGTACCAGTGCTGGCGTGGCCAGTCTGGGGCAATCAGGATCATCTGTGGTTTTTCTTGTCTGGCTTTTAGTAGTACTTTTGAAAGGAGAGGCAGTGGTGGGAAGGCATAAACCTTTAGGCTTTTCCAGCTGAATAAGAGAGCATCCACTTTCCATGCTTGTGTGTGATAAGTCCTTGTGCAGTATTTTTGTAGTTGGCAATTCTTTGGGGTGGCAAAAAGATCCATGTCTGGGCACCCCCATTTCTGCGTTATCATGCTGAATACTTGTGGATTTAATTTCCACTCGTGAGGATCCATGATGTTTCTGCTTAAGTCGTCTGCCAGCGTATTTCTCTCTCCTGGCAGAAATTGTGCTTGCAGATGAAGTTGATAGGTTATAGACTGTGTTCCACAAGGTCATGGCTTGTCTGCATAGGGGATAAGAATGAGTGCCCCCTTGCTTGTTTATGTACCACATAACTGTGGTGTTGTCTGTCTTTAGTAAAAGTTGTCCTGGATGCAGAAAGTCCTTGAAAGCTGTTAGGGCATTTTCTACAGCCAACATCTCTTTTTGATTGATGTGAAGATGCATTTGGTCTGCGGTCCACTTGCCCTGAATACATTTTCCTGCCATGTGTGCTCCCCAGGCATAATCCGAAGCATCTGTTGTTAGTGTCTGCCTGGCTGTGGGTAGAGTAAAAGGCAGTCCCTTGTTGAGGTGACATGCCTGTGCCCACCATTGAAACTCCTGTTGTAGGCAGGGAATTAGAGGTATTACTGCTTCCAAACTGTGGCAGTGTTGAGTCCAAACACTTTTTAGGTACCACTGTAATTTCCTCATATGCAGTCTGGCATATGGAATTAGAAGTATGCAATATGCCATGAATCCCAAGGCCTGCAGAATTCTTCTTGCAGGGAGTTGGGGTTTTGTTGCCAACAACTGAAAATACTGAGTCAGTTGTCCTTGCTTGTCTGGCATGAGATAAACCATCTGGGCCGTTGTACTTAAGCTGGCACCCAGGATTATTATCTCTTGTGAGGGCACTAGTTTTGATTTCTTTTTGTTTACTGTGTACCCTAGGCAAATTAGCAACCTTTTTACAAATGCCAGATGCTTTAGAAGAATGTCCTTGCTGTCTGCTTGAATAAGGCAGTCGCCCAGGTATGGATATATTTGAATTCCTTGTTGTCTGCAAAATGCAATTACTGGTGCCAGGCACTTTGTGAAGACCTTGGGCGCAGTAGATAAGCCAAAGGGCAGTGCAGAAAATTGGTAATGCATTGAACCAGCTATGAATCTGAGGTATCTTCTGCAGTTTTGTCTGATAGGGACATGCAGGTATGCCTCTTTGAGGTCCAAAGTAACAAGCCAAGCCTTCTTGCCCAGCATGGGAAGAAGCTGCTGTAGTGTCAACATCTTGAATTTCGGAACATCCAGGTAAGTATTTAGAGTGGAAAGGTCTAGTATGGGTCTCCAGGCTTTGTCCTTTCTGGGAACCAAGAAAAGTCTTGAGTAAAATCCTTGTCCCTGTTCCTGTTGTGGTACTGTTTGGATAGCTCTCAAGTCCATGAGGGCTGTAATTTGTTTTTGTGCCTCTGCCCATTGATTTTGTGGCAAGTTTGGCATTCCTTTTAGTCTTGGTAGAGTGTGAAAGTGGAACCTGTAACCTTGAGACACAATGTTCAGAACCCATTTGTCTTGGGTGATTATATGCCAATTTTGAGAAAAAAATAGAAGTTATATTCTTACCATAACGTTCCATGTTAGTTGTCTTCTTCTCACCTTCTTTCTTGCTGGATGGGTTCGGAGCCGACCTCGGCTCCGACTCGGCCACTCTAAAGCTCGAGAGTTGGTTCCACCGGCTCGAGGCCCCTCTTATATCCCACAATGCTAGGCGTGAATTACCTCAGATCTTGTTTGTGAGCTAGGCCCAGCTAATAATATAACCAGGAAAAAACTGGAAAGGAGTCCACCTCTATACCAAGGGGAAAGAGAAAGGTGACCTAAACCTGATCTAGGAAAATATGCACAGCAGAGCATATACCTATCGCAAAGAGGTGGTAGAAAGAGAGGTCACAATCAAACTCCTCTAGGTCTGTCCAGGCCAGGGGGAAGGAGGGGACAAGAAAGAAGGCGAGAAGAAGACAACTAACATGGAACGTTATGGCAAGAACATAACTTCTATATGTTAAGTTGTCTATCTCGCCTTCATTCTTGCTGGATGGGACCGGGTCCCTAGCACCTTGTCCCGGGTGGCCTAACGGAACACACTCTTGAGAACAGTGGAACCAAAGTTAGCTCTATGCCTAGAAGCTAAATCCAACTTATAATGTGAAATGAAAGTGTGAGGAGTAGCCCAAGTAGCCGCTGCACAAATGGTGTCAATAGGCAGTCTGTCTTGGAAGGCTATAGAAGTAGCCAAAGCTCTGGTGGAATGGGCTTTAGGTTTGTTAGGCAGCTTTTGGTGTCTTATTTCATAGACAATGGAAATTAGAGATGTCAGCCATCTAGATAATGATACCTTGGAAACAGCAAGTCCCTTTCTGCCTTCTGCATAAGAGACAAACAGCTGGTCAGATTTTCTGAATTGTTTGGTTCTATCCAAATAGTACCTTAACTGACGATGAACATCAAGCCAATGTAATTTTTGTTCAGACCTATTAGAATATTCTGGAAAGAACACAGGAAGGTCAATGCTTTGATTTAGGATAGAAGCAGAGGCTACCTTAGGTAAAAAGGACGGGTTGGTTCGTAAGGATACCCTGTCTTTGTGGAACAACAGATACGGTGGTCGACAGCCGAGTGCCTGAAGTTCTGAAACTCTTCTAGCTGAAGTAATAGCTACCAGAAAGAGAGTCTTCCATGATAGCAAATTTAAAGAACAGGAAGCTGCAGGTTCGAAAGGGGGGAGAATCAAAGAACTGAGAACTAAATTAAGGTCCCAAGGAGGAGGAGGATTTCTTATAGGAGGTCTGAGTAGAAAAACTCCCTTCAAAAAGGCTTTGCAAAGCTTGTGGGACATTATGGCAGACTCTGAAATGCCCACATGAAAGTTAGATACAGCTGCCAATTGAACTTTAAGAGTAGAAGGAGATGAACCTGCATGAAAGAGTTCAGCTAGAAAATCAAGAACCATATGGATGGGAGCAGTGAAAGGATCTAAGTCCCTTCCTTGAGCCCAATAGGCTAAACGCTTCCATTTACTCAGATAAATCTTCGAGTGGAAGATTTATGGGAAGCTATTAAAATATCTCGAACAGAGTGAGATATTTGAGGAAGCCTGGCTAAGGTTGGAACTGGAGGAACCAAGCAGTGAGGTTCAGAGAGGGAAGGGAGCGATGCAACTGACCCGATTGATGGATCAAAAGATCTGGAACTAGGTCCAGATGCCAAGGTTGCTCCAACAGAGATTGATGCAGAAAGGGGAACCAAACTTGTCGAGGCCAGTAAGGAGCAATGAGGATCAATGAGGCCTTCTGAGCGATAGCTTTCTGTATCACTTGAGAGATTAGTGGGAAGGGAGGAAATGCATACAGAAGTCCCTGGGGCCAAACTTGGACTAGAGCGTCTCTGCTGGGCTGGCCTGGTAACGGGAATAGGGTGAAATAATCTCTGCACTTGCTGTTTTGGGGAGTAGCAAAAAGATCGCAGCAAGGCTGACCCCACTTGAGAAAAATTTCTCTCACAACAGAGTCTTTCAGAGACCACTCGTGAGGCATGAGAATAGCTCTGCTCAACTTGTCCGCAATTTGATTGGACTTCCCGGGGATGTGCATTGCTATCAGAAACCGCTGAGAAGAAATCGCCCATTGCCACAGTCTGAGTGCTTCTCGACATAGGGGATAGGACCTGGTTCCGCCTTGTTTGTTGATATACCACACTACAGACATATTGTCCGTCTGGATTGCTATCGTTCCCACGGGAAGAGAGTCTTGAAGGGCTTGCAACGCTAAAAGCACTGCTCTCATCTCTAGAACATTTATGTGCAAGTGGCATTCGTCTGGTTGCCATGTGCCCTGGACAGTTCTGCCCTGATAATGCCCCCCCCCACCTGATCAGGGAGGCGTCCGTTGTCAGAGTAGCAACCGGAGGGGAAGGAACAAAGGGTCTTCCCAAGAAGAGCTGGGGGGAAGACATCCACCACTGAAGATGATTCTTGCATTTTTGCGTAATCATAATGGTGTGGGACATTGGAAGTTGCTGGTATGACCATTGTGTGAAGAGCATCCATTGAAGGATTCTCATGTGGAATCTGGCTAATGGAAGTAGAGGAATGGCAGCCGCCATAATCCCCAATACTTTCAGAACTAACCTGGCTTTGACTTTGTTGCTGCTGAAGAGGAGCGAGACCAGTTTGTGTATGTCTACTATTCTCTGATCTGTTAGTCTCGCAGACATGTTGACTGTGTCTAGATTTGCGCCTATGAAGGTAATAGTACGACAAGGCGACAAAACAGACTTTTCGCAATTTATTGAAATGCTTAAGTTTTGACAAATGCGAAAGGTGTAGTCCCTGGCCAGTAGAAGAAGATGCTTGGTGGGAGCTGTGAGGAGCCAGTCGTCCAAATATGGAAACACCTGGAATCCTTGACGTCTCAGGTGAGAAGCTACCACTGCCATGCATTTGGTAAACACCCGGGGGGCAGTGGTGAGACCAAAAGGCAGGGCCCTGAATTGAAAATGACTGGTTCCCAGCCTGAAGCGGAGGAATCTTCTGGAGCGTCTGTTCATTTTTATATGATAGTACGCATCCTGAAGGTCTATAGAGCACATCCAGTTTTCCTTTCCCAATAGGGGAAGGATGGACTGTAGTGTGACCATCCGAAATCTTGTTTTCTTGACCGACTTGTTCAAGATACTGAGATCCAAAATTGGTCTCCAGTCCCCTGTTTTCTTTGGAGCTAAAAAGAACCCGGAGTAGATTCCGGATCCTTGCTGGTCTGCTGGAACTGGTTGGATTGCTCTTTTTGCAAGCAGTTTTGAAATTTCCAAAGCTGCAAGATCCCTTTGAGCGGGTGGAACATCTGGAAGGGATTTTTTTGATTGGTTTGGAATGCAAACGAAGGGAATGGAATAGCCTTCGGAAATGATGGACTGTACCCACTTGTCTTGTGTTAGGGATAGCCAGGCTTCTGGGTACAGTGACAACCTTCCCCCGACTGCCTCCGAAGGTGGACAGTCGGGCAACACCTCAGGGATGCTGAAAGGGCTTATCGGAAAAGGTTTCTCGATTGCCCTGGTTCTGCGGGCCCCCTCTGCCTCTAGGGCGACGTCTACCATTATTGTTCCCTCCTCTGCCTCTGGAGGGGAACCGACTTTGTGCGTCAGGCAAATTCCCTTGAGATTGTTTACGGAACCACATTTTCCCACTTTTCTGGCCTTTGGGGTAAGGTCTAGAAGGAGTAGAAAAACGGACACCGACGGCAGATAGAGTTTTGCCATCCGTCTCGCACCTAGTCAAGGTTTCTTTCACTTGAGGACCAAAGAGAGATGATCCATCAAATGGGGAATTAGTGAAAGACGTTTTAAAGGGGTCCGCGAAATTGCATAGTCGCATCCAGGCATGCCGGCGTAAGGCTACACCTGTCCCTGCGGCTCTACTCGCTCCATCAGCCGCATATGAGAGGAGGCGCATGGAGGAGTTAGCTATAGAATTCAGGGTAGTCAGCTGGGCGTTCATCTTGTCTTGAAAACCTGCAGCTGTAGGATCCTTCAACATCTCACTCACTTCCTTGATCAAATCCCTCTGGAGACGAGTGAAATGGCACAAGTAGTTCAGCAAACGCATTGCAAAGGTCGCTGACGAAAACATCCGCTTCCCGTACCTGTCCATAGACCTAGATTCCTTGTTAGGGGGATGGACAGGCACTGAAGGATCAGCTAGTTCCTTCTTGGTGGCAGCAGCTACCACCATAGCATCCACAGTAACTCCTTTGGTCAGAAATTGTTTATCAGTGGGTGCTGTTATAAACTTAGAAGGTCTCCTGGGGGTAGGGTCCACTGAGTCAGGAGCCGTCCAGGCTTTCTAGGGGGGGGACACCCAGGAGGTGGAAGGGCGAGAGCCAAACGCCTCAAGATACACAGATTCATCCTCCGAAGGGTTAAGGGCTGGCCAATTTCCCCTCTGCTTAAGGATCTCTAGAATGTCTGCAAAGGAGACATCTTCAGAAGGGGAACGGGGGGAACCCTCAGAATCCTCTAAATCTGTGTCAGAGGTGACAGACTCAGGTGAGTCTATGTGTTTCCTCTTACACTTTCTCTTCCTAGGGGGCTCCCCTGCCAAATCAGGAGAGGCCTCGGAAGAGGATGAAATCTCCACAGGGGATTCTTGAATAGTTGGCTCTCTGCAGTCAGGGATGCGGGAGAGAGTAGACATCACCTGAGGCACCGAAGAGGGAGGGGCGGACGGAGCCGACTGTGGAGTTGAACCAGGTTCCAACACACTCCGCATGACCTCGAATGCACCCCTGTCAGGCAGAGCCAGAGGTCCCCGCCCGAAGCTGAGAACCTCCCTCGGCACCGACAGAGATGGCTCCGAGGCCGATGTCGGAGCCGAACTCACCAGCGCCAAAGCACCGAGAGGGAGAGGGGGGTCGGACAAGGGTCCGATGCCACTCACCCCCTCGGAGCCGACGAGGGAAGTCCGGCGCCGAGATTCCTCAAAAGAAAAAATCGGAGCCAACGATGGAGCCGAAGACAAATGTATCGGCTCCGACACTACCACAGTCTCGGTTCCGAGGCGCCCCGGCTCCGAGCTCAAAGGAGTCGGAGGAGGAATATTTAGAGGAATAGGTAGAGGCATCGACTGATGAGTCGGGCTCTGAAGCATTTGGGCCAGTGCCTCGGACTTTAGAAGTCGACTCACTACCCTCTGGAGGTCATGATCCGAGAGCCTCGATGACCTAGAGGAGTGAGATCTGTGGCTCCGTTCAGACAGCAAGGGAGACGCTGGAGCCAAATGAACGGAGCCAAGGGATGGTGACCTCGACCTCTTTCTAGATGTCGGCTCCGATGGTCTGATCGGAGCCGACCCAGGAATCTCCAATACCTCGGCTCCAGCCGAGCCGAGGAACCACAGAAACTGTAGTCAAGAATCATCGGCTCCAGCCGAGCCGATGTAGCAGTAGGCAAAGCCTTAGGCCTCGACTCAGACACTGGAGTCGAGGTCTTAGAAGCCTGGAAGGTTTTCCGAAGAAGCAGTTAGGGAACCTTCAGGCTTGAGCAAACCCCTTAGAATGAGTTTGTTCTTTCTTTCCTGCAGGACTCTGGGGCTGAAGCCATGGCATACAGCACAAGAGTCCTGCAGGTGTAAAGGTCCCAGGCAGTACACACAAGAAGTGTGACTGTCTGTCAGAGACATTTTCTGACAGCACGAGTCACACTTCTTGAAGCCTGAGACCTTTGAATCCTTGGACATTTTCAAGGAGCCGAAGTGTAATCACCACACAAAACACACACACACACCGATTACACTATCAGAAAAGATAATTTAAACTAAAAGCTAAAGAAATTAGTTAGTTTATAAAAATAAGTCCCTAAAAACACATACACACCACTATTAGGGATGAGGGCCCGAAGGCCTAAGGAAAGAACTTAACAGCTCTTGTGGGAAAGGGGCTGGATAAGAGGTAGGAAGGAAAATATCCATTACACTATAACTAAAGAAGAAAGGGCTAAGCTAAAAAGGGGTTTAAAAGTTATTAAACCTGCTTTAATACCACTGACCTGAGCCGGTAGAAAAAACAACACCTCGATCGCTGTAGCGGCAAACGAGATCTGGGGTAATTCACGCCTAGCATTGTGGGATATAAGAGGGGCCTCGAGCCGGTGGAACCAGCTCTCGAGCTTTAGAGTGGCCGAGTCGGAGCCGAGGTCGGCTCCGAACCCATCCAGCAAGAATGAAGGCGAGATAGACAACTTAACATGTGCTAGTTTTCCCCCTAAAGGAGCTGCCAAAAGGAAGGAGTTTGGCATTTGAAGCGGGAAGTTATTGGGACTGTTTCCTGTAAGGTTGTGACTTGTCTTCACCTCCTTTCGGGGTTGGTGCACCCCACTGTCGTGGTCTGTAAGAGCCTTGGGGCTGAGATCTGCCTCTTGGGCGTCTGTATCTGCCTGTTTATGGTCTGTTTGACACTGGAAAGGACCAATTTTTTGAAGGCCAATTTCTACTAAATCGAGGTGGCTGTACCTGTAAGAAATCCTTCACTGTTTGCATAGATTTTGCCTTATCCTCCATTTTCTTTAATACCGCTTCTGCCTTAACACCCAATAGAAAATCCTGCTGTAAAGGAGCATCCAATAATTTAGCCTTGACATGATCAGGTAAAGCTTGTTCTTTTAACCAAGCATGCCTTCGAATCACAGACCCTGTAACTGCTGCTCTACAAGAAGCCTCTAATGAATCAAAACCACATTGCAAAGTATGTTTTCCCACTTGTTCAGTTGCATGCAATAATTCCTGCATTTCCTTATAGTCAGGATGTTCTGAAACTGTACTCATTTTCTGTTTAAGCAGAGACATTAAATATTGTTGGTATTTAAGCATGTGGAATTGGCAATTTAAAGCTCTCACTGCTAAAGTTGCAGAAGTGTAAACTTTCTTCCCCCATCTGTCTAATGCTCCAGAATCCCTGTCAGAGGGAACTGGATTCTTATCCGTGGAAGTCTTTACCCCTTTGGGGCCCTGGGAAATAGTTTCTGGATCAGCAGCAGGGTTTTTATAAAGAAATTTGTGAGAGTCAGGGACTTTGCAATACCTGTCTGGCTTAACTGGTGCAGGGGGCAAAGAATCAGGATTTAAACTGGATTCAGAAAACACATCATCCACAATATCTAACACTGGCGGAATAGCCAGGGGTCTGTGCTGAGGTAATAAGAGAAAATCTCTGAGCCTTTTCTTGGATTCTGAGTAATCCTGGCCCTCCCAATGGAAATGCTCCCTCATGGTATGTAAAGTTTCTCCAAAAGAATAATCCTCAGCAAGAGAGGCTGAAGGAATAGATTCTTCAGCATCTGAGTCCTCATAGGGGGGTAAAGAGTATCCATGGCCCGAAGAGGAATCAGAAGAGATGGAAACCTGGTCAGAGGAATCATAGTCTGTATCCTGCCTAGGCCTTTTATCAGGGGGGGAATGGGAACCCCTGATCAGAGTAATTAAGTCTTCGGCCATTTTAAGCATTTGTTTTTTAGGCATGGAGGCCTGTCCAGGTGAATGCTGTACTTGCTTCTTTGTCTTTAATGGAGCTTTAGACTTGGCAGTAGTTGTTATGGTAAGCTGTGAAGGTCTGAAAACACCCTCAGAAGCCGATGCCTGCTCAGCGGCTCCGGACCCATCTGAAGAGTTAGTTTCTGTAGGGCCAACAACTTGAGCATCCTGAGGCCTAGACATCTCCACATGGGAGTTGGAGGTGGCCTGTGGCCCTGAGGTTGTGGGTGTCAGGGGCTGCGAAAGCGCCTCACTGAGAACCGGCGATTGGCCTAGAAGAGGCTTCACCGTCAGTTTTGGGCCTCGGATGCCTGTCCTTATCCTTGTCTTTGCGTTTTTTTTGTGTATTCCGGTCGTCAGTTGTTCTGACGGCATGGTATAATTAAACCTTCAGCCAAAGTAATGGCGAGCAAAATCAAACCGACGTTTAATAGTGCGTTTGTTAAATCTAGCACAAAACCGACAACTAGTGACGTCGTGGTCTGGGCCTAGGCATGGAATACAGTAAGAATGAAAATCCTTATGAGGTATTTGCTTCCCACAAGATACAATTATTAATTTTTACTGACATCGGTCTGAGGCAAGAAAAAGTTTCCCCAATGGGGTACTTAGCTTTATGGAAGACTTCGGTTCTGAAATTCGAATTGAAAATCTCAGGAGTTGGCCGACCGGCACTTGCGAACTGCTTTTGCTTCGGGCACCACGAGGCAAGAAAGACTGAAGAAAATGGCGTTGGCTGCATCTAATATACCCCTGGCGCACTGACGTCAGGGAAGAAGCGACAGCAACCGACACCGGACCAAGACTTTGGAACTCTGGCCGACTGCGGGACCACCTGACGGCAGGATAACCCAAGTGTAATGACTGCAGCAGTGAAACACGATGAACATCAGTAAAATGAGAGCAAAATGTCAGGTTTTAAAAGCATGGAATACCTGACTGTATTTGGGTCATTAATGATCAGTGAAGAAATGCTTATTAGATTTGTAGAATTTAAAAATGCCCCTAATGGTATTCAGATAAAATTAGTGTCTTGGTTGTTTACACAAGCAATAATAACTGTGTTTATGTGTAATTAATGCCCGTCCAGATGTGTTATGAGGCCTGACGCCAAGGGCGGATGGCCTCTACACCCCTGGAAGGGCATTAATTACATATTAACACAGACCCTGTAGGACATTATTGTGCTTAGAGAATGGGCTCTCTGTAAAACTGCTGCGTTTTACTTACTTACATAAATTTTTTATTACTATATTTTTTTTAGTATATTTTTGAAGTAAAACAGTTCCTCTGCCTAACATTTCAAACTTGATGTAGTATTTAAAAAAATAACGAGGTATTTATTTTATTTTTTTCATCTCTTACCTTATTTTTTCATCCCATACTCCTAAATCTTTGGTTGACAGTCATTGTACACTGAAATTACTAAATAATGACATACATATGAGCTTCAGACTTATATTTCCTTCAGAAAATTCATGCTAACATAAATCCTTTACTTAAGCGACTTTATAATTTTATAACAGCAATAATTAAAATCTGTTTTAGAACCTTTGTTCCCCCTTTATTTTAGGCGTTATCCAGATTTCTTCAGCTGAATGGTGCAGAGGTATTCAAACCTCCTTACTGCTGCTGCCAGTAGTCATCTCACTCACACGCATATCTCTGCTTCAGAAAAATGCATGCTAATGAAAATTTCCAAGTTTATAAGAGCAATATTTAAAATAGGTCCCTATTTTTAGCTCTGTTTCCTTATTATTTGTGGCTCTGTCCAGATTTTCTTGTACCGAAAGGTGTGATTGAGAGGTACGCAAAGCTCTTATAAGATGCTGCCAGGGATCACTCCTCACTTTCGCCCTCTCTCACACACACACACGCACACACACACACACACATATATATATATATATATATATATATATATATATATATATATATATATATATATATATATATATATGTACATATACACACACACACACACATATATGTACACATATATATATATATATATATATATATAAATATATATATACACACACACACACACACACACACACCTGCTTTCATGCATACATTCATTAAAACATGCAGACAGAGAAACACACGCACTTTTTCTGATTTATTTTTTTTCATCTCTCTCTCTCTTACTTTCATACACACATACACTGTCACACACAAACACACTTTTTTTATTTTTATTTTTTTACATTTTACACTCGCTAAACAGAAGAGCTGCTTAGCGAGTGTAAAATAATGGTGTCCATTAGTTTTTTCTGCCAGAGCTCCATGATAGCTTGATATGCTGTCATGAAGCGGCAGACTCGTTTTTCAGCAGGAGTTACTTGCACATTAATACCCTGCTAGAGAACGCTTGTTTTCCAATCAGGGTATTGATGTACAGTAAGCCTATTCTCTAAAAAAAAAAAAAATAATAATACTTAGTTGATTCATATTACGGTTTTTGTGCTTGAAATTTGTTAATAAACTGATCTGAAGAAAAAAAAAAGCATCTGTCTTTTGGGCCTGGAGCAGGCATATCTTTATTTTATTTTACATTTGTTGACCAGCTAGTCTAACTGGATATATGTCCATTTTCAGTAGAGGCCCGGGGAGAAAAGATCCAAGCATGAACAGTGACAAAGTTAACAATATATGAAAGACATGTAAAATCATATTGCAGAGGTAGCATTGGTCAAAAGAAAAATTATAATAATAAAATTTTAAACAATAAAAGTTATACTAAAAATTATACTAAACACAATAGTAGGTATGAGCAATACCAAATAAGAGAGAAAAGCCCGTATATTTTATTCACTTACTATGAAGAAAAGAGTAGTAACTAGATTTGGAGGCATAGGTTAGAGGAGTAGGGATAGGGGTAAGAGCAGGAAGGGGAAAAATATATCAGTCTGGGTTAGCACATGGACAAAGCCAATGAGTTTTAAGATATTCTTTAAGATGTTTTTTAAATATAGAAGTAGAAGCAAGGGTTGATAATTCAGAAGGAAACTGATTCCAGTTTTTACCTGCTGTGTTTGAGAAGAGTGAGTCACCAGCTTTGTTGTTAGATTTAATCGAGGAAACTAGGAGCTTATTAGCAGAGCGTAGTGTAGTCAGATTTTTGTATGGTATAATCATATTAGTGAGGATAGGGGTGTTGTTGGGGTGGTATAGGACCTTTTGAGTGATAAGTAATTGTTGACAGAGTATATGGTTCTGCAGCTCTAGCCATTCAAGTTTTTTGAGGTTGAGGCAGTGGTGAGTTTTAAAGGGGGAGCATGTGATGAATCTAGCTATGCTATTACAACAGGTGGAAAGTTTGGAGAGGTTGTTTTTAGATAGGTTAGTATATATAGCAGAGGCATAGAAAAGGGTAGAAATGAGGTGGGTCTGGGCAATCGTTTTCCTGGCAGAAGGGGTAAGGAAGGGTTTAATTCTATAGAAGGCACCAAGTTTTTTGTTAACTGATTTTATGGTGGAGTTGATGTGGTCATCATAGTTGAGACGATGATCAATTGTTACACCTAGTAGGCGGATTGTAGTATCTGGGGTTATGTTGGTAGAATTGTTAGAGGTTATAGAGAAGAATGCATTAGGTGATTTAAGAGTTGGAGAAAATAGCAGTAGTTTTGTTTTTTTGGGGTTTAGGAGGAGGTTAGTGTTGCATGAACCAGTTTTCAACATTATGAAAAACAGTTTGGGTGAGGGACTGGAGAGAGGCTATATTCTTAGTTGCACAGATTAAGGTGGAGTCATCTGCATATTGAATGCAGGTGGCTTGAGGTATGTTTATGTGCAGATCGTTAATAAATAAGGAAAAAAGAAGGGGACCTAAGATAGAGCCTTGGGGTAACCCCAATATTTACTGAAGTAATGTAGACAGATTGTTATCCCAAAGTACTGCTTGCTGTCTATTTTCCAGATACGACCTAAACCATTTTAATGCTTGTGGATCGTGAGAATGGGCCTTTAGTTTATATAGACGTAGGTTATGGTTAACCATATCAAAGTCTTTTGACAGGTCAATAAAAAGTGCAGAGGAAAACGAGTTATTGTTACGATTTTTATTTATAGAGTCGGTGAAGGATAGTAGGGCAGTTGTTGTGCTGTGGAATGGTATGAAGCCATGTTGGCAGTTTGCTAGTAGGTTATATTGTAGAAGGTGGTTAAGTAATTGTTTGTGAATACATTTTTCCATTATCTTAGCTAATGGGGAGAGTAAGGCAATAGGTCGAAAGTTAGAAAGCTCAATAGAAGATCCACCTTTATGTAAAGGGATGATGAGGGATACTTTCCATATGGTAGGGATTTTGCCTTCTGAGATAGTTTTGTTAATAAGGAGAGAGATGGGATAACCTATGGCTTTTGCGGCAATTTGTAGGTATTCAGATGGGAGACGGTCAGCAGAAGGGGTGCAAGGTTTCAGTTTTTGAAGTAGCTTACAGATGAAAGATGTAGGTACAGGTTGTATTTGAATGGTAGGAGATGAAGTCATGGAGGTGTTTAGTGGGGAAGCAGTAAAAGGTGGTAAAGAGTTGGCTAGTGTTTGAATGGCTTCTGTAAAGTAGTTATTAAAGGCTTCGGGGATCTGGTTGGAGTTATGATTAAAACCTGCTGGGGCCGGACTAATAGAGTGACCTGGCTAAAGAAGTTTGTTTATCCCTGACCAAAATTTTTGTGGAGTTTGTTGGCTAGTTTTTTGGAGATGAAGGTAGAAGTCTTTTTTGTCTCTAAGAATGTCGTTCTTGGTGGCATTTCTTAACTGTTTAAAGTGGAGGTGATCTGATGGACATTTGGTGGCTCTCCATTTAGCCCAGATTTTATTTCTGAGGAGCATCTTTTGCCTAGTTTGTTTTGTGAGCCATGGGGCAGATTTGGTTCTTATTCTAATAGAGCGATATGTTGCATGGTAATCTAGGATTCGAAGAAAGGTATTGTTAAAGTAGGTCACAGCCTCATCAAGTTCAAGATGGGTCAGTGGTGACCGGTCACAAGCTTGCAGTTCGTTTAGGAAGCTGTCTGGATTAAAGAATTTTTTGAGCGGGAGGTTTTGAGATTGAGGTTATTTGGGATATGGACTTTTTGTCTAGTAATGTAGGTAAGCATATGGTCGCTGATATCATCGGGAAGGGTTCCTGGAGTATAGATTTCAGGGTGGCTGTTAATAAGGATCCAGTCAAGAGTAGTTTCCTTACTGCCAGGTTTGTGGATTCTAGTAGGAGTGGTTATTAATTGTGAGAATCCAAAGAGATTTATGTGATTAGTAGGTTTAGGGGAACTACAGGTGGACCAGTCAATGTTAAAGTCACCCAGTACAATGGTCTCCTGTGGTAATTGGGTAGAGAGGTAACTAAGTAAGTTTTCAAGAGTACTGGTATTGCTACCAGTGGGGAGATACATACAAATTAGATAGAGAGATTTGGAGTTTGATAGTCAGGATTTCAGATTTGGTATCTAATGATGGTAGCACATTAAAAGGAGAAATTTGGAGATTAGATTTATAGAGAATGGCTATACCTCCACCTTTTTTGGTTTTACGGTCACACCTGAGGATATTATAGCCAGGAGGGTTAATTTCCTGGTCTAGAGTAGTTGGTTTTAGCCAAGTTTCTGTAAGACATACAATATCAAATGAGTGCACCTCAAGGAGTGCATGCAGGTGGGAAATGTTATTGTTGATACTTCTAATGATACTTCTAATGTTAAGGTGAGCTTATCAGGAGGGAGTTAGGTGGTTTAGTTAATGTAGAAATCACAGGCAACTTTAAATTGTTAAGGTTATAGGTATAGTCAGTACTGGGGCCAGGGTTTGGATGAATGTCATCATCTAGGAGGGGGTGTTGCTGGGGATACAGTAGACATTTATGGATTTTGTAGAAATTATTAAAATTCTTTTTGAAAGTGAAGTAAGTAACATGGGTTGCTCTGTGATATTTTGGTAGTATATAATTAGAGGCACAGATTATGTTACTATGGTTAAGGGAGTAGATGAAAGAAGATGTAAAAGTTTGTTGGAAGTTATGGCTTTGTTCAGGTAGAGAAAGATTTTCAAAGAAGGTGAGTGAGTAAGGTATAGTAAGAAAAGCTATGATGGTAGTTAAGAGTAGTATGTTTGTGAAAATAGTTTTGTGTGTTGGGGCCATTGTAATAAGTAGTTATGAGTTGTGAGCAGTTTGTGTGAGTAGGTAAAGTAAAAAATAGGAGTGTGTGTTTCAGGAGATGGAGCAGGGTGTAAATTGTGCAAATAAGAAATAAGTAGAGGTTATAAAGGAGGTAGAATTGGGAAGTAGTACAGAGAGTGATTAGAAAATGTGAGGGAGTAGTTCAAAAGAGAGGTAAGTAGTACTAATTAGGAAAGAAAGAGATAGGGGAGTGGCCTAATGATGATGAGGTTTGTGATAGGATGAGAATAAGAGGGGAGTGGTTAATGAAGTATAAGTTTAGGACCACTGGGGGTGGGTGAGAATTGGGGGTAGGGTAGGGGAGCGGAGTGAGCCCTCAGGGCGAACGAAGCAGGTTATAGCCGGTAGAGGAAGAGGTTGCAGAGACAATCAGATATGAAGCAGGTTCCAGGTGCAGTGAAGGTGGTCAGTAGCAAGTAGAGTTTGGTTGGGCAGGTTGGAGGTAGAAATGGGTAGAGGAGTGAGAGGAGATAGAAGAGATATAATGGAGCTATGGGTGTAAAAGGAAAGGGATAAGAGCAGTAACACAAAAGCAGGAGGTTTAGCAGCTAGTCAAGGGGAGCAGTCAGAGACAAGATCCAGAGAAGAGGTTAGGAAAGAGTGGGGGGAGAAGTAATAGCCTGAGGTTACCTAGGAGCACCACCTAGTGGGCAGATAGCACAATGCAACAAGGTAACTACAATAAAGGTAACTGTGTAGGGGAGCGACAGGTAATGGGTATATGGGTATGGGAAAAGGGCAGTAGGAACACAGATAGTGAGGGGGTATGGCTGCTGGTAACCTGACTCAGTGGCTTAAATACTATCTCTGTGTGAAAAGGGATAGAAATTGCACAGAAACAGTCAACCACCTATACACAGTACAGTGCAAAATTAAGCATATACATGTAGAGAACTACGACTAGGGCATGACGTACCTTCCAGTCCGTTTAGGATCAGGTCAGAAAACAAATAACTGGGCAGCAGAAACTTTGGCCAGGCTTTAGAATGGCTGGAAAATGATTAAAGGGGTCCTTAAAGACCAGGCAGATTCTTTAGTGCAGGATAGGAGGAAGGGAGCTTGGAGGAATCAGAAAGATAACAACATATGAATCAGGTAGGGTTAAGGTAACAAGACAATAGTAGCACAGTAAAAATCAAATTCTGGTGAATATAGTAAGAAAAAAAACAATTCAGTAAATATACAAGGTAAAAACAATTCAGTACATGCGCAAGGTAACAGCCACTTGGAGTTAGGCTGCGTCGCCCACTGTGGTTATCCTAATATGAACTAAGTAGTCAGAACGCTGCACATAGGAAATATGTGCCAAATACACTAGGAGAAAGGTAATCAGGTCTACCTTAAAGGGGGAGGCTGCTGACAGGGATGCAGGGTAAAACAACTAGTTGCAAGACCAAGTTGCACTCCAATATCGCTTCCAGAATAAGCAGGTAGTTTCAGGGAAGTGAAGTACAATTTATTTAAACATGCAAAGTCATTGGCCCAGGCTGTAAGCCTATAAGTAAAGCTAGACAAATGAAAGCCTTACTGGTTACCAACGTTTGCTGCAGTGTGCTTTAACACATTTTTTTGTGGCTGGTGGCAAACAGGTCTGCTTGGGGAGATCCCTACAGATGGAATAATATAGAATAATTCCTGAAAGACTCCCCATTACAAATTCCATTTGTGAAGGTTTTCTCTGGCCTTGCTCAGCTTATCTGCAATGGTGTTATGCTCTGACTGAATGTAGGTAGCCTGGAGGAGACTGCGCTAATTCACTAGATATTAGCCTACCACAGCTTTTCTGCAAAGGAATTAGGACACTGACTCCCCCCCCCCCCCCCCATATTTATGTATCACATCAATTTGGTGCATCTGAGATAACCAACAGAGGCCTTGGAATCCAAAGACGGTTCACAGATAACCATCCTTTCTTTAAAATGTATGCAGTTTTAAATAGTCTTGCTAGTTCCCTGAGCATTGGCCTTTCACTACCTAAGACACAGCTACCCAAGCAAAGTCTACTGCAACTGTGGTTACAGATTAAAGTACGGTCTGGAGGGAAAAAATGTTGACCTGGGTTGAGAGATAACAGATTCACCCTCTTTTTCACAAACTCCACCACTGGAATCTGAAATGAAAGGGGGTGCTGGTGTTGGATTCAAAGTGAGTTGAAAAACTATAGAATTTTCCAAATATGAGTCTAGCCATAGGAATAAAGAGAAAACAGTAGGCTATGAAAAGTACAGTTATGCATACATACCATAAATGTAAATGTTCCTGTGTTTTCACTGTTGCAGTAATACTAGATATTTCCTGCTTTGGAAGCCTTAGACCAGCCTGAGTAACAGAGATTTATTCCTCTTCTCTTGGCCCTACAGATGCCCTCCTCTCTGAATTCAGTTCATCAGTGGATAGAGTGTTGCTAACTGCCAAAAATTGCTTCAGGTTTAACCCCCCCGCCAGACCCCAGTGGCAAAGGACAACCTGCACATGCAGTCCCCAGTAGGGAGAGATCACAGGGGCCCACAGGAAATCAGCTGGGAGTAGGTGAAGGATAACAAGAGAAAATAAGGGGGTCCCACATGAATCCACAGAAGGGATGGTGGGAGTGGATGGTTACTGGAACACTGAAGACCCTCAAGCATATATATTTTTGGTAAATATACACAGCTGTACTATGCTCATTATGCTTCACTGTTGCAATAATAATATTTGAGAGCATTCCCAAAGTTATGGCTAAAGGGAGGCTAGCAGTAAGTACTTAAGAAATCCCACAGGAAACCAGGACTACCTATTAACTATAAAATGTGTATCTTACGATCAGCTAGAGGATCCTTGAAGAGTTGGGCTTTCCTCCAGACAGAAAAAACAAGTACTGAGGAAAAAATGTTTAGTAACATGCATCAACCAATTAGCCCCAGCCTCTAGTAACTAGTTTTGACAGAAATGTAACACTTTTCTCTAAAAAAAGTGATCATTTACAAGAGACTCTCCAAAGGTAACAAGAAGAATCTGGCAGCTGCAAAAGGTAGCTGATATGCGAATATCAGAGCCTACAAAAGAGCATCTTACTTCCTGACAGAAGAGTTAAGATTCGAGTTAAAGCACCCTAGCCCAGCCCCTAGCAAACAATTTTGACAGAAAAAAGCACTTAATTCCACAAAAAAAGAGATAACTTATAAGGGAATCTCCATATCGAACCACAGCTATCAACCAAAAAAAGAGAGTGGGAGAAACATTCTAACAGAAAACATGTTTTGAGGTAAAAACAACCCCCAAAACCATAACTCCTATACCCTAGCCACAAGACTTGACATTAAATGAAACCTTTTTCTTACAAGAAATATTTGCAAGGCACACCTTCAGAAAACCATGACCAAAAATATAGGATTCTCAGGTAAAACTTGTAATGACAACAACTAAAAAAAAGACTAGTTCTAGCCTTTAAGATAATATTTTTACAAAAAAAAAACACATTTCTCCACAAAAAAGATGAAGTGGAAGATCTACAAAGAGGTACTTATCTGCCCAGCCACGAAGAACAGCTAGCTGAGAGATTACAGGAAGCCTGCAGGGAAAAATGCATGTTAATGCGGAGGGGGGTTTAGATGTCTTGGCCATTGATTTTATACTGTTTTCCTTTAGAAGCACAGTAGCTAGGGAGCGTGGAGTTGCCCTAAAGTTTTGGAAGCCATCTGATGGATCCAATCCTTGGCAAAGCATTCCCTATAATTTAGGGCTAAAGACAGCTAAAGATGAACATTTCACATTTGTCAGGGCCAGAATAAGTCTATGAAAATGACTGTCTTTACTTGCCTGCACTTTCTGAAGAAATTTTGAAATTGGGAAAAGACAAAGAAGAGATGAAGATGTCACTCCAGGACTAACATTACCTGGGCAACTGTCCCAGAGGGGAATTAGGGAAAAGTCACTATACCTGGCATTGGTCGGGGAGACAAAAAGACCACAAGTGAGGCTTTTTCTACTGATGGAACTGATCTTTAACCACCAACCAAATGAGATACTTTCCATGTGCCTTCAACAAACACCTGCTGAGCTGCTCTACTAGAGTGATGGCTTCCAGGCACCCTGGCTGCAATGAGAAAGTGAATCAAACTCACAGTACACAACAGTCTCATTGTTTCTTGAGAGATGAAGGAATGGGGTTCTCTCTGCTTGGCGAATACTTCTTGAGGAAGAAAATCCTTAAAAGCCCTTAATTCTATGATGTTTACGGGTAGGCTGACTTCTGTCAGTGATCAAACACCCTGAACCTTTTGCTACTGACAATGTCCTTTCCTTATAGCTGAGGCATCCATGGATAACTGTCAATAGGAATTCAGGAAGGAACTGCTCAGGGAGAGGTTGTGTCAACCAGCCACCATGTTGGATGTCTCGAAAAGGACTCAAATTCTGATTCAGCTGGACACCAGATCACAGCATTGATTCTACTGTGTCCATAAGGCCCACTGGAGGACCTGCATGTGACATCTCCCATGTGGGAGAATGAAAATCATGGCTGCTAGGAGGTCCAGCACCTAGAAACACACTTTTGCTGGTACAAAGGTTGATTGGTAAAATCTTGGATATGGCTCGGATGAGATGAGGATTCCTTTAGACTTGGAGACTGAAAAATGCAGGCATCATAGGACCTTGAAAAGTTAAATTGGCTGCAGCAGAACATCAACAAAGACTCTCAAGTGGCAATATGTTTCTCCATGGTGGGAGTGAACAGAGACCCTCCCTACTTATCTGTAATACTACCTGAAGCCAGAATCATCTAGCAAGAGTAAATTTACAGCCAATCACAATACCATATAAAAACAAATCCAACAATAACTGAATCAAAGAGTTTGAAACCCACTTCAACTATGTACAATCTGGGGGATGGTGGGTGGGTGCTGCCACTGAGGCAGTGAGGAATTCAAAAAAGAAGTTATGTCTTACCATAACGTTCCATCTGTATTGTTGATCCTCGTTCAGTCATTATGTATGGGTATCGGTTCCAACCTCAGAACTGAGCCGGCCATCTTCCAAGCTCGCTTCAGCTACAAACTCTCAAGCTAAAACTCTTACCCAGAATTCTCCTCTCCCTGTTACCTCAGATTGAATTTGCAAGTCAAAAGAAGGTAGAGGCTACCTCTGGTCAAATGACCTAAAAGAACCGGATGGTGAGATCCACTAGAAGCCACAGGAAGGGGAGGGAAGGAGGGTCATAATGACTGAACGAGGATCAACAATACAGATGGAATGTTATGGTAAGACATAACTTCTTTATCTGATATTGTTAATCCTCGTTCATTCCTTACATATGGGACAGAGTCCCCAGCTACCTCTATTCCTGGGAGGCTCTCATGGAAGGACATTCCTGAGCACCATAGAACCAAAAGATACTCTTCCCCTGGAGGCCAAATCCAATTTGTAATGATTGATGAAGGTATGAGGTGTAGCCCAAGTTGCAGCTGCACAGATGTCATTTAAAGAAGCTCTGGCATGGAAGGCAGCAGAAGTTGCCACTGACCTTGTCCAATGAGCCTTTATGGTAGTCGGCAATGGAATATTATGTTGTGTATAAATGAAGGTCACACAGTCTTTCAACCATCTAGCCAATGTGACCTTAGCAACAGTACATTCTAATCTAGGTCCAGAATAGGCCAAAAATAAATGGTCTGATTTATGAGGCGCCTTAGTCCTGTTCAAGTAGAAGCAAATTTGCCTGTGAATATCTAGGCTATGTAGGCAATACTCTCCTTTGTTTGAATGATTGGGGAAGAAAATTGTCAATTCAATGGTTTGAGTAATGGACACTTCAAAGATCACTTTTGGCAGAAAGGAAGGATTAGTTGTCAAAGACACTCCATCTCTATGAAATATCAAGTATGGACTCTTGATGCATAAGGCTTGAAGCTCAGGGATACGTCTGGCAGAAGTAATGGTGACCAAAAACAAGGTTTTCCATGACAAATATTTGAGGTCGCAAGAAGAAGCTGGTTCAAAAGGTGGCATTGTCAGAGCTTGTAGAACTAATGACGGGTCCTATGGTTGAATAGGTTCTCTAAGAGGGGGCTTCAGATGATTCACATCTTTTATGAAGGTCTTGCATAACTTGCGTGACATAAGAGAGGAGTCTTGGACACCCTCGTGGAAATTAGATATTGCAGCCAAACAAACTTTAAAGGTAGAGGCCGATAGACCCGACTGAAATAGGTCGGCTAGATACTCTAGTCTAGTACTATCGACACTGGTACTGAAAAGGGATCTACTTGCTTTTCTTTCAGCCAAAAGGTAAATCTTTTCCACTTGCTTAGATAAGTAATTCTAGTGGAAGACTTATGAGATGCAGTAAGAATGTCCCGTACTGACAAAGAAAGATCATTCTGCCTGGCAATCAAGGGAACTGGAGGAGCCAAGCTGTGAGCTTCAGGCTGTCCAACCTGGGATGAATCAGATTCTGTGGATGGGAGATCAACCCCGGGGTTGGATGGAGAATCCATGGTTGATCTACCAGGTGAGGCCAAAGGAAGGGGAACCAAATCTGACGAGGCCAATATGGTGCTATGAGGATCACCTTCCTCTTCAACCGACGGGCTTTCTTCAGAAACTGGGGAATTAGGGGGAGAGGTGGAAATGCATAAAGAAGACCCAAGGGCCAATCGTGGACTAGAGCATCCCTGGGTGACTGTCCCGGAGGGGGAAATCAGGGTGAAGTAGTTGCTGCATTTGTAGTTGGTTGGGGATGCAAAGAGGTCGCAGCAAAGAAAGCCCCAGCTGTGGAAGATCGCCGCTATGAAGGGATTCAGGGATCACTCGTGAGGTTGTAGAATGCACCTGCTGAGTCTGTCTGCTATCACATTGGAACTCCCGGGAATGTGCGTTGCTAGAAGAAAACGGTTGGTAGCCATCGCCCATTGCCATATCCTCATGGCCTCTCGACAAAGTGGGTAAGATTTGGTTCCGCCCTGTTTGCTGATGTAACAGACCACCACCATGTTGTCCGATTGTACCGCAATAGTCCCAGAAGGCAGCAGGGGATGGAATGCTTGCAACGCCAGAAGCACCGCCCTCAGCTCTAGAACATTTATATGCAGTTGGGCCTCCAATTCGGACCAAGTGCCTTGGACTGTCTGTCCTTGACATAGCCTCCCCCACTCCATCAGGGAGGCATCCGTGGTCAATGTAGCCTTGGGCTGCTGGGGGGAGAAGGGGCGAGACCATTGTGACGGGTTGTGGGTCATCCACCAATTTAAATACTGTTTGCACCTGTGAGTTACTCGAATCTTGGCTGAAAGAGGATACTGAAAAGGATACCACTGGGTGAGCAGTAACCATTGTAGAAGCCTTATGTGAAACCTGGCCAGGGGAACAATGGTAATGGAGGCTGCCATGGAACCCAACAGCTGTAGGACAGAGTGAGCTGTGGATTTCTCCCTTGAAAGGATTGGGATCAGTTGTTGCCTTATCCTTAGAATTCTGTGTTCTGGAATGGATGCACTGCAATTCTTTGAATCCAAGATGACCCCTATGAATTCTGTGGACTGAGATGGGGTGAGATTGGATTTTTGCCAGTTTATGGTTATGCCTAGCCTTTCTGCAGCGAGGACAGAGTATGCCAGGGCTTCTTCCAATAGATGTCTGGTGGGGGCGGAGATGAGCCAGTCGTCTAGGTATGGAAACACCTGGAATCCTTGTAGTCACAAGTGAGCTGTGACGACTGCCATGCACTTTGTGAACACTCTGGGGGCTGTAGAGAGTCTGAAGGGCAGTACTCTGAACTGGTAGTGACTGGCTCCCGCACGGAAGCGCAGCAATCTTCTTGATGGCCTATCCACTTTCATGTGGTAGTACGCATCTTGAAGATCTATCGAGCACATTCAACCATCTTTTTCCAAAAGCGGGAGGATAAGACTGTATTGTGACCATCCGGAATTTTTGTACTCTTACAAACTTGTTCAATACACTGAGATCCAAAATTGGTCTCCAGTCCCCGGGTGTTCTTTGGCACCAAAAATAGTCTTGAGTAGAATTAGGATCCTATCTAGTCTAGAGGGACTATTTGGATGACTCTTTCTTAGCAGCATTGCTATCTCTAATGCTGCTTCTTCCGTTTGACTGGGTGGAATGTCGGGTAAGTTTGTTGGGGGGGGGGGGCAGGACAAAGATCGAAGGGAATATGGTAACCTCTGGTTATTATCCTTTGTACCCAAGAGTCAGTGATGATGGTTAGCCAGGCAGAAGGGTACAAGGAGAAACGACCCCCAACCACCTCCAGAGGAAAGGAGTTGGGCTGCTCTTCAGCAGTGCTGGTAGGATTGGCCAGGAAAAGAATCCCTGGAACCCTGGTTACGCGGACCCCCTCTGCCCCAAAAAGGGCGTCTTCCCTGTGAGTTTCCCCCTCTGCCTCTAGGGGAGAACTCGGCCTGTGTGTCACGGAAAGGACCCTGAGACTTTTTGTACCATATCTTCCCACTCTTCTGGTTTCTGGGGAAAGCACATTGAGGGGAAGAATAATGGACACCCATGGCAGAAAGGGTCTTACCGTCCTGTTCACATCTGGCCAGTGTGCTTTTAACCTTGGGTCCAAACAATGAAGAGGCTTCGATGGGAGCGTTGAGAAAGGAAGCCTTGAAGGGTCCCGTGAAATTACATAAACGCATCCAGGCGTGTAGTCTCAAAACGTCTGAACTTGCCACTCTAGCTGCTCCTTCTGATGAGAGAGATATCAGACGCATGGTGGATTTTGATATCGATTCAATAGTAGCCAGCTGAGAGGTCACTTTGTCACGGACCTCATCAGACACTGGATCAGCCAAAGTTTCAGAGAGCTCAGAAATTTAAGTGTGCCATATAATTCAGGGACCTGATTGCAAAGTTCGCTGATGCAAAAGTATGCTTCCCTATTTTGTTCAGAGCCCGTGACTCTTTGTTGGGCGGATGGACAGTCTGGCTCTCTTCTTCCGCCAGGTCATTCTTGGTTGCGGCCGCCATCACCAGAGCATCTACAGGAAGACCTTTGGACCAATGGGGGTCAGTAGCAGGAGGGGACAAAAGTTTATCTGGCCTCCGGGGAATGGCCTCAACGGTGTCAGGAGCCTTCCACACACGCTGCATGACGAGCCAGACCAGTTCATCAACAGGTGGAGTAACCAAGGAGTTAGGGGGCCGGGCGCGAAAGGCGTGCAGGAACATAGACTCTTCAGAGGTCGGGTTAGAGGGCTGCCAGTCACCTCTCTGTTTAAGGATTTCAAGGATATCACCAAAGGATACCTCAGAGGGTGACCGAGGGTACCCCTCCCCATCATCAAAGTCTGTACCTTCAGTAAGGGACTCCTCTGTGGAGTCCATGTACTTCCTCTTGCACAAGCTTTTTCGTTGAACTTCCTCAGAGGGAGAAGCTGGGGAAGACAAAGCAAAAGAAGTTTCCTGTGTGAGTACATCCTGAGGCCCTTGCGCCCGGTGTCCGCTAGGAGCAACTTGTGTACATTGCAGTCTACAGGAGGGCGGGGACATTGACAGCACAGTATCGCCAGCAGACGCCAAAGCCTTCTCCATTAGTTGGAAGGCCGGTCCACCTGAAGAGGGGTGAGTGTCCAGGACAGGGGTCACCCCTCCCCTAAGTGGCTCAGCCTGCTGACTCGGAGTCCCTGGATGGCTGTGAAACACCAAATTATGTACGCCACAGCTGACATCCTGGGTCGTAGCAAAACTCTCCTGCCACGAAAGCAACTGCGGTTCCTTAGTGAGGTCCATAAAGGGAACCGTAGAAGGGGAAGACTGTGCTATATCAAGGGGCTTCAAAGGCAATGAAGGAGGAGAATAAGTAGGGGTCTTTGGCAAAGGGTGATCACCTCTCAAGGAAGAATAAGTCCTGGGGGCAGGATACCTCTGGCCAAAAGCACCTAATCCACAAGACACAACACGTGTTCAGAGAGGCTTCTAGTGGTTTTCACGGACACAGTTGAGGGAGAGTCAGGTCTATCCAAAGATGGGACAAGCTCGGTGCCCACCTCACCAGTCTGCACTGAGAACAACAGGGCCGTAAGGGACTGAACTACAGGTGTCTGCACCGAGGAAATCATTGGTGCCGAAGTCATGGTCTGCACCGACAATAAGGTCGGTGCCGAAGTGGTTGTCGGCACCGAGGCTGGGACCGAAAAAATCGGTGTCAATAACTGAGTTGTCGATTCCAGGTAAGGTGTCAGAGCTGATGTGGTTACAGTCTGCACCGACTGGATAGTCAGTGCCGCTGGAGAAGTCTGAACCGAGGAGCCCCTCGGTACCGATACGGTAAAGGGCACGCTAGTCGGTGCCGAAATCACAGATGGCACCGATGGCCTTGGTGCCGAAGGTCTAGGCACAGAAAGTGCTGGAGCCAAAAAAGTTAGATCCGAAGTAGAAAGCTTAGCCTTCTTGGATCTCAATTGGTGGGAGTCCCCAGCCGGGGACGAAGGAAAAGACTTGGCCTTTGTATGATCATCAGTCTTTTTCTTATGGGATCTTGGAGGGGTTGAAGCCTCCGACCCAGAAATAGCCTCTGAAAAAGAAGATTTGAGTAGCCCCTTCAATACAATTTATTTTTCCTCTCAATCAACGTCCTGTTACAGAAGTTCTTACAAATTCCACAGGGCGGGTCAACTGATAAATGAGGCACACCCAAGCAATAGACACACAGAGAATGTGCATCTGAAGTAGGTAATTTATGGCCACTATCTGAACATCTCTTAAATCCTGGACTATCTTTTTTATCTGCCATGATAGGAAAGAAGGAAATCAGAAAGAATACCAGCTATAGTACAAGAAATACCCGAAGGTAAGGCGGAAAAGGAGTTTACCAACGATAGTAAAGAAGAAAATACCTCGCTGTAAAAAGAATGAAGGGGAGTGAAAAATTTCAAGAAGGGATAGTCGCTAAATGCGATAAGGTAAGAGAAAACAATTTAGTAACTTTTCTGAGAGAAAAGTTGTTTTAGACTAGTATGACAACAAAATATTGTACTTAGCTCAAGAGAAGTAGCTTGACACGACCGAATGGCGATGCTGCAAATGAAACCTGAGGTAAAAGGGAGAGGGGAATTCTGGGCAAGAGTTTTAGCTCGAGAACTTGTACCTGATGCAAGCTTGGAAGATGGCCGGCTAGGTTCCGAGGTCGGAACTTATAGCCATACGTAAGGAATGAATGAGGATTAACAATATAAGATCATGGCTAGGTTCAGAGGTCGGAACTGATAGCCATACGTAAGGAATGGATGAGGATTAACAATATCAGATCATCTGTTCCAGATTACGTAGGACTTGCACAACTGTATTATGTTCACCATTCCCGAAGGACCCCACTGAGAATGGTCCTACCACAGCCTGCTCTGGACTTGACTTTGAAAAGGAATCCAGCTGTAACTCTTTGTGAAGGCATGAACAGAGGACCATGTTTTTGCCTTTAGAATGCTTCTAGAGTCCACCCTTTCCAATATGGCATCAAACAGGATAAGGCTGAGGTTGAGTGAGCCTTAACCTTGTCTGGAAGAAACTTACCATGGTGGGAGTAAAAAAACACAGCAGCAGAGGGCAAACAACATGAACAGTTTGCCTAGATGAGGTTCAACTTTGCTGTTCAGCATTTCTAAAGGGCTTGCTTCTGTCAATCTATTACCTAAGCTGCTTTTGCGTATACACAGTACGTAGAATCTTTTTTCTAACTTGCTTTTTGGATCAGGATAGAACACTGGAAGATTGATAACTTGATTCAAAGTAAATTAAGAAACAACTCCAGTCAAGAATGATGGATTAATGAGCAACATGGTCTTGTCCTTGTAAAAATTCAGACTGGGTTGGCCTATCACAAGGGGTTGCATATGTCAGAGCAATGAGTAGAACAGTCTTCCAAAGCCTGAGAGTCAGGTTCAAAAGAAGACAAGGTTAATTTTTCAAGACCAATCTTAAGAGCCCAAGGAAGATGAATTTGGTTTGAGGGAGGTCTCATGTGCAACACTCCTTTCACAAACTGTTTCACCACAAAAAACAAAGGAAGGAGATACACTCTGATAGAAGCATATGATAAACCAGCTCTACATAATTCACACAAATATTTCAAAACCAGAGGGGTAGAATCCCTTTCAGGACCTATGTTACTGGCTAGGCACCACTTGGAAAACTTTTCCCACTTGTAAACGTGAGACTTTCTAAGTTGCAGGCTTTCTTGTCCCCTTAAATACAAGCTGCACATCTTCATAAAACAAGTGCCTAAAATACATCAAAATAAAATTATCCCGGCTGTCAGTTGTGGTGTACCTTTTGACCATGATGCTGTCTGAGCAGATCCAGTCTGTGAGGAAGCATGTGGTAATTGGTCTTGGCCAATTCCATTAAAAGGAAGAACCAACTTTGCTAGCGCCAAAAGGAAGTTGCTGCAATGATCTTGGTAATTCCTACTGAATTTTTAGAAGTAATTTGGGAATCACTGGAAAGGATGAAAAAGCAACCAGGAACATTACCAACCATGTGAAGGATACAGCATCTGTCACCCAAGCATGGCTGCAAGGATGTTTTGAACAGAATTGTTTTCAATTGTCTGTTTTGATAGGCGGTGAACAGATCTACTTGAGGTGCTCCCCACATTTGGATCAAGTCTTCGAAGAACTCTACATGGAGCTTCCACTAATGAATGTCTGTTAAGGATCTGTTTAGTCCATCTGCTGCTGTGTTTTGCTCTGATAAATGTTTGAGGCCTGAAGAGGCAGAAAATGATGTACAGCCAGTTCCCAGGTCTCTTGTTTTATCATGTATCACATCACAGTAGTGCTGTCACTGACCACTAGAAGAGAAAGTCCAGAAATGGGAAGAACTTTTAAAGCATGAATTACTGCCAACATCTCTTTTGCATTCATGTGCTCTGGTGTGTCCTGAAGACCTCACAAGCCATGCACTTGAACTCCCATGGGCACTGCTCCCCACGCATAATCTGAAGAGTCTATCTGGGCAGGTTAGTCTGGGATCTGAAGAGAAAAAGGGAGCCCTGTATTCAGAGACAATTTATCCTTCCACCACTGCAGTTCTCGTTTCACAGATCCCAATACAAATACCTGGAAGTCTAAAGGATGAAAGTGCTGGGTCCAAAAATTCTTCAAGTGCCACGGACCTTTTTTCATGTGTAGTCTGTATAGTGGTATCATGAGGATCATTGATGCCATGAGGCTAGAATTTTGAGGAACTCTGTTGTTGAGGCTGTGTATCCTAGCAATGCCCTGATAAGTTAGAACTTTGTCTTCAGGCAGGAAGGCCATAATTTTTACTATGTTTTCCAAACACCTCAGGAAAAAATTCACTGAGAGGGTGTGAGAAAGGACTTTTGAAAAATCAATTTGAAGCTCACATGGGAAAGGAGGGCAACAACCTTATTCAAGAACTCCATGCAAATAGATAGAGAATCTGCACAAATCAGGAAGTTGACTAAATAAGGAAAAATGTGGATGTTTAGAGTTCTGAAATAGGCAACATCTTTGTAAACACTTGAGGTGCAATAGATAGCCAAACGGGTAATGTAGAAACTAATAATGTAAGCCAGACACAGCAAATCTCAAATATTCCCTGAAACTGGATGCAATAGAAATATGATATTTAGTGCCCTTGACATCTAAAGTCACCATGAAACAGTGGTCTGGAAGCAACACTAAGACCTACTGTAAGGTAAGTATTTTGAATTTTGGAACTTTTACAAAGGTGTTTAAAAAGGACAAATCTAGGACGACTCTCCAGGAGTGCTCCTTTTTTGGTACTAAAAGGATTCATGACTAAAATCCTTTGCTTATTACAAGCACTGGTTCTATGACCTGCTTCTACCATGTGATGGAGCACTGCAGGAAACAGCTCTGTCTGGATTAGTGGGAGTGGGGCATTCCCCTGAAAGGGGGAGGATTTTCTATCCACTGCCAAGTGCATCCTCTCCGAATTAGTCTCAGAATCTATTTGAGGCTATTTACAGATAGGCTGCAGGGATAACAGAGAGCCAAGGGAGGCAGGGTGGGAGTGGGGGTGGTGCACTGTGACTTGGCATAATCATTCCTTTGAAGGGTAGATGTAAGAAAACCTCTCTTGTTTGGTTTAAAATAATTATACTCCTGTCATTTCCTTTTGGATCCCCGACTATTGTTTGGCTGGGATTTTTGTTCGTTTGTTCTGCCCCTTGAAGGAAGATGCCCTGTTTGGGAACTTGGGTATATGAAACATCCTACATAATCCATGTATCAATTTGCTTCTGTCATTCCAATTTTTGAGAACTTGTGAAAAAGAGGGCCAAACTCAAAGGCACATTCAAAATTTTGTCTTTTAAATTCTTGAAGTTCTGATTGTGTAACCAAACCTGGGTCTATCACCAAATCTAAAAGACCCATAATCGAATGGCATTTGCATCGAAAATGCCAGCCATCGAAGCTCTGGTGGTGGTGGGGGGGGGGCTGAGCCCTCCCACCCCCGTTAATTATAAATACCAACTCCGAGATTGCACTACAGTGAGGAAAAGGCAAATTTTCCGAACTTCACTGTACCACGATCTCACTATAAACACCTTGATGACCGACATTTTCGATGTAAATGCCATTCGATTATGGGTCTTTTCGATTTTGTGATATAGACCCGCTAACACCTTAGTACAGCAGAAGTAGCAGCATTCGTCAAGACTGTATGTACACATTCAATTACACCTCTCAAAGTATGTTTTGAAACCAGAGTCAAATTAGAAACAATTTCATTCATACAAGACTATCTCTGCAGGTAAGGATACAGCAAAATCATTCTAACTATAAGCAAGCTGTAAAATAATTTCCACATAGAGCCCTGATAATTTAACATTCTAAATGCTAGATTAACTAGAAGAAGACATCATTTTGCCTGAAGATCTAACTATTTTCCTTCTTTATCAGGGGTGGAGTAGTTGTATTAGATGAATCCAAGGACATTTTTATTTGAGCAGGCAAGTGGGGAGACCACAGCAGGGTCAGCAGTCAAAGGAGAAGAGACCTGCCATATTAAGGAGAGCCTATGTTTTCTCTGAAACTTTAGGGACTGCTGGAATATATAATGGTATCTTGCAGGCAACTTTATAAACATCTTTTTTTAAGGCCAATATCATGGGGAATAGGCACAGAAATAGTCATCTTGTCCTCTATAAGGTGATATACCCTGCCTAGCTCTGAGGTTCTTCCCAACTGCTCCCAAGCAACGTCACTAAATCTAGCTATCTGAGAAAAAGTGAATACTTATTTGGATTTAAGCTTAGGTTCATGTTCTGAAGAATCAGAATGAATGGACTCAGTGGCAACCAGGAAATCATCACTGTCCTCATCAGATTCCACATCATTCTCAGAAACAGAAAAGCCTCTAGCAAAACTAGCACCAGGGCCATGGATGGGAACACAACCACAAGAATTAGCTGTCTGTAGTCTGCACGGCACTCTTAGCAAAGGAAACCACATCAGCCTTATAAACTGCGATAATCTAATTATCAGCTGTATGAAGAAGCTTCTGTTTCTTTTGAACTTTATTACTAGATAAAATATCTGGGGACAAAGTGTTATGTTTGGCAATGGGTCTCTTACCCTGGACTACTCCTGCACCAAAAGTGTTGGTAACCATTTGAAGTGTCGGGACCCACTACAGCAAGTCCCAAAACACAGAGAATGAATGCCCAGAAGAGCAGGCTTACTTATACCAAGTCCAAGATGGCCATTTCTCAGAATATTTCCTTTTCCCCCCGAGATATGGTGATCCCAGAGTTGATATATATAAGTTTGGGGGGAGTGTGGAGGTGGCCAGGTGCAAAAAAGTAGTTTAAAGGAGAACCACTGTTCAAGATTCACTCTTCTGTAGTTTGAACCCTTTTTTTTTTCTTGTCAGTACACTGCATTCTGTCTGCCAACATTTCAAAAGGAAGCCTAAAAAGGGTTAGGCTTTTCCATACCTGACCATGTACTGGAAAAGCCTCAGAGGATGTGTCCAACGACCATTCTTTAGCAGCCGGCAAAACTACACTAGAGATACACAGGGCAAAAAGTAAGCGGTCAACGGGCCAAGCAATGACCCCAATAAAATAAAAATATGCTTCAGCCTACAGTTTTCTTTTTAGGTGCAACTGCATTCGATGGGGGAAGGGGTACCACAGTTAGGATTCATAAAGTCAGGGGTCAGAACACCAGCCAAAATAATAAATTGACAGAACTGGATAATGTATCACAATACACACTTAAAGGTTTAGTAATATGTATGCCCCCACACAAATAAACTCTGCTGAACTGTGCTATTATCAAAAAAAAAAAACAGTTTGAAATCCGTTCAGAATTCTTTTACAACTGACAGAAGTTGAAGACTCTCCAGTACACAAATTCCAAACATCAAAGCAACCTATGTGCTAAATTAGTGTTATAAATAAGCTCCACAGAATTTATCCACATTAAAATACCATAAAATAAAACAGCAATAAAAAAAAGTTACGTACTCAACAAAATGTTCCATCTCTGTTGTCCATTTTCATTCTTCAACAACTTCTACCAGATCCTTGGATCCAAAACTGTCAAGCTCCTCCCTTTACCCATAACGCCCAGACAACGTAACATACTTCGGACAGAATTTGCTGCCCCTTGATATAAAGAAATCGCATCTTAAAGACGTTAATAAAGACAGAATAAGAAAAGGACGCTAGACCTCAAACAAGTAACAGAGGTTCCCGATAGAACTCTTAGTTCTTTCCAATAGCAAAGGTATGGGGGCAGGTGAGTGGGAAGTTGAGGAAAAATGAAAATGGACAGCACAGATGGAACGTTACGGCGAGTACATAACCTTTTTATCTAATGTTGTTTTTTGTATTCATTTCTCAACAGAAAGAAATGAGTCCCCAGCTACTTGAACCTTGGGTGGCCCTCATGGAAAGATATTCCGGAGTACTGTGTAGCCAAAGGCATCTCTACTCCTGGAAACCAAATCCAATTTGTAATAAGCAATAAAGGTGTGGCCATTAGTCCAAACTGCAGCTGTACAAATGTCATCTATGAAGGCCCTTTACCAAAAGGCTGAAGAGACCACTATAGACCTCATGGAATGAGCTCTAGGAGGTTTAGGCAAAGATAATCCTGTTTTACAGACAAATGAAATACAATCAATCAGTTAGCCATTTGGCCAGAGTAACTTTGGTCACTGGCTTGCCCAATTTGTTACAAGAGTAGGAAACAAACAACTGATTAGTTTTCCTAAAAATCTTTGGTTCTATGGAGGTAAATACTAAGTTGTCATTGCAAATCCAAAAGATGGAACATGCACTCACCCTTATTTGAGAAATTTGGAAAGGAAATTGGGAGGTTAATGACCTGGTTAATGTTGGACTCAGAAGCTACCTTAGACAAAAAATATGGTTTGGTCTACAATGACACCCTATCTTTGGGGAAAATCAGTTACGGAGAATTGGAAGATACAGCCTGGCATTCAGACACTTGTCTAGCTGATCTGATAGTGACAAGGAAGATGGTTTTCCAAGACAGAAGCTTTACATCACACCTGGCTGACATTTCAAAGAGACTGTGGGTCACGGCCTGAAGTATAATTGTTAAATCCTAAGGAGGAGAATGATCCTATAAACGAGGTCTAAGTAAAAAGGCTCCTTTGAGAAAGGCTTTACATAAGCTAAGGTACATTTATTTTTGCCTAGGAGGAAATTTGAAATGGCAGCCAAATGTGCCTTAATAGCAGAAAAGCTAGCCCCTTCACTGAAAATGGAAGCTAAAAATTCAAGTATAGCTGGTACAGGGGCAGAAGAAAGGGGGTCCAGATCCCTGTTAAGTGCCAATAATGTAAATATCATCCATTTACTTTTGTAAATCCTTCTAGTGGGAGCTTTTTGAGAAGATGATAAAACATGACTGGGGAGGAGAGCTTGGGCCATCTAGCAATCAATGAATTGTAGAAACTATGCAGTCATCTTGAGGACTGTTATGTATAGATGGGTCATACCTGTTGGGTGAGACAGGAGGTCTGGAGTTGGATTCCATATCCAGGGCGGATGTAGGTGGTGAAGCCAGAGGAAGGTGGAATCAAATCTGATGAGGCCATAAGGGGGCAATGAGGATAATTTTCCTCTTCAACCACCATACTTTCTGTAGAAATTTGGGAATGAGAGGCAATGTGGGTAAGAAGAGCAGTGGGCCAATCGTGGACTAAAGCATCTCAGAGTGACTCCCTCGTTGGAAGGATCAGGGCAAAGAAAGTACAGTTGTGTACACTTACCATAAATGTAGATGCTCGAGTGTATTCACTGTTGCAGTCATCACACACGGGTTATCTGCCTGCTGGTAGCCCTCAGTCGGCCTGAATACCAGAGTCTTGGGATTTCTGCGTCGGTTGCTGTCACCTCTTCCATGAAGTCAGGTTGTCAGGGGTATAAAACATGCAGCAGACGCCATTACATAAGTTTTTCTTGCCCCAGATGTCAGGAGCCCCAATATAGGAAGCTATTACTTGGTATGGAACACCTCCAGTAAAAAGTAAATACCTGTGCCATAAAATATGGCCATAAAGAAGATAGGCAGAAAGGATATAGAAAACCAGGGGGATGGAGGGAGGGAAACCAGGACTGCAACAGTGAATACACTCGAACATCTACATTTATGGTAAGTGTACACAACTGTACTATGTTCTTCATATTTCACTGTTGCAGTCATCACACTTGGGTTGATTCCCAAAACTGAGGAAGGGTGGAGGCAGTCAAGAGGTGTTAGGGCTGGCTAGCAGGCCTTGTAAGACTGTTGTAGCAAATCCAGCTCTGGATTTAGAAGAAATAGGTAAGTGGTAATGCTTGGTGAAGGTGTGCACAGAACTCCAGGTTGCAGCTAACCGGATGTTCCTGATAGGTAAGAAATGTTGTAGAGGTTGAATTAGCTCTAGTGGAATGAGTTTTGATCCCCAGAGGAGTAGGTTTGCCATGGTGCTTGTAGCAGAAATGGATGCAGTGTGCTATCCATTTGGAAATGGTTTGCATTGAAATGTCCTTACCCTCTGCCCCTGTAGCAAAGCTGACTAGCAGCTGGTCAGATTTTCTGAAAGGCTTAGTCCTGTCAAAGTAGAACCTGAGCTGTCTGTGCATATCCAAGGAGTGCAGGTTATTCTGAGGATTAGGAAAAAAGGTTGACAAATGGATGGATTGGTTTTGAGCCACACTGGATACCACCTTGGGCATAAACGAAGGTAGTCCTAGTAATCAGAAGGGTCAGAGTCATCAGACTCCTGGTCTGTAGAATCAGAAGGAAATTAAATTCTTTGTCTTTTAGCAGGGGAAGGCTGACTTCCCCTAATTAGAGTAATAAGGTCTTCAGCCATTCTAAGCATTTGTCTTGTGGCATGAGAGCTTCAGCATGTGCTTTGGACATTGGTTTTCTGGGTGTAGTGCAAACTCTGGGCCTGAGAAACTCAGTAGTTTTAGTTGGAAATGAAGTTGTTGGTTTAATATGAAAATTGGTAGGTTGGAATACACCCTCAGAAGCCATTACCTGCACAGCGGCTCCGGACCCATCCAAGGTAGAGACATCCGCAAGTTCCACAGTCTAAGAAGCATCTTGCAGCATACCGGCCTCCCAATGGGTCTCAGCAGAGGCCTGCGAATCTGTAGACATTGGCATCAGGGGCTGCAAAGGCGCCTCACTGAGTACCGGTGGACTGGCGACTAGCTTAGCGGAAACATCGTCGGCAGTTTTTGATCCATGCAGTTTGTCTCTGTCTTTGCGCTTTTTCAGAAGATCGGTAGTCAGATGGCTTACTAAAGCCATTTCGAAATACGGAGAACGAGAGCGAAAGAATTTAGCTAAAAAAATAGCCCAACGACGAATGGTTCGGGCGTTAAACAATGCACAAAACCGACAGCGAGGGACATCTTGGTCTGGGCCTAAACAGGTGACTCAGTAAGAATGAAAATCTCTGTGAGGTATTTGCTTTCTACAGGCAAGACAATTGTTAATTTTTTCTGACATTGGTTAGAGCAAGAAAAAATAATCTCCAACGGGGTACTTAGCTTTAGAAGACTTCAGGTCAAACTTGAAAAAAAGAAAATTTCAGGTAGTGGCCGATCAGCACTTGCAAACTGCTTCTGCTTCAGGCTCCTTCTCGGCAAGAAAGACTTATGTAATGGCGTTGGCTGCATGTTTTATAGCCCTGACAACCTGACGTCATGGAAGAGGCGACAGCAACCGACGCAGATATCCCAGGACTCTGGTATTCGGCCCGACTGAGGGCTACCTGCAGGCAGACAACCCAAGTGTGATGACTGTAACAGTGAAACATGAAGAACACCCTGCTGCATTTGTTGAGGGGAGATGCGAAAAGGTTGCAGCATGGCTACCCCCACAGACGGAAAATTCTCTTTGTTACTTTCACATTGAAAGACCACTCATGAGGCATCATTTCTGACCTGCTTAGTTTGTCTGCAATAATGTTACTGTTCCCTAGAATGTGCATTGCTATTAGAAAGCAATCATAAGAGATTGCCCATTACCACTGGCACACTCTCATTGTTTCTTGACAAAGCAGATAAGACCTAGTTCCTCCCTGTCTGCTGAAGTAATAGACCACTAACATGTTGTCCATCTGAATAGCAACTGTCCCAGACAGGAGAACTTCTTGAAGGGCCTGTAATGCTAGCAGAACTGCTCTAATTGCCAGGACAATGAGATGCATCTTGGCCTTCAGAAAGTTTGTTTGAATGAATCTGGCTAAGAAGATACCTTTTGCATGCCTGTATGATTTTGACTGGAGGGGTTAAAGGATGAACAATGGACCATTGGGTAGACAGGGTCCATTGAAGTATTCGCATGTGAAACCTGGTCAGAGGAACAAGGGTGACATCAGTTACCATGGATCCGTAAAATTAGTCATTGTGGAAGAGAAGAATTTTGTATTACTTTCCTGATCTGGGATCTTAGTATTTGGATTCGAGCAGGAGGAAAAGAGGCTATCTGATTGACTGCGTCCAGATTCTGTGAAGGTGTGAGTTGTGATTTGTTGTAATTGACCGTGATGCCTAGATGGGTGCATGATTGGAGCAAGTAGTCCCTTGCCTGTAGTAGATGCCTGGTTGGGGTAGTTAGGAGACAGTCGTCTAGGTATGGAAACAGTCAGAATCCCAGCAGTCTTAAGTGAGCTGCTACTACTGCCATGCATTTGATGAACCCCCTGGGGGCTATGGTGAGACCAAAGGGCAGTGCTCTGAACTGGTAATGACTGGATCCCTGCCAGAAGCGCAGATATCTTCTGGACTGCCTGTTCACTTTGATGTGACAGTACGCATCCTGAAGATCTATCGACCACATCCAATCGTCCTTTCGCAGTAGAGGCAAAATAGACTGAACCATGACCTTGCAGAACCTTGAATATTGCATGAACTTTTCAGTTTGCTGAGATCCAGAACTGGCCTCAAGTCTCCTGTCTTGTTTGACATCAAGAAGAATCCTGAATGGGTCCTGGATCCTTGATGACTCTCTTATCCTAGCGGCATTTCTATTTCTAATGGTGCTACTTCCCTCTGACTGGGTGGAAAATAGGGGGTTCTTTTCATTCATGGAGGATGATTTTGGAAAAAGGTATGATAAAATCTTTGGATATAATTCTATGTACTCAGGAATCTTTTGTTATACATAGCCAAGCTCTTTGATGCAGAGATAAATGCTCCCGACTGCCTCCAAAGGGTAACAGTCTGGCCTCCCTTCAGAACCACTAGTAGGGCTTGTCAGAGAAGGAATCCCAGAATCCCTGGTTCTGTGCGCCACTTCTGCTGTGGAGGCAGCATCTTCAATTTGGGCCCCCCCGCCTCTGGAGAACTATGTCCATGTGAGTCTTGAAAAGGACCCTGGGGTTTCCAAAAAGTACAGTTTTGTACCTACCATAAATGTAGATGTCCGATAGATATGCAACTGCAGTCATAACATATGGGTTTGTCCTGCCTCAGGCAGCCCTCGGTCGGCCGGATTCCAAAGTCTGGGTCCGACGTCGGCTGATGTCGCATTTCTCTCCGACGTCAGAGCTGGAATATATAAGCATCAGCCGATGCCATCTTCTTCAGTGTTTCTTGCCCCAGATGCCAGGTGCCCTCCAAGGAAGGCTAAAATCAAATTTGTAAAACAAAAATAGGTTTCCAGACAAATAAGTAAGCAATAAACAGATACACCATAACAGATATCCCCAGCTAAGAATAACAGGGAGAGGAGTGGACCCAAGGCATAGAGGGGAAGGAGGGAGGGAAAACCCGACTGCAGTTGCATATCTATCGGACATCTACATTTATGGTAGGTACAAAACTGTACTATGTCCTTCAAGAATGCAACTGCAGTCATAACATATGGGTTGAATACCATAGCTTAGCTGGGGGAGGTGGTATGCTCTAGGAAAAGGATGGTGTAGCTAGCAATCCCTGCAGGACTGCCGAAGCAAAGCCTGCTCTGGATCTGGAAAATAAAGGGAGGTTGTAGTGTTTGGAAAATGTATGCATGGAGCTCCATGTAGCAGCTTCTAGAATATCCTTTGTAGTCACCCCTCTTAAGAAGGCTGTGGAGGTGGCTGTAGCTCTGGTAGAGTGTGGTCTGATATTGGCTGGCACACTCTTTCCATGGAAGGAATAACAATATCTGATGCAATGTCCAATCCATTTTGAAATTGTCTGTTTGGAAATTGCTTTCCCCTGTACTCCAGGAGCGTAAGCTACAAATAGCTGATCGGACTTCCTACTGATCTTGGTTCTGTCTAGATAGTAGCGAAGTTGTCTATGTATGTTCAAGGTATGCAACAGTCTTTCCCCTTTGTTTTCAGGATTGGGGAAGAAAGTAGGCAGGTGAATTGCCTGATTTAGAGAGACCCTAGATACCACTTTTGGCAGAAAGGAAGGATTGGTTCGTAAGGAGACCCTGTCTCGGTGGAAGATTATGAAGGGTGGTATTGCCATTAGTGCCTGTAATTCTGAAACCCTTCTAGCTGAGGTAATGGCCAGCAGGAAAGCTGTCTTCCAGGACAGAAACTGTAAATCCGCTGAAGCTGCTGGCTCGAAGGGAGGTAGAGTCAATTTTTCTAACACAAAATTGAGATCCCAAGCTGGTACTGGTGCCTTTCTTGGAGGTTTTATATTCTTGATCCCTCTAAGAAATTGCCTTAGCAAAGAATGTGAGAACACAGGTGGGTCAGTGTTGTATCTAGCTGAGATAGCTGAAGCATGTATTTTTATGGAAGAGTATGAAAGTCCCTTATTTAGCAATTCTGCCAAGTACTCCAGAATGAGTGGAATGCTCAGTACTGATGCATCTTGACCCTTGTTGGTATTCCAAATGCTGAAACGCTTCCATTTGGCTGAGTAAGCCCTTCTGGTGGATGGTCTGCGGGCTTCTATGAGAATCTGCTGAACTTCCTTGGAGAGAGATAAATTGAGGTTATTTATGTGATCTTCCAAGCTGTTAGCTGTAGAGTCTGGAGGTTGGGATGAGCTGTCCTGAAGTTGTGTTGAGTCAGCAGTTGAGGCCATTTGGGAAGGGCCCACGGTTTGTTGTGACATATGCTCCGTAGTAGTGGGTACCAGTGTTGTCTCGGCCAGTTCGGAGCCATTAGGATTCCCTTTGGCTGCTCTGCTTTGATCTTTAGTAACACTGTGGTCATCAGTGGCAGAGGTGGAAATGCATGACGACTAGGGAGCTCCAGTTGAATGAGAGAGCATCTATCTTCCATGCTTGTGGATGATTTGTCCTTGAGCAGAACTTTTGTAGCTGATGATTGAGTTGGGAGGCAAGTAGGTCTACGTCTGGCCTGCCCCATGCCGAGGTTAGTTGTGCAAAGATGTCTGGATGTAACCTCCATTCGTGTGGGTCTAGGAAATTTCTGCTTAGACTGTCCGCCAGAACATTGTCTCTGCCTGGAACAAATTGGGACTGTAGCTGTATGTTTAGACTCAGTGATTTTTCCCAAAGATTCATTGTTAGCCTGCAAAGGGGGTAAGAGTGAGTACCTCCCTGCTTGTTTATGTACCACATCACAGTGGTGTTGTCTGTCCTTATTAGAAGGTGGCCTTGATGAAGTTGATGTCCAAAGGCCTCGATGGCATGCATTACTGCCAGCATTTCTTTTTGGTTGATATGCAGATGTTCTTCCTTTGGATTCCATTGTCCTTGAATATATCTGCCCTCCATGTGCGCCCCCCATCCATGGTCTGAGGCGTCTGTGGTAATGGTCTGTGTTGTCTGTGGTTTTTTGAACGGCATGCCTGTATTTGACTGACTTGCTGAGGCCCACCATAGAAATTCCTTTTGAAGACATGGAATGAGTGGGATAAATGCTTCTAGGTTGTTGTTGTGCTGAGACCATAAGCTCTTTAGATACCATTGAAGTTTTCTCATGTGTAGTCTTGCTAGTGGGACCAGGAGAATGCAAGATGCCATGAACCCCAGGGCCTGTAGGAATCTCCTTGCAGTCATCTGGGAGAGTTTTGCTAAACTTTTGAAGTAATGAGTTAACTGCTCTTGCTTGTCTTCTGTCAAGTAGGCCATTTGAGAGGCTGTGTCTAGTTTGGCTCCTAAGAAAGTTATTTGCTGGGATGGTAGAAGTCTTGACTTTTGAAAGTTGACTGTGTATCCCCAAAGCCTGTATCAAGTGTATGACATAATTCAAGTTTTTTGTCAAGGTTAGTTCGTTGTCCGCTTGTATGAGGCAATCGTCCAGGTAGGGGTGCAGTAGATAAGCCAAAAGGCAATGCTGAGAACTGATAATGCTCTGGCCCTGCAAGAAATCTGAGGTATCTTCTGCAGCTGTGTCTGATAGGGACATGCAGGTATGCCTCCTTGAGGTCCAGAGTAATCAGCCAAGACCCCTTGCCCAGCATGGGAAGGAGCTGCTGTAAGGTCAGCATTTTGAACTTTGGTACTATGAGAAAAGTGTTTAAAGCGGACAAGTCCAGTATCGGTCTCCATTGATTTTGCTTTCTTGGAACAAGGAACAGTCTTGAGTAAAACCCCTGACCTTGTTCTTGTTGAGGCACTTTTTCTATTGCTTTGATCTGAGCCAGCAGAGAAATTTGCTTGATAGCCTCTGCCTTTTGATTTAGTGGAAGATTTGGCATGCCTTGTTTTCTTGGTAAGGTATGAAAATAGAACCTGTAACCATGATCTATAATGTCCAATATCCATTTGTCTTTTATCAGTTTGTGCCAATTTTCTGAGAACAGAGATAACTTTCCTCCCAAAGGGGCTTGTTTTTGCTCCTTGGTCGGAGAAGTTAGAGTCAAGTCATTGAGATTGTCCCTGAGTGACAGGGGAAACCCCTGTGTCACCTCTTTGGTTTGTTGGTTGCCACTGGCGTCCCCTGTAGGATCCTCTATATTGCCCTCTGCCACGGGCACGCCTGTTCTTGCCCCTTAGAAATTTTTCAGGATTTGGGAATGACCAGTTTTTAGAAGGCCAGTTCCTGCTGAACCTGGGGGGCTGAACCTGGAGAAAATCTTTGACTGTCTGAACTGACTTGCCTTTTTCTTCAATGGTCTTTAACACATCTTTAGCATTATCACCAAAAAGTTTGTTCTTTTCCAAGGGAGCATCCAGTAGCTTTGCCTTAACATGATCCGGTAAGGGTTGCTCTTTTAACCATGCATGTCTACGAATGACCGCTCCTGTCATAGCTGCCCTACATGAAGCTTCCAATGCATCATAGCCACACTGCAGAAAATGATTACTAACCTGCTGAGAGTTATGGACAGCCTCCTGCAAAGACTTCCTATCTAAAGGGTCAGGAGAGGCTATCATCCAACAGGGAATCCTGATATTGAAACATATGAATCAGACAATTGAGAGCTCTCATAGTTAAGGTAGTAGAGGTGTAAACTTTCTTCCCCCATCTCTCTAAGGACCTTGCCTCTCTGTCGGAAGGCAAAGGATTTTTGGAAATGGTAGCAGAAACCCCCTTAGGCCCCTGGGAAATAGTTTCTAAGTCTACAGCATGGGCCCTAAAGAAATGAGAATGGGTTTCAGGGACCCTATAGTATCTGTCAGGCTTGACAGGAGCCGGGGGCAGAGAATCAGGGGTAGCACTGGAGTCAGAGTAAAGGTCATCCAAAACGTCAAGCACAGGAGGAATAGCTAAGGGTCTGTGTTGTGGCTTTTTAAGGAAAGTTCGAAGGCGCTTCCTGGAATCAGAAAATTCCTGACCTTGCCACTGGAAATGCTCCCTCATGGAATGCAGAACTTCCCCAAAAGAAATATCCTCAGGAGGAGAGGCCGAAGGAATGGAGTCCTCTGCATCCGAATCCTCGAAAGTCTGAAAAGGGGGTTCCTGGGATTCGGAAAGCATAGAGTCCCCAGAATCTTCATCTGAAGAAAGGGGGTCAGGTGGTTCAACCCTGGGCCTCTTATCAGGAGGAGGCTGGGATCCTCTCTCAGGATGGGCCTGGGAGCCTCTGATCATAGAAATTAGATCTGCGGCCAAGGATATAATTTGAGCTTCAGGATTAGGCTGAGGCAAGGCTTTAGCAGAGTGATGCTTGGCCTGGCTTGCTGCCTTAGCACGTGTGTAGGCCTTGATAGACATAGACATGGGAGGCCTGGCAGCCCCACGTGCAGGGGTAACCTTATCCACAGCAATGGTCTCGGGCATTTCCTCGGTTACAGTATCCGGAGGAAAATCAATAATTGGCGTCGGTGTGGCCTCCGGTGTAGGAGGTATCAGTAGTGCAGTGTCTTCGGTTCCAAGCGGTGGAATAACCGCCTCAGAGGGAACCGGGGCACTCGCGGTAAGTTTTGGCGTGGAGTCGGAGGAAGTCGCGGGCCGAGGAGGTCGGTCCCGGTCTTTCCGTTTTTTAGAAATATGTGTAGCCGGTTGTTCCGACGGCATAATGTAAGCAAACTTTTCGCCAAAAAAGTCTTCAGCGAACTCTGCCCGGCGCCTGAGAGTGCGCTTATTGAAGCGAGTACAGGCGGCACAGGCCGAGACGTCGTGATCTGGGCCAAGGCAAGGGAGGCAGTAAGAATGGAAATCCTTATGAGGTATTTGTTTACCACAAGACAAACAATTATTTACTTTTTCAGTTAATTCTGACATTGGCTGAGGCAAGAAAAGGTTCCCAACGGGGTACTTAGCTTTTTTGATGTCTTCGGTTTCGAAGAATACAGGAGCTGACCGACCGGCACTTGCGAACTGCTTCTGCTTCGGGCACCGCGCGGCAAGAAAGACTGAAGAAGATGGCGTCGGCTGATGCTTATATACTCCAGCTCTGACGTCGGAGAGAAATGCGACATCAGCCGACGTCGGACCCAGACTTTGGAATCCGGCCGACCGAGGGCTGCCTGAGACAGGACAACCCATATGTTATGACTGCAGTTGCATTCTTGAAGGACATCCACATTTTCTACCTCCCTCTTGATTTCTAGAGAAAGGTACTGAGGAGCAGAGAAATGTTTGCCCACAGCAGACAGGGTCTATTCCTCTTGCTCACATCTGAAGAAAGTGTCCTTTACCTCTGGGCCAAATAAGGAAGATCCATCAAAGAGAGTATTGGTGAACAAAGACAAAGCCTGAACCCGCTGGACGAGAGATCAGCCTAATGGACATATTAGAAATCAACTAGAGGGTGGCTAGTTGTGAGGAGGCTCTATTGTGATCCTCAGCAGACAATGACCCAAAAGATTTGGAAAATTCTTTAGTGAAATCCCTTTGTAATCTTGTAAAATGTGCCAGGTAGTTCAGTGACTAGAGGGCTACGGTTGCTGAAGCACACATGTGCTTACCAAATTTGTCCAAGGCCGTGGACTCCCTGTTAGGGCAGAACAGCTCTGTTCTGCAAGCTATCTTTTGGTGGCTGCCGCCACAGCCATGGCATCAGCCGAGGCACCCTTGCCCAGAGAGCCTGGTCCTTGGGAAGAGCTAAACTTGTGTCAGCTCATTCAGGGAATGGCTCCACAGTATCCTGCTCCTTCTATGCCTGGGGACATCAGTTAGTGTAGTCATCCAAGAAGTAGCCTGGCTAGACCCAAAAGCCTCCAGGAAAGTACAGTTTTGTACCTACCATAAATGCAGATTTTCGAGTGTTCACCCTGCTGCAGTCATCACACTTGGGTTATCCTGTCGTCAGGACATCAGTGCGCCAGGGGTATATATATCGCAACCGACGCCATTTTCTTCAGTTTTTCTTTACCCAGATGTCAGGTGCCCTCAAAACGGTGATCAGAATTAGTACCAAATGGTGTGAACATTGCACAAACACAAATTCCCTTCAGCTATAAGCAAATACATCAGTAAGGCATAGCAGAGATTTAGCCAGTATATCAGAGGGGATGGAGGGAGGGTAACCTGGACTGCAGCAGGGTGAACACTCGAACATCTACATTTATGGTAGGTACAAAACTGTACTATGTTCATCGTGTTACCCTGCTGCAGTCATCACACTTGGGTTGAATCCCAAAGCTAAGGTAGGGGGGAGGTATCATAGAGGGTTAGTGGAGGCAATAAGGCCCTGCAGAACTGCAGTGGCGAAGCCCGCCCTGGACTTAGAGTAAAGAGGCAAGTGATAGTGTTTGGTGAAGGCGTGTCCAGAACTCCAAGTTGCAGCTTCTAAAATTTCCTTGGTAGGAACCCCCCCTGAGAAAGGCTGTAGAGGTAGCTGTTGCCCTGGTAGAGTGGGATCTAATGGTAGCAGGAACTGGTTACCCATGATGGGTATAACAGAACCGTATGCAATGCCCTATCCATTTTGAAATGGTTTGCTTGGATATAAGCCCTCCCTTGAGAAGCTGTAGCATAGGATACAAAGAGCTGGTCAGTTTTTCTGAAAGTCTTAGTTTTATCCAAGTAGTAACAAAGCTGCCTGTGAATGTCCAAGGAATGCAGGAGTCTCTCACCTTTGTTCTGTGGGTTGGGGAAGAAGGTGGGTAGGTGAATGGTTTGATTTAAAGCTACACTGGAAACCACCTTAGGCATAAAGGAAGGATTAGTTCATAGAGAAACTCTGTCTTGATGAAAAATGAGGAAAGGTTCCACTGCCATTAGTGCCTGTAGTTCTGAGACTCTCCTAGCTGAAGTTATTGCCAGGAGCATGGCAGTCTTCCAAGATAGGAACTGAAGGTCTGCAGAGAAAGCTGGTTCAAAGGGAGGTAGCGTTAGTTTTTCCAGTACAAAGTTGAGGTCCCATGTTGGTGAAGGAGTTCTCCTAGGAGGTCTAATGTTTTTTGCCCCTCTGAGGAACTGCCTTAGAAGAGGATTTGAAAATAAAGGTGGATTTGTGTCGTAGTGAGCTGAAATAGCTGAAGCATGGATTTTAATTGAGGAAAAGGAAAGTCCTTTGTGCAACATCTCAGCTAAATACTGCAGAATGTGAGGCATGTGAGGTTGAGTTGTGTCTTGGCCTTTAGCTTGGTTCCAGGCACAAAACCTTTTCCATTTGTCCGAGTAAGCCTTCCTGGTGCTTGGCCTCCTGGCTTCCAGAATAACATCCAGAACTGCTTGTGAAAGAGGAGCTGGTTGGATGTTTAGTAGATTTGCCATGCAGCCAGATTTAAAGTTTTGAGCTGGCTGTGTAGAATCTGTTTGTTTTGTTGCATGAGCAAATGGGGTATTTGAGGCAATATCCATGGTGGGCTGTGAGCCATATTCTTCAATAGCGGGTACCAATGCTGGTGTGGCCAAGTCTGGGGCTATGAGAATCGGTCGTGGTTTCTCCTTTTTGACCTTCAAAAGAACCTTTGTGAGGAGAGGTAATGGAGGAAAGGCATATGCTGTCAGGTTTTTCCAACTGAAGGAGAGAGCATCCACTTTCCAAGCTTGATGATGGAATGTCCTTGTACAAAATTTTGTCAGTTGGTAGTTTTGAGGACTGGCAAACAGGTCTATGTTTGGAAGGCCCCATTTCTGAGTTATCATTGTAAATATTTGTGGGTCTAGTTTCCACTCGTGGGGATCTTTGATGTTTCTGCTTAGGTCGTCTGCCAATGTGTTCATCTGTCCTGGCAGGAACTGAGCTTGTAACTGGACTTGGTAGGCCAGAGCCGTGTTCCATAAGATCATTGCTTACCTGCAAAGAGGGTAAGAATGTGTGCCCCCTTGCTTGTTTATGTACCACATTACTGTGGTGTTGTCCGTCTTTATTGCAAGTTGTCCTGGATGTAGTAGATCCTTGAAGGCTGTCAGAGCTTTCTGTACAGCTAGCAACTCTTTTTGATTTATGTGCAGTTTTCTTTGTTCTGCAGTCCATAGGCCTTGAATGCATTGTCCTGCCATGTGCGCCCCCCAGGTGTAGTCTGAAGCATCTGTTGTGATAGTTTGCCTGGTTGGGGGCAAGGTGAAAGGCTGACCCTTGTTGAGGTGACATGCCTGTGACCACCATAGAAACTCCTGTTGAAGGAAGGGAATGAGAGATATCATTGTGTCCAAGCTGTGGCTGTGTTGAGACCATACGCTTTTTAGGTACCACTGTAATTTCCTCATATGCAGTTTTACAAATGGTATTATTAGTATGCAAGATGTCATGAAGCCCAAAGCCTGCAGAATTTTTCTTTGTTGCCATTATCTTGAAATATTGAGTCAGTTGTAGTTGCTTGTCTGGTGTTAGATAAGCCTTCTGGGCCGTTGTATCCAAGCTGGCACCCAGGAATGTCATTTTTTGTGAGGGTACTAGTTTTGACTTCTTTTCATTTACTGTGTACCCCACACAATTTAGTAGATGCTTCACAAAGGCCAGATGATGTAAGAGAATGTCTTTAATGTCTTTGCTTTCTGCTTGGATGAGGCAGTCGTCCAGGCATGGATATATTTGAATTCCTCTTTGTCTGCAGTATGCAATTACTGGTGCCAGGCATTCTGTGAAAACTCTGGGCGCAGTAGATAAGCCAAAGGGCAGTGCAGAGAATTGATAATGGGTTGAACCTACAATGAAACGGAGGTATCTTCTGCAACTTTGTCTGATAGGGACATGCAGGTATGCCTCCTTGAGGTCCAATGTTACTAGCCATGCTTCCTTGCCCAACATGGGAAGTAGCTGCTGTAGTGTTAGCATCTTGAATTTGGGAACTTGTAAGTAAGTGGTTAGAATTGAAAGGTCCAGAATTGGTCTCCAAGCATTGTCCTTTCTGGGTACTAGAAAGAGCCTTGAGTAAAATCCTTGGCCTTGCTCTCGAGTAGGTACCAGTTGAATGGCTCTCATGTCTATGAGAGCTGTAATTTGCTTTTGTGCCTCTGCCCATTGATTTTGTGGCAGGTTTGGCATTCCTCTTTTCATTGGCAAGGTGTGAAAGTGGAATCTGTATCCTCGTAAAATTATGTCTATGACCCATTTGTCCTTTGTGACCATGTGCCAGTTGTCTGCAAAAAGTGCGAGTTTTCCCCCCAAGGGGGCTGTCAAGCGAGTACTGCTTGGCCAGATGAGGTGCAAGTCATTGAGTTTGCTTTCTGGTGGGTTGAAACCTGTCTTCCCTTCTGTGTTGCATTGCCCCATTGGCGAGGTTTATACTGGGCTTGTGGTTGTCCTCTGCCCCTGGGGCGCCTGTATTTACCCCTCTGTGGTCTGTCAGTAGCTGGAAAGGACCAATTTTTTGTCGGCCAGTTTCTACTGAAGCGAGGGGGTTGTACTTGTAGGAAATCTTTAACTGTCTGCATTGATTTTGCCTTATCTTCTATTTTCTTTAAAACTTCTTCTGCTTTAACTCCAAAAAGAACACCCTGCTGTAAGTGAGCATCTAGTAGTTTTGCTTTAACATGATCAGACAGAGTTTGTTCCTTTAACCAAGCATGCCTACGTATAACCAATCCAGTGACAGCTGCTCTGCAGGAGGCCTCCAAAGAATCAAACCCACATTGTAAGGTATGTTTGCCCACCAGTTCAGTGGCATGCAACAAATCCTGTACTTCTTTCAATTCAGATTGTTGGGGTAGGGAGGTTATCCTTTGCTTTAACTGAGAGATTAGAAATTGCTGATACTTAAGCATATGAAATTGATAATTTAGTTCCCTCATAGCTAATGTGGCTGAGGTGTAAATCTTTTTCCCCCACCTGTCCAGTGCTCTGGAATCCCTCTCAGAAGGTACTGGGTTTTTAGCCATAGAAGCCTTAGCCCCCTTGGGACCCTAGGAGAGAGAGTCTCTGGGTCAGCTACTGGACTTTTGTAAAGAAATTTGTGGGAATCAGGTACTCTGTAGTATCTGTCAGGCTTTGCAGGAGCAGGAGGAAGAGAGTCTGGGTTGAAAGTGGATTCTAAATAGACATCATCCACAATGTCCAACACAGGTGGGATGGCTAGAGGTCTGTGTTGGGGGAGTAAGAGAAACTCTCTGAGCCTTTTCTTGGAATCAGAGTAGTCCTGACCTTCCCAGTGAAAATGTTCCCTCATAGTGTGTAAGGTTTCCCCAAAGCAGTAGTCCTCAGGAGGAGAAGCTGAGGGAATAGAGTCCTCAGCATCAGAATCTTCATAAGGAGAGTAGGAATAATCTTGGTCCTCAGAGGAATCCGAAGAAATGGACAGTTGCTCAGAGGAAGCAGAGTCTTCCTCTTATCTAAGCCTTTTGTCAGGGGGGGCTGTGAACCCCTGATAAGAGAAATCAAATCTTAAGCCATTTTGAGCATCTGTTTCTTAGGCATAGGGCCTTGAACAGGAGACTGAAGTGCAGTCTTTTTAGATTTAGGAGTCGTCTTAGACTTAGAAAACGTTGTAATGGTGAGAGTCGTCGGTCTGAAAATGCCTTCAGAAACCGAAGGCGCTTCTGTAGCACCGACGTCTTTAGAAGCTAAGTCGTCGGAAGGGCCTGAAGTTAAAGGCTGTGTCGGCCTAGTACATTCTGTCAAAATATCCGTAGCGGTCTCGGGTTCCCGATCTGCGGTAGTCAGGGGCTGCGTCACAGCCTCACTGAGAACCGAAGTACTGGAGACCGGATCAACCGAGGCCACGGAATCTAGCTTAGGCCTGGGCTGTCTGTCCTTATCCCTGCGTTTTCTGTGCACGTCGATAGCTCCGACGGCATGTTATAGTTAAATTTTCTACCAAAATAGTGTAGTGCAAAATCAAATCGCCTTTTAATAGTACGCTTATTAAACCTAGCACAAAACCGTCAAGAAGTGACGTCGTGATCAGGGCCTAGGCAAGGTATGCAGTAAGAATGAAAATCCTTATGAGGTATTTGCTTCCCACAAGAAATGCAATTGTTAACTTTTTCTGACATCGGTCTGAGGCAAGAACAGTTTCTCCAATGGGGTACTTAGCTTTATAGAAGACTTCGGTCTGAAATTCGAATTCGACAATCTCAGGAGTCGGCCGACCAGCACTTGCGAACTGCTTCTGCTTCGGGCACCGTGCGGCAAGAAAGACTTGCAATATATGTATACACCCCTAGCGCACTGACGTCAGGGATGAGGTGACAGCAACCGACGTCGGACCAAGACTTTGGAATTCCGGCCGACTGCGGGACCGCCTGACGACAGGATAACCCAAGTGTGATGACTGCAGCAGGGTAACACGATGAACATCACCAATTCCTCCTTGGAGGGGGTATCAGAAGACAAAAACACCTGTTTTAAAAGTTGTAGAATGTCTCCAAATGAGACATCTTCAGTTGGAGATCTGGTGGACCCCTTCCTTTCATCGTAATCTGGGTCTTTAATGAGAAATTCCTGAGGGGAATCCAGTTGTCTCCTTTTACATGTCCTTTTCCGAGTTACCTCCTCAGTGGGGTGGTTTGCAGAAGTATCAGAAGAGATGAGGATTTCCTGAAGGACCAACTGGAGACCAGACCGGGCTGGCTGTCTCATTGGATGAATGAGGCTCAGTGCAGAGAGCTGAAAGAGGTAAAGCTATCTCATCCCAGGGGGGCAGAGATGTCCTTGCTCTAGCTAAAGAAAAGACCCTCTCCACAACCTCAAAGGCAGAGTGCCTGGGGGGGACCGGAACCTGACAGCAAATGAGCTGATAATTCCTGAACTGCTGGCTCCTGCCACCTCACAAGCACTCCTCCCAAGGAAAGAGTCGGACCTGAGCTGTCCAGAACTGATGCCCTGAGAGACACAGATGGCTTCAATGTTTCTGAAGTCTATCCCAGTTCCCCCCCCCCCCCTCAGATCTGATGCCAATGTTTCAGCTCCAAGAGTTCTCCAGCACCAAAAGACTTGGGGCTGGGTGGTTCATGGAAGTTACCGAAGTTGAAGAACAGACCACCTTTGAATATGTTCTGGATACCACTAGGGGTCTTGGATTCAAAGGCTCTGAAACAGTAGGCTAGATCAGAGGAGCGACCAAGAGGGAAGTAGGCAAAGATCAACTTGTGGATCAGGTGCTAGTCGGAGACAGGAGCACCCTCATCTGGATCTGAGCTCTGAGAAACTTTTCATCATCCTATCCACATCAGCCTCGGATAAGCTTCTGGAAGACCTGAGAAAAGATGTGGAGGATGGAGGTCTTGAATGGCTGTGGGAGGATTCCTTCAAGAAAGGTACAGGGAGCTGAGAAGTGACTGGATCTGATAGGAGTGGAGGTGCTTGGATCTGGGGTGATTTCGTTTCAGAAGCAATCGGATCCAAGATGGACGAATCAGAGTTTTTTAGACACCTTAGTTAGTAACTCCGATGAAGGAGCCAATGAGGATGTGCGATCCGGTGACCTCTTGTGCAAATCTTTATTCTTGGAAGCACAATCTGGCTTCCCCTTGTTTAGTTTCTTACAGGGAATTTAAGACCAGCAAGAGACGCAGGAGTAGTAGTAGGGAGAAGGCCCTTCAACATCAGTTTGTTTCTTCAATCAGTAAGAGCTCTGAAATTGAACTCAGAGCAGATAGAGCATCCATGTCTAAATGAGTGGGTCCCAAACAATATACGCATCCCTGTCAGCATCAGAGTTAGAGATTTCATGCCCACAGGTGAATTTTTTAAAACCAGTAGGCTTGCCATCCATACTAGTTTAGCTAACTCCACAAAAAATGAAAACTATTAAATGAGAAACTAAAAGTTATTTTTATTATTATTACTGTTTTTTTTTTAAGAAAAAGAAAGCAGGGAAAAACCAATGGAACAGCTACCAACAATGGTAGTGTATGGAATACTCTAAAGAGTAAGAAAAATGTTTTAGAATAACAGCATACCAATAGTGGTACTGTGAAGTACCACCAATAAAAATGGTAGCAGCTAAAAGGAGAAAACAGCTAGAGAAACTAGCAAGAAGGCAAAGAAGGTAGGAATAAAGGTATTTTTTAAAGGTAAACTCATAACTATTTTGAAAAATAACTCCCAAGGTTTGAGAGTGACAGGATCCACAAATGAAGCTGAAAGACAGCAAATGAGATCCGAGGTATGTTAAGTTGGTGAGGCATTATGGGTACAGGGTGGAGCTCAAGAGTTCTGGATCTGAGGATCTGGCAGAAATGGACAAGTCAGATCCAAGTCTTGCATCCTAACCCCATCAGTAGAGGAAATGAATGAAAAGGACAACATCAGATTTATACTTTCTTGCCAGAGTAAAATCCCCATGGCATATTCAAATAACATAATTCATGGTAAAATCACGATCTGATGTTAAAAACACACAGAGCAGACTCATACATATGTTAAATTTATAAAGAGGTAAATAGGTACGTAAAAGGCTAGCTGCCCTTGAAGGCTATTTTAATTCTAGTCAATTTACCTTTTTGTATTCAAATTAATCCATCTCAAATTTGTTAGAGATTGGCCTTACCCATCCCATGGTCGATAATTATACATTAATGATAACAAGAATAACCGGGATCATGCAATAGATAATTTGAGGGGACCCATGTACAGGATAAAGCATTTAGGAGCTGTCTCTGTCCATTAGTAGTGCAGGGGCAGTTCTAGGGTAAATACTGTTTACTCTCCATAGATCCAAGTTGCACTTGAATATGGACAGGGATGAATTTTGTTTTATGTGGATGGCAAGTCTGTTCCACAATAGTGGTAACCTCAGAGATGTACCTGTCTCGCCAAACCATACTGTTGATGATGCAGAAGCGGTTTAGATCCCCAGACCAAGTATTGCTGATGCCATTTGACATGCTGGTGTTCAGTAAATCCATAGTATTAGGCTGGAGGATACCTTGTATGCCAGACATAGGTCACCTCTTAGCAGTCAGTAGGATAGAGAGTATATGAGTCAGTCCATTTAGAACATGTTTGGGCCTTGTATCTTTTTAGTAAGGTATCTCTGTGGGCATTCCAGTTGTTGCATATGTCTGTACAGAGATGTGCCAAAGGGGGCATTATATTTAATGATTAACCTAATGAGGGCTGAGTAAAGGGAGACAATGACATCTCTAGCTCTAGATACAATCCCTTTGTTTATATGCTGTGCAATACAGAAAGAGTTTCTTATAACAATAGAAACATGTTGGTCACAAGTTGGGTAAGTGTTTACACAAGTTCCCAAATTCTAAACAGCTGGGTAAACTCTTATGGGCATATTGTTAATGTGGCAGTTCTCTGGAAGAGATGACTTCTCAAATGATACAATAATGCATTTTATGGCATTTAGTTTCAGTTCATGATTTTGGCACCAGTAATTTATTTGGGACAAACCTTCCTGCAGGATGGCTAAGTTGTTTGGGGATTCAATGACTGCTCCTAGCTTGCACTCATCTGCAAACATAGTCAGCCAGAGACCTTTGGTATTGGTTTTTACTTCAGAAAAGTGGATGCCAAACAGGAGATGTCCCAGCACAGAACCCTGGGTGACTCTACTGTTGACTAGTCTCTTTGTAGAGGTAACTTCACCAATTCTGATTTCCTACATCCTGTGTTTGAGCCAGTTGGCAATCCAGTGGGTAACATGGGGGTTTATTTCCAGTTTATTTAGCCTTTCTACTATGCCTGAGTGAGAAACTATGTCAAAAGCTTTGGCAAAGTTGAGGTATGTGGTGTGCACTGTTTGCCTTCATCCATTTCCTTGATGATCTTTTCAAAAAAAATTTACCAGGTGGAGTTAGCATGACCTGCCCTTGACGAATCCAAACTAAGGTGGGTCCAGTGTTTGGAGGTTCCCTATGTTCTGACTAATTAGTTCCATGATAAGTCTTTCCATGGTTTTGCATATGAGGCTGCTCAGACTTATGGGTCTGCAATTCCTTGGGTCTGTGGAAGGTCCTCCCTTATGTAGGGGAATTAATGTAGCTCTTCTCCATTTGCATGGCACAAAATCTGTATGGAGGCTGAGACTTAACAGTGTTGTTAGGGGGTGTGGCTAAATGGTGCTTCATGCTATTTAAGATGCATCCAAGGATAGTGTCAGGTCCAATCAATGCAGTACTTTCAGCTTTCGATAGCACTTTTAGGACTTGGTCTTGCATGATAGCTGGAGGTGGGAGGGGTAAAGTTAGAGGTAAATTTATTGGCCAGTAGACTCATTATATCCGCGGTGGTGCAGCAGTAGCATTGTTACCTCACAGCAAGAGGTTCTCCTGTTTGATTCTCGGCTGGAGTGCCTTCTGTGTGGAGTCTACATGTCCTCCCCGCGGTCGAGTGGCCTCCCAAAGACATGCGTGAATGGGCATGCCCTCGCTGAAGATTGGGCGTCGGGCTGGCAACTCGGCACCATAAAAATCGACTGCCAATCATTAGCGGACCGGAGTTCTGCTGTGGCGATCGACCCCTAACCGGGAAAAGCCAAAAAGACAAACAAAGGCTCATTATATCTTCAACCTCAGTGTAGATGACTTTGTTCACAATCAACACAGTGCACTGCTGCATTGTGCTTTTGAGATTATAAACACAACTAAAAAATAAAATAAAATAAATGCCTTTTAATTTTTTTTTTTTTGGCTTAGGTAGCTATTTTAGCCTCTAACTTGGCTTTGGTGTGTTTTATTTTAATAAACTCCCAAATTGCTTGTTTATTTCAGTGACAAGGGCTCTACTAATCTGGGACTCTTATTTTTGGTCAAAATTGTTCTACAGGGTATAGCTGCATCTATGCAGTGGTTCACATGCCAATATGGTGTGGTTGTGTACGTTTCTGTTGAAAAAATAAATAAATGCTTAAATCCAAGTTCTGCAATGTTTTCCTGTCAAAAGATGTCTAACAGCACACACACACACTGCACTTCTAAAAGAAATACTGAAAGTTTCCTCAGAAACAGTAAAAACAAGCATTTGCCAAAGACAGAAGCCAAATAAATTATTTTCATTCCAAAACAGGAATGAATGCAAACACTGAGAGAAGTACTATAAAAATAGAATGACAATAAATCTAGTGGCCAGGGGTAAAGTCTCTCTTTACCCCTGGCTAACCCCTCCCCTCCTAACCTCTCCTCTCCTAACCCCACTCTTAACTATTAATTTGTTTCTCATAACAAATTATCTCCACCAGCTATTACATTACGTACACTTTTCTCTTTAACTAAGCTGTTTCTAATAAACCTTCTGTGGAGCTTTTCTCCCCGGGCCTCCACTGAAAATGGGCTCCCCAGCCCAGTGGACCTCCCCGGTCACCAAACTGAATAAATAAAAGAAATAGTACTAAAATGAAAGGAAGTGGGGTAAGCAAATGGAGCTTATCTGAGCAGCAAGATGGAAAAAAAATCAGCACTGAATCATGTGACGAGTCAGCAGACTTTTTTCTTTCGACAGCAGAAAAAGAGTGAACACAGACTTCTGTCACAGCTGAAGGTGTTCCTCTCAGGAGTTGCTTAGCCAATCAGCTATTCACAGAAAGAGACAGGGGTGGCATGAGCCAGACCTGTTGAAAGTTGAGCAGTACTGTGTTACCTTTTTCATATAACCCAAAATGCCATCACTGCAACCTTTACTGCAACCGTGACCATGACTGTACTGGAAATTCTTTAATGTCTGTCAGTTATAAAAGAGACCAGAACTGATAATGACTGGCTACTCAGATAGAAACAAAAAATCTCACTGACCACATGGCAATTTTGATGTGTAGGTAAGCATACTGGAGGTCCAAGCAGCTCACCCAAGAAGTGCATCTAATCTCCTTTGGATTGACAAGAAGACATAACTGCACTGTGACCACCTGGAAATTTTGCTTTGGAACTAACTGATTTAGGCCACTTAAATTTAGTATGATCATTGGGTCCTTGGATGTTTTTAGTACTAAACAGAACCTGGAGTAGAATCCAGGCCCTCTCTGGTCTGGTAGGACCTTTACAAACCTCACTGTGAGGCTATCTGACCTCCAAGAAGTGCCTCCTCCTTCTGGAGGGAGGGATTGGGAAGGGAGAACAGCTTGGGGGAAAGAAGATTATACAGCCTCTAGATATTATAATCTGGCAGGTGGATGGGAGTGATGTGACCTGACTGCTATCACGATCTAGTCTACTGCACAGAAATCTGGCTAGCAAAATCAGACCCAATACTAAACCCAAAAAAGACAAAACTTCTTGTTTTCACTCCTACGTCTTGTGCCAAATGCAAAATTCAAATCACTTCTGCAAATTACACAAATGTTGAAATAGTCTCCAATAGTAAATTATTAGTAATACTACATTACTAAATTATTAACAATACTTATAGCATATGATACCACAACATTCATCCTCCACATCCAAGAAGCAATAAAAAAATAAACGCATCACAAGTTAGGACTGATATTCAGAGCCAAACAATATTGAACTGGCAGCTGGATAACATTAGCATCAGCCTATCTGCTGCCTACACTTCTCTGTACCTCTGCTATTTTCATCAACCTCCAGTCCACTCTGACAACTACGTGTTCTGTTGTTATGCAAGTCATACTATTACTTCTAATGGAACTTTTCTCCATGGGCCTCTGCTGAAAAGGGGCTTCTTTGTCCAGTCAGACTTTCCTTGTAAACAAACGGGAATAAATAAATACTGAGTAAATGGTAATGGCCTGTGTGAGTCTGCTGCTGCCTCCCACCATAAGTGGGACCATGCAACCCCTGGTTAAGAGAACTCCAGCTATTGGGATGGCTTGCGTCACAAAGAATGTCACCACCATGGTCATACTGTTTTCCTCTAGGCTGCTGATCGTAGTACTGCTAGCCATGTCTTTACCATTTCTGATGCAGTCTCTTCTGCATCCTGGAAAATGGGTGAAGTTAATATCACAAGCTGCAAGGGTTCTGCCCTCATTCACATTCCTCCAACTTAACCTTAACCTGCAGTTTAAAAAGATGACTGCTACTGAATGGGGCCTTATGGAAGAATATTTTGGAAATATGCTGAAAATCTGTGAGGCAGAGCCAGGCATGGTGGCATCTTCAAGCTAGTATCTGTTACCCTATTTACAAATGTTGTACTGCATGTTTTGAAATGGTCAAAACATGACAGCCTAAGCTGTAAAGTCATTTCCAAGGTCAGCAGGGGCCATCTTTTCCGGCCAGCAAGCCATCCCAAGTACAATAAAGTACTGGCATCTAAACCTACTTATCCGATAGCCAAGTGTCCATAAGGAGAAACTAGAGTACACACAAACTAGCTTACCAAAATAGGCCAAATCCCTTGATTTCTTATCTGAGGGATGGATCACAGGGGCTCTGAGGGGATAAGAGCACTCCTATTTCTTTAGAGGTAAAATCACTGGTCCTTTCCATAAGTCTGAAGCAACAGCACCCACTATGCTGTTTATGAATGTGAATCACCCGTGGAGATGACATAAGAGACAAAATAATCCTCCTGCAAGACCTGTTCAAAGGCTGACGGCGTGTGAAAGGGCCAGCCCTTTTTTTTACTGGATCATTAAGAATATCTGTCTGAAATTTCGGTCATCAGGGTGGTACCTGGGGCTTGTCTTCACAGGCAGTTTCAGTGTCTGGATCACAGAAGTTAAAGGGGGGGGGCACCTCCTTAGTGGGCAAACGTCTGAGGAAGATGATGCAGAAACAGAAACAAGCTTGGACTCACAGTGGTGAACATGCAGGAGATCTTCATCCTATTCTCTACCCCTGCAACGAGGTTCTCAAAGATGCAGGCTTTTGTTGGGTAGAAACTCTGCAAGATCTTTGGGAGGATTCTGAAATGCTAGTTGCAGCAGTGAAGCATAAAACCAACACCTGTGGTGACCCAGAATCACCAACTGCTGACCTGCACTTAAACCAGCAAGGAAGCAACATCAAACTCCAGTACCAAGAATACTAGAGCTGCTGTCAATGCCAACCCTACTGAAAACACTATTACTGATCCTAGCATTGCGATCCAACCCCCAGGATCATTCATCCCAGAAGTGACAGGCACAGGTGACAATGCTGATCCAGAAATATCCATCCTGGTCAGTATGGGACCTGCAGTAGCTGGGCAGCCTTGATCTTCTACAGTACAAAACAGGAGCTGATGAAAAGACAGGTAAATCAGGCTGGAAAGCAGCATCCCTCTGTGGCCGTTCTATAGGAGACAGGGAAGGGAACTGGAGGAGGCCCAAATTCATCTGGTCTTGAAGTATGACCCTGGAGAGCTTCTTAAAGCCCATGTCAATGACAGACCTGAAAGATGAAGCAGACCTAACAAAAGGAGTTTAGAGTAATCAGTAAAACTGCTTTCCATGTTAAGAACCTCATGTTAACCAGGTCAGCTGGTTCAAATGGAGCAAGTTTTAGCTATTCTAACACAAAATTAAGATCCCAAGGAGGGGTTACTGGTTTACTTGGAGAACAACATATGCAAACCTCCTTTCAAAAAACATTTTCGCATGCGAAAGCATGGAAAGCGGAGGATCCATGGGTAGACATGCTGAAGTAGCCAATAAACGAACTTTGATGGAGGAATAAGAAAGGGTATAAGGATAGTAACTCACACAAATATAGTAAAACCAGAGAACAACTAGCTTTGAATGGGTGCTGGTTATTTTACTGGCATCAACTAGAAAACCTTTTTGCATTTACTAATATATAACTTTTTAGTAGCAGGCTTCTTGCCTCCATTAGTACCTGCTGCATGTCCTTAGCAAACAGTTGCCTAAAGGAAATCAAGACCCTAGCAAAAAGGCAGTCAAATGAAGCTGAAGGTGCATCAAATACCCCTGTTTTTTTTAGTGCAGATCAACTCTGTGAGGAAGCTTGTGTTAACTGTCCCTGGCCATTTCCAAAAGAAGGGAGAACCACGGCTGCCTGGGCCAGAGAGGAATCACCACAATGCTCTTGGTGAATTCCTTCTGAATCTTTAGGAGTGCCCTGGATATCACTGGAAAAGGTGGAAAAGCATACATGAATATTCCTGTCCAAGGAAATGAAATGACATCCATCTTCCAGGCCTTCTTGCATGGAATCATTGGTGAATCTTGTAAGTTGATTGCTCAGAGAGGAGGTATATGGGTATACATGAGGAACTCCCCACAGATGGATCAAATCTTGGAAGACAACCCACATCTAGTCATCATTTGTGAGGGTGTGCCCTTGTCCTGCTCAGTTTGTCTGCCAAACAGCTTTGGTCTGACAGAATGAAAGAAGCCTGTATAGGGACACTGTGCTGTGAACTTATATTCTAAGCTAACATTGCTAGGCTGGAGAGGGGATACAACCTGATTCTTTTTACTTGCTGATGTACCATATTATCGTCTATAACAACTTGAAGAGGTCCCGGAAATCAAAGGATGACTGCGGGAGTTGGGTGGTTTGATCAGGGCAAGCATCTCTTTTATATTTAATCTGCATTTGTCTGCCCTTGGTGTCCCACCCACCTTGCACTCCTGAAACCGCACCCAAAGTAGAGTCTGAGGAATCTGTGGCGACTGACTGCTCTGGAACAAAGAAGGAGAACGGGATAACTGGATTTTAAGATATTTGCTGTCTCCAGCAAGTGTCTTCTCTTATGACAAACCCCAGAACTGGGACTTGAAAAAATAAAGGATGTTGGTGCTGGGACCAAAGAGACTTCAGATACCACTGCATCTTTCTGAAGTGCAGTCTTGCCAGGGGTGATCATGAGAATCACAGATGCCATGAGACCTACAATACTGAGGTATTCACTTGCAGTGACTAAAGTCTGAGTGGAAATCCTCAGAAAGGGTAAGGCAGAGAACCGATAATGTGATCAAGACACACAAAACATTATGAAATTGATGTGATAAGTATCTTTTAAATCTAGTGTTAACAGGAAATGTGAAAGAGGAAGAAGAGGTAACATGTTGTGAAGTGACATTATTTTGAATTTCGGCACCATCATAAACAGGTTTAAGAAAGAAAGAAAGACCCAGAACTTGTCTTCAAGCATTTTCTTTCTTTGCTACTTAAACTAAATATATCCTTGAATAAAAACCTTTCCACACCTGGGAAGGAGGAACTGGTTCTATCACACCCTGGGGCAGCATGTGATGAAGGACTGGTGGAAATAAAAGAGTTGGGTCTGGTGGATGAGGAATCACTACCTGGAAAAGAGTAATTTCCTCCCACTGCTATCTGTAACCTTGCTGAACGATCTTCAGAACTCATTTGTCTGAAACTATCTTTTCCAAGGAGAACAGAACACAAATACCAACCTTTTCTGGTAAAGTAGTCCCAGTAAAGAAAACCAAAAAATAATCCAGCAAGGCAGAGGGACTCCAAAATGGCCAGTTTCAATAAAAAACTTTTATTGTCGACACCAGAAGCAATTTCACATACTAAGCTGCTTCCTCAGGTAATGTCTATCCAACCAAAAAACTCCGTTTAAATGCCATATACTGCCTCCCTTGGTTAATCATGCAACATCAAGGCACTCAAATTATTTAAACAGTCTCATAAAAGCATATGCATAACACTTAAAAACAGAATTCATAATAAATTCATAAAAATGCATATGTAACACACACACACACACATATATATATATATATAACATAAAAATACAATAATACAAAGGCAAAAAACATTCAACGTCTTAAATTCCTAGATTTCAGCTTAGGTTTTATAGGAACCACATCATTGAGTCCATGCCCACTATCACCTCTCAGTTTAATGATCCACTTAGACTCAAGCTGGTCAGTACTAATCCTGATGTCACCTCCTCTTAGCATCTCATGCACCCTCCCTATAACCAAAAACTTAAAAGTATGCTCAGCACCACTGGTAATGACATGTTTTGCAAGGGCATTAGTTTTATTCCCTTTGCTAATATGATACAGACGTTCCTTTAAGAGTTCTATCCATCTTCCCTACGTAAAATTTTGAACACAATAAACACCTCTTGTTAAATTTGGTCGACTTCTCTGAGACAATCATCAAGGCCATAGACGAGGGAAGACGGTTGACATTGCCTACCTTGACCTGGCCAAGGCCTTCGATACTATTCCTCATGCAGGTACAATAGATAAACTCTCTCAACTAGGCATCAATCCATATGTTACTACATGGGTAGCAAACTGGCTTACTGACAGAACCCACCTAGTCAAAATAGGGGAAGCCACCTCAAGTAGACCCGTACCAAGCAGTGTAGCCCAGGGATCAGTCTTGGGGCCTCTGCTGTTTGGGATATACTTCTCAGAGGCGCAGGCCAAACATATTGGGCTATGGCTGACCAAGTTTGCAGATGAATGCAAGGTGGGTGCTGTCATCAATTCCTCTAGTGATGTGGACATTCTCCAAGAGGGTCTTACTCAAAGAAATGACTGGTGCCAGAAACATGACCTCAAACTGAATGCCAAAAAATGCATCATCATCATCCCTTTTGGGGAGAATGACGTCCCCACAAATTATCACATTGATAATAAGGCACTAAGCACGCAGTCAGTTGTGAGGGATTTGGGAACCCAGGTTAATAGCAAACTGACTTTTGACCACCATATTACCTCCGTTGTATGGAAAGCTTTCTACATGAGCCAACCTCATTAGTAAGGGTATCTCATCCAGGACAAAGTGGTCATAACATCCCTGTATTCTTCCCTTATAAGACCGAATATTGAATACAATGCCCCTTTTGGCATGTACCTCACAAAGAACATGCAGCAGCTGGAGAGACCACAAAGATTCCTCATCTGGAGAATCCAGGGCTTCAAACATCTACCCTACACAGACAGGCTAAAAACCCTGTCCCTCTACTCAGTCTCCTACAGACTCCTCAGAGGTGACCTCTGCCAAACAAAGCAATCTCCGACCCCGCCCTGATGGGACTGCTGCATATCTGCAAGTCAAGCTCCACTCAAGTAACCCACACGCGAGACCTCAACCTGGTCTGTGACATCAATAGGACTTGTTGGCGGGACAGATTTGTGTTGCAGAGACTCCGCCTTTTGTGGAATAGAGTCCCTCTCCACATAAAGCAGAGTACCTTTTTAAGAGCAACCTGGATAACTGGAAGGGGAACAGAAAATACATCCCAGGGATTCCACCTATGTCCCTCCTAGACAGTGGCATAGGGTGCTGACTTGTTGGAACATGGGCTAAATTCTTGGCTAGGCTTGCAATGGCCTCAGGGCCAATAGCCTAGTAACTTCCTATGATCCTATGAACAAATTTTAACATACAAGTCTGACAATTCTAAAGTCTGAAAATCAAAGTTGCAGAAACATACACTTTTTTTCCTCCATACTTACCAATAATCTTCTCATCCACATCATAAAGACTATGATTGGAATTAACTAAATATTTAGCAGCTGTAGGATTAAACAAAGCTAAAGCTGTTGCATCAGGTTTTGGAACAATGTATAAAACTTCAAGACTGATGATCTTTATATAGCCTATCTGACTTTTTAATGGTAGTTTTCCTGACAGTCAGCCAGTTGCAGGCAGTGGCACAACTGGAGGAATGGGTGAAGGTTCTGAAAATTCTTTTTGCAACAGCTCACAGTATTTTCTAAGGAAATGGGAAACCTCAGTATTCTCCCACTGCAAACACTGACACATTCTGGAAGCAAGTCTCAACGAAGAGACCCACCCCCCCCCCCTCCAAGGGAGAATCAGACATTGAGCATTCCTCTAAGCTGGAGTCAGAAATCTGGGAAGAAAACCCTGTTATCTGTCCCTTCATCTTCCTGTCCAGATTTAGAATCTTGAATTTCTTCAGGAAAATTATCATCTCAGAGCTCATTAATCTAGTCAATGAAAATCTCTTAACCCTGGATCCTTGTCAATTTGGCTTTGCCAAAGGAAGGTCTTAGCTCTTTAACCTTATTAATTTCATTTAAAAGTAATAAAAGCAGTGGATAGTGGTTACACAGTGCATACAGCATATCCGGACCTGGCAAAAGACATTGACACTATTCTCCATGCAAGCATTACTGACAGACTTGCAGATCTGAACATAAATTATTTGTTGTTCAGTTGATTAGCTAAATGGTTGTCTGACAGAACCCATGTGGTTAGAGTCGCAGGTGCTATTTCTGAAAGAAAATGGTTAACAGTGGTGTACCACAGGGCTCAGTGTTCGGCCCCTTGTTATTTGGCATCTATTTTTCAGACCTTCGGGCCAGCACTCCTGGCCTATGATTATCTAAATTTCCAGACTGTAACTTAGGTGTTATTAGTCGATCTTCCACTGACTCACAGTTACTCCAACATTGGTTTTAGACCATGTTAACAACTTGCAAAAGGACAATGGCTCAAATTCAATGTGAAAAAATGTGCCATAGTTCACTTTAGAAAACAACACATTTTCACAAAGTATACAGGTGGCACACTACTCTAGTCAGACACTGTCATAAGGGATCTAGTCACTCTTATTGATAATAGTCTGTGGAGACCATCATGTCTCCACAGTAGTTTGAAAAGCCTTCTATCAGGCTCATCTAATTTCCAAAGGCATCTTTACTCGATCCAACAAAGTCATGATTCCCGTTTAGTCATATCTCATCAGACCAGTTATTGAATAGAATGCACCTTTTGGAATATATTTATTTAAACATATCCCCCAACTTAAACGCTTTCAGCTTCAACAACACTGTAAGCAAAAAGTACAATGGATCCACCAGTAAGTGCCCCTCACCACAAACTTGCAAAAGCAATATAAAAGCAGCTAAATGAATAAAAAATCCTTCACTTCAAAAGGTTGTCACGAACTAAACAGTTTATTCACATCCAAATGAAAACTTTGTGGAAAAACAGATCCAAAATGCACATACGAAACATCTGATAAAACCATGAGTTAAGTGCTTTCACCCAAGAAAAATGGGCTTCCTCAGAACTACTACCACCATTTAATTGACTCATTAAATAAACTTTTTGGCGCCAAAAAGTTTGAATTTTTATGTATCCATTTAAAGCAACAGTAACATATATATATGTGTGTGTCAGTTCACTTCCTTGTTGTATATTAATATTATCTCTTGTCCATCTCATCATCTCAAATGATCTGAAAGATTTCATAAAACATCTTTAAAATAAAATATAATATATCATGAATTGAGTATATGCACTTCTTATAGTTATTTCAATAAACAATTCTAAACACATCGCTCCCGCAATTGCGCCAGAGCGTATGCGAAAATACCCAATAGTAAAAAATAACTGATCAGCTGTCAAATCTTCATACTACAAGTAAAATACATCAAAATGTATGAAAAACATATTCAAGCAGAGTATCTAACCTACTATATGCATGTCTTATAAAATCTTACTGTATATGAAATATATAACAATTTACTATGGGATATAATAACGTCGATGAAAATAAACATGGTAATAATAAATATTGAACATAATAAAAAAATAATAAAAAATATGGATAAAAATGGGTAAAAAAGTGAGCTAAAGATGGACAAAATGTCGTGTATTGACAGGGCTATATATATATATATATATATATATATATATATATATATATATACCAAATATATCCTGTAACATACATTCCTGTGTTCATGTATTCTCCAAAATGGGTTTTATTGGAATATGGTCGTTCAATCCAGGTGGTATAGTGGCATCTAAATATATTTGCCATCATACTTCCTTATAACTTAATACCTTTTTAATGTCACCCCCCCAGGATTTGTTTTGATGACCTCCAAAATGGCAAATTTGAATTGATGTGTGTTATCACTTTTCTCAATATGTCTATATAACGCGTTGGTGTTATCTTTGGTTCTGATACTGTATATGTGGTCATATATTCTCTTCTTAAAACATCTTTCAGTTTTACCTACATAATAGCTAGCACATATATTGCACTTAGCAAGATATACCACCATTTTAGTGTTACAATTCCCTCCTTTAAATCTCACCATTATATTGTGTCCATTTTCTAACTGTAGTTTATCCTTTTCCAGTATGTAGCTGCATTGACTGCAAGCCCCACATTTCTTACTATATGTGCTATTGTTCCTCTTGTTAATCTTAATTGTTCCATGATATCGTTCTACATATTGTTTTATATTTTGTCCCATTTTATAAATGAAGTTAGGTTTGTTACCCATAAGTTCTATCAAGTCACTATCCCCCATAATTAGATACCAGTATTTATTCATTAAATTTTTTAGCTCATCTGCTGCTAAATTAAATTCTATAATACAATATCTCTGAAAGGGACCTGTAATATTATTACTTTCATCCTGTGCAGCTAACTTCTTTTTGGACAAATTCGTTGTTCCTGTTCTTAATAACGGTTGAAATATTTTGTCCCTTTCCTGTATAATGTATTGTGTCACATTAGTCAGCATATCTATAGGATATCGTCTTTGTAAGAATAATTTAGTAATAAAAGTTATTTCTTCTATCATATTCAGAGATCATTCATGCAGCTCTTATACATTGCCCTTTAAACACATTGTATTTAACATTGTTTGGGTGACAGCTGCTATACTCTACATAATTATTAGAGAAAGTACTTTTTCAATGTATCTTGCATTTGATTATCCCTCCTTGTTGGTAAATATAAGTGTCTAAGTATGCTACACCTTCAAGGCTATATGTATGAGTAAATTTTAAATATTCATTACTACTATTAATGAAGGAGATGAAAGACTGTAAAGAATTCAAATCTCCTTTCCAGAGGATGTATATATCATCCAGGAATCTGGAGTAATGTTTAATACATTTGTAATGCATACTAGGAAACAATATAGTATTTTCCCATTCTAGCATGACTAGGTTAGCATAAATAGAGGCACATGCTGCCCCCATAGCTACACCCCTAGTCTGCTTAAAGAACTCTCCTTCAAAGTAAATAAAATTATTATCTAGTACAATAGACATCATCTCCGTGATAAGACAAATTTCATCCCATTCAAATTTACTATATTTAATAATACTGTTAGAAAATGCTTCAAGCCCTTCGTCTCTGGGAATACATGAAAAGAGGTCAACCACATTAATGGTGACAAAAATGATATTTTCTTTCCAAAAATCTGTCGGATAATTTCCTAAGAATTCCCACGAGTCTTTGACCATATGTGGCACAATATTATAAATGTATTTTAACTTGGTATCTATTTATTTACCAATGGGGAAAGTCTTAGATTTGCTTCCAGAGATGATAGGTCGAAAAGGTGGGTTAGAGGTGTCTTTACGTATCTTGGGTATGCCTACCAGGGTAGCTAATTGAGGATATTTAACTGATAGAAAATTAAATAATCCACTAGTAATTCTTCCATCAATCAAGTATTCGTTCAAATAAGAATCAATTCTTTGGTATATTATATATAGTATATTAATCTCATTAATTGATTTTGTTTCATAATTACCCGAATAATGTAAGATATCGTACATCTTTTTTTTATATATCCCCCAACTTGACAGACACACTGGCATGATAGATTCATATCCCAATATATCCCCAGCCTCTGAAAGTGGCTGGTATAAGGGGATTGAGAGGTTGGTATAACGCTTTAACTATTTACCTCACAGACCCAGAGTGCAGGATTTGATTCTCATAAAAGAGAAGTAGGCTTAAATGGCTCAAAAGGGCAGCTAGCCTAGTACTTGACTATGAACCTATGAAAATAGAGATCATTCTTTCTTTTAACAGAAATGACTTTATAAGAAGGATTAATAGCCTAAATTAAACCCTGAGCCAGACTCAGTAAACTACTCCTGTCTAAGGAAATTTGAGGAGGAGGAGCAGATATATAATTAGTTTTCTTTTTTTGAGAGGACAAATGGGGCGAACAGTGTAGCAGCAGTTTCTCTAGGGATGGGCACAGTTCCCTCTCCCAGGACAGACAAGAGTGGCTCTACCTTGCCCACTGACAGGATCCAACAGCTACAAAGGATGTTGTGAAACCTGGTCCATAGTAGCTATAGGTGCTACAACAGAGAGATCTGAGGTACAACTAATGGCCACAGCACAGTTACCCACCTACAGCTGAGGCAAATTGCTAGCCTGCTGTGGTGGCAAAGGTGGTTTGCTTAACTTTTTCTTTTTGTGGCTGGAAGAAAGACTGACAGATTGTTTTCTGGTAAAAGCAGAAAATGGTGCCTCCTTCCTAGGGAAAACAAGCAGCAAAAGCCGGCAAAACCTAAAAAGTCACTTTTTCACATAATAATAGTCACCTCAGCTCGAGTGCCCTGATGGTTTAGGTGTGCAGAACATGCCCTGAAGCTTTGGAAGCTGATTGGCTGTTATATTTAATGCAGGATATAACCCATAAAGCTACAGCTATTGCAGCAGTGATCAATGCAATGACCATAACCCCCTCACTGCTGTTAAGACCTAGTCCCATGCTAGAACATGAACAAAAGTCAGTGGCTACCACAGAACAGCAGCTGGAAATGCAGAGAGCTTTAAAACATATTCAAACACTTCAACTCAGCCTTTTTTTTTCTAGCTGAATGAAGTGTTTGAATACTTTTTAAATGTCTTTATGCTTCTCTCCACTGTCCTGTAGTGGCCACCATATGTAAGGCAGTCAGTGATGCATTACAGCTTTTAAAGTTGTAAAAACACTTATGTGCCTTCATTTCTTCTCTAACTATACTACTATGTGGAAGAATGTTAAGCTCTGTGCACTAAAGAGATGATTAAGAATGGATTTCTGATCATAAGTAGCTTATATAGTGGATATAAAAAGTGTACACACCCCTGTTAAAGAGTCAGGTTTTTGTGATATATAAAAATGAGACCACAATAAATCATTTCACAACCTTTCCCACCTTTAATGTGACCTATAACCTGTACAATTCAATTGAAAAACAAATCTTAGGGGAAAAAATATAAAAAATAAAAAAGTACAATAAGCTGGTTGTACAAGTGTGCACACCCTTAAACTAATACTTTGTTGAAGCACATTTTGCTGTAAATACAGCATTCAGTCTTATTGGGTGCACACCTGCCATCAATTAAAGAGACTCTGACTAACCCCGAATAAAGTTCAGCTGTCCTAGTAGGATTTTCCTGACATTTGCTCAGTTGCCTGTTACAGCAAAAGCCATGGTTCGCACAGAGCTTACAAAGCATCAAAGGGATCTCATTGTTGAAAGGTATCAGTCAGGAGAATGGTACAAAACAATTTCCACAGCATTGGATATACCATGGAACACAGTGAGGACAGTTATCACAAAGTGGAGAAAATATGGGACAACAGTGACGTTGCAAAGAATTGGACGTCCATCCAAAATTGATGAAAAGACAAGACGGAAACTGGTCAGGGAGACTGCCAAGAGACCTACAGCAACACTGAAGGAGCTGCAGGAATTTCTGACAAGTACTGCTTGTGTAATGCATGTGACAACAATCTCCCATATTCTACATATGTCTGGCCTATGGGGGAGGGTTGCAAGACGGAAGCCTTTTCGTACACAGAAAAACATCCAGGCCTGGCTAAAATTTGCAAAACAATACATCAAGTCTTTCAAAAAGCATGTGGGAAAATGTGTTATGGTCTAATGAGACCAAGGTTGAACTTTTTGGCCACAATTCCTAAAGGTATGTTTGGTGCAAAACAAAACTTTGCATCACCGAAAGAACACCATCTCCACGGTGGAGCATTGTGGTGGCAGTATCATGCTTTGGGGTTGCTTTTCTTTAGCTGGAACTGGGGCTTTAGTCCAGATGGAGGGAATTATAAACAGTTCCAAATACCAGTCATTTTGGCCCAAAACCTTCAGGTGTCTGCTAGAAAGCTGAAGATGAAGAGGAATTTTACCTTTCAACATGACAATGATCCCAGGTATACATCCAAGTCAACAAAAGAATGGCTTCACCAGAAACATTTAAAGTTTTGGAATGACCCAGCCAGAGCCCAGACCTAAATCCAATAGAAAATCTTTGGGGTGACCTAAAAAGGGCTGTGCACAAGAGATGCCCTCGCAATCTGACAGATTTGGAGTGCTTTTGCAAGGAAGAGTGGGCAAATATTGCCAAGTCATGATGTCCTACCCAAGGTGACTGAATGCTGTAATTAAATCAAAAGGTGCTTCAACAAAGTATTAGTTTAAGGGTGTGCTCACTTATGCAACCAGCTTATTGTAAGTTTTTTTATTTTTTTATATTTTTTAACCAAACAGATTTGTTTGTTTTTCAATTGAACTGTACAGGTCATAGGTCACATTAAAGGTGGGAAAAGTTTTGAAATAATTTATTGTGGTCTCATTTTTTTTATATCACAAAACCCTGGCATTTTAAAAGGGGTGTGTACACTTTTTTATATCCACTGTATGTTTGAGTTATGGATGTCAAGAAATTCATCTCAAAAGCACTGCTCGAGAGGTGAATCTTGGGATCCATATTCAGAACACAGTTTAAAGACAGTTAGCATCAGAAAGACCCAATCATAATCCTCTGTATCACAGAAACAGAACAACACAGCCATTGCAGTTAGTGGGCCCTCTGTGCACTATTATGCACTGAAGAAAGAGTGGACTACAATATTTATAATTTGTCACATTGCTAGTTTTATCTTCAAGACAAAGCACGTGAAATTATTTATGCAATGCTGTTAAGTAAACAAAATTAATAACGTTACTAGTCAATTACACAAATATATATATTTTTTTAACATTTAGTTGATTTTAAGGGTTTCCTTACAAACAAGTTAACCGGTCATTAACTTTCTGCAGAAGTAAATGTTGCTTTATATACATGGGAAATATATACTCTAAACATAGGATTTCAACAATCCAGATTCTCAAAGGCCAATAGGTGGTAAATTTGACAATCAAACCTATGAAACTATAAGGCTGCCTACAATGTAACACGTTAAAAAAAAGGGTTCATTACCTGTTTTAACACAGTCAGATAGTTAAATGTCCTTCTCTTTAGCTTTGCTAAAGATACTCAAGAAAATCTGTGTTTTCTGACATTAAAATGTTCCAGCATTACTACTGACAGTATTCTGAGAAGCTTTCTTCCTTCTAAGTGTTTGGTGATATAAATATCCACTCTTAACTACTATGTGTACCTTTACAGAGCTTTATTTCCTGAGGGTCTATGCAGAACTCCTAAAATCAGTGGAATTTACATTGCCAGAGAATTACACAAATGATCAAGTTAATAAGCATGTCGTCTATAACAGGCTAGCTACATAAACATATTATAACAAGCAACAAATATATAAATGAGTTGTGGGAAATACTTCTTCAGTTTTCCACAATAATAGAGAACCATGCAATTCACTTTCTCTAAATAAAACTTCAAGGATTTAAGACTCTACCTGCACTGATGAATCTCCCATAATGAATTTTGCTCCCTCAATAACAGCTAAGTAGGAGAAACGTAGCTGGTCTGCAGTTTGAATTAATCCCATTCGGTACTTCCTCATTTCTAATAGAACCTGTTTAATATCCACTGAAGATGGGTCTTTCCTTTTGTCCATCTGGGGAAAAAAACACAGAATAAGCAGCATTTAATGAAATCTATTGTGTATAAAATATGGAAACACCAAGACATACAGATCATAAAAAGATAGAATAATGAGCAGAAGTTAAAAAACTTTACTTAACTGTTTATCTGTAAGAAACAGTGACTTCCCATTTCAACAGGAGCAGATACATGCCTAGTTACATCTTTCTCATTTAATAACATGTAACACAAAAAACAGCCCTCTGATTAACCTAATCCTAAAAAGTAAACAAACAGCTCTTCAAAAATGAATACCATTAAGTAAAAAGTTAAAATCAGCAAAACTAACTACCAGGTGTTCTTCCTTTTCTAAATATAAATATAGTCTCAAAAATATAAGCTTCCAAATTACTTCTGACTTACTGCTATAACCTTGCATACAGCATAAATCAGGCATCTGTAAAACGCTGCTTTTCACTTTTTTGCTTACAAGGACTGGTCTACAAACGTGCAACAGTCACAGAACTATAAAACTCTGACAGGCATAGTACTTACTGTAACATTATATCATTTTGATCCTGACCGTCCAACACAACTGATGCGTCTTCAAGATAATTGTAGTATCTGAGCCAGCAAACTAGTGCTCCACCCTTGAACTCCTCTAACTTTTCCCCTCACCACCTTCCTTCAGGCTGAGATTGCTGCCTATATGTTGACATAAGCGAAATATATTCACTTCTGCAACAGAAAAGTATGGCTGGCGAAGGAGGGTGGGTTGTTGCATCGAATGCATAGGAATGAAAGGATCCAACTTCATGCTAAGTAAGTACATAACTATTCTTCCTTATCCACTCTGACCGATCCAACTGATGAGCCAGAAGCACCACCTAATCAAACACCTGGGTGACATCATGACAAGAGACCAGAGTCTACAAAGGAGGATATAGACCATGAGATTAAATCCAAATGGAATGGCTTTGGAAAGGTATGCATCATTGACAAAGATACGGCTGCACAATTGTCATCAATGGAACAGTTCCTGAAAAAGGCTGTAGAAATAGCCATTGAATAAGCTTGGTAACTGCTGCTTATTGTGGCTCAAGAATGCAAAGGTGAGAGTCAGAAAGCCACTTATTTTTTATTTATTCATTTTACATTTGTTGACCGGGATAATCCGAATGGATGCAAGTCCATTTTCAGTGGAGGCCCGGGGAGAAACGCTCCAAGGGTAAGCAGATACATCATTACATAATACCAGCATTACATATTACAAACAGACTATTTGCAGTGATTACATAAGTAAGCAAGTTAAACAAGTTCCACAGGTTAGCGTTAATCCCGAGCGTAAATCAGGATTTATATTAAATTACACAGTAAACTGGTTAACAGATTTTTACACATTCTAGAGAGAGTTAGCCAGGATTGATACATTGACATAGCCAGTTAAGTGACAAATGTTGTTTGAGTCTAGTTTTAAATTGACCTAAGGTGGGAAAGTAAGGTAATATCAGCTGGAAGAGAGTTCCAGGATCTACTTACAGAGTTTGCAAAGAGAGAGTCACCAGCTGTGTTATTAATTTTGCTAGTCTGAATTAGTAGTTTGTTAGAGGATCGAAGCAGTCTACGATTGTTATAGGGGGGTGATAATATTTTTAAGTGCAGGAGTATTGTCCGGATTATAGAGGATTTTATAGGCCATAATCAGTTGGTTATACTGAATTAGGCTGGGTAGTTCAAGCCACCCAAGCTGATTTAGATTGACGCAATGATGTGTCCTAAAAGGCAGCCCAGTGGCAAACCTGGCAATGTGTTTGCAGCAAATTGAGAGTTTGTTAAGGACAGTCTTGTTTAAATTCGAGAGTAGAAGGGATGCATACAGAAGGGTTGAAAGAAGGTGAGAGCGAGCTATGGCAATTTTAGCTAGAGGGGTTAGGAAGGATTTTATTCTATAAAGTGACCCTAGTCTTTTATTGATGGTTTTGATAGTTTGGTTAACATGCAAGTCGAATTTTAGACTATTATCTATGATGACACCTAATAGTTTTGTAGAGTGGTCAGGGGAGATTATTGTGCCATCATTTGAATTTATGGTAAAGGTGAAAGGGGTAGACCTACGTGCTGGTGAAAATAACAACATTTTAATTTTTTTAGGATTTAGGATCAGACAACGTTTAGAAAGCCAGTTTTCTATTGTATTAAAGGTGGTCTGGGTAGCTGACCATAACTCTATTGGAGATGTGGCCGAGCAGATCAGAGTAGGGTCATCAGCATATTGGATACAGCTGACTTTTGGGATGACAGTATAAAGGTTGTTAATGAAGATGGAGAACAGCACGGGCCTTAATATAGAGCCTTGTAGTACTCCAAGGGTGTTAGGCAGAAGATTAGAGAGTTTGTTCTGCCAGAGGACAGCCTGCTGTCGACCATTCAGGTAGGATTGAAACCATTGAAGGGCTCTAGTATCTAGACAGAATGTCTGCAGGGTGCGAATTAAAAGTTGGTGATCAACCATATTGAATGCCTTGGAAAGATCCAAGAAGAAGAGGGCTGAGGATATATAATTATTGTTGCGATTATGGTTTATGGTGTTGGTAAAGGCTAGGAGGGCTGAAGTAGTGCTGTGATGAGGACAGAAGCCATGCTGAGTGTCTGCCATAAGGTGATTCTGGATTAGGTGGTGCATAAGTGGTCTATGAATACATTTTTCCATAATCTTTGCAAGTGCAGAGAGTATAGCTATTGGACTATAATTGGAGAATTCAGTAGAGCTGCCTCCTTTGTGAAGTGGGATTACATAGGATATTTTCCAGGTGGAAGGAATTTTAGCTTCTACTATGGTTCGATTGATTAGTATTGAGACGGGGTAAGCAATAGCATCAGCTGATTTTTGTAGGTACTTGGCAGGGAGTTGATCAGCAGAAAGTGTAGTGGGTTTTAATTTTTTGATGAAGGTACGGATAAGTGAAGTGGTGACTGGTTGGAAGCTGAAAGCGAGTAGGTTTCTAGGGGTGGTACTTTCAGGACCAGGGGAGCTAAGAGGTAGTTGGCTAGCTAGGGCTTGAACTGTCTCAGTAAAGAATCGGTTAAAACTGTCAGAAACATCTTCAGGGGTTTTATCAACAGTAGCAGCAGGGATTGGGGTTGAAGTTTGTCCAGGATGTAGTAGATTATTTAAACCTGCCCAAAACTTCTGAGGGTTATTTTGATTTACTGTCTGCAAATTACAGTAGTATTGTTTTTTGTCTTATAAAATGGATTTTTTAGTTTCGTTCCTGGATTGCCTGTATTTAATGTGATCTCGGGGGTCTTTAGAAGAACGCCATAAAGCCCATGCTTTGTTTCTAAGGGTAATTTTGAGTTTTAGACTCTTTAGAAAGCCATGGCGCAGTTTTTGCCTTTGTTCTCTTTGAACGAACAGGTGCATGCAAATCAAGGATTCCAAGGAATTTGTTGTTAAAGTATGCTACTGCTTCCTCTAAGGGGAGGTGTTTTAGAATAGACCAAATTACATGAGTTTAGTTCTTGTTGGAATTTGGCAGGGTCAAAGTTTTTATTGTTTCTAACCTTTCTGAATAAGGGTTGTTGGGAATTAATGGCTTTGTGCTTAATTACATATGTGAGAAGGTGATCGCTTAGGCCATCAGGGAGGGTGTACCAGAAGTGTACAGTTGGGGGGTGACTATTTATGAGTACCCAGTCAAGTATGCTTTCTTTTTGGTTGGGTTTACCTATCCTGGTAGGGGTGGATATGTCTTGTGTACATGCATGCAGGTTAATATGGGTGGTTGGGGATTCTGAGGAACAGGTGCCCCAGTCTATGTTAAAGTCTCCAAGTAGTAGGGTTTCTTGGGGGTAGTGACATGATAGCCAGTGCAGGATATCTTCAAATGTAGATATATTGTTACCTAGGGGAATGTACATACAGGTGATATTAATGCATTTATTTTTATTAAGTTGCAATTTGGTGGCAAGAATCTCTGAGTTATTAATTTGAGGTGGTTGTATTACATCTATGGTGACATTCAACTCAGATTTATAGAGTACAGCTACCCCACCCCCCTTCCTGGAAGCACGATCCAGCCTATGTATGTTGTACCCAGGTGGTAACACTTCATTGTCTGTAGTGTTAGGTTTTAACCAGGTTTCAGATAAACAGAGAATCTCAGGGGAGTGGACAACCAGAAGTGTATGCAATTCATGTACCTTGTTATTAATGCTTCTAATATTGAGATGACAGGCTAGGAGAGAGTTAGTTGGCCTATTAATTGTAGGTTTGTAGCTTAGATTGCAAGTAGAGGGGGTATGTGCATCTGAAGTGGGTGGGCCAGGGTTGGGGTGAATATCACCAACAAGTATTAGGTTAAGTCTATACTTGGTGATGAACTTCAGGAATTTGTTTATTAGTTTGTGGTAGTGTTTGGATCTAGAGCTAATGTGCCTGGGGTTGAGATGTTGATAGACTGAACAAGATGTTGGATAGGACCTGGTACTGTAAGTATGATTGAAGGTGGGAGGATTTACAGCTGGGGTGATAGTATGGCCTTTCGGGACCTGAAATCCCGTGAGAAACTGGTTTTCATACAAGGTAAGGAGGTATGGTGCAAACAAGAGAGGTAGTAAAGAGGAGTATATCATTATTGGTGATTCAGCTAGTGAGCTAAGGAACTGTTTTACCTGGTGATGCAACACCAGAAGATAGAGTGGTGAGGTAAAGGTACTGGAAAGGGGATGGGAGAATGCCAGATGAACGTTAATAGGTGCTATTAAAATGTAGGTAGAAGAATGGGGGTGGGAGGAATTATCTCAGATGAAAGCAGATAGGATCTAGAAAGTGGGGGAGTGGCTATAGTACTTTAAATTTAGAGGTACTGGGGGTGGGAGGGGAGCGAAGAGAACCAGAGCGTAGCGAGGGCAAACGTAGCGGGGCTATTGCAGTTTACAAGGTTTCCTAAGGTGTCCTAAAGCTATACGGTAAGTATAATAGCTCTTAATGTAAGAGTGAGTTTACTTAAGTTACAGTGGAAGGAGGCAAACACTCAAGTAGAAAAAAAGAGCCCTATGGCTGGCCAAAATAGTGACCTGCTTAATTACACAGCACTGTAAGTGAATGCTTAACAAATGCTTTTTGTGTGCAACCTACCCTGCTTAAATGCGGAGAGAAACTGATTTTGTTATGGTGACCAATTGCAGTCCTGTAGACTCTGTTTTGTAGGTAAATATAGAGTTCAATCTGCTTAAATGCTGAGAGAAACTGATTTTGTTATGGTGACCAATTGCAGTCCTGTAGACTCTGTTTTGTAAGTAAATGTAGAGTTCAATCTGCTTAAATGCTGAGAGAAACTGATTTTGTTATGGTGACCAATTGCAGTCCTGTAGACTCCGTTTTGTAGGTAAATGTAGAGTTCAAACTAAGTCACACCAGGTCAGCCAAGGGGGGGGGGGGGGGGGGATCCTAAGCACCTAGATTAATTTTATTTTTAGATTTTGGAAAAATTCCTGCACAGTCCATCAGAAGCAAAAGAAACAAACAGTCACATACTCTTCCTAAAGAGCTTAGTACAGTGCCAACAAAAACACAACTGTCTGTGTATATCCAGTGTGTGGAGAGTGTACTCTTCCCTGTAACTATGATTAAGAAAGAACACCAAAGATAAATAGTTCGACTGGGGATTGTTTCTGAGGCAACCTTAAGAAGAAAGGATGGATAAGTCCTATGTGAAACTCTATCCTTATAAAAAGTTAGGAAGGTGGCAAAGCATAGGAGGCGTGGAGTTCACATGCCTTTCTAGCAGACGTCACAGACACTAAGAAAAGTGTTTTCCATACAACAGAAATAGAATCTACCACAGTGGCTGGCTCAAAAAGTGGTTTTGTTAGGATTTCCAAAACATTTAGATTCCAAGGAAGAATGGGTTATCTAATGGAGGGACTGAAGCAGAAAAATATCCTTCTCAAAAAAGTCTTGGAAGGTCAGGCAATGAGAATTAATGCTTGGAAGATGGTCATAAACAGCAGACAACTTAAGTTACAGAAAAAAAGCTAATGTATCAAGTAAGACAGGAATTATGACATAAGACAATTTTGCTCTGACAGAATGTACGATGCCCGTGCAGTGAGACTGTGCAGTGAAGCTGTATCCCAAGATAACATGGCTAGTCTGCAGAGGGGGTGTGACCTGGTTCCCCTTGTTTGTTGATGTACAACATGACTGTGCTATTGTCTGTAACAACTTGAAGAGGTCCCAGGGACTAAAGATGATTCAGAGAGTTGAATGCCTTGATCAGGACAGGCATCTCTTTTACATTTATTTGCTCATGTCTGTCCTTGGAGTCCTACATACCTTGCACTTTTATCCCTCCTGTAAGTGCTCCCCAAGCAAAATCTGATGCTTTTGTAGTGAGTGATTTTTTTTGGAACTGGGAAAGAGAAGAGGAGACTTGGATTTAGGAATATCTATCGTCTCCACCAAGTGATTTACAAACCCCAGCACTTGGATCTGAAAAGACAAGTACTGGTGCTGGGACCAAAGAGGCTTCAGGTACTACTGCATCTTTCTCATGTGTAGGCTTGGCAAGGGTATCATGAGAATCATATATGTCATGAGACCCAAAATAGTAAGGTATTCCCTCGCAGTGACCAAAAACTAGAAACAGCTTTAAATATAGGACTTTTTTCTTGTGGAAGTAAAGCATTTTGAGCTAAGATGTCTAGTTGAGAACCCAGGAACACAATCCTGTGTGATGAAATAAAAAAAAAAACTTTCAAATGTTCTCTTGGAATCCTAGCTTGTGTAAGAGATCGCTCATTAAAGACAGAGATTCATGACACTTTAAAAAAGACCCTGCAAAGATAAGCAAGTCATCCACATATGGAAAAATGTAGATATCCTGTAGCCTGCAATGAATTATAACTGGCGTTAGACACTTTGTGAACACTCTTGGTGCACTAGATAGTCCAAAGGGTAAGGCAGAGAACTGATAATGTAAATCCGACACAAAAACCTTAAGAACTGTCTGAAGTCTGGATGAAAAGGAATGTGATAAGCATCTTTTAAATCTAGCGTTCCCAGGAAACTTAAATGAGGAAAAAGATGTAACAGGTTGTGTTGAGGCATAATTTTGAATTTGGGCCCTATCACTGACAGGTATAGGAAAGATCAGAACTGGTCTCCAAGCATTTTCTTTTTTTAGCACCAAAAACATCCGTGAATAAACACCTTTCCCCATCGGGGAAGGAAGAACTGGCTGTATTACTCCATGAGACAACATATGTTAAAGGACAGGGGAAAGACAGGATTCTAGCCTGGTATATGAAGAATGCACACTGGAAAGGAGGAATTTCCTCCCACTGCCATCTGTAATCTTTGTAAATGACCTTCAGAAATCATTAGTTTGAAACAATTTGTTGCCAAAAGACAGAAATGGAAATTCGGACATTCTGATTCGGACATTCTGGTAGGGAAAAGGGACTGCTGCCAGGTGAAAGGAGGGGGGGCATGGTTCCTTAAATAGTCATTTTGATTTGGTGCAATGTCCTTAGTTTTGGGGAGTTGCTGCATTCTTTTTCAAACCCCGATGTCACCAATTCTTAAATGTCTGTTTATCATTATTTTGCTAAGGCTGTATTTTGTTTCTTGCCAAAACTGGACAAGGGATTAGAGAATCCCTTGGAAAAGGTTTAGATTCCATTTATCAGGCAGTTTTTCCACCTCTTTCAACTTTCTAGTTTAAAAGACCGCGTTTGCACTTGTTTCCCACCTTTTCTGTAACTAGTCTACTCCAGATACAGATTTGCTGTATCCAGGACTGTCTGTAAGCTTCTGAGCCCCCAAAGCCTTTCTATGTTGGAGGGAAGCCTTCTAGCTTATCAGTGGGAGTGATAAGCATTAGGTAGCCTATCTAGCACAAGAGGAGTGGATTCTGGCCCAGAAATTGTAGTTTATTGGCCGTTTGGGCAGTTTTTCCATCTCTTTTAACTTTCTGGTTTAAAAGCCCAAGTTTAAGCTTCTTTCCCACCTTTTGTGTAACTAGTTTAGTCCAGATACAGATTTGCTGTATCCAGGAGTGTTTGTAAGCTTCTGAGCTGTGCCAAAGTCTGCTCTTCAATTTTCTCCCCTAGATCTGCTAGTTCTCTCCTTTCCTGCACATTTACTAGCTTATTAGTCTAGCACTTCACCAGACTTCTTGTAGCAATTACTGTAGCATGCAAAAGTGCTAGCAGTACTAAACATTCAACAAGGAAACAGCTCCAGTACTTATTATTAATGCCCACCCCTCCAGGCATGTCTAAAGGTCAGTTCCCTGTGCTTTCTCCTATTAACCTGGTGAACTTGGGCATCCTGAGGTAATGCAGCAACTGCCTCATGTAGAATGACAACCCTTCTCCTCTTACCTCCCAACACTCAGACTTGTGAGAGATGCACTTATATATCCAAACTGGAAGCCACACACTCTCCAGCCAAGACTAAAATAGCTGGTCAAGAGGAGAAGGTCAACACTTGCACCACACCACATGGAAAACACAGCCCTCCAGAACACACACCAGCACTGCCTTCACATAAAAACACAAACCACACAACCACCTTCACGGAGGCTCTCAATAAAAATCTACCCAAACAGCAGAGACCTCCAAGGCAGAAACACACTTGACCACCACAACACAACACTAATCACAGGACACATAACTGTCCTAAAGAGTGTGCCACTCAAAGCCCCCAAGGCAAAATAGCATGCCCAACAGGTGAATCGATAGTGAGGCTCACTGATGTCCCACTCACTAGGTTGACTAAGGAGAAAATAACAGTCAGCTGTCTGTCAGGCGCCAGGATCCGCCACATTACACATGCACTCAGGTCTCTCAACAACAGGTACAAATATGACTCTGCCATTGTACATGTGGGTGTGAATGACCAGAGACATACCTCCCTAGACTACATGAAAAGAGACATGGAGGAGCTCTTGGATTACATAGTCCAGGTGAGTATGACCCTAGCCCTGAGCAGCATCCTACCATCACCCAGAATGATACCACAGTACAAACAGAAAATGATTGATTTCAACAACTGGCTAAGTTTCTGGTGTCATTCTAAGGGGATCCAGTATCTGTCTGCCTGGGGTGACATGATTGTCAGACCTCGATGCTTTGCCAGAGATGGCCTGCATTGGTCACCCCTGGACTTCTGGATACTGGCCAAGGCTCTTGCCACCCCTATAGTGCCTTTTTTAGACGGTGTTCCAAAGACCAAATTACCACCGTAACAACTACAAACAAATGTAATCTGAGGTTCATGCTGCTCAACACTAAAAGTCTAAATCTCAAAATGCACTCGCTCGTAGCACTCCTTAAAATGGAAAACATCGACATTTGTGCCGTAACAGAGACCTGGTTCAATGCAGCAGAAAGCACCCCTGCACCACCAGGCTATAACTCATTTAACACCTTTCGGCCCCAGAACTTGGACCGAAGCTCCAAAGACAGTGGTGTTTTCATATTCGTAAAGGATGAGCACACCTCCAGACTGGTAGCCCAACATAACGCATCTGAGATACTTCAGGTGCAGCTAACATTGAGTAAGACAGCGATTCAGGTCATAGCCTTCTATAGGTCCCCAACCAAGTCCCAAGACTAATATTCCACATTCCTAAGCACCCTGGAGAATATTAGGGTCCAACCTAACACTCTCATACTGGGCCACTTCAACCACCCCTCCATTAACTGGGAAAACTACTCATGTACCAATACACTTGCCCAACGTTTCCCGGAATTTATTAATTCCAGTGCCCTGGACCAGCTCATTCTTACTCCCACTAGAGGTAGCAACATCCTTGACCTGGTCATTACTATCACGGGTGACCATTGCTCTATACCAATAGTCAACTCCTCCCTGGTTAGAACCGACCACAAACTAATCACCTTGGAAATCCACATCCCTCCCACCCCCACCCCCCGCAAAGGTAACCACCATGAAAAACGACACCAAAGCTAACTTTTGGCTCATAAAAACAGAGGTGGGTAACTTCACAGCACCCATGCAAATGGAGAATAGTTGCATGACTGCCGAATCATACATCAATGCACTGTACGAACACGTACACAAATGCATGCATCTTGCCATACCCAACAGAACGAAGATGCTCCCAACTTGCAAACGTCTGTGATCTTTGTTAGCCAGAGTCCCATCATGTTGGCCTGGACTTCAGAGAAGTAGATACAAAACAGGAGAGGACCCCTGACCGAACCCTGTGGGACTCCACTCATGACTGATTGGCATTCTGACTTGGAGTCAGCTACTTTCACACTCTGGGTTCTATCTGTGAGCCAGTTTGCAACCCACCTAGTGATAAAGGGGTTGATGCCTAGCTTAGCGAGTTTTTCTATGTTTCCTGAGTGGGGAATGGTATCAAAGGCCTTGGCCACATCAAGGTAGGCTGTATGAACCACTTTGCCTTCATCCACAGCTCTGGTGACTGACTCAAAGAAGTCAACCAAGTTAAGTAGGCATGATCTACCCTTCAAGAAAACCAAACTGTGTGGGATCCAGAGTTTTTTCATAGCTTTGCATATCAGACTTGTCAGGCTAATGGAGTGATAATTCCCGGGGTCTGTAGTCACTCCTCCTCTGTGTGGAGAGGGATGGCTGTAGCAGTGCACCACCTGGTAGGGACAAAGCCCGAGGTGAGGCTGTGACCGAACAGGGCACAGAGGTCAGGTGCCAGTTCACTCTGTAGTTCATATAGAACACAGCCAGGGATATTGTCAGATCCTATAGAAGCTGTATTCCTGGCCTTCGACAGTGCTGTTTTAACCTGTGCAGCAGTAATACTGGGTGCCTGGCAATTTACTGATATTGTGATCGTTCCTTGGGGGGAGGGGGGTAAAGTTAGCACCAAATCTGTTGGCCAGTATACTGGCAATATCTGTTGGCTCGGTATAGGAGGTACCATTGTGCAGTAGCTCAGTGCAAATCTAGGTATTGCAGTGGAGATTCTTTACATAACTATAGAAGGCCTTGTAGTTGTCTTAACTATCTGCTGCAATTCTGTTTTCACAGCTTGCTTTAAGAGGATTTGATGAGGGATCTCAACCTTTTGTTGAGGCTGATAAGGGAGTTTTTCCAGTCTTGGGACTTCGCTTTATTCCGCATCAGTTTCCTCCTCCTGTTGTAGAGAGTTTGTTTATGGCAGGGGACAACCAGATTGGCTTCCTTTTTTTGAGGAGAGGGTCTTGATTCTATTGGGTATGGCGAGATCCATGCATTTGTGTATGTGTTCGTACAGTGCATTGGTGTATGATTCAGTGGTCATGCAACTATTCTCCATTTGCATGGGTGCCATGAAGTTAGCCACCTCTGTTTTTGGGAGCCCAAAGTTAGCTTTGGAGAAGTTTTTCATGGTGGTTACCTTTGTGGGGGTGGGAGGGATGTGGATTTCCAAGGTGATTAGTTTGTGCTCAGATCTAACCAGGGAGGAGTTGACTACTGGTGTTGAGCAATGGCCACCCATGTTAGTAATGACCAGGTCAAGGATGTTGCTGCCTCTAGTGGGAGTAAGAACGAGCTGGTCCAGCGCATTGGAATTAATGAATTCCGGAAAGCATTGGGCACGTGTATTGGTACATGAGTAGGTTTCCCACTTAATGGAGGAGAAGTTGAAATCGCCCAGTATGAGAGTGTTAGGTTGGACCTTAATATTCTCCAGGGTGCTTAGGAATGTGGAGTGCGAGTCTTGGGACATGGTTGGGGACCTATAGCAGGCATGTATTATGACACCCTAATGTTTATGGATATCAGCTGGGTTTGACAACCCTATGTTTCCAAAGGTCAAACATTCCTCTTATGCTGTGCTGATGATGTCATAAGAAGGCAGAAACATGCATGTCCACAGCTACAGGGGTTGGGCTTTAATGGCCTGAAATTGTCCATAAATAGTTTTTTAACCAGTTGGTTATCTGTGACCTTTTTACTCTTTGTTTTAGAAATTAAAAAAGGGAGAATTTTAATACTACAGTTCCTCTCTGCAAGAAAGTGAACTGTATTTTTTGGTTTCTAACAGTGTGTTTAATCTGGGCAGCAATGTTCAAGTCCGACATCAGTATCAAAGCAGCAGCAAACCTATGAAGACATCCTGCTCCTCAGAACCATCCCACAAATAACAAATCCTGGGCTAGAGCAAAATACATGCATGTGTTCTTTTTCTGCCATCTTATGTTTTAATGTGCTAAACTATTTTATACACATGGTGCATTTTCAAAGGGATTTATCCAACAAACTCCAGCATGCTGCTGGAGTGTTACTGGAAAGTTCACTGGAAGAGAAAGCTACAACCCAGACACTTACTTCACAAAGTCTAAGCAATAGTATTGTCTACACAACTTACAATATCATGGAAAATGCTGTTAGGGTAGCGAGATCTGGCACTGCCACCCATTTGGCATACTAAGCTGTTATTACCTACAGGTCATTAATGGCACTAAGGTGACCATTTTGGATGACCTTTTCTTGGATCTTTTCCTGTTTGTACTTCAAAGAAATGAGAGAGAGGGCAGACCCTTATAGATGGGGATGTGAAATTTCACCCACCTCAGCTTACCATTTATAAATTGTAGATAAGCCAGAATCAGATATGGTTTCAGCACAGCTCACAAAAGTAGCAACAAAATGATACTGGGAATACATAATGTTTGGGTCTATATTAGAATCTTGAAGGTTTAATGTTCTGAATCACTAAAGATTGAACTTTAGGGATCGAAACATTAAACCACTGAGATTCTAGTGGAACCTACTAAAAAAAAAAAAAAAAAAAAAAAAAAACAAGTAAAGGGTGTTTAGGCAGGGGGGCAAGCCCCCCTGCACTCCCCACACCCCCTGCTACTTAAATATACCAACTCCGAGATCGCACTTCAATGGAGGATGGTGAAGAAAGGGAAGATTTCCCTTTCCTACACTGTAGCCCAATCTCAGAGTTGGTATATTTAAGTAGCAGGGGGTGTGGGGAGTGCAGGGGGTCTTGCACCCCTGCCTACACTCGTTAGATTTTTTTGGTGGGGGGGTTAAAAATATTTTTATCAGGGTTAGATTGTTTAACAGTTCGATGTTTATGCATTCGAACTATTAAACTATCGAGATTATAATATAAACCCCAAACTTCCTTCCAATTCCAAATGCTTGCAAATTCAGAGGTCCAGATAACAAGGTTCTTGGCATATTTCAGGTGGCTATCAACCTAGGGGAGATAACAGCAGTCCTGACTCCTTGGACTCTGTTCCGCAGGAGGCAATAGATGGAGTGAGAGTCTCTACTTCTGTGTCTCAACATGGAGAAAAATCTCCAGAGACAAATGGGTCACAGGCAGACTGCATCCATAGGTTGTTCAATTCCTTTCCATACTGCTACCTACCCTTGCAAAACGTAGTGGAAAGGAAAAAAATGTAGAAGTTCTTTAAATAATGAAACATCAAAGAGTCCCTTTAGACCAGAAAGGCTCATTATTTTATCCAGATTCTTCTTGGTGCCCAAGAAAATAAAGGACTTCAGGCCCACTCTGGATCCTTTTTAATGCCTTTTTTTAAACACTTTTATTGAATAATCACTTGTGACATGGGCAAACTTGCTTTCATATAAAAGTAATCAAACGATATTTGCAAGTTCACAGTTAGAAACATTATATTGTATAGAACAATATATGTGATGTGTAATCAAATCCAACATCACATAAATTGTTCAATTCCTGCCTTCCCTTAAACCTCACTCCACCTCCAATACATTATTCTGCATGTACTGCTCACACAATTCCCATTTTCTATGTAATATGCTCCTACATTTTCTAAAGATCCAACTTTCAGTTATTTCATCTCTTGTTACAATATTTACTACTTCAAATACAGTTAGTTTAGACTTTGATTTTCATTGTTGAGAAATTGCTTTTGCAGTGGGACATATGAATGTGATCAATAGCAAGCATACCTCTAGGGTGGTCATGTGTAGATCACCACAGACAAAATCCCGTACCACATCCTAGCCAGCTACAAGTCATTCACCATGTCTCAAGAAGCTCACAATGCATACTTGGGCCTGTTGGAGACACTTGCCATCCATCCTAACACCCTACTCATGGGAGACTAATTTTCTATCTAAAGACAGGGAATCCTACAAGGCCACAAATCTATAGGCACAGAGATTCCTGGACTTTGTAAATACAAAAGCCCCTGACCAAATAGTGAATATGTTCACTAGAGGTTCCAACATTCTGGACATCGTACTCACAAATATGGGAGAACCCTGCAGTACACCCATATATGTCCTCCCTTGTAAGGTAATTCAAAATAAACTTCATAATCCTAGTAAAACCAGTAACTGTTAGAAGCTATTACAAGGCAAACTATCTTGATAGTTTGTCAAAATTCAGTGTTCCTTAAAACCCCAAGAACACAGCAGCCTATGCTGAATTGTTCTCATAAGCTCTGTAGAACCATGTCAATGGCTGCATAGAGGCTACTGTACTTACCAGAAGTACGTCCAGAACTATCCCAGATACAAACCTCCCTGGTAGCATCCCAAATTAAACAGAATACACAACAAAAGGAAAAAATATGGCAAAAATCAGGAAAGGTAATCCCCATTAAGATACAAACTCTCTCAAACTAAACAGGCAAATATATTGGTCAAACAAAGCCAACTTTGGGTTAAGATATCCTCCCTGGTGAAAGACAACCCATAAGGCCCTCTTCAGTTATTTCAAGGAAGCACACTGCAATGCGATGAACTGGTGATTAATGGTGCCACATTCACCAAGCCTGGCAATACAGGGAACCTGTAAAGCAGACAGATTCAGTTTCAACCTTATTCCCCCTCTCAACTACAACCATCCTCCAGAAAATATCCTGAGCTACAACTCTGTCCAACTATAACTAGGCAGCATGTACTTGCTGCATTCGATGAAGCCACGAACACAGCATAAATGGGTACCAATAACAACCTAGGATGCCTCCTAAACAAACAGTCTAAAATATGACTTATTAGGACCCTTGGAGTAAAAAAAAATATTTAACTACAGTCTTAAAACAGGCTTTGTGCCATGAAAATGGAGGATTTTGACAGTCATCTCCCTTCATAAGGCAGGACCTTTAACAGATCCTGGAAACTAATGACCTACTAGTCTTATTTGCAAAGCCATGAAAAGAATTTTCATAGAAATTATTAACAAAGATTTAGGAGACCTCCAGACACTGGATCCAGTCCAATCTGGTTTTGTCAAAGGAAGGTCATGTTTACTGAACTGAGCTGGGCTTCTATGAAAAGTCACAGAGGCAATGGAGGAGGGGAAAAGCAGTGCATACTGCTTGCTAAGATCTGGCTAAAGCATTTGATACAATATCCCACTCGGGCATTGTCAGCAAACTTATGGAACTAGGCATATATCCCTTTATAACACGCTGGATAGCTAGCTGGCTCACGAATAGGATCCAAAAAGTTAGGATCAGTCAAGCCACCTCCTCAAAGAGGACAGTCATCAGTGGAGTCCCTCAGGCCTCTGTGCTGGGTCCACTCCTCTTTGGCATCTACTTCTTGTATGTCAAAGCCAATGTGAAAGTCCTCTAAGCTGACAAAGTTTTTTAGAAGATTGCAAACTGGGAGCAGTCACTGAATTCCCCCAAAACAAGAACACCTTTCCGAAAGGTGCAACATAAATGCTTGGTGCGAAAGCCATGGCTTAAACCTCAACACCAAGAAGTGCATTACAGTACTTTTTGGGAAAGTGACCCCCTCTAGGTAAATAAGTCATCAATATAGCAACTGAAAACGTTGATTCATTAGTCAGGGGATCTGGGAACTCATGTAGTCCGTAACCCAGCCTTCCACCAAAATGCGTCCGAGGTAATAAGATAATCCTTCTATGTTGTTCAGCCTATAAGCAAGGGCATGGCATCCAGGTCATGAGAGGTCATCATACCACTGTACTTGGCCCTCATCAGACCCATCAGAGAATATTACACCCGCTTTGGTATGTACCTGATCAGATACATGCAGCAACTGGAACATCTACAAAGGTTTCTTACAAAAATAATACAGGGAGTAAACACAATGTCCTACAATGACTGCCTCAAAGCCCAATCTCTTTACTCAGTATCATAAAGACTTCTGAGAGGTGATCATTGCCTGGGATACAAGGCATCCCTGGACCCTGTTTTGATAAACCTTATGCACATCCACAAAACAAACAGCACCAGAACTACTAGATCAAAAGACCTAAATTTTGCTACCAAGATAAATAGGACATGTTGGACAGATAGGTATGTTTCTCATAGAATCCCCATTTTATGGAACAGGCTTCTCATCCATGTGAATCAGAACTCCTCCCTAACTCTATTTAGGTACAACTTGTACCAATGACTGAGCAATCGGAAATCCACCCCTGGTCTAGCACCTATGTCTCTGATGGACAGAAGCAGCTCACCCTGTATATAAATCAAATTTGTGTGTCACACTTGGGTTGCATGGCTAGCCTTATAAGGGCCGTAGTGGTCGTCAGCCTATTATATATCTGTGAACATATGTACCTATGGAAGATGCTTCAGTTTGAGACGGGAAACAAATGGAAAGGTATAAGCCTCTGTAAATAACTGTCCTTGCCCACCTGTCCTGTGCGATGGACATCCATTATGACAAGATGAAAAGATGACCCTTTGGCTGTCTCCTGGGTACAGCTGGGCAAGGTATCCTGGAAAATGTGCTCCTTGAAGTCAGAAATTTGGCAGTAACAACAATGAGCATTTTACCTTCCAGTTCCTTCGTTTGGCATTTGGGTTTTGAAGCCTGACAAAGACAGGTATTAATAAAACTGGTATTAGCCCCATTGGAAAAGCCATTAGGCATTTAAAATGGCATTAGGACCATTGGCAAAAAACATTAGATGAAGTCAGGCATGGAGTCTAACAGCAATACCAGTCCCAGCCACCTTGGTCAAACAATCTACAACATTATGAGCTAAGCACATGTTCAAGACGGATATAAAACACAGGGATAATATCTATGACTTAAGTTTATTATTGTCCCTATCTGGCAACCCTTCCATAATCTGGGTAGTGTCTTTAACCAGGTCACTCTGGAATCATACAAAGTACCATGGAGTTTACTGTCTTCTGTGCTGAGGAGGAGGAGGAGGAGGACACAGATTTGCTTCAGTAGCCTGTCCAAGGCACAAGACTTTCTATGTGATGAACAGATGGCTGAGTTGCAGCAAGGGTAAAGTCCACTTTAAGGATACCAGCCAAATAAATCCAGTTGGGGGAAGCTACTGAATCCTGTCTAATCTCTTTGGCTGTACAGCCATCATGCCATTTGCTCTTTAATGCTAGCTCTACAATCATCTTATCAGCTAGAGGGAGACCACTCCAGAGAAGGACTTGGGGAAAGTAGAGGGCCTTCTCCAACTGAGCTCAGTTGAGAAGGGGATTTGTGGGGGTTAGCCTACCATATTTGGGGATCTCCACAAATTTGGAATTGTTAGGTAGAGGTTTTGGGAGAGGAGAATCTGCCTTCTTGTCAATGGCCAGGATAGGAGAATCTGCCATTGATTTAAAGTATTTCCTTTTGCATAATGTCTTCTCATCTGGGCTCTTAGAAGGCTCTGAAAATGGTTTCCATCTCTGGAATCTTAAGTGCCATGTCATTTACTGTCCTCTGGGTTGAGGAGGAGGAAACCAGACTCACTTCTATAGCTTGTCTAATACATAATATCCAAACAGCACTAATATACCCAACACCCCAAATCAGTCACCAAATCATTAACTACAGTCTTACACTGCTTTCACAGTATTTCTTCATATTTAGCTGCTGATGAAATTACTAAATTAAATAAGGGTCTCAGTTTTGTGACTTACCAGAAAATGTCCTTAAATCCTAGTTCATAACAAATATTGATGCTTATTTACACAATTTTATGGAAGAAGGTATCATTACAGACTCTCTAGTTAAACAACTTAAGGTATCTGAACTGACTAGGCAAGACTTTTTACTATCTAAAATTCACAAAGATTCTACACATTCTCCTGGGAGACCAATTGTTTCCAGTTCTGAATAATTTACTGAACCTTTGTCTGAGTTCTTGACATGCCATATACAAGATGCTACTCATTTTTTAAAGGTGATTTCTGATGTAGATGTACAGGTAGAAGACGACTGGTTTCTTTAGTCTTTGGAGGTTTCTTCTTTATCCCACATTGGGCAGGATTACAAACCTTACATTAATGGCTTTCTAGATGTGCACTTTGCCTCTCTGGATTCAATAATTTTTTAGTTTGTCTTACTTAATAGGCGTTCATGAAGAAAGTGCTTTATTTTAACAGTCACTGTTATTAGTAGGTCAAGGGTACAGCTACTGGTGCATTTTTTGCACCCATACATGCCAATTTACTTGTGGGATACATTGAGGAAGTTGTCATACATGATGCTGGCACATTCTTTACATCTGTGCCATGGGCATGTGGTGCAAACATCTTGATGATCGCTGGCTAATTTGGAAATCTGATGTTACCAAACCTGCACAATTTGTTAAATATTGGAATGAAAATTAATGGGATCTTCAATGAGAGTTAAATCATCACAAAACATCAATTTTTGAATGTTTTAGTTAAGAAAAACTATGATGGTACACACAATACCAAATTATACAGGAAACTTTAAAAAAAAATCATAAATTGCAAACAGTTGCCATTCACCACAAACTACTAACAACCTACACTAATCTCAGTTTATGAGGATTAATGTATTTGCTCCTCAGAAAATGACTATCATACCACTGCAATGGAATTAACAAACAGTTTATTAAACATGACTACTCTTATATTAGTATAATGAAAGGTAAAACATTAGCAGCAGGCAAAAAATGAATTGATTAGTTATCATTATCATACATGCAACACAAGTGATAATACTTGGTTAGCAGCAATACATTTCTAGTCAGGGAAATTTTTAATATATTCTGATCACCAGTTGATTGTATGCCGCGGTGGGGCAGCGGTAGCATTGTTGCCTCACAGCAAGAGGTTCTCCTGTTCGATTTTTGGCTGGAGTGCCTTGAGTGTGGAGTCTGCATGTCCTCCCCGCGGTTGGGTGGCATTCGAAAGACATGCGTAAATGGGCGTGCCTTCGTTGAAGGCTGGACGTCGAACTGGCACCTCGACGTTCGTGAAAATCTACTGCCAATCATTAGCGGACCGGAGTTCCGCTGTGGCGACCCCTAACCGGGAAAAGCCGAAAGACAAACAACAACAACAGACAGAAAGGGCAAAACCCTACAGTTTAAGTGATTTCAAGAAATCCAAAAAAATGTATCTTACACTTCACAGAGCACTATGATGGGTCAAGTTTTGAAAGGGTGTGCCCTTTGTTGAAATTGTTCACAAAGTCATCATACAATAATAATAATAATAATAATAATAATAAAAATCAACATTTTTCTTCTGTTAATACTTCCTCTATTTTTCAGATCCTATACCTCAGTACCTGTAACAGACAATGGGTAATTTACTTAGCTACCTTCTCCTGCTCTGCTTTCTATGTGGGAATGACTATAAGGCATTTGAAAATACGAATTTCTGAACATTACAGTGACATAAAATGCAAAAGAGAAAAATGCTCTTTTCACACATTATTTAAAACATCATATGCTATGTTTAAATTTACTGGTACTGATATTATCATTCCACTTATGGGACGCAAATCAAGTTGGAATGATTTTATTGCTAAAAAAATGAAATTAAAATAGATTACTACATTAGGATCCCATTTTCCCTGTTCTTAATGGTCATTTATAAACTGACTCATAAGATTATATCTTTACATATTTACATGTATACTGAGCAAATATACAGAATTCACATTTAAATTGATATTTTGTATGCATTCTTCTTTTCAAACATGTCTTGAATTATATGATTTGTTCAGCCTATGAGAATGGGTATATGTACTTTATCATTAGATATGCACTGATGCAGATATGCAACATGTCCATCAGAGTGGTTTCAAAGGATGTTTTACAGGTGAGGCATAGATCATCTTTAAGTAGTCTGTAGGAAAAAGAGGATACGGTTAGGCTCTGCACAAGACATATTGCATATGCCCAGTATTCATTTTGTGAAGAACCTCTGTGGACACTCCAGTTGCTGCATATGGCTGCACAGGTACACACCAAAGGGGGTGCACTGTGTTCAATGGCTGCTCCGATGGGGGCACAGTACAGTGGAACAATGACATCCTTGGACCTAGATGCCATTCTCTTACTACAGCTGTGCAACATAGAATAATTTCCTTATTACCATAGACACACAATGCTGAAGGCCAGGTCAATGTCTACACACATTCCAAATCCCTGAGAACTTGGTTTACTCTTAGGTGTGCATTCTCAATGTGGTAGTATCAAGAGGATACGATTATACATTTCTTGCCACTGAGTTTTAGACCATGGTTCTGGCACCAGTCACTGTTCTGTGTTGGACCTTTTTGGAAGGTATTTGTGTCTTTAGGAGAGTCTATGACTGCGTCTAGTTTGCAATCGTCTGCAAACTTCAGCCACAGGCCCTTGACTTTAGAAAAGTAGAGGCTAAAAAGGAGTGGCTCCAGCACCGAGCTTTGAGAGACTCCTCTAGTGACTAGACTTTTTGTGCAGTTACACTCCCCTAGCCTAACTTCTTGAGACCTATCTTTGGAGCCAAGCTGGCTATCAGTGGTTGAAATAGGGGTTTATACCTAATTTCATGAGTTTGCCTACAATGCCCTAGAGGAGCACAGTGCACCATTTTGCCCTCATCCAGTACTTTAGTGATCTTCTTGAAGAAGTCCACCAGGATGAGTATGCATGGGCTGCCACTGACGAAAACATACTAGACTGAATCCAGTCTCTGAAGGTTTCTTAATGTCACTGTTTATCATTTCCATGGTTTCACATACGAGGCTAGTCAGGCTTATGGGTCTGCAGTCACCCAGTTCTATAGATGGCACGCTCTTTTGCAGACGGATAACAGTTGCAGTCCCCCATTCACTTGGCACCCAGCTAAGGTTAAATCATGATACTAGTGGTCTTGACACAGCATGTTTCATGCTATTAAGGAGGCATTCTTGAATATTTTCAGTGCTCATTGACTGTCGCATTCTTGGCCTTGGAGGGTGCATTGAGGACCTGTTTCCTCTCTTAACTCAAACCCTAACTATGAACACCTAAGCTTCATCCTGGGGAACTCCTGCAGCAAATCTAAAACTCCTGAGAAAAAGAGACATTTAGAAATTGTACCTTAATACTGTTTGGCAAGGACTGGATCCTCAGCCAAGCAAGCCTCCTGATTAGTGACCTCATAGTAGTCATTCTGGTTGATGCATCAAAACCACATTTATTCATGTCTACTCACCTGTATGGCTGCATGACGTTTTTTCAATTCTGTTTTCAAGACATCCTGATGGTTCTCTCCTAACATATTCACCATCAGGTGGATCACTTTTCCTGGTGTTTAATTATATTTGTTTGCAGTGAATGGCTTTGAAGACAGGAGTAGTTTCAGTACAGACTTTATTCCCAAGGCAGTCAAGACCCTACTCTCCTGATCAGTGGGAACAGTGTTTTGGGCAGGAACCATCTTTAAACCCCATGAATGCATCTATACACACCACTGCTGGGATTACCACTGGATTTCTGCACAAGAATTTGTAGGACTCCAGGAGGTTTCTTGGGGGTAAGAGGCTGTGAATCAGGTACCACAGTTGTTGTGTTAAAGAATACACAAACAAAGCTTAAAAAATGAAGGTACAGAAAGAAGTTTAGGAATGTACAAACCCAAAATGATCTATCTATCTTTTTTGTAGGTCTGAGACTTTACTACTTTCCCCACTTGAAGTGTTCCCTCATCAAACACAGCAACTCTCCAACTAAGATATCTCTGGTGAAGAACCAGAAGACAGGGCATCTACATCAGTCATAGCCCAGAGATCAGGACATCTGTAACATGTGAGCTAACTCATCCTCTTCTTCTGATTTAATGGTGTCTCTCAGAAGAGGGATGTCTCTTTCTCTTTTGATGTAGCATGACTTTAAAGGTGGGAAGCTGGTCCTGCCAGACCTGAAAAATTTGGAAGATGGAAAACAGGTCCTGGGATAATTTCTGCCATTATGGCAAGATAAAATGGTTGCAGAAATATAGATAACATACCTTGAGGCTACTTCACTGAAGCTAGCAAGGAGTTTGTAGAACAGAAGTTAGATGGCCCTCGGACAAAAGTACAGTTTTGTACCTACCATAAATGTAGATGTTCGAGTGTATACCCTGCTGCAGTCATCACACTTGGGTTATCCTGCCGTCAGGCGGTCCCGCAGTCGGCCTGAATTCCAAAGTCTTGGTCCAGCGTCGGTTGCTGTCGCTTCTTCCCTGACGTCAGTGCACCAGGGGTATACAAGAGGCATCAAACGCCATTTTCTTCAGTTTTTCTTGCCCCAGATGTCAGGTGCCCCCCCCCAAAAGATGGTCAGTAGATAGTACCAATAATAAAAGCTTAGCACAAACAAAACATCCCTCCAGCTATAAGCAAGTACACCACAAAGGTTGTATCAGATTTTAAGGTATTGAAAAGTTTTAGTTAGGTCAGAGGGGATGGAGGGAGGGTAACCTGGACTGCAGCAGAGTATACACTCGAACATCTACATTTATGGTACGTACAAAACTGTACTATGTTCATCGTGTTACCCTGCTGCAGTCATCACACTTGAATCCCAAAGCTAAGGATGGGAGGTGGAGTCAAACAGGGTTAGAGGAGGCTAGAAGGCCCTGCAAAACTGCAGTGGCAAAGCCAGTTCTAGTCTTAGAGTAAAGTGGTAAGTGATAGTGTTTGGTGAAGGTGTGTACTGAACTCCAAGTTGCAGCTTCCAGAATATCCTTGGTTGGCACCCCCCTGAGGAAGGCTGTAGATGTAGCTGCTGCGCTGGTGGAGTGGGGCCTTTTGCTAGCAGGAACTGGTTTTCCATGATGGGTGTAGCAAAAACGTATGCAATGTCCTATCCATTTGGAAATGCTCTGTTTTGAGATCGCCTTTCCTTGTGATGCTGTAGCATAGGATACAAAAAGTTGGTCAGATTTTCTGAAAGCCTTAGTTTTATCCAAGTAGTAACGTAGTTGCCTGTGAATGTCCAAGGAATGCAGGAGTCTTTCTCCTTTGTTCTGTGGATTTGGAAAGAAGGTGGGTAAGTGGATGGTTTGATTTAGAGCCACACTGGATACCACCTTTGGCATAAAGGAGGGGTTAGTTCGTAGAGAAACTCTGTCTTGATGAAAAATGAGGAAAGGCTCTACTGCCATTAGTGCCTGTAGCTCTGAGACTGTTCTGGCTGAAGTAATTGCTAGCAGCAGGGCAGTCTTACATGATATAAACTTAGCTGAGAAAGCTAGCTCAAAAGGTGGCAGCGTAAGCTTTTCCAGAACAAAATTTAGGTCCCAAGTTGGTGTTGGCGCTCTCCTGGGAGGCCTAATGTTTTTTGCCCCTCTGAGATACTGCCTTAGAAGTGGGTGCGAAAATAAGGGAGGATCCATGTTGTAGTGAGCTGAAATAGCTGAGGCATGGATTTTAATAGATGAAAAAGAAAGTCCTTTGTGTAACATCTCAGTTAAATATTGTAGAATCTGAGGCATGTCCGGCTGAAAGGTATTTTGGCCTTTATCTTGGTTCCAGGCGCAAAATCTTTTCCATTGGTCTGAGTAGGCTTTCCTGGTGCTGGGCCTCCTGGCGTCCAGAATGACATCCATAACAGCCTGTGAAAGAGGGGCTGGCTCGTTGCTTAGGTGATGTGCCATGCAGCCAAATTTAAGGTTTTGTGCTGGCTGTGTAGAATCTGACTGCCTTGCTGTGTGAGTAGATGAGGAATTTGTGGCAAAATCCACGGTGGGCCCTGGGCCATGTTCCTTAGTAGTGGGTACCAGTGTTGGCGTGGCCAGTCCGGGGCAATGAGTATTATTCGAGGTCTCTCCATCCTGACTTTCAGCAGCACCTTTGTGAGAAGGGGCAATGGAGGAAAGGCATATACTGTCAGCATTTTCCAACTGAATGAGAGTGCGTCCACTTTCCAAGCTTGATGGTGAAATGTCCTTGTGCAAAATTTTGAAAGCTGATAGATTTGGGGGTTGGCAAACAGGTCTATGTCTGGGCGCCCCCACTTTTGAGTTATCATTGCAAATACGTGTGGATCCAGTTTCCACTCGTGGGGATCCATGATGTTTCTGCTCAGGTCATCTGCCAATGAGTTATTTTTTCCTGGCAGGAACTGAGCTTGTAATTGAACTTGGTAAGCCAGTGCTGTGTTCCACAAGGTCACTGCTTGCCTGCATAGAGGGTAGGAGTGTGTGTACCCCCTTGTTTGTTTATGTACCACATTACTGTGGTGTTGTCTGTCCTTATTATAAGCTGTCCTGGATGTAAGAGGTCCTTTAAGGCTGTCAGAGCATTCTGTGCAGCTAGCATTTCTTTTTGATTGATGTGCAGATTCCTTTGATCTGCAGTCCATATGCCTTGAACGCACCATCCTGCCATGTGTGGCCCCCCCAGGCATAGTCCGATGCATCTGTTGTAATAGTTTGCCTGGCTGGGGGTAAGGTGAAAGGCTGACCCTTGTTGAGGTGACATGCCTGTGACCACCACAGAAACTCCTGTTGAAGGCAGGGAATGAGAGGTATCATTGTTTCCAAGCTGTGACTGTGTTGAGTCCATACGCTTTTCAGGTACCATTGTAATTTCCTCATATGCAGTTTTGCAAATGGTATTAGTAGTATGCAAGATGCCATGAAGCCCAAGGCCTGCAGAATTTTTCTTGCAGGGAGTTGGGTCTTTGTTGCCATTATTTTGAAGTATTGAGTTAGTTGTAGTTGTTTGTCTGGCGTCAGATAAGCCATCTGGGCCGTTGTATTCAAGCTGGCACCCAGGAATGTCATATTTTGTGAGGGCACTAGTTTTGATTTCTTTTCATTTACTGTGTACCCTAGGCAACTTAGAAGGTGTTTTACAAAAGTTAGATATTGTAAGAGAATGTCCTTGCTTTCTGCTTGGATGAGGCAGTCGTCCAGGTATGGGTATATTTGAATTCCTCTTTGTCTGCAGTATGCAATTACTGGTGCCAGGCATTTTGTGAAGACCCTGGGTGCAGTAGATAAGCCAAAGGGCAGTGCAGAGAATTGGTAATGGGTTGAACCTGCAATGAAATGGAGGTATCTTCTGCAATTTTGTCTGATAGGGACATGCAGGTATGCCTCCTTGAGGTCCAACGTTACTAGCCAAGCTTTCTTGCCCAACATGGGAAGAAGCTGCTGTAGTGTTAACATCTTGAATTTGGGTACTTGCAAGAAGGTGTTTAGAATTGAAAGGTCCAGAATGGGTCTCCAAGCACTGTCCTTTCTGGGGACTAGAAAGGGCCTTGAGTAAAATCATTGGCTTTGGTCCTGTGTAGGTACCAGATGAATGGCTCTCATGTCCATGAAAGGTGCAATTTGTTTTTGTGCCTCTGCCCATTGATTTTGTGGCAAGTTTGGCATTCCTTTTATCCTTGGCAAGGTGTGGAAATGGAATCTGTATCCTTGTGAGATAACGTCTAGTACCCATTGGTCCTTTGTGACGATGCGCCAGTTGTCTATAAAAAATGCTAATTTTCCTCCCAAGGGAACTGCCAAGAGATTTTTGCTTGCCAGTTTGAGGTTTAAGTCATTGTGTTTGTCTTCTAGTAGTTTGGGATCTGTCTTCTCCTCCCTTCTGTGTTGCAGTGCCCCATTGGCGAGGTTTGTAAGGGATTTGTGCTTGTCCTCTGCCCCTTGGGCGTCTGTATTTACCCCTCTGTGGTCTGTCAGAATCTGGAAAGGACCAATTTTTTGCTGGCCAATTTCTGCTGAAGCGTGGGGGTTGTACCTGTAAGAAATCTTTGACCGTCTGCATAGATTGTGCCTTATCCTCCATTTTCTTTAAAACCTCTTCTGCTTTAACCCCAAATAAGACATCCTGCTGTAAGGGTGCATCTAGTAACTTTGCTTTAACATGATCAGGCAGAGTTTGTTCCTTTAACCAAGCATGGCTACGTATAACAGACCCAGTAACAGCTGCTCTACAGGAAGCTTCCAAGAAATCAAATCCACATTGTAAAGTATGTTTGCCCACCTGTTCAGCTGCATGCAACAGATCCTGCATTTCTTTGAATTCAGACTGTTGAGGGTGCGTGCTCATCTTTTGTTTTATTTGAGACATTAGGAATTGCTGGTATTTCAGCATGTGAAATTGACAATTTAGTGCTCTCATAGCTAGAGTAGCTGAGATGTAAACCTTCTTCCCCCACCTATCTAGTGCTCTGAAGTCCCTTTCAGAGGGTACAGGATTTTTAGCCATAGAAGTTTGGGACCCTGGGAGATTGTCTCTGGGTCAGCAACAGGGCTTTTGTAAAGGAATTTGTGTGAGTCAGGCACTCTATAATATCCATCTGGTTTGGCTGGAGCAGGTGGCAGAGAATCTGGATTTAATCTAGATTCTAAGTAAACATCATCCACAATGTCTAAAACTGGAGGGACAGCAAGTGGTCTGTGCTTGGGGAGTAAAAGAAACTCTCGGAGCCTTTTCTTTGAGTCGGAGTAGTCCTGACCTTCCCTCATGGTATGTAAGGTTTCCCCACAGGAATAGTCTTCAGGAGGAGAAGCTGAGGGAATGGAATCTTCAGCATCAGAATCTTCATAAGGGGGAAAGGAGTAATCCTGTTCCTCAGAGGAGGCTGAGGAAATAGACACTTGATCAGAGGAGGCATAATCCTCCTCTTGTCTAGGCCTTTTGTCTGGGGGGGTTGGGAACCCGATTAAAGAAATCAAATCTTCAGCCATTTTAGGCATCTGTTTCTTAGGCATGGGGCCTTGAACTGGAGACTGATGTGCAGTCTTTTTTGGTTTTAGAGGAGTCTTAAGCTTAGCATAAGATTTTATGGTGAGAGTAGTCGGTCTGAAGACACCTTCTGTAACCGAAGGTGTTTCCGCAGCACCGGCTTCTCCTTCTGCAATGTTGTCGGTAGGGCCTAAAGAAAAAGGCTGCGTCGGCCTAGAACTCTCTGCTTGAGAATCAGAAGCGGTCTGGGGTTCCAATTCTGCGGTCGTCAGGGGCTGCGTAGGAGCCTCACTGAAAACCAGAGAACCAGCGACCAGCCCAGCCGAGGCCTCGGAGTCTGGCTTGGATCTAGGCTGCCTGTCTTTATCTTTGCGTTTTTTATGCACGCCGGTAGTCTGTTGCTCCGACGGCATAGTGTAATTAAATTTCCTACCGAAGTAGTGTCATGCAAAATCAAAGCGTCGCTTTATAGTTCACTTATTGAACCTAGCACAAAACCGACAACCAGTGACGTCGTGGTCTGGGCCTAGGCAAGGTATACAATAAGAATGAAAGTCCTTATGAGGTATTTGCTTCCCACAAGAAATACAATTGTTAACTTTTTCTGACATCGGACTGAGGCCAATGGAGTACTTAGCTTTGAAGACTTCGGACTGAAATTTGATTCGAAAATCTCAGGTGTCAGCCGACCGGCACTTGCGAACTGCTTCTGCTTTGGGCACTGCGCGGCAAGAAAGACTGAAGAAAATGGCGTCGGATGCCTCTTACATACCCCTGACGTCAGGGAAGAAGCGACAGCAACCGACACAGGACCAAGACTTTGGAATTTGGGCCGACTGCGGGACCGCCTGACGGCAGGTAACCCAAGTGTGATGACTGCAGCAGGGTAACACGATGAACATCAGGTCTTCAACACGGCAAAAAGCTCTGCCTCCAGACCTGATGGCAAAGAGATGTGATTCTTTCCAAGCTGGTTTCAGACATTTCATCAGAAGAGATTGACAGGGATATCTTCCTCTACACAGTAATTCAGAATCAGGTACTGGGTGCAGATGTTTGGGAACCTACTTCTGGATCAACTGTGGATAGCTACTTCAGCCTGGAAGGATGTGCAGATTACTGATGCCATGGCAGCTTCCACAGGAGTAATTCAAGACATCTCTGCAAGAGCAACTGTCAGAGATTGGGGCTGGGAAAGTGCCTGAATGGGACCACTGCTGTCTGCCCTATAAGGGGCAGCCGGGACAGTGATGTAAATACTGGCTTCTTGCTTCTTTGCTTCTCCTGTTGAGCCTGTTTCGCCATGTGCCATTGTTTCTTCAAGGGAATGTCAACACTCCATCACACAAGTGGATCATCTGATCAGACAGCCCACCAGGAAAAAGCTTCCAGCTTCTTTTGGGTTAAGGTGACTGAAAAACCTTCTCTCTTAGACCCCAGGGTTTTCTTACCAAATCCTAACACTAGTACCATACTCAAAGATATGACATGACAAGGTCCCACGTGAAAAAGATATAAAGAAAAAAATATCTACACATAATTCAATGTCCACATACACGCATACTTAAGACCCCCCCCCCCTTTTTAAGGTCAGCCCTACCTCCTTAAACAAATACATAAAATTTAGACACCAACCCCCATTCTGGAATTATAGCTAAACTCAATAAACTAGGCATAAATCCCTACGTCACAAGATGGGTTGCCAACTGGCTCACTGACAGAACCCACACTGTAAAAGTTGCAGACTCCAAATCTGACCTCAAACCAGTGACAAGTGGAGTACCACAGGGTTCCGTCCTGGGACCGCTCCTGTTTGGTATCTACTTTTCTGAAGTACAGGCTAACACAGAAGGCCTCTGGCTAACGAAGTTCACAGATGACTGCAAACTAGGAGCCATAGTCAAGTCCCCAAATGATGTGAACATCCTACAGAAGTGCTTCTCTGAGACAGATGCCTGGTGTCAGAGCCATGGCCACAAGCTCAATGCCAAAAAGTGCAGTGTCATCCCCTTTGGTAAAAACTCTGTACCCATGAACTACCACATAGGCAGCAATCTACTTAACACCGAATGCGTGATAAGAGACCTTGGGACCCAGGTGGACAGTAGTCTCTCCTTTGATAGTCACATCGCCACAGTAGTCAGGAAGTCCTTCTATGTGGCACACCTCATCATAAAAAGGTTCTCGTCCAGGAAAAAAAGAGGTCATCGTTACCCTCTACTCATCACTCATTAGACCCATTATAGAGTACAATGCCCCTTTTGGAATGTACCTCACAAGACATCTGCAGCAGCTGGAAAGGCCACAGAAGTACCTCACAAAGAGGATTACTGGACTCAAACAAATGCCCTACACTGACCGCCTCAAAAAACTCCAGCTTTACTCCGTAGCATATCGCCTACTCATAGGTGATCTCTGCCTAACATATAAAGCTATGTCAAACCCAGAGCTGTTGGACATGCTACACCTAAAGAAATCCCAATCCCTCTGAGCTACATGCTCTAGGGACCTAAACCTTGTCACCACAATAAACAGGACATGCTGGAGGGATAAATTCCTATCCCAGAGACTTCCCATACTCTGGAACAGGCTACCCATCTATGTCAAGCAAAGTTCTTCATTAGCACTCCAAGAAAAATCTTGATGAGTGGATGGGAAATAGTAAATACACCCCGGGGATCACTTCTGTGTGTCTGCTCGACAGTGGCACAGGAAAATAATTTTCTTGGGTGGCGTAAGCCAGGGAACATTGTTGGCTAGGCTTGCATAGGCCCTTGGGCCAATAGCCTAGTACCTACCTATGAACCTATAATTATAACAATTTCCCCAATGGGGTAGTCACCTGTTCTGCTCTGAAATTTCCGAGCGGAAATGCCTAACTGACACATCAAGAAGTAAAATCTTTTCCCGAAAAGGAAGACTAGTTCATCTGGGTATAGAGGTTCTCTGCTCTGGAATACAAGCTGAATGTCACACTTTGCCAGTGGCTGACTTTTCAGATGTCATGACTGCAATGATTATCCATATGAAAAACTGCTACTGCAATAATAAGTACATAAATTTGGTTATGTTTGTTAATGAAAGTATACAGAGACATGCTTTGATGTATTCTTGCTATATTATGCTGTGGAGATGAAACAGACAAAAATCATAATACGAGAAGAAAGTGAGAATGTATAATTGTAACAACTTGTCTTGTTTTACCACCTTGTTAAAAAGAATTTCCTGCAGCATAAAATACAATTTAATTTAAAAATGTCATATCACCCATCATCAGCTTCATCCATAGATGACATGTGCTACTTTAACTTATCTTTCACTATCTGAGATGACATCTGTTCTAAAATGACCTTAGTAGCTCTATTACTCTTAAGAAGAACTAGCACCACCAATCACATACTTAGTGAGATTATCTACTGAGATCTACCATTAGTTCCAGAGGGGATGTCTCTTGCTTCTGACAATATGGCGTTTACTAGTATGTGTTTAGGTTATGTAAGACACAACAACAATGAAGCAGTTTCTAAATTCAGAAATAAAATGGTCTATATTTTACAAACACTATTACAGGAAAGCTCTACACTGTTACTAGCAAATGTTTCTATTTAAACAATTTTACAAATGAACTTGACACATTCTTACCAAAAGAAGACAGGTATCGACCAGACAGAAAGTCCCTGATCTTCCAATCCCTGCACTACAATGAACTACAACTGGTCCACAGTCTGGGTTTAGTGACCCAGACTCTCTCACTTTGAACAAGAAATTCAGAAATGAAGCAGGCGACTCTGGGACTCCAAAATCAGGCCACGTGGTATAATGAAAGTGCAGAATTTCTCTGTTTTCATGTGTCTGAAAAATAAATACGTAAATAAATATTTGATCCGTGTCAAGATTAACCAAGATATGTTAGACAGTCACATGGACTCAACATTTCATAGATTTTTACATATGTTCCTTGTGTCATACAAAGGCCTAAAATGGCTTCAGGACAAACTAATAGTACAGGCCAACACTTAAGCAATCTGAATGTCTGAATATACTGAAAGGCAAAATGCAAGAAAAAGTAATATGATGCATTATTTTCAGAGAAATAATGCAATTTTGAGGGTGCTAGTAAACAAGTACAAAAAGGACATAAAAATAAAGTTATGCACTTACCATAATGTTAGATCTTCATGAACCATATCTATTTGCAGAACTAGTATGCTGCAGGCAGAAGTCACTCAGCACCTTTAACACTCTCCCATGGACAAAAACTCCTCTCTAGCTTCCATAATGCTCAATACCACTTACACTCTCCTGACTGAGTCTGCCCATGTAACAGCAGGGATAATAAAAAAGCACAGCTGTGTGCATTTATCATAAATGTAAATGTTAGAGTTTATTCACTGTTTCAAGTCTAGACTACTGGGATTAACTGCAGTGAAAGTCCTCAGCCGGCCCAACTACCAAAGAAATTTCTTTCCTGCTCCCCCAGCTGGAGGACTCCCTGATAGCCAGCCTGTGTCATGATACCAGTGTTTTCTTGCCCTCAGCTAGGAGGAGCCCTAAGCAGACAGGAGGTATCCAAAGGAGAACCTGACAAAGGAAGGGAGCCAAGAAGGGATCCACTTGACTTCGTAGCAAAACAGAATCAACCTACATAGTAGGCTGAGGGGGTTGGTGGGAGGGAAAAGAGACTGCAACATTGAATACACTCGGACATCTACATTTATGGTAAGTGCACACAACTGTACTATGTTCTTCATGTTTCACTGTTGCAGTCCTGACTACTGGGAAAATTCCCAAAGCTGAAAGGAGGAAAAGGTGCCTAAGGGGAAGAGAGGATGTCCAGCAGGACAGAAGTAGCAAAGCTTGCTCTACACCTGGAGAAGGATGCCGGGTGGTAATGCTTGGTGAAGGTATGCATTGAAGACCAGGTGGCAGCCTTGAAGATATCCTTGGTGGGGACACCCTTTAGAAAGGCATTAGAAATATCAGTTGCCTGGTGGAATGAGAATTTATCCTTACTGGCGGTACTTTGCTGTGGGAGTTATAACAAAAGCAAATGCAGTGGGAAATCCATTTGGAGATAGTTTGCTTAGAGGCAGACTTGCCTTCTTTCCCAGAGACAAGTACAATGAAAAGATGATCAGTCTTTCTCAAAGTTTTTGTCTTGTCCAGCTAGAAATGCAGTTGTCTGTGCACATCCAAGGAATGCAGAATTCTCTCCCCTTTGTTCTGTGGATTGGAGAAGAAGGTAGGGTGATGGATGGCCTGATTGAAAGAAGCGTCAGTGACAACTTTAGGTATAAAGGATGGATTGGTTCTGAGATACAACCTATCCCTGGAAGATAAGGTAAAAGTCCACTGCCATGAGAGCCTGCAACTCAGAAACCTCCATGGCTGAGGTGATAGCCAGAAGAACTGTTTTCCATGTCAGGAATTGGCTGAGGGGATAGCCAGAAGAACTGTTTTCCATGTCAGGAACTTTAGACCCACAGAAGCTGCTGGCTCAAAGGGGAGCAAGGTCAGTTTCTCTGGCACAAAATTAAGGTCCCAAGGAGGAGTAGGTTTCCTTCTGGGTGGTCTAATGTGGATTACTCCCCTAAGAAATTGCTTTAATAGTGGATGGAAGAAAAGGGGAGAGTGACAAGGTACATACGCAGAGATAGAAGAAGCATATATTTTAATGGAAGAATGAGACAGTCCCTGTTTCAGCAGGCCAGTCAGGTATTCCAGGATGCTGGAAACATACTGATTTGGGATCTAGGTGGTGATCTTCGCACCAAATAGAAACTCTCTTCCACTTAGCTGAGTAGGACTTCCTGGTACTAGGCCTTCTAGATTCTTTGAGGATGTCTAGCACTGATTTACTTAGGTTAACATCATTATGTTTTCCTGTGGGATCATCTACACTGCAAGGTTGAGGGCCTGCAAATTAGGATGTACAATGTTTCCCTTGTTTTGGGTGAGGAGATCTACTCTTTGAGGGAGTAGCCATGGGCTATGATTGGTGAGTTCGAGGAGGAGGGGTTGCCAATGCTGTCTGGGCCAGTCCAGAGCTATAAGAACTGCTCTTAGGCCCTCTTCTCTTATCTTGAGCAGAACCTGAGGAAGAAGGGGTATGGGGGGGGGGTGCATAAATGAAAAGCTTTGACCAAGGGAAGGAGAAGACAATTGCTTTCCAAGCTGTCTCCTGTTTGCTCCTGGTACAGAATTTTTGCAGCTGTGCATTCCCTTTGGATGCAAAGAGGTCCACCTGTGGAATTCCTCATGTTTGGGTTAAAGAATTGAATTTTTTGGGTGCAGATGCACCTGTGAGGGTCCATTAAGTTTCTGCTGAGATGGTCTCTGCCAGAGCATTTTGAACTCCTGGAAGCTATTGTGCTATAAGGTGCAAGCCCATAGATTGAGCTGTTTCCCAGACTTGCATTGCTAGACAGCACAGGGGCTAAGAATGTGTCCACCCTTGTCTGTTTATGTACCATGTAACTTAATTAGTAGGACTCCTGGGGTCCATTTTTCCTTGAAGGCTAATAGGCCCTTTAGTACTACCATGAGTTCCTTCCAGCTGATGTGTCTGTCCTTGGATCCAAAATCCCACGTCCCCTGGATTTGGAGGTCCTGGAAGTGAGCCCTCCATGCTATTTCCAAAGCATCTGTGGTTAGGGTTTGAGACTGAGGGGAGATTTTAGGGAGTCCCTGATTCTGGAAGCAAGCTTGTGCCCATCATGTGAACTCTGTATTCAGGCAGGGGATATGGGGGATCTTGGTCTTCAGAGACTGTGAGCTCTGGCACCAGACGTTCTTACAGTAGCAGTGGAGCTTCCTCATGTGTAGTCTGCCAAGGGAAACCATGAGGCTGCATGAGGCCATGCATCCTAGGGCTTGTAGAAATTCTCAATTGGATCCTGTGGAAGAAATACCCCAGGAAGGAGACTTTTTCCAGAGGAAGTCAAGGCCTTTTGGAGAGAGGAGTCCAGAAGTGCTCCCAGGAAGACAATCTTTTTTGTTGGTGAAGTTCAGGATTTCTGTATGTTCACTGTGAACCCCAGTGAAGAAAGGAGGTCCTGGGTGAATTTGTGGAGCTTGGCCTGATCTGTGGCCTGTATAAGGCAGTTGTCTAGGTAAAGACAGATCTGTATCCTCCAGGTCCTGCAGAAGGCTACCGCTGGTCCTAGGTACTTTGTGAACACTCGTGGTGCTGTAGATAAGCCAATGGGCAGTGCAGAAAAATGATTGTGACTTGATCATGCCCTGAAGTGAAGAAATATTATCTGTGACTCCTGAACAGGGATGTGCAGATAAGCATCTTTTAGGTCTAGAGAGACCATGAAGGTATTGGGGGGGGGGGGTATCATCGGTAGCCATTTTTGGAGGGTTAACATTTTGAACTTTGGCACCAAGAGGAGCTGATTGAGGTTGGACAGATCCAAGATGGAGCACTAACAGCATTCCTTTCTGGGGACCAGAAAGACCCTGGAATAGAATCCTTTTCTCTGCTGGGTAATGGGAACTGGTTCGACTGCTCCTTGCAAACAAAGTATCTGAATATGAGCCAAGGTCTCTTGTATTTTGATTTTGGGGGACATCTGGATAACCTGAGTATTTTAAATGCTCTTTGAAAGAGAGTCTGTATCCATCTGCAATAATGTCTAGAACCCATCTGTTTAAGATGATAAGGGTCCAGGGGTGTTTGAAAAGAGACAGCCTTCCTCTTAGCTTTGGTGGTGGTGGTGGGGTGACTGACTCACTGCTGCTCTCTGGATGTGGCTTGGGATCTAGAACTCCCTTGCCTATATGCCTCTGAGGCCCATTGTCTGCCCCTTTGCGACTCTTGCCACTGTCTGAGTGGCCTATCCCTTTGAGGTTTCCTCTGCCTACTCCTTGGCTGGGTGGGAAAGGACCAGTGTTTGGCTGGAAAATTTCTGCCGAACCTGGGTTGTTGTACCTGGAGGAAATCTTTTGCTGTCTGCACTGACTTAGCCTTATCCTCCCATCTTTTTCAGGACGACTTCTGCCTTGGGCCCAAAAAGAACCTCCTTGTCAATGGGGGCATCCAACAGGCTAGACATGACATGTTCTGGAAGAGTTTGTCTCCTAATTACAGATCCAGTAGTAGCTGCAATGCAAGATGCTTCCATAGCATAATAGCCACAATGGAGGGAATGTTTAGCTTCCTGAGCACTGGAATGATAGTGGTGAGTCAACTCTTTCGAGAGGGTTTTGTCTGCAAGGGTGGAGATCTTTTGTTCACGTTGTTCAAGTATAGTCTGTTGGTACTTAATCATATAAAAACTACAATTTAGGGCCCTCATGGCAAGGGTGGCAGATGCAAAGGACCTGCTCTCTCTGCTGTAGGAAGTGGGTTCCTAGAGGAACTGGCTCTGGCTTCTTTTGGTCCTGGAGTGATAACTTCAGGATCAGCAGTAGGGTTTCTGAAAAAGATACTTGTGGGAATCCCGGACCCTGTAAAATCTGCTTGGCTTAGGTGGGGCAGCTGGGTGGGTGTCAGGTTCAAAGGAAAATTCCTGGAAGACATTTTCCACTACTTCCAGAATAGGAGCAACAGCCAGTAACTTGTGTACAGGTAAGTCCATGAATTCCCTAACCCTCTTTTTTTATGTGGGTAGTCCTGAGCTTCCCACTCAAAATGTTGCCTTATGGCATAGAGAGTTTCTCCAAAAGTGAAATCCTCAGAAGGTGAAGCTGAAGGAAAGATGTCCTCAGAGTCTGAGTCCTCAAAGGAGGGAAAGGAGGGGCCCTCCTCAGACCCAGAGTCTTCAAATTCAGTCTTCCTCAGAAGGGATGGGATCCAGAGGGACTACTTGAGGATCATTTCTTTTTCTTTTCCTAGGAGAAGTAATCCATGGATCTTGCCTTGATCTGACAATGGAGAACAGGTCCTCTGTTAACCTGATTAAATCCTGCTGTGACCCCTGAGAAATGGATCCTGAGGACCTGACTGAAGGCCTAGTGACAGAGGCTTTCTTAAGGGATGGCTAAGGCCTTAGGCCTAAGGGCGTCTGACGCCCTGAGACCCGTCTCCTGATATTGAAGTAATTATGCTGGAGCTGGCATAGGCCGAGGCCTGGTTGCAGAATCTCTGGGCGGAACACGCTTCTTGGAAGCCAAGGCCTGCAGAGCAACACTGGACGCGACCAACAAGCCAATCATAAGCCTGGTGGAAGAAGCAGGAGGCAATCGACTGTCATCCGATGACCTAAGCCTTTGTTTCTTTTCTTTCTTTCACTTAGGTAGATCGGATTCGGTATGACTGAGTGGAAGGTGAGTGAGAACACTGCTGGCTACGGAATTTAGCAAGAAATTCTGCCCTATGCCTAATTGCTCTAGTACTGAAACTTGCACAAAACTGACAACCAATGATGTTGTGACCTGGGCCTAGGCAAATAACACAAAAAGAATGAAAGTCTCTGTGTGGTATCCTCTTTCCACAATGGAGACATTTGTTTAATTTATCTGACATGAGCAAAGGAAAGAAAGAAAGAGTTGTCCAGCGGGGTACATATCTTGTCCGACAACACTTCTCTCTAGTGCAGACCAACTAATGACTTGAATACAGCTTAGGGCTTTTCAGCAAGAAAAGAGTGGCATCATGACATAGATTGGCTACCTTTCTACCCGAACGTCAGTCAGGGAGTCCATCAACCCGGTAGCTGGAAAGAAATTTCTCTGGTAGTCAGGCCAGCTGAGGGCTTTCACGGCAGGAAATCCCAATAGTCAGGACTGCAACAGTGAAGCATGAAGAACAAGAAGTTATGTACTCACCATAACATTCTATGCATGTAGTCCATCTCACCTTACATTCTATCCCATGGGTTCGGAGCCGAACCTCGGCTCCGACTTGGCCATACTCTAGCTCAAAGTCTTCAATTGGCTCGTGGCTAAGAGGTATCCCATCGTGCAACAGGTCTATTCCCCAGATCTTGTTTGCTGCAAGCTCACATACATACACACTGAGAAGAACAGCCCCAACAGAATACTGATACCTAGAGACAATACCTCCAGGTCCTGAAGGAGGGAGGGTTAGTAAGAATGTAAGGCAAGATGGACTACATACTTCGAACGTTATGGTGAGTACAAAACTTCTTGATGTTATGTAGTCCAATCTCGCCTTCATTCTTACCCGTGGGACAGCGTGCCTAGCACCTTGATCTTGGGTGGCTCAGTGAAAAATACTCTTGAGCACCGTGAAACCAAAGGAAGATCTGCCTCTAGAGACCAGATCTAATTTGTAGTGACTAATAAAGGTACGAGGCGAAGCCCAAGTTGCTGCAGCACAAATATCATCCATAGACATCCTAGCCTGAAACGCAGTTGAGGTAGCCACAGAACATGTAGAATGAGCCTTCACGTTAAAGGGTAATTCTTTGCCATTGGAAGCATAAATAAATGAGAAGCAATCGGAGATCCAGCGAGACAAGGTTACCTTAGAAACTGGAACCCCAAGTCTAGTGTCTGAAAACGAGACAAACATTTGATCTGATTTCCTGAAATCTTTTGTCCTATGTAAATAGAAATGCAATTGTCTGTGAACATCCAGCTGATGAAACTTAAATTCTGTCTTGTTGGAGAATTCAGGAAAAAACACAGGCAACTCAATGGATTGGCTGATATTGACAACAGAGGCAACCTTTGGAACAAAGGAAGGGTTGGTCCTTAAAAAGACCCTATCTTTGTGGAACATCAAATAAGGTGGGCTAATCGATAATGCTTGGATTTCAGAGACCCGGCTAGCTGAAGTTATGGCTACCAAGAATACTGTCTTCCATGACAAGAATTTAATGTCACACGTAGCTGCAGGCTCAAAGGTAGTTGAGGTGAGCTTCTGTAGTACAAAACTGAGGTCCCATGGCATCACTGGTTCAAAGACTGGAGGTCGGAGTAACAATGTCCCTCTCATAAAAGCCCTACAAAGCCTATGAGCCATAAGGTTGAGCTCATTAGCAACGTGAAAGGTAGAAATTTCTGCCAATTGTGCTTTAATGATTGCTGCAGCTGAACCCTGACTAAATAGTTGAGAAAGAAATTCCAATGTTGCCAAAATAGGCGCTGAATAAGATCAATATGTCTCTCACGGGCCCAAATAGAAAATCTCTTCCATTTACTGGAATAAATATTCCTGGTAGAAGGCTTGTGGGAAGATGATAGACTATGGACCACTTCCGGGGAAAAATCATGAAGCCTGACTAAGGACGGAACTGGAGCAGCCAAGCTGTCAACCTGAGGGTCTGAATGGAGGGATGAAACTGTCCTGACATATGAGTCAGCAGATCTGGAACTGGGTCCAGAATCCAGGGCTTGTCCATTTGTTAGGGTTGAAGGAAGGGAGACCAAATCTGACGAGGCCAGTGTGGGGCAATGAGGATCATTTTGCTCCCCAAAGACTGTGATTTCTGAATGACCTTTGATATCAGAGGTAACGGTGGAAAGGCGTAGAGAAGACCGGAGGGCCAATCGTGAGCCAGAGCGCCCCTGGGTGTCTGCCCCTGCTGCATTTGGCATTGAGGGGGCTGGCAAATAGATCGCAGTAAGGCTGACCCCATCTTTGGAATAAAACTTCCGCAACATAACTGTTCAGGGACCACTCATGAGGCATTAAGATAGCTCTGCACAGCCTGTCGGCAATCACGCTGGACTTCCCCGGAAGACACCACCCACTGCCAAACTCTAAGTGCCTCTCTGCAAAGGGGGCATGATTTGCTTCCTCCCTGTTTGTTCAGATACCACACTACCGACATGTTGTCTGAGTGGACTGCAATTGTCCCTAGAGGGAGAGAAAGTGCAAAAAGGGGATGGGGGAGTACAATGAAGAACCAATGATCACTGCTGCACCACAGCACATTGGGATGTCTGTCTCTGGGGGGAATTAAACAGAAGGAGCTACTGCATTTGGCATCAGTCAAGATACAATCAGGTTACAGCAATGTTTTCTTCAATAGTGAAAGATGGCATCCACTACTAACTGACTGAAAAACCATGTAAGAGGAATCAGTAAATATAAGCTGACCTTGTTCACTAGGCAGCTGGCTTGAAATGGAATATGTGACACTATCAGAAAGTAATGGGATGATATCAACTATTCCTATAGCTCCATGGCCCTTCAACACAGGGGACAGGAATGGGTTCATCCCAGTTTATTGATGTGTCAGATCATCCCCATGTTGTTAGAGCACATGAAAACCACACCTCTGGTAGAAGGTCCAGTAGAACTTGCAACTTTAGAAGGATTACTCTCATCTCTAGGACAACTATGTGCAGACAGGCCTCTTTCTGTCACTAAGACCCTTGGATTGTCTGCACTGGACTGTCTGCATTAAACAATGTCCCCTACTCCAGGGCAAAAATGTTCCTGTTGACTGTCACATCTGGAAGGGGGGAGTAACAGAACTGGCCTGATACATTCCAGGAGAAAAATGTTGGCAGCATACCTACAAAATCTGAACTGAAAGAAACACTGGATCCATATTCTGACATAACTAGAATCTTAAGGGTCTGATGAAGGAACCTTTTGTGGTACCTGGCAAAGGGGACCATGAAAATCATACCATAAGACTCGATCCTGAAGCAGAATGTGGCCATCACTTCAGAGAAGATGAATACTGGAATAAAGGTTTGAAAGTCTGTCTGGGTGAAAGGCTGGCTATACACATTTATTCATTTTTAAGGTAGGCTGAAACTAGTGAATACCCCTTTTCAGTAGTGGCCTGGACAGAAAAGCATTGTTACTAAGGTAACTGTCACCACAAACATACAATAAAGTGAAATAATTAGCATAACAATACAGTGTAGTATTAAGAGATTAAAATATTACAGTCCATCATATAATATAGAAACACTTAACAATAATATTGTAGTAGCATATTTACATAGCTAATTACACTATAGCAGTTAATTTAGTTGGTATAGAGCATGGAAAGGGTGTGTGCATGTGCGTGTGTGTGTGTGTGTGCGTGTGTGTGTGTGTGCGTGTATGTCCATATGGCAGTTGATGAAATCTTGTGCTTGTGACTGCTCCAGCTGTGACTCCACAATGTTCAACAATACTCCCAAGGATTGGAAGAGTTGCAGCACACAGTCCCTCACATTTATCAGTAACTCCCTTATGACGACAGTTGGGAGACCATCACCCAGATAACAGAAACATCTTATCCATTTTCATCCTGGGATGACCTGCAATAGCTGCAATACATTTGGTAAACAAACTGAAGGCTACATGATGATGTCCTGCCTGTTTGCCTTTTTGGGACAAACTAATAGAGCCACAGAATCACAGTGAAGAGTATCCAGTGGTGGAGCAGATGAAGGTGTTTACTCTACAGGAGAATCTACCAGCTTCAGAGGATCTTAGCTCCTTGGATATCTATGGCTGAGGGAGCACCGCACTAAGCAGCAAATCAATCAAATCAGGTTTCAGAAATTAGTCTGAAGACGGCACTGAGGATGGTGTCAACACCAAGAATCTCAATGCCAAAGTGGTCACTGACAGCAGGCACAAGGCCAGGGCTGACTCACAGGCGTCATGGCTGTGATCCTCAATGCTGACAAAATCAGCACCACAGTCAGAGATGCAGGATGCACTGGCTTTGAGGACAAGGTCATCCTTAGACCAAACAAGGAGTCAATGTCACTTTCATCAGCTCCATAATTCTTGGTCTCAGGAACTGCTCTAAAGCAAGAACAGCAAACAAACAAAGAAGGGTCTGCCACCATGGATACAGGAAAGGGGGAAGAGAAAACATCCAACTCAGCGTGCCATGAAATACGTCCTCATCACTTTGTCCCAACAAAGGTGCAAATAGGAACAGTAGATGGACCTGTAGAAACATACAAATGCAACTGATGACGGTCTAGATTCCAAGTATCAAGACAGTTCTTTCTTCAAAGAATGAAATGCTTACTCTCCTTCTGTAAGAAGGATCTTCTAATATAATAACTTCTAGTTGTGACACACCTAAAGGTAAAGACGGAATATCACTACTGCATTGGCCAGTGTTATCTTTAGAAGAAACATCTACTTGGGTGTGGGGGGCTTTGTAAATAAAAGTAGTATCTGTATCACTTATTAGTCTTCCCCTTTCTTTCTTGCTCTTAGAGAATGTAGAAGAGTCACTAAGCAATAACGCTTTGAGAACTGATTTCTTGCGTGTAAGGATTCTACAGTCTAATATATGACATATCTCAAAATTTGATTCTAAATGCTCTTCTTCCAGATACACAACTCATTGGGCATGGGTGCTCTGAGGGAAGCCTGGATCCATTTATTCAAATTCTCATTATCCCTCAGGACGTCTGCAATATATAGGTCTGTAGATGTAGCTCACGAGAAGTTTCAAAAGATAAAGACTATTTCCTTATTTAGATCAATTGGTCCTAGCTCTAACTAGTCTTCAGGTTCCGACTGCAGCAAGGAAGTCTCTGATATGGACACAGCACTGATCACTGCAAAGTCTCGGTTGAATCTGTGATGATGTGAGGTACTGCCCAGCTATGTCAAGAGAAATAGGGCAGTGTATGTGTAGCATACGCTAGCAAAGCTAGCTGGAGTTTTGTACAGAATTATATATCATTTGTATATCATACTGATTTGTACAGATGCTTGTGTTGAAAATATATTTGCAAAGCTGCTTGTGTTAAAAATGCACCAACAGTGAGTCCTGCTGGACAGAAAAGAAATACATCTGTATGTCAGACTGTATTTTAACTGTTGAAATGAATATATTGTAACAGAAGATAAGAGGTTAATCCCAGTCCAGCTAAATTTGAAAAATAGTCAAATTAAATTACCTGGTTTAGATTATAAAGATTGTGGGTGGCCACAGTGGTGCAGCAGTTACTGTTGCCGCCTCACAGCAAGAGTTTCTCCAGTTCGATTCTCAGTTGGGGTGCCTTCTGTGTGGAGTCTGCATGCCCTCCCTGTGATCGTGTGGGTTTCCTCCAGGTGCTCTGGTTTCCTCCCACATCCCAAAGACATGCTGTAGGTGGATTGGACACTCCAAATTTGTCCTAGGTGTGAGTGTGTGTGTACACGTGTCTTCTGCGGAAGGTTGGGTGCTGGCCTGGCACCTCGGCATCATAAAACTCCACTGCCATTCATGAGCAGACAGGTGATCCTCTGTGGCGACCCTTAACTGGGAAAAAGCCAAAAGAAGAAGAAGAAGGCTATAAAGATTGTGTCTTACAGTTCTGATTGCAGCCAGAGACGAAATGTCTGTAAAAAACAGGACTAGGAATCCTACTGTATTGTCCTTGGGGGTGAACTAATTGCTACCCTGGAAGGGTGAAAGTTTTGAAATGGTTTTATAGCTTCCAGATAGTATAATACATCTCAACCTAGCTCTATCTGTATGTATGGTTACACATATGTGCTAAAATCTGGTTCAGTTTCTAGCAAAGGGGTAGTGTGGGAACCAGACTCGGATGACCATATGTATGTCATGTCATTCTGTAATCCACCACTGAAATGATGTGTTAATACTAGATGAAACAGAAGTCTCAGAGCAGTTTGTTTTGGAAACCTGACAAAGAAGGACGGACCACTCACCCACTTCATCTTGCCTTGCTTTAGTAAGTACCACGGAAATCTTTAGATCAATCAGTCAGGAAAATATAGGGAAATTAGTTAAGTACTTTTCCTGTATCTGTGTGAATCTATCCATCAGTGTTATTTTTAATATTTCTCATGATAAAACTGGTGTTTATTGTAAATAGATATTTAGTATTTTCATGTTCTTTTATTAATTATTATTAAATACATTTAAACTTTTCATTGTGGGTGGTCTTTTAAAGAATATTTTAACCTTTGAGAGTACCTGTATTTATTTGATGACACCGTGGCTGCTCCTGAAAGTCTTGCTGCACTGGCCAAAGACTACCATTTGTATTAGTATTAACTTTACTCAGTATAATTGGGTGACTTGTACATTTCAAACTGCCAACGTTGAATTTGTCAGTTGCCATGTCACATAGAAAATCATTACCAGTTTGTTTTATATTTGAGTGCCAGCATTGATTCACTGTGTGTGAACTTTTTCCCCTTCACAACTGTGTGACAATGAAGTGAGCATAGCTATAATGCTCACTGTACAAAACAAAACAAAAAGGCAAACACATTTTAAAGTGGTTTCATGGACCTTAAGGTTCTTTTCAATTGGCTTTAGCTCGATTTAGTTGAATCTTTTAGGGACACAGTGAAAAGCATGTGGAGCTGTAGATCAGATTCAGAAAAAAGCTATGTCAGGCACTCACACTATTTTTTGCAGCTGCTTTGGTGGCATAGAGGGATAAAGCCTCGACTACGGCCCAGGTGGCTTGGGGTTGCTTAGCAGCTCTGGCAACTGACAGAGAGGTGGGGAGGGATGGGCATAGCCATCCCAAGGTGATTGTTCTTGTAGCCATGTGTGGTGATGATCCCTGGTGGAGGTCGGGGGTGGCTCATGTTAGGCATTCCTAATGAGGGAAATACTGTGAAGACATGGCTGAACTGCTGCAGAGACAGCATGATATGGCACATATCTCCATTCAGTGCCCCCCAGGTATACCACTGGAACCACGAGAGGGGGGAGCAGGTTACAAGTAAAAGACACACACTCCCAGATGGAACTTCAGATGTGCTGAGCCTTCAGTATCTTCATTCCATAACTGGCCCCAGCATACTGAATTAAGTCCAGGAGGAGGCAAGGAAGATAGCTGGTAGACCTAGTGTGGACAGGTGCCAGGCAACCGGGAGGGAGCAAAACAAGTGCAAAACACACATTTTTTAAGTGTAAATTGTCCATAGAATGTTCAAATTTGAAAGCAGTCATGTAACTTCAGACTGGACAGAAAGGGTTTTCAGAAAAGTGAGTCGTGACCTTTTTAAAAGCAGCAAGGAAACCTTCCAATATTTAAGTGCAAAGTTCTATGAGACAAGGATGGCATTCATCTAGGGAAGTTAAGCTTTTTTTAAATATCATGCTCAAAGTTTCTTTAGTCACTTACTTTTGCTATAATTATGCTCTGATACAGTAAAGTGGGTTTTCTGATTCTAAAATATGTAGGTTTTACTTTAGTTCCATCAATAGAGCTATATTCATTAAAAATGTGCTTGTAAGCACTGCATGTTGACAGGCTGTAAAATTGCTTCCTGAATACGAGTCCGACACCCTATAATGACTTCAAACTGTGTTTAATTCAATACCTCAAGGTAATGAACTGATAGTTTCGCTATAGCAGGAACAGGTATTTAGACTACAACATTTTATATTTACTGAATCTCCTTACTTATTCTGAGCATAGCCTAAACATACCCAATGACTTGGTGAGGATACAGAGTCTTGCTGATGTTCTCCAGTTCAGCAGCTCCACCTGTACGTCAAACCTGTCAAAGCTGTCAGGGAGCCGAGGTCTGACGTACAAACAGAACTGCTTGGCTATTAGGCTCTCTAGTACATGAGCTCCATCTGTAGGGTGGTATTGGCCATCATACTTGCATTCTCCCCATCCAAGATGAGGAAGGGGCTTGCAAGTTCACTAACCCAACAAGGAATTAAAACTATTTTTCAAAACAGAACACTGCAAGTCATCATTACAAGTGTTTGTGGACTGGCTCCCTCAATGTCAGATTACTCATGTTTGTGGTCCCTGGTTCTCCACCGAGTCTTGAAACCTGCAGTAAAGCTCCACCTATACATTGAACTTAGTATTGCAAGTTGTCTGGTTTCCCACCAGGTACTGCCTTCTACAGGACCCTGTTTCACATGCAAGTGGTGCATCCGGCTTGCCGAAAAGCCCTTTTGGTTCAATGAACATTCCAGCACTAATCAGTCAATGTACATACAGCTCACACAGGCACATTTTACTACAGGCTGTCATTGTGGTGATTCACATACCCCAGTTTTCTTCTATGTTACTACACTGTACAACCCCACTAAATCTACATTCATCTATAAATAACCACACCCAATAACCACTCTCTACCTATCACATACTTCTACATAACTCCTACATCCACCTCTCACCCACACTGTTTCCTCTTATCAAATTACACACCTCTCCTTCCACTTTCACTTCTACAGCCAATTACCGTAATCTAATACACTCTAATACTAGTCTTCCCAAACATTTTAACTACCATACCTCCTACTTCACCTCCTAACTACCCATTTCATAATACTTCCTTTTTACTCTCTCTCTCCTATCACTCTCTTTATTTATTGCCTCTATCTACTACTCTCACACATCCAACACCAATGTCACTTCTGAAACTTCTAACACTTTTTCCCTAACTGCAACTCACTCTAACCAGTACAGCCTCCACTCCTATACACCTTATAACCTCTATATTTACACTAACCATACAGCATTATTCTCTTCCTCCACTATGCCTACTGCTACCCATATCTCTCCTCTAAGCATCATAACACGTCATACAACTGGCTTCTCAATCCTTATTCATACCAACCATCTAACATCCTATCAACATCAATTACACAACTCCTTCACACTCGCACCATAACTTATCCACTGCCCCATCAAGCAACAAACAAACACTGCAATCGCCTCAAACCTCCACAACTCCTCTTACATTGCATACTTCCCATACAAATGCCTCAGACTACACTCAAAAACTCATATATCCCTTAGACATAATAAAGTCCTCTCTAAACTCACAGATACTCTACTGTACTTTACTTGTCAACTAAAGCTGAGCAGGGATGTACATCTAACAGAGGCCTCAACTATACTCAACAACAACCCATCCCTTCTACTTCTCTCTCCTGTTCTGGATTTCCTACCCTCCCCAAAGGTTCTAAACTCCTCCTACTTAACATGAACTTAAGAAGTATAATCAACAAGGTCCATGATTTTCACTCCTCCCTATCGTTTTACTCCCCTGACATCACTGTACTCACAGAAACCTGGCTTAAACCTGAAATTACAAACAACAAAATTCTCCCTCCAGGTTATAACATGCACAGATATGATAGAAAAAACAAGCATGGAGAGAGTATAGCAACAATGTATAAGCAAAACTTAAAACTAGAACTTATTCTTCCTGACAACCCTGAATTTAATAATGCCACAATACTATTTAACAAACTGAAATCAATACAAATAAAACACCTAATTATAATAGCCATTTATATTTCGCCAGGAAATAACACCAACAAAACAAAGGAAATATTTCACTGGACTTCTCAACTTTTTCACAAGAAACCATCATAACGAGTGGCCTCAACATCGAAAATCCCCCAAACTATATTAACTAACATGACTTCTCTCAGGTTATTCAAACAGCAGCTAGAACAGACAAACCTCCCAAAAGACAATCTATACTAGACTGGCTCCCTACCAACAAACCTACCTTATCCTTCCAATCTGACTGCTCCCTGATAACATAAGTGATCATCTAACCACCTACTTGCTCAATCATCATCTTAATTCCTTCAGACAATCCTGTTTTCAACTAATCCACAAGAAAAAGAACTTCAACCAACAGACATTTCTTTCAATTTTATAACTCTGATTGGTCACCTCTAAAAACTCTTCCCCTCGACACTGTTATTCTCTACCTTAACACCACCTTCCTTGAGATTTTAAATGGACTTGCCCCCAGCAGAACTGCTAGAATAAAATCACACTATATGCTATGGATAACAAATTACACCAAAATATTATTAAAGCACAGGGACCATGCTTGGATAACTCTGGCATACTAATAAGAATAAACCAACCTAGATAAATACAAACAACTTAGAAACATAGCCAAGTCGCAAGTTAAGCTTGATAAAAAAAAAAAAAAAAAACAAAAAAAAAACGTATTTCTGCTACACTGCAACAGACCTACAATAAGCCCATGAAATTCTGGTCCACTATACAAAAAAACAAACAAACAAAAAAAAAAAAAACCAAAAAAACTCCTTCACCCTGGAAAGACATCCACCCTCACCCCCACAACACCAACACTGACAGCATTGCTACACAATTCAATACTTTCTTCACAAATTCCATTCGCTCACTCACCAACTCTCAACTAAATACTCCTCCAACTATCCCAACTCTATCTAGTAACACAAACATCTTCTCCTTTAAACCTATTCAAACTCTCACAATAAAAAATTACTTTCCAAACTCAAACCCAGTACCCTTGCTGCAGATAACCTACTTACAGAATTCCTAAAAATAGCAGCAAACGCTATTGCCTACTCTGATCAACCACTCTAGCTCAGAACATTATGCCCACTTAAACTGGAAAATTCTTATATTATCCCCATGCACAAAGGGGGCAGCTCTACTGAACTCTCTAACTACAGGCCCATCTCCATCTTACCACCTCCTTCCAAAATTCTGGAAAAGTATATCCACGTGCAGCTTCTAAACTACCTAACAACTTCTTATCTAACACTCAGCATGGATTCCGCACACACCATTGTACAACTCTCTTCCTAAATTTCACTAATATCATTAACCAACACAGAAATAAAGGGCAACTAGTCTCTTCTATCTTAGATCTCTCCAAAGCTTTCAACATTGTCTCCCACCAGAAACTACTTGATGAACTCACCACCCTTAAACTTAATCACTCTTTTCTCGCTTGGTTCCACAGCTAGTTATCTGGGTGACAAGTTGTGAAATGGCAACAGGAACTCGCCTCCCTACTATCTGACAACTTGGGAGTACCCCGAGGTTCTACTCCAGGTCCGCTACTTTTTAGCATATTTACCAACCAACTCCTCTCCTCTACTCCTCTTGCCTCCTTTATACAATACGCATAGATGACAGTTACCTGTGCTGCACCCTCCCTAAAACAACTTGTATCTACATCTCAACAGTCCTTCTTAGCTGTTGAATCATGACCATCTGAATCTCAACTAATTCTGAACCACTCCAAGACTAAACTGATGCTCTTTCACCCCACCAAATCACATGATCGCCCTACTCCATTCCAAATACATTCTTCCTACACCACCATATCAGCCATCACCTAAACAAAATAATTAGGTGTATTAATTGGCAATAATTTGAAGTTCACTTTACACCTATCACAGTCCATCATAAAGACACATAGAAAACTAAGTTCACTGTAGAGAATCAAGCCTTTCCTAACTAACAAAACTAGACAGGATACAGCCCGTACTCATCTACTCTCTACCCTACTTTATAACTCTCCTATCTTCACAAACCTAAGTAAAACTGACCTAGGCAAGCTTGAAACCTGCTACAATAAAACTGAAAAAGTTGTTACTAATGCACCATATAGTACATCAACCTGATTAAAACTCTACCCTTCAACCTCTGCTCCATCCATACACTAACACTCGTCTACTCCGATCTTCCAATAAATCCTTATTACAGGTCACCAAATCCAACAGTAAAGCAGGTGAATTTCTCTACACTAACTACATCTCCAAAATATGGAATACCATCCCTCAAGGCCATCCTAACAATTATCAACCCATCTCACTTTAAAACACTCTTAAAAGACTACCTCAGTATCAGCTGGCTTGGCTCACGTCTCACTCTAAGTTAAAACCTCCTCCTTAACCAAAAACTGTATCCTATATTCACCACAGCTATTTCTAACTCCTACACATTACTTTACCACCTGTCCTCTCCTTCTTTTCTTCAAAAACTATCCTCCTAACTTCTCTTCTCTTACTCGACTGCTACTCCTCACCTATTTGCCTAAAATTTATCCACTTCTCTCCCTTTCCTACCATTTTCTCTCCCTCCTCCACTCATCTACAATAACTCCTACCCTCCCTTTCCTTCTTGTCTGTCTACCTTCCTATTTTCTCAATCAATCTAATCCAGTTACGGTTCCAACCTGCATATTTACTAACATCTCTACAGACTGTATTAAAGATCTATTCCTAAAGAATGTTTATGTTTCACAAGTAATACTCTGTAATCAATCTGTTCTCTAATGTGTGTATTTTATGTCCTTTTATGCTTTGTGAACATTTTTTAACTTTGCTAAAATTTCTTAAAATTATTTTTATTGTAATGTTCTCTGTAATTTTTTTCTGGAGCTTTTCTCCCTGGGCATCCGCTGAAAATGGGGTTTGACCCAGTCGGACTATCCCGGTAAACAAAAGTAAAATAAACATGTCAAACATTAAAATAGAAGTTATGTACTCACCATAAAGTACAGTTGTGTACACTTACCATAAATGTAGATGTTAGAGTGTATTCACTGTTGCAGTCATTACATTTGGGAAATCTGCTAGCAGGTTGCCCTCAGTCAGCCTGATTAACAAAGGCTAGGGTCCTGCGTCGGTTGCTGTCCCTTCTTCCATGATGTCAAGTCGTCAGGAGTATAAAACATGCAGCCGATGCCATTACATCAGTTTTTCTTGCCCCAGATATCAGGTGCCCCGCAAATGGGGAGCAAAATATATTTTATATATATATATATATATATATATATATATATATATGGAATCACTACTTAATACCGAATTTATACAATCCCGAAGCCCACAATACCGAGACCAGAATCCCTAAACCCCACATTACAGACATGTTAAAAGCGTGAAAGTCAAAATCACGAAAGAACTACATACATACAGCACACACACAAACACATACACAGCCCCCCCAGAACCAAATAAACCACCCTACACTAAAGATAAGCAGGGGGGCTTCATCCCCTGCACCCCCCCCCCATGTGGGGCCTGTGCCCCCCCACACCCCCGACTTTAATATTCCAACTCCGAGATCGCACAGACATACACACAAGGCAAACTCACACCCATACATTATAGCCCCTCTCACACACACACACACACACACACACACACACACACACTTACCTGAACCGCAACACCAGAAGCGCTAACTCAAAATCCCTTACCATCGGGATTTTGAATTTTGCGCATCTGGTCTTACGGTAATGTGCGGTTTCGGCTACATGGTCTTGAACTTTTGAAATTCGAGATTTCAAAAGTTCGAGATATAGTAGTGTTCCTATATATGAAAGAACTGAAAGAACTAAGGTGGCAGTTGTTATTAAATGCTGAAATGGCCCCAGGGCTGAATGAAAACTTAAATGTTAAATGTGCTTTGAAGTGGTTTGGCTAGCAGCCCAGCCACACCTTTCCTGTCCTAGTAGTTTTATTGTGTACTAGTAACTTGAGATTCACTGTAATTGGTCCTAAACTCAACAGCATTGTTTACATTAACCTTGAAGATTTTTTTGTAGTGGTGTGCAAAGTATTTAAACACTGTTTCTCTTTTTGAAGATTATTATAAGCTCTGAAGAAGTTCGATGTAACAATAAACGAACGAAAGCGCTAAGCAACAGTTTCGGCTTGGTGTGGTTTCTTCACATTTTTGTTTTGAGTTACAGAAGTTTTTGATTTATATATATATATATATATATATATATATATATATATATATATATATATATATATGAAATTTAAAACAAAACATATACCTCCAAACAAAATCAAATACACCAAAAAGGCTTTTAAGCATAGTAAAAGAAAGGAGAGGTATAGTAAGAGAAAAATAGGGGGCTGGAAGGTGGGTAACCAGGACTGCAAAAGTGAATACACTTGAACATCTACATTTATGGTAGGTCTACACAACTGTACTATGTTCTTTGTGTTTCACTGTTGCAGTCATTACACATTTGGGTAGAATCCCAAAGCTATGGTTGGGAGGATGGATTTATACAGCATTAGGAGCAGCTAAAAGGCCCTGTAGTACAGCAGTGGCAAAGCCAGCTCTGGATTTAGAGAAGAGAGGTAAATGGTAATGTTTGGTGAATGTATGAACTGAGCTCCAGGTAGCAGTTTCTAGGATGTCTCTGGTAGGAATCCCTCTGAGAAAGGCTGCAGAAGTAGATGCAGCCCTGGGGGAATGAGATCAGATCCCCTTGGGGATAGGTTTACCATGGTGCATATAGCAGAACCGAATACAATGGCGTATCCATTTGGAAATAGTCTGCTTTGAAATAGCATTTCCCTCTGCCCCTGCAGCAAATGCCACCAATAGTAGTTCAGATTTTCTTAGAGCTTTTGTCCTGTTTAAGTAGAATCTAAGTTGTCTGTGTACATCCAATGAATGCAGAATCTGCTCACCATTGTTCTGTGGATTGGGAAAGAAAGTTGGCAGATGAATGATCTAATTAAGAGGCACACTGGATACCACCTTGGGCATGAAAGATGGATTGGTCCTGAGAGACACCCTGTCCAGATAAAAAATAATGAAAGGCTCCACTGCCATAACGGCCTGTAATTCTGAAATCCTTCTAGCTGAGGTGACTGCTAAAAGGAAAGACGTTTTCCAGGAGAGAAATGTTAGGTCTGTAGTAGAAGCTGGCTCAAAAGGAGGGAGAGTGTGTTTTTCCAAAACAAAATTGAGGTCCCATGCAGGAGTAGGCGCTCTCCTGGGAGGTCTTAAATTTTTGGCCCCTCTGAGATACTGCTTTAGCAGAGGATGAGAGAAGAGGGAAGGCTCTGTGTTGTAATGAGCTGAAATGGCAGAGGCATGGATTTTTATGGAGGAAAAAGATAGGCCCTTGTGAAGCATCTCAGTTAAGTATTGCAGAATCTGAGGAATACTGGGCATTGCTGTGCTTATTCCTTGTGATTGGTTCCAGGCACAGAATCTTTTCCATTTGTCAGCATAAGATTTTCTAGTACTATGCCTTCTAGCCTCCAAAATGACATCCATCACAGGTCTGTTGAGGGATGCCAAGGGTGAAATTAGTTGATTAGCCATGCTGCAAGATTCAAAATTTGGAGCTGAGTGTGCAGAATGTGATAGTTCTGCTGAATTTGATAGTTCTGCTGAGAGAGTAGGTAAGGTGTCTGAGGCAGGTGCCACGGAGGAAGGTGTGACACATTGCGCTGTAGTGGGTACCAGTGTTGGCGAGGCCAGTCTGGAGCAATCAGAATCATTTTTGGTTTGTCCTGTCTGACTTTTAGTAGAACTTTGGAGAGCAGAGGCAGAGAGGGGGGAAAGCATAGACTGATAGGCTTTTCCAGCTGAATGATAGAGCATCCACTTTCCAAGCTTTTTTGTGATGAATTCTTGCGCAGAATTTGTCCAACTGACAGTTCTGGGGTGAGGCAAAAAGATCTATGTCTGGGCTCCCCCATTTGCGTGTCAACATGTTGAAAACTTGTGGTTCCAGTTTCCATTCGTGTGGGTCCATAACATTTCTGCTTAGTTCGTCTGCCAGCTTAGCTTTCCTGGCAGGAATTGAGCTTGTAGTTGTATTTGGTAGGTCAAGGCCGTGTTCCACAGTGCCATGGCTAGTCTGCAATGGGGGTAGGAATGTGTACCCCCTGCTTATCATAACTGTGGTGTTGCCTGTCTTTATCATTAGTTGTCCTGGATGAAGGTAGTCCTTGAAGGCTGTCAGTGCATTCTGTACAGCTAGCATCTCTTTCTGATTGATATGTAGGTACATTTGATTTAGGCTCCATTTGCCCTGAATGCACTTTCCTGCCAGATGACCCCCCCCCCCAAGCATAGTCTGATGCGTCTGTAGTTAGGGTTTGGGCGGCAGGGGGTGAAGTGAATGGCAGTCCCTTGTTTTGGTGGCAGGCCTCTGCCTACCATAGGAACTCTAGTTGCAGGCAAGGTATAATAGGAATAAATGTTTCCAGGCTGTGACAATGTTGACTCCATAAACTTTTTAAGTACCACTGAAGTTTCCTCATATGCAGTCTTGCATTTGGAATTAGAAGAATGCAGGAGGCCATGAACCCCAAGGCTTGCAGAATTTGTCTTGCAGACAGCAAGATTTTTGTGGCCACCTGTTTGAAGTAAGTCACCAATTGAATTTCCTTTTCTGGCGTAAGGTAAGTCATCTGGGCAGTTGTATTCAAGCTTGCACCCAGGAATGTAATTTTTTGAGAGGGTACCAGTTGTGATTTATTTTTGTTTATGGTGTACCCTAAACAAGTTAGAACCCTTTTTACAAATGCCAGATGCTTTAGAAGAATGTCCTTGTTTTCTGCCTGAATTAGACAATCGTTTAGGTATGGATATATTTGAATATTTCTTTGCCTGCAAAATGCAATTACTAGAGCCAGGCACTTTGTGAAGACCCTGGGCGCAGTAGATAAGCCAAAGGGCAGTGCAGAGAACTGGAAATGCAAGTAGCCTGCTTTGAAGCGGAGGTATCTTCTGCAAGATTCTCTGACTGGGATATGCAGGTAAGCCTCTTTTAAGTCTAGAGTTACCAACCAGGCATCTTTGCCTAGCATAGGTAGTAAATGTTAAAGAGTCAGCATCTTGAATTTTGAATGTCCAGAAATGTGTTTAGAGTGGATAAATCCAGAATTGGACGCCATGATTTGCCTTTTCTGGGTACCAGGAAGAGTCTTGAATAAAAACCTTGTCCCTTTTCCTCTTCTGGTACTGGCTGAATAGCCCCCATGTTCATGAGGGACAGAACTTGTTTCTGGGCCTCTGCCCACTAATTTGGGGGCAGATCTGGCCATCCATTTGGGACTGGCAACGTGTGGAAATTAAATCTGTATCCCTGGGATACTATATTTAAAACCCATTTGTCCTGGGTAATAAGTTGCCAGTTTCGTGCATGAAGTGCCAGTTTCCCCCCCAAAGGGGCAGCTAAAAGGTAAGTGCTTGGTGATTGTAGAGGGAAGTCAGTGAGACTGTTTACCATAGGGAGGTGCCTTGCTGTTTCAAGATTTGAAGGTGGAAGCACCCCATTGTTTACCCCATTGTTTGGTTCTAAAAGTTCCTTGCGACTAAAACCTGGAGCCTTTGGAATGTCTGGATTTGACTTGAGCGGCTCTGGAAGGGACTGGAAAGGACCAGTTCTTAATAGGCCAGTGCCTACTAAATCTTGGAGGCTGCACTTGTAAGAAATCTTTCACAGTTTGCATAGATTTAGCTTTATCTTCCATCTTTTTTTAACACTTCTTCAGCCTTATTGCCAAAGAGACGGTCCTGTTGTAAAGAAGCATCCAACAATTTTGCTTTAATATGGTCAGGCAGAGTTTGCTCTTTGAGCCAAGCATGCCTTCTTAGCACAGATCCAGTTACAGCAGCCATACAAGAGGCCTCCAAGGAATCAAAACCACATTGCAAAGTATGCTTTTCCAACTTGTTCAGCTGAATGTAATAAATCCTGCAAATCTTTATTCTCCACACAGTCAGAGATTAACATTATTTTCTTTTTAAGTAGTCCCATGATATGCTGTTGATATTTAAGCATACGAAATTGATTGCCAAGGTTGCAGAAGTGTAAACCTTCTTACCCCATCTATCCAGCGCCCTGGAATCTCTAGCAGAAGGGGTAGGATTTTTAGCAGTAGAGGCCTTAGTGCCCTTGGGACCCTGAGAAACGGCTTCAGGATCAGCAGTAGGAATTTTGAAAAGGAATTTGTGGGAGTCAGGAACCCTGTAGTATCTGCCTAACTTACTAGGAGCCAGAGGCAGAGAGAATCAGGAATCGTACTAGATTCTGAAAAAAACATCATCAATAATGTCTAGAACAGGAGGTATAGCCAAAGGCCTATGCTGAGGAAGAAGAAGAAAATCCTTAAGTCTCTTTTTAGATTCAGAGAAATCCTGACTATCCCAGATGAAATGTTCTCTTAAGGTATGTAAAGTTTCCCCATAAAAAAAATCCTCAGGGGGAGAAGCAGAAGGAATGGAATCTTCTGCGTCAGAGTCCTCATAAGTACGTAGAGATAAATCCTGTTCAGTAGAGGATTCAGAAGAAATAGAATCCTGATCAGAAGATACATAATAAATGTCTTGCTTAGGCCTCTTAGCAGGAGGGGGTTGGCTACCCCTATTCAAGGTAATTAAATCTTCAGCCATTTTGATCATTTGTTTTTTAGGCATAGGGGCCTGCACACGTGGCCCAAGCGTCGGTTTTTTAGACACAGAAGTAGATTTTGGCCTTAGTTTTGAAGATGGCGTCAGTTTAATATACAAATCTTTAGGCCTGAAAACACCCTCAGAAGCCGGTGCCTGCACAGCGGCTCCGGACCCATCTAAGGTAGAGACATCCGCGGGTTCAATACTTAAAGCATCGCGCGGCATACCAGACTCCGAATGGGTCTCAGTAGAGGCCTGCGAATCAAAAGTAGCGGGCATCAGGGGCTGCGAAAGCACCTCACTGAGTACCAGTGAACTAGCGACTGGCTTAGGAGAAGAGCAGTCAGTTTTGGACCTCAATGGCCTGTCTATCTTTTTCTTTGCGTTTTTTAGGTTTTCAGGTACTCGGACTGCTAACCAACGTCATTTTTGGATAGTTAAATCGTGAGCCAAAAAATGTAGAAGCAAAAATATACTGACGTTTAATAGTGCGTTGATTAAATCTAGCACAAAATCGACAGCAAGGTACGTTATGATCAGGGCCTAGGCAAGGAATACAGTACAAATGAAAATCCTTATGAGGTATTTGCTTCCCACAAGTAATGCAATTATAAACTTTTACTGACATTGGAAAGGAGCAAGAAAAAGTTTCCCCAACGGGGTACTTAGCTTTTAGTTGAAGACTTCGGTTCTGAAACTTGAAAACGAAAATTTCAGGAGTCGGCCGACCAGCACTTGCGAACTGCTTCTGCTTCGGGCACCGCGCGGCAAGAAAGACTGATGTAATGGCGTCGGCTGCATGTTTTATACCCCTGACAACCAGACATCATGGAAGAAGGGACAGCAACCTAGCAGGACCCAAGACTTTGTTAATCAGTCCGAGGGCAACCTGCCAGCAGATTACCCAAATGTAATGACTGCAACAGTGAAACACGAAGAACATCGTTCCATTTTGTAGTCCATCTCGCCCTTCATTCTTACTGATGGGGATCAGAGCTGATCTTTGGCTCCGGCTCGGCCTATTTACAAGCTCAAAGTCTTCTAGTTGGCTCTTGGCTAGGTAAGTATCCCATGGTGCACCAGTACACTCCCCAGATCTTGTTTGCTGCTAACTACGAGAAATAATAACAAACATTACAGAAAGAAGCCAATAATAAAAGGTCTCCAGTAAATGATGATGACAACATTTTTCTGACTCCAGATACTTCCAGGATGGGGGTAGGAGGGTGGATTTGTAACAATGAAGGGTGAGATGGACTACAAACATGGAATGTTATGGTGAGTACATAACTTCTTTATGTTCTGTAGTCCTATCTCGCCTTCATTCTTACAGATGGGACAGCGTCCCTAGCACCTTATTCTTGGATGGCTTTAGGAAAAATACTCCTGAGTACCATGGAACCAAAGGATGTTCTTACCCCTGGAGGTTAAGTCCAATTTGCAATAAGTAATAAATGTGTGAGGGGTAACCCAAGTTGCTGCTGCACAGATATCATCAAGTGGGACCCTGGCTTGAAAGGCTGTAGAGGTAGACTGAGATCTCATAGAATGAGCCTTAAATTTGAAAGGTAAAGGCCTACCCTTAGAGGTGTAAATGTAAGCTATACAGCTAGAGATCCAATTTGAGAGGGTCACTTTGGAAACTGGTAAACCTGACCTGGATTCGGAGAAGGAAATAAATAATTGATCTGACTTCCTGAATTCTTTAGTCTGGTGCAGATAAAAACGTAATTGTCTATGAACATCCAACTGATGAAATCTGTATTCTGCTGCATTGGAATGATTTGGGAAGAACACTGGAAGTTCTATGGGTTGGTTCAAAGTGCTATGGGAACAGACCTTGGGGACAAAGGCTGGATTAGTATGAAGAGATACCCTGTCTTTGTGAAAAATCAGATAAGGGGGTTTTACAGACAGTGCTTGCAACTCTGACATCCGTCTGGCAGATGTGATTGCCACCAGAAACAAGGTCTTCCAAGACAAAAATTTCAAAGGCGATGAATGAGAAGGCTCAAACGGCGGAGACGTCAATTTGGATAGCACAAAATAAGTCCCATGAAGCAATGGGTTCCTGAAATGGGGGTCTTAAAGTGGCACCTTTGAGGAAGGTTTTGCACAGCGTATGTGACATGAGATTAGAATCTTGCATGAAATTGAACCCTGACAGTGGCAGCCGCAGATACTTGGTGGAAAAGCTCAGACAGGAATTACAAAACCACCGGAATGGAGGCGGTATAAGGGTCAACATTCTTTTTCTCAGCCCAGATAGAGAATTTCCTCCATTTACTGGAATATAATCTCCTAAAGGAGGGTTTATGAGATGACGTTAGGATATGAGTCACGGAGGGTGAGAAGTCGTGAAGCTTGACTAGGGATGGAACTGAAGCAGCCAAGCTGTCAAACTGAGGGTGTGTAAAGCGGGATGAAGAGAGCCTGACATGTGCATCAAGAGATCTGGCACTGGGTCCAGAATCCAAGGATCGTCTAGGAAGAGAGGCCAGAGAAAGGGGAACCAAACCTGACGAGGCCAGTAAAGAGCAATGAGGATCAGTTTGCTTCCCAGCTGTTTCACTTTCTGAATAACCTTGGGTATGAGAGGAAAGGGAAGAAAAGCATAAAGAAGACCCAGGAGCCAATCATGAACAAGTGTCTCTCTCTGTGACTCACCTGAAGGGGGGATGAGGGAGAAATAGCTGCTGCATTTGGCACTGATCTGGCTGGCAAAGAGATCGTAGCAAGGCTGTCCCCATCTGTGGAAAATCTGCTCTGCTATTTCCTGTTTCGGAGACCACTCATGAGGCATCAAAATTGCTCGACTGAGTTTGTAGGCTATCACGTTGGTTGTCCCTGGAATGTGCATTGCCACCAGAAAATGCTGGGAAGATATCTCTCATTTCCAAGCTAGAATGACCTCTCGACAGAGTGGGTATGATCTGGTTCCGCCTTGTTTGTTGATGTACCATAATACCGACATGTCTGATTGTATTGCAATCGTCCCAAGAGGCAGAAGGTCGTGAAATGTTTGCAACTCCAGAAGCACAGCCCTCATCTCTAGAACATTGATATGCAGGTGAGCCTCGTGATCTTGCCATGTGCCTTGGACAGTTCTGCCAGCAGAGTCTGGCAGCAGTATGTGATGAGATAGTGGTAGATGCTAAAAGGACCAATGGGACGATAACAACCACTGAAGAATCCTCATGTGTAGTCTGGCTAGTTGCACTAGTATGGTGGAAGCCATGGTCCCTAGAAGCTTCAGAATAGTCTTGGCCTTGACTTTTCATAGGGGGAGAAGACGTAGAATTTGAAGAAAGTACAGTTGTGTACACTTACCATAAATGTAGATGTCTGAGTATATTCACTGTTGCAGTCATTACATTTGGGTTATCTGCCTGCAGGTAGCCCTCAGCCGGCCTGAATACCAGAGTCCCTGATTCCTGCATAGGATTGATGTCTCCTCTTCCATGACGTCAGGTCATCAGGGGTATAAAACATGCAGCTGACGTCATTACGTCAGTTTTTCTTGCCCCAGATGTCAGGTGCCCCCACAAAGGGGAGCAATTATATGTTATGTTACACCTCCATCAAAAAGCAAATACACCAGAAAGCTTAAAACAAGAAGCAAAGGTAGAGCCAAGAGAAGTCATGGGGCTGAAGGGAGGGTAACCAGGACTGCAACAGTGAATGCACTCGAACATCTACATTTATGGTAAGTGTACACAACTGTACTATGTTCTTTGTGTTTCACTGTTGCAGTCATTACATTTGGGTTGATTCCCAAAGCTAAGGAAGGGAGGAGGAAGTTAGAGAGCATTAGGGCCAGCTATTAAGCCCTGAAAAACTGCAGTGGAAAAACCAGCTCTAGATTTAGAGAAAATAGGCATGTGGTAATGCTTGGTGAAGTTATGTACAGAGCTCCAGGTAGCAGCTTCTAGGAAGTCCCTGGTAGGGACCCCTCTGAGAAAGGCTGTAGAGGTAGATGCAGCCCTGGTGGAATGTGATCTTATCCCCTGTGGGGTAGGTTTTCCATGGTTCCTATAGCAGAAATGAATGCAATGGGCTATCCATCTAGAGATGGTTTGCTTTGAAATGGCCTTCCCCTCTGCCCCTGCAGCAAAGCCAACTAGCAGCTGTTCAGATTTTCTGAGAGGCTTAGTCCTGTTCAAATAAAATCCAAGTTGTCTGTGCACTCCAAAGAGTGCAGAATTCATTCTCCTTTGTTTTGTCGATTTGGGAAAAAAGGCAAATGAATGGACTGATTTAGGGCCACACTAGACACCACCTTGGGCATAAAGGAAGGATTGGTCTTGAGGGAAACCCTGTCTGCATGGAAGATAATGAAGGGCTCCACTGCCATGAGGGCATGCAATTCAGACACTCTTCTTGCTGAAGTGATGGCTAGAAGGAAGGTCTTTTTCCAAGAAAGGAATTTCAACTCTGCAGTTGCAGCTGGTTCAAATGGGGGAGAGTGAGCTTTTCCAATACAAAGTTAAGGTCCCAGACTGGAGTAGGGGCTCGCCTGGGGGGAGAGTGTATTAAATTTTTAGCCCCTCTGAGGAATTGCTTTAACAGGGGGTGAGAGTAGAGGGGTGGTTCAGTATTATAATGTGCTGAAATTGCAGAGGCATGAATTTTAATTGACAAGAAGGATAGGCCATTGTGGAGCATTAATGTTACGTACTGAAGAATATGAGTTAAGCTGGGCACCGTAGTGCCCATACCCTCGGTCTGGTTCCAGGAACAGTATCTTTTCCACTTTTCAGCATAGGATTTTCTAGTACTAGGTCTCCTTGCTTCCAGAATGACATCCAGCACCTGCTTACTGAGGGATGCTATTGGAGAGCTCAAGGAATTATCCAGGCTGCAAGGTTCAAGGTTTGAAGCTGAGGGTGCAGAATCTGGCCCGCCTGCTGAGACAGCAGGGAAAGTGTCCGAGCAGTATCATGCTGCGCAAGAGGGGGTACCAGTGCTGGCGAGGCCAGTTTGGTGCAATAAGTATTGTCCTTGGTTTGTCCTGTTTGATCTTTAGCAGGACCTTCAAGAGGAGAGGCAGAAGGGGAAAGGCAGAAACCGAGAGGCTTGCCCAATTAAAGAAAAGGGATCCACTTTCCAAGCTTGAATTTGGGGAGTCAGTCTGCAGAATTTGTCCAACTGGTAATTCTAGGGGCAGGCAAACAGGTCTGTGTCTGGAGTCCCCCATTTGTTCCTCAAGAGGTTGAATATTTTTGGTTCCTGTTTCCATTCGTGTGAGTCCATGAGATTTCTGCTTAGGTCATCTGCCAGTGAATTCAGTTTGCCTGGCAGGAATTGAGCTTGCAGGTGCACTTGGTAGCTCAAGGCTGTGTTCCACAGAGCTATGGCTAGTCTGCAGAGAGGGTACGAGTGGGTTCCCCCCTGCTTGTTTATGTACCACATAAAGTACAGTCTTGTACCTACCATAAATGTAGATGTTCAATTGTTCGCACTGCTGCAGACATTACACTTGGGTTATCCTGCCGTCAGGCGGTCCCGCAGTCGGCCAGAGTTCCAAAGTATTGGTCCGGCGTCGGTTGCTGTCGCTTCTTCCCTGACATCAGTGCGCCAGGGGTATATAAGATGCATCCAACGCCATTTTCTTCAGTTTTTCTTGCCTCAGATGTCAGATGCCCCCAATAGGTAGGCAATACATATTGCTAATAAAAAATATACATATAAAATAAAAACAATACCTTCAGTTACAAGCAAATACACCACAAAGGTTGTATAGGATAGAAAGGTATAGATAAGTCCAGCTAGTTCAGAGGGGATGGAGGGAGGGTAACCTGGACTGCAGCAGTGTGAACACTCGAACATCTACATTTATGGTAGGTACAAAACTGTACTATGTTCATCATGTTACACTGCTGCAGTCATTACACTTGGGTAGAATCACAAAGCTAAGGTTGAGTGGCTGGTCTATAAAGAGTTAGGATTAGCTATGAGGCCCTGCAGAACTGCAGTGGCAAATCCTGCTCTGGATTTAGGGTAAAGAGGCAGGTGGTAATGCTTGGTACAGGTGTGCACTGAACTCCAAGTTGCAGCCTCCAGGTACCCCTCTGAGAAAGGTTGCTAAAGTGGCTGTTGCCCTGGTGGAATGTGGCCAAATGGTATTTGGGACTGATTTTCCATGCTGTGTGTAGCAGTAACGAATACAGTGTCCTATCCATTTGGATATAGTCTGCTTTGAGATAGTCTTGCCCTGTGATCCTGCAGCATATGCTACAAACAGTTGCTCAGTTTTCCTGAAAGCTTTTGTTTTGTCCAAGTACAAGCGTAGCTGCCTGTGTATGTCCAAAGAATGCAGAAGTTTCTCCCCTTTATTCTGGGGGTTTGGATAAAAAGTTGGCAAATGGATGGTTTGGTTGAGAGCCACACTAGATATCACCTTTGGCATAAAGGTAGGATTTGTCCTTAAAGAAACCCTGTCCTGATGAAAAATTATAAAAGGTTCCACTGCCATTAATGCCTGTAGCTCTGAGACTCTTCGTGCTGAAGTTACTGCCAGGAGCAGAGCTGTTTTCCATTTTAAAAATTTTAGATCGGCTGTATTGGCTGGCTCAAAAGGTGCCAGGGTCAGTTTTTCCAAAATGAAATTGAGGTCCCAAGTCGGTGTTGGTGCTCTCCGGGGCGGTCTTATGTTTTTAGCCCCTCTGAGATACTGCTTTAGCAAGGGATGAGAGAATAAAGGAGGATCCGTGTTGTAATGTGCTGAAATGGCAAAGGTGTGGATCTTAATTGATGAGAAGGATAGGCCTCTGTCCAGCATCTCAGTTAAGTATTGTAAAATCTGAGGAATGTTTGGAACAAGAGGGACAAGGTTTTGAGCCTGGTTCCAGGCGCAGAATCTCTTCCATTTTTCTGAGTAAGCTTTCCTGGTGCTAGGCCTCCTGGCCTCCAAAATGATATCCATAACAGCTTTAGAGAAAGGTGTTGCCTGTTTGGCTAATGTATCTGCCATGCAGCTAGGTTTAGGGTTTTGAGCTGACCATGCAGGATCGGATTGTTTTGTTGAGTCAGAAGGTGTGGAATTTGAGGCAAAATCCATGGTGGTCCTTGAGCCAAGTTCCTTAAGATAGGGTACCAGTGCTGGCGTGGCCAGTCTGGAGCAATCAGTATCATCTGTGGTTTTGCTTGTCTGGCTTTTAGGAGTACCTCTGAAAGGAGAGGCAGAGGTGGGAAGGCATAAACTTTTAGTTTTTTCCAGCTGAACAGGAGAGCGTGCACTTTCCATGCTCGTTTGCGATAAGTCCTTGTACAGAATTTTTGTAGTTGGCAATTTAGTGGGGAGGCAAACAGATCTATGTCTGGGCATCCCCATTTTTGCATTACCATGCTGAAGATTTGCGGATTCAACTTCCATTCGTGAGGGTCCATGACATTTCTGCTTAGATCGTCTGGCAGAGTATTTTTCTTTCCTGGCAGGAATTGTGCTTGCAGGTGAACTTGATACGTTAGAGCTGTGTTCCACAAGGTCATGGCTTGCCTGCATAGGGGATAAGAATGAGTGCCCCCTTGCTTGTTTATGTACCACATTACTGTGGTGTTGTCTGTCTTTAGTAGTAATTGTCCTGGATGCAGAAGGTCCTTGAAAGCTGTTAGGGCATTTTGAACAGCCAACATCTCTTTTTGATTGATGTGAAGATGCATCTGCTCTGTGGTCCACTTGCCCTGAATGCATTTTCCTGCCACGTGTGCTCCCCAGGCATAATCCGAAGCATCTGTTGTTAGAGTTTGCCTGGCTGTTGGTTGGGTAAAAGGCTGACCCTTGTTTAGGTGACATGCCTGTGCCCACCATCGAAACTCCTGTTGTAGGCAGGGTATCACTGGTATTACTGCTTCTAAACTGTGAGAGTGTCGAGTACAAACACTTTTTAGGTACCACTGTAATTTCCTCATATGCAGTCTGGCATATGGTATTAGTAGAATGCAGGATGCCATGAATCCCAGGGCCTGCAGAATTTTTCTTGCTTTTTTGCCTAACACCTGCATAACACCCTCCTGCAAATTCCTGAACATAAATCTGGACTTTGAAACTACCCTTCAGCTCCCTGAGTGGCCAGCTGTTTCTTAAGACAGTGAAAGTATGTACTGTTCTCGTAACTAGACATTTTTACTAATAACTCTGGACAAATTTCCTTGCTTCACTAGGCTAGTTTCCTCACTCCAGATAGCCAGCAGCCTACAATTTTCCCCAAACTAGTTTTTATTCTTTTTCTTCCTTTAACCACCCCTCCTAGATAGCCTCTACTCTCTCATTTGTAGTACGTTGCCTCTTTTCCCCTCTCCGGTAGCTTGCCTACCTTGTATGTGAGGGATTTGTGGAAATTATATCTCAGGACACTAGGTGGCACCCTACCTCTACTGCTCTGCATCTCGATTACAACCTTCTCTCCCAAGACCTCCCAACCCTACTTGTAGCTCTGATTTCAACTTCTTTGCTTCTTAGTGGTAGTTCTGCACCTCTATATCCTCACCCCTGGATATACTAACTACATTCTACTTCACTTACATATACATACCTTACTGTAGCCCTGCAACCTACTCCTGACCATAAGCACCTTAGATTAGCCTGTTTACTTACTTCTTCTTTCTCCCACTTTTAGACTTGCCTGCACAATACTTCCATTCTACTGATTGTCTTCCTCGGTTGACCACTCTCTTGTCTCTACCCGCTCCGTTCGCCCTGCGGGCTCACTCCGCTCACCTACTCTGCCCCCAATTCCCACCCGCCCCCAATGCTCCTACATTTATACCACAAGTGGCCACACCCCTATGTCATCTACACCAATCATATAACTACACATCATAAACTCACTCTACCTCTTCTGCCAAACACCACACCCACTAATTAGAACATCCTACCTCCACCCCTTTACTCAAACTACGTGAACTACACACAAACTTCTCTCCTTTACTCACCTCCTCTATTACTAAAATGCACTCAACAGAACTCCTCACACCTAAAACTTCTTATTTGCTTATCATCTCTCTCCTGTCTCATTGCTAATTATTTCTTAACCTTCTATGAATACCCACTTTACTCTAATATTACTTTTACATCTAAACAAACCTCTACACCTATATTAACTTTCTCTTCTACCCTCTCAAATCTCACAAACCAACCAAAATACCCTCTAGCCAAATACCACAGACCTGCATATATATCAAGTTAAACAAATCAAAATCTAGAAAACTAATAGACAGCTTACACAAATTTCTTCAACCAAAAGATTTTAAATACCGCCATCTACTGCTGGATGGAGACATTAATCCTAACCCTGGACCATACCATAACCATTGTAATACCTACAAAAAACATGACAAAATTCACTCTCTATCTACTACCAAACCTACTAACTCTCTCTATATTGCTCATCTCAACATACAAAGTATTTGTAATAAAACCTCTCAAGTTCATGCCCTACTAGAAATCCATCAATTTGACATTTTATGTCTAACTGAAACATGGCTAAAGCCATCCATCAAAGACAGGGAAATCACACCACCTGGGTATAACATCATTAGACTTGATCGTACTACTAAAAAGGGTGGAGGGATAGCAATTCTCCATAAAGCTCATATCCAAATTAGTATTATAGATCAGACTCTTAGCCCTGATAACAATGTAGAAATACTTACCTCTAAACTTCAAATCAATAGTTCCAAAGCCATTAATATCACATGTGCTTATCTTCCCCCAGGAAATAACATTAACACACTTGAATGCATATTCAATTCACTCCATACCTACCTCCCTCAAGAAACAATTGTCCTAGGTGATTTCAACATTGATTGGTATTCCTGTAACAGGACAAACCCTAGATCCCATATTAACCTCTATGGATTCACACAACTCATAGATAACCCTACTAGAACAAATAAAACCAACAAAAAAGAAACCATCCTAGACTGGATTCTTACTAATACTCCTCAACAAACCTACCAATCTGGTACTCTCCCTGAAAAACTAAGCGACCACTCACTGACTTGTGTCATTGGGCATAAAACTAACCTACCATTACCTACCATATATAGAACACTTCGCTCAAAAAAACACTAACTCTGAACACCTTCTAACCGAATTAATACAATATAATTGGTCTCCTCTAAAATATCTCCCTCTAAACGAAGCAGTCCAACACTTTAATTCCACATTCCTATCTTTCCTAGATCACTATGCCCCAAATCGCACTATTAGAACTAATGCTAAAGTAGCACCCTGGCTAACCAAAACCACTAGGCAAAAAATGATCCTCAGAAACAAATCCTGGGCAAAATGGCATGCCACTAAGAATCTAACTGACCACCAAAACTTCAAAGAACTTAGAAACAGTACAAAAAAAGCCATCCTAACAGACAAAAATAATTATTACCTACACTCACAACAAAACTCCAACAAGGAACCTAAAATATTCTGGTCCACTATTAATAATCTTTTATCCCCTGGCCAGTCTATCACACCAAGCCCTGAAGGCTCTAACCCAGAAAATCCCACACAAACAGCCAACAACTTTAATTCATTCTTTACTAATACTGTCCAAACTCTTGCTAGTCACCTATCTCCTGACACCTCTAAGCTACCCTTCACTACTTTAAAACTACCTCCTCCCTTTCATATACAACCTGTAGCCACCTCCTTTATTTCATCACTGCTTCAAAAGCTAAAACCCACCACTCCTTCTGCTGACAAACTCCCTGCAGAATACATGCAAATAGGCGCTAAAGCCATTGCCTATCCCATCTCTATTCTGATAAATAGATCTATACAGGAAGGAATTTTCCCAACTATTTGGAAGATATCTCATATCATCCCACTACACAAAGGGGGTAAGTCCAACGACCACTCTAACTTCCGTCCTATAGCACTACTATCACCTATTGCTAAAATCATGGAAAAATGTATCCACAAACAACTTCTTAACCACCTCCTAAATAAGAACCTACTTGCTTAACTGCCAACATGGATTCAGACCTTCCCACAGTACTACTACAGCCTTACTCTCCTTTACCAACTCCATTAATTATAACAGGAACAATAATATCCTATCATCTTCAGTCTTCACTGACTTATCTAAAGCCTTCGACATGGTTAACCATAAACTTCTTCTGCACATTCTTCAATCCCTCTCACTTGATGCTCCTTCCTTAACTTGGTTTACATCTTACCTAGAAAACCGTCAGCAAGCTGTTCTCTGGAAAAATACGTTATCTAATCTTCTCCCAATCTAGGAGTTCCTCAAGGCTCTATCCTAGGCCCCCTTTTATTTTCTGTCTTTATTAATGACCTCTTCAGCTATCCCAAACACTATCTGCATACAATATGCTGACGATTCTACTATTATCTGCTCTGCCAATACACAAACCGAACTACACTCAATCACCCAAAAAGCTTTTACCACAGTCGAACAATGGTTCATTGACCGCTGCCTACTTCTCAATCCCAGAAAAAAAAAACTGCTATTGTTCTCACCTTCCCACAGATCTACCCCCTATACTTCACTCTTACTTCCACTGACAACACCCTTATTTCCCCAGAATCAACTACCAAACTACTAGGAATAACCATTGACAACAACCTCAGCTTTGACACACACATCAATAATACAATAAAATTTGTTAAGAAAATTGGATCTCTTTACAGAATTAAAGCCTTCCTTACACCAGAATCAAGAAAAATCTTAGCCAGATCCCATCTTATCTCTTCTCTACTATATGCATTTGCCATATTCACTAACCTCTCCAAAAACATCAACAAACTAGCAAACTCTTACCATAATATTGCTCGATTTGCAACAGGAACCCCATTTAGAACTCACCACTGCCTGAACCTAAGAGAAAGTACAGTTTTGTACCTACCATAAATGTAGATGTCCGAGAGGAATGCATCTGCAGTCCTTACAAATGGGTTGTCCTGTCGTCAGGCAGCCCTTCGGTCGGCCGGATTCCAAAGTCTGGGTCCGGCTTCGGCTGGTGTTGCACTTCACCCGACGCCATTGCGGCAGTTTTCGGGTATAAAGGCATCAGCCAACGCCATTTTCCTCAGTGTTTCTTGCCCCAGATGCCAGGCGCCCTCTTGGTAGGCTAAATTTGGATAAATGCCAAAGTTTCCAAATAATAGAGAGCAAACACACAAAATAAACATGTATGTACATATATACAAACAAATACACCATAATAGATCCCCCCCAAGCTAGCTGAAGATTGGTAAGTACCCTAGGAGTACCTCAGAGGGGAAGGAGGGAGGGTAATCCTGACTGCAGATGCATTCCTCTCGGACATCTACATTTATGGTAGGTACAAAACTGTACTATGTCCTTCAAGGATGCATCTGCAGTCCTTACAAATGGGTAGAATACCATAGCTAAACTAGGGAGGAGGAAATGAGAATAGATTATGGTGTAGTCAGGATCCCTTGCAAAACAGCAGTGGCAAAGCCAGCACGGGATCTAGAGTATAGAGGTAAGTTATAATGCTTGGCAAATGTATGCACGGAGGTCCAAGTAGCAGCCTCTATAATGTCCTTGGTAGCCACTCCTCGTAAGAAAGCTGTGGTAGTGGCTGTGGCCCTTGTGGAGTGAGGCCTGATGTTCTCTGGAGTTTTCTTTCCATGGTAGGAGTAACAGAATCTAATGCAATTTCCTATCCATTTGGAGATCGTCTGTTTAGAAATTGGTTTTCCTTCTTTTCCTGTTGCATAAGCTACCAGAAGCTGGTCAGTTTTTCTATTGTTTTTTGTCCTGTCCAGGTAGTAGCGTAATTGCCTGTGTACATCCAAGTTATGTAAAAGCTTTTCTCCCCTGTTCTGTGGATTGGGGAAGAATGTAGGAAGGTGGATAGCCTGATTTAAAGAGACTCTGGATACCACCTTAGGCATAAATGTAGGATTTGTTCTCATGGACACTCTGTCCTGATGGAAGATCAGGAAGGGTTGTACTGCCATTAATGCTTGTAGTTCAGAGACCCTTCTTGCTGAAGTTATTGCCAGTAGGAAGGCAGTCTTCCAGGATAAGTATTGCAAGTCTGCTGTAGCTGCTGGCTCGAAAGGCGGTAGAGTCAGTTTCTCTAGCACAAAGTTCAAGTCCCATGCTGGCAATGGAGGTTTCCTCGGGGGTTTTACATTTTTAATTCCCCTCAGAAACTGTCTGAGCAGAGGATGCGAGACGACAGGAGGATCCAAGCTGTATTGTGCTGAAATAGCTGATGCATGTATCTTGATGGAGGAATAGGACAGGCCTGTGTGGTAGAGCTCAGCCAAGTACTCCAGGATGTTGGCTATGTTCACCAGTGTCACATCTTGCCCTTTTGCAGCGCTCCAGATGAGATATCTTTTCCATTTTGCTGCATAATTCTTTCTTGTTGAAGGTCTACGAGCCTCCAGGATTATGTCCTTAACCCTTTGGGATAAATTTGGGTTAATTTCTGTCATGTAATGTTCCAGGCAGTTAGTTGCAGAGTTTTTAGGCTTGGATGCAGAATGTTGTAATTGTTCTGTGTCAGCAGTAATGGGATCAGTGGTAGTTTCCATATTTGTTCCCTGGACATGCTCCTCAGTAGTCGGTACCAGTGTTGTCTTGGCCAGTCTGGGGCTATCAGAATGATCCTCGGACGTTCCTCTTTGATCTTGAGAAGCACCTTGTGCATCAAAGGAAGTGGTGGGAATGCGTATGCTGTCATGCCTTTCCAACTGAAGGATAGGGAGTCCACCTTCCAAGCAAGTGGGTGGTAAGTCCTTGTGCAGAATTTCTTCAACTGGTGATTGTATGGGGATGCAAACAAGTCTATTTGTGGCAATCCCCATTTTCTTGTGATGGCTTTGAAGTTGTCCGGATGCAGCATCCATTCGTGGGCATCTGTTATAGTTCTGCTTAATGCGTCTGCTAGAATGTTTTCCTTCCCTGGAACATAAATTGCCTGGAACTGAAGGTTGTAACCCAGAGCCACATCCCATAGGTCTAGTGCCAGCCGGCATAGGGGGTATGAGTGTGTGCCTCCCTGTTTGTTGATGTACCACATAACTGTGGTGTTGTCTGTCCTTATCAACGGCTGACCTTCGTGGAGAAGAGGACTGAATGCCTGGATTGCCAATTTTACTGCCATCATTTCTTTTAGATTTATGTGCAGATGCAGTTGGTCTTGAGTCCATAGGCCTTGAATGCACTTGTCCATCATGTGTGCCCCCCAACCGAGGTCTGAGGCATCTGTCGTGATAGTTTGTCTTGGATGACTTTTGCTGAAGGGCAGTCCTAGTCCTGTGTTTGATTGACAGGCCTGTGCCCACCATAAGAACTCTTGCTTCAGGCATGGGATCATTGGAATTTTGGTTTCCAGGCTGTGCTTGTGCTGAGACCACAAATTCTTTAGGTACCACTGTAGCTTTCTCATATGAAGCCTGGCATGAGGGACCAGAATTATGCAGGATGCCATGAAGCCTAGAGCTTGTAACACTTTTCTTGCAGTTAGATGGCTCTGTTTTGTTAATGCCAAAAAGTAGAGAGGAAGTTGTTCTTTCTTTTCTGCAGTTAGAAATGCCATTTGTTTGGATGTGTCCAGTTCTGCACCCAGAAAGGTTATTATTTGGGATGGAATCAGCCTTGACTTTTTTGAATTGACTGTGTATCCCAGGGCTTGTAGCAGGTAGATGACTCTTTGTAAGTCTTCTGTTAATTTGTTTTTGTTGTCCGCTTGTATCAGGCAGTCGTCCAGGTAGGGATAGATTTGAATCCCCTGAAGTCTGCAATGAGCGATTACTGATGCCAGGCATTTCGTGAACACTCTGGGCGCAGTAGATAAGCCAAAGGGCAATGCTGGGAATTGATAATGCTCTGATCCTGCAAGAAATCCGAGGTATCTTCTGCAAATAGGTCTTATGGGGACGTGCAGGTATGCCTCCTTGAGATCTACAGTTACCAGCCAAGACTCCTTGCCCAGCATGGGAAGAAGCTGCTGTAGAGTCAGCATTTTGAATTTTGGAACAATGAGGAATGTGTTTAGAGCGGACAGATCTAGAATAGGCCTCCATTTGTTTTCTTTTCTTGGTACCAGGAAGAGCCTGGAGTAAAATCCCTTCCCTTGCTCCATAGATGGTACCTTTTCCACAGTTCTCATTCTTAATAATAGAGATATTTGTTTTAGAGCTTCTGCCCTTTGAGTAGGTGGTAGGTTTGGCATTCCTCTCTTTCCTGGTAGAGTATGGAAATGGAACCTGTAACCTTGGTCTATAGTTTTCAAAATCCATTTTTCTCTTGTAATGCAGTGCCAGTTTTTTGAAAATAAGGTTAGCTTTCCGCCTAAGGGTGCTTCTAGTTGTTCCCTGGTAGGCGGTGTCACCGCCAAATCACTGTGATTGAGTTGTTGTAGTGGTGGTGGCTGTGTCCGTGCCTCGTTGGTTGTTACCCTGCCACTGGCGACCCCTGTAGGCACCTCTGAGTTGGTTTCTGCCTCTAGTGCGCCTATTCCCGCCTCTTTGTGCCTTGGAGGACTCCGGAACGGACCAATTCTTGGAGGGCCAATTCCTGCTAAACCTTGGAGGTTGAACTTGTAAGAAATCTTTTACGGTTTGCACAGATTTTGCTTTCTCTTCCATCTTTTTGAGAACCTGCTGTGCGGGGGCACCAAATAAATTGACCTTGTCCATAGGTGCATCCAAAAGCTTAGATTTGATATGGTCTGGTAATGCCTGTTCTTTCAACCATGCATGCCTCCTGATAACTGTGCCCGTCATGGCTGATCTAAAGGAAGCCTCCAGTGCATCATAGCCACATTTTAAAGAATGGTTACTAACCTGCTGAATGTTATGTAACATTTCTTGAACATACTTTTTATCTAAAGATTCTTCAGAGGACAGCTTTTTAGTCAACTGGTCAAGCATAAACTCTTGATATTGAATCATATGAAATTGGCAATTCAAAGCTCTAGCTGACAAGGTAGCAGAGGTGTAAAATTTTTACCCCATCTCTCTAAGGACCTGGAATCCCTTTCAGAGGGGAGGGGGTTTTTAGAAGAAGTAGCTGCTACAGCTTTAGGGCCCTGGGAGATAGTCTCTGGATCTGCAAAAGGGGCCTTATATAAGTGGTGATGAGTGTCAGGGACCCTGTAGTACCTATCTGGTTTAGCAGGAGCCGGAGGTAAGGTATCAGGAGAAGTGCAAGCATCATTAAATGCATCATCAACAACAGATATAACTGGAGGGATAGCTAAAGGCCTATGCTGTGGTAAGTGTAGAAAGGTCCTAAGCCTTTTTCTTGAGTCTGAGAAACCTTGGCCCTGCCACTGGAATTGTTCCCTCATAGCATGTAAGGTTTCCCCAAAGGAAAATTCCTCAGGAGGAGAGGCTGAAGGGATGGACTCCTCAGCATCGGAGTCTTCGTAAGGAGAATAAGAAGCCTCAGGAGGATCAGAATGTATTGAATCATCAGAAGAATCATCTGTGGCTACTGGCTCAGGGGGCTCTGCTCTAGGCCTCTTTTCTAGTGGAGGGAGAGAGGCCCTGTCTGGATGAGGCTGGGATCCACGGATTAAAGTGATGAGATCCTGTGCCAAGGAAAGCATATGGGAGCTGGTGCTGGGCCTGTGAGAGGGGGGCTTGGCAGGCACTGGCTTGGAAGTTTTGGCTGCTTTAGCCCTGGCAAAGGCCTTAATAGACATAGCTGGAGGAGGCCTAGCAGCTCCACGTGCAGGAGTAGAAATATCTAGTGGAATGGTGTCTGATAAATCCTGTGAAATCACAGCAGAAGGCTGGATTTCAGAAGCCGTTTCTACCAGAATAGAGGAGGCCTCGGTAGAAGGAAGTTGTCGGCTGAAGAAAGAACCGCTTGCTCGGTTTCGGCCGAAACCGAGACACTCGCGGATTGCTTGGCCGTGGTTTCAGTCGAAACCGCGGACCGCGAGTGTCGGTCCTTTTCTTTGCGTTTTTTAGTTATTTGCGTAGTCGGAGGATCCGACGGCATAATGTAGGCAAAATCGGAGCCGAAAATCTGTTCAGCAAAGTCCGAGCAACGTCTCAGCGTCCGCCGGTTAAAAGAAGCACAGGCTAGACAAGCTGCTACGTCGTGGTCTGGGCCTAAACAATGTATACAATAGGAGTGGAAATCTTTATGAGGTATTTGTTTCCCACAAGATAAACAGTTATTAACTTTCTCTGACATCGGCTGAGGCAAGAAAGAGTCCCCAACGGGGTACTTAGCTTTATAGAAGTCTTCGAAGTAGTATTCGGTAGAAGTAATCTCTGGATCTGACCGACCGGCACTTGTGAACAGCTTCTGCTTGAGCCACGCGCAAGAAAGACTGAGGAAAATGGCGTCGGCTGATGCCTTTATACCCGAAAACTGCCGCAATGACGTCGGGTGAAGTGCGACACCAGCCGAAGCCGGACCCAGACTTTGGAATCCGGCCGACCGAAGGGCTGCCTGACGACAGGACAACCCATTTGTAAGGACTGCAGATGCATCCTTGAAGGACATCTAGGTTGGCTTGAACTTCCTAACCAACTCCTATTTCAACAGCTCCTAATAGCTCATACAATCCTATACCAACCAACTAAAACGCCTATAACTCTCTAACCTCATTTCACCTTACAACAACCTGAAGCATCTACGTTCTTCCAACAAACTACTGACTAATATAACAAAACCTAATAACTCTGCAGGGGACTGCTTCTTTTCCAACTCTGTTGGAAAAATGTGCAATAAATTACCCTCTGACATCACATCTTTGTGCTCTCTCCCACTTTTTAAAAGACAACTGAAAAATCATCTCAACAAATACTGGCTATGCTCATGCACCGACCCAGGTTAATTTCACTCCTTCCTCTTCTATCCTCTCTAACCTTACACAACTGACTTTATATGAATACTTTTTGATTAATGTAAATAAAAAAAAAAATAAATTAACCATTTTTTTCTTATACATACATTATATTTGGTTTGCTATGCTGAAATTATTGTTGCCTACTTAGTTGCTTTGTTTTTAAAACTTGTATTACCATTGTTTATATCTGGTTTATACTTGTAATCTTACCCTTGGAGCTTTTCTCCCGGGCCTCTACTGAAAATGGACATATATCCAGCTAGACTAGCCCGGTCAACAAATGTAAAATAAAATAAAATAATAAATAAAATAAATAAATAAAATAAAAGAATAATTCTCAGGAGGAGGGGCTGAAGGGATAGATTCTTTAGCATCAGAGTCCTCATAGGGGGGGGGGGGGGGAAGAGTATCCCTGGTCTGAAGAGGAATCAGAGGAAATGGAAACCTGATCAGGAGTCATAGTCTGTATCCTGCCTAGGCCTTTTCTCAGGAGGGGGATGGGAACCCCTGATTAGAGTAATGAGGTCTTCGGCCATTTTAAGCATCTGTTTCTTAGGCATGGAGGACTGTCCAGGAGAATGCTGTACTTGTTTCTTTGTCTTTAATGGTAAGTTGTGAAGGTCTGAAAACAACCTCAGAAGCCAGTGCCTGCTCAGCGGCTCCGGACCCATCTGAGGGATTAGTTTCCGTAGGCCCAAAACCTTGAGTTTCCAGGGGCCTAGTTGTCTCCATGTGGGAGTAGGAAGCGGCCTGTGGCTCTGAGGTAGCGGGTGGCAGGGGCTGCGAAAGCGCCTCACTGAGAACTGGCGAACCGGCGACTGGCCTTGAAGAGGTTTCGTCAGTTTTGGACCTCGGATGCCTGTCTTTATCCTTGTCTTTGCGTTTTTTCGGTACTGAGGCCGTTGGTTGATCCGACGGCATGGTATAATTTAACCTTCGGTCAAAGTAGTGTAAAGCAAAATCAAAACGTCTTTTTATAGTGCGTTTGTTAAATCTAGCACAAAACCGACAACTAGTGATGTCGTGATCAGGGCCTAGGCATGGAATACAGTAAGAGAGGAAATCCTTATGAGGTATTTGCTTCCCACAAGAAATACAATTATTAACTTTTTCTGACATCGGTCTGAGGCAAGAAAAAAGTTTCCCCAACGGGGTACTTAGCTTTATTGAAGACTTCAGATCTGAAATTCGACTTCGAAAATCTCAGGCACTTGCGAACTGCTTCTGCTTCAGGTACCGCGCGGCAAGAAAGACTGAAGAAAATGGCTTTGGATGCATATATACCCCTGGCGCACTGACGTCAGGGAAGAAATGACAGCAACTGACGCCGGACCAAGACTTTGGAACTCTGGCCGACTGTGGGACCACCTGATGGCAGGATAACCCAAGTGTAATGACTGCAGCAGTGTAACACAATGAACATCTGTGGTGTTGTCTATCTTTACCAATACTTGTCCTGGAAGGATGTGGTCTTTGAAGGCTGTCAGGGAATTCTGTACAGCTAACATTTCTTTTTGGTTGATATGCAGGTGCATCTGACTCGGGTTCCATTTGCCCTGAATGCACTGCCATGCCAAGTGAGTCCCCCATGCATAGCCTGCTGCGTCTGTTGTTAGGATTTGGGCGGCAGGGGGTAGATTGAAAGGGAGCCCCTTGTTGTGGTGGCAGGCCTCTGCCCACCAAAGGAACTCTGTCTTTATACAAGGAATTACAGGAATCATTGATTCCAGGTCCTGAGAATGTTGACACCATAGGCTTTTTAGATACCATTGTAGTTTCCTCATATGCAGTCTTGCATATGGCATTAGTAGGATGCAATAGGCCATAAACCCCAGGGCTTGCAAAATTTTCATTGCAGACAGCTGAGTCTTTATGGCCAGTAGTTTCAAGTAGGTTGTCAAATAAACTTGTTTCTCTGCGTGAGGTAAGCCATCTGGGAAGATGTGTTCAAGCTTGCTCCCAGGAATACAATCTGTTGGCAGGGTACCAGATGAGATTTCTTACAAATGCCAGATGTTTTAATAGCATGTCCTGGCTTTCTGCCTGAATCAGACAATCTTCCAGGTATGGGTATATTTAAATATTTCTCTGCCTGCAAAATACAATGGCTGGAGCTAGACACTTTGTGAATACCCTGGGCGCAGTAGATAAGCCAAAGGGAAGTGCAGAGAACTGATGCATGGAGCCTGCCCTGAAGCGTAGGTATTTCCTGCAAGATTCCCTTATTGGAATGTGCAGGTAAGCTTCCTTTAAGTCTAAGGTTGCCAACCAGGCATCTTTGCCTAGCATAGGAACTAGCTGTTGAATTGTTAGCATTTTGAGTTTTGAGATTACCAAAAAGGTGTTTAGAATAGAGAGGTCCAGGATAGGACACCAGGAGCTGTCTTTTCTGGGTACCAGGAAAAGTCTTAAATAAAAACCTTGTCCCCTTTCTTCTGCTGGGACAGGCTGAATAGCCCTAATACTTAGAAGAGAGAGAACCTGCTGTTGAGGCTCTGCCCACTGATTTGGGTGTAGGTCTGGCCAACCGTTTGGGGTTGGTAGGGTGTGGAAGTGGAATTTGTATCCTTGGAAGACTATATTTCAAACCCGTTTGTCCTGGGTAATAAGTTCCCAGTTTTTTGCATGCAGGGCGAGCTTTCCTCCTAAGGGAGCAGGCAGTTGAGCAGGGCTTGGAAGGGTTAAGGTTAAGTAATTGTGAAAATTTTCCATAGGGGGGGGGTGTCTTACTACTTCCTGCTTTGGAAGTGGGAGCCCCCCCACTGCTTAGGCCTGTGTGTAGCCTGAGACTGTAACCTAGGTGGTCTGCTGCTCTTGGGTTTGGACTGAGAAGGCCCTGAAGAGACTGGAAAGGACCAATTCTTTGAAGGTCAATGCCTACTAAATCTGGGAGGCTGTACTTGCAGGAAATCTTTAACAGTTTGCATAGATTTAGCTTTTTCCTCCATCTTTTTGAGGACTTTTACTTTTTTGCCAAACAGGCGGTCTTGGTTTAGGAGAGCATCCAATAATTTAGCTTCAACATGATCTGGCAAGTTTTGCTCCTCAAGCCAAGCATGCTTTCTAAGTACAGACCCAGTGACAGCAGCCCTGCAAGATGCTTCTAAAGAGTCAAAACCAAATTGCAAAGTATGTTTACCCACTTGTTCAGAAGAATGCATTAAATCCTGTAACTCTTTACGTTCATCACAGCCAGGAATCAACATCGTTTTTTGTTTCAGTAATCCCATAATATACTGCTGATACTAACATATGAAACTGGCAATTTAAGGCCCTAATGGCCAAAGTAGCAGAAGTGTATACCTTCTTATCCCATCTGTCCAAGGCCCTAGAATTGCTTATCAGAGGGGGTAGGACTTTTGGCAGTTGTAGCCTTAATGCTGTTTGGTCCTTGGGAAATGGTCTCTAGATCCGCAGAAGGATTCTTGAAGAGGAACTTGTAAGAGTCAGGTACTCTGTAATACCTGTCAGGTTTTCTGGGAGCTGGAGGTAAAGTGTCTGGGGACAGGCTAGATTCCAAGAAGGCATCATCTACAATGTCCAGAAAGTACAGTTGTGTACCTACCATAAATGTAGATGTTCGAGTGTATTCACTGTTGCAGTCATTACTCTTGGGTTATCCTGCTGGCAGGCTACCCGCAGTCAGCCTGAATTCCGAAGTCCTGGTCCGGCGTCGGTTCCTGTCGCCTCTTCCCTGACGTCAGTACGCCAGGGGTACAAAAGATGCAGCCAACTCCATTTTCTTCAGTTTTTCTTGCACCAGATGTCAGGTAACCCCAAAAGAGTAGGCTAAATATATTATGCCAATAAACATACATGCAGTAAAGAAACAATTCTTTCATCTACAAGCAAATACACCACATAGGTTGTATAAAATAGAGAAGTACAGATAAACCCCAGCAAAAGAAAGGCGGACGGTGGGAGGGTAACCTGGACTGCAACAGTGAATACACTCGAACATCTACATTAGGTACACAACTGTACTATGTTCATCGTGTTTCACTGTTGCAGTCATTACTCTTGGGTTGAATCCCAAAGCTGACGATGGGTGGCTGGGTTAGGAGAGGCTATGAGACACTGCAGTGGCAAAGCCTGCTCTGGATTTAGAGTAAAGAGGTAAGTGGTAGTGCTTTGTAAAAGTGTGCACTGAACTCCAAGTTGCAGCCTCTAAGATGTCTTTGGTTGGTACTCCTCTGAGGAAGGCTGCTGAAGTGGCTGCTGCTCTGGTAGAATGAGGCCTAATGTCCTTAGGCACTGATTTGCCATGCTGAGAATAGCAGAAACGGATGCAATGGCCTATCCATTTAGAAATAGTCTGTTTTGAGATGGCCTTTCCTTGTGATCCTGCAGCATATGACACTAAAAGTTGTTCAGTTTTTATGAAAGCTTTAGTTCTGTCCAAATAGAAGTGCAGCTGCCTGTGTATGCCCAAAGAATGCAGAATTTTCTCACCCTTGTTCTGTGTATTTGGATAAAAGGTAGGCAAGTGAATGGTTTGGTTGAGGGCCACACTGGACACTACCTTAGGCATAAATGTTGGGTTTGTCCTCAGAGAAACCCTGTCTGGATGAAAAATGATAAAAGGTTCCACAGCCATGAGTGCTTGTAACTCCGAGACTCATCTTGCAGAGGTTATTGCTAGGAGCAGAGCTGTTTTCCAGGATAAGAATTTTATATCCGCTGTTGAGGCTGGCTCAAAAGGAGGCAGTGCGAGTTTTTCCAAGACACAATTGAGGTCCCATGCCAGAATTGGTGCTCTCCTTGGAGGCCTGATGTTTTTGGCCTCTCTGAGGTACTGCCTTATTAAAGGATGAGAAAAGATAGGTGGTTCCGTATTGTAATGGGCTGAAATGGCAGAGGCATGAATCTTAACTGATGAAAAGGAACGGCCTTTGTCCAGCATCTCAGTTAGGTATTGTAAAATCTGAGGGATATTTGGTACATACATGTCAAAGCCTTGTTCCTGGTTCCAAGCACAGAATCTATTCCATTTTTCTGCATAAAATTTTCTGGTACTGGGCCTCCTGGCCTCCAAGATAACATCCATAACAGCTTTTGAAAGAGGAGTGTTCTGAATGTCTACATTATCCGCCATGCTGCCAGATTTAAGGTCCTGAGTTGGCTGTGCAGGATCTGATTGTTTTGTTGGGTTAGCAAGTGAGAAGTTTGTGGCAATATCCATGCTGGACCTTGAGACAAGCTCTTTAGGATTGGGTACCAGTGCTGGCGTGGCCAGTCTGGTGCAATCAGTATCATTTTTGGCTTCTCTTATCTGACCTTTAGGAGTACCCTGGGAAGGAGAGGCAGTGGAGGAAAGGCATATACTGTTAGATTTTTCCAGCTGAAGGATACGGTGTCCACTCTCCACGCTTGTTTGTGATAAATCCTTGTGCAAAATCTCTGTAATTGGCAGTTGTGAGGGGAGGCAAATAGATCGATGTCTGGGCATCCCCATTTCCTTGTTATCATGCTGAAGACTTGCGGATCCAGTTTCCACTCTTGGGGATCCACGAGGTTTCTGCTCAGTTCATCTGCCAGAGTATTTGTTTTTCCTGGCAGGAATTGTGCTTGCAGGTAAACTTGATAAGTCAATGCTGTGTCCCATAAGGTCACTGCTTGTCTGCAGATGGGGTAGGAATGTGTACCTCCCTGCTTGTCTATGTACCACATGACCGTAGTATTGTCTGTCTTTATCAGTAGCTGTCCTAGATTAAGTTGATCCTTGAAAGCTGTCAGGGCATTCTGAACAGCTAGCATCTCTTTTTGATTGATGTGAAGATGCATCTGGCTTGCAGGCCATGTGCCCTAAATACATTTTCCTGACATATGGGCCCCACAGGCATAATCTGATGCATCCGTTGTCAGTGTCTGTCAGGCTGTGGGTAAAATGAATGGCAGACCCTTGTTGTGGTGACAGGCCTGTGCCCACCATCAAAACTCCTGTTGCAGGCAGGGAATGAGGGTAATTACTGTCTCCAGCCTGTGGCAATGCTGAGTCCAAACACTTTTTAGATACCACTGTAGTTTCCTCATATGCAGTCTGGCATATGGAATTAGTAGAATGCAGGATGCCATGAAACCCAAGGCCTGCAGGATTTTCCTTGTAGATAACTGGGTCTTTGTTGCTAATTTTTTTGAAGTAAGAAGTCAGTTGCTTTTGTTTGTCTGGCGTGAGATAAGCCATCTGGGCAGTTGTATTTAAGCTTGCACCCAGGAATATTATCTCGAGAGGGTACTAGTTTTGATTTCTTTTCGTTTACTGTGTACCCTAGGCAAATTAGTAATCTTTTTACAAACGCCAGATGCTTTAGAGGAGTGTCTTTGTTCTCTGCTTGAATAAGGCAGTCGTCCAAGTAGGGATATATTTGAAGTCCTCTTTGTCTGCAAACTGAAATTACTGGTGCCAGGCATTTTGTGAAGACCCTGGGCGCAGTAGATAAGCCAAAGGGCAGTGCAAGAATTGGTAGTGCATTGAGCCAGCTATGAATCTGAGGTATCTTCTGCAAGATTGTCTGATTGGGACATGCAGGTATGCCTCTTTTAGGCCCAAAGTTACGAGTCAAGCCTTCTTGCCCAACATGGGCAGTAGCTGCTGTAGAGTCAACATCTTGAATTTTGGAACCGCCAGAAATGTGTTTAGTATAGACAGGTCCAGTATTGGTCTCCAGGTTTTGTCCTTTCTGGGCACTATGAAAAGTCTGGAGTAAAATCCTTGCCCCTGCTGTTGTGGTACTTGTTGAATGGCCCTCATGTAAAATGGCCCTCATGTAAATGAGGGCTGTAATTTGCTTTTGTGCCTCTGCCCATTGATTGTGTGGCAGGTCTGGCATACCTTTTGCCCTTGGTAGGGTGTGAAAATGGAACCTGTAGCCTTGGGACACTATGTTCAAGACCCATTTGTCTTGGGTAACCCATTTGCCAACTTGATGAAAAAAGTGCTAGTTTTCCCCCTAAGAGGGCTGCCAAAAGAAAAGTGCTTGGATCTGGCAGAGGAAAGTCATTGGGACTGTTTCCTGTAAGGTTGTGATTTGTCTTCTCCGCTTTTGGAGGTAGGAGCACCCCCATTGTTTAGGCCTGTATGAGCCTTGGGGCTGAGATCTGCCTCTGGAACATCTGTATCTGCCTCTTTGTGGTCTGTCTGACACTGGAAAGGACCAATTTTTAGAAGGCCAGTTCCTGCTAAATCTGGGTCGCTGTACCTGTAAGAAATCCTTAACTGTCTGCATGGATTTCGCTTTATCCTCCATTTTCTTCAACATCTCTTCTGCTTTAGCACCAAACAAAGTATCATGCTGTAATGGGGCATCTAATAATTTTACTTTAACATGATCAGGCAGATTCTGTTCCTTTAACCAAGCATGCCTTCCCATAACAGAACCTGTAACAGCAGCCCTGCAAGAGGCCTCCAGTGAATCATAACCACATTGCAAAGTATGCTTTCTCACTTTTTCAGCTGTATGCAATAAATCCTGCATTTCCTTGTTCTCTGAACCTTCAGTATTTGTCAACATTTTCTGTTTAAGCAGTGACATTAAATATTGTTGATATTTAAGCATATGAAACTGACAATTTAAAGCCCTTACAGCCAAGGTAGCAGAAGTGAAACATTTTTCCCCCATCTGTCCAGTGCCCTAGAATCCCTAACAGAGGGGACAGGGTTTTTTGCAGTGGAAGCTTTGACCCCTTTGGGATCCTGAGATATAGTTTCTGGGTCAGCAGCGGGGTTTAATATAGGAATTTATGAGAATCTGGGACCCTGTAGTATCTGTCTGGCTTAGCAGGTGCAGGGGGTAAAGAGTCAGGGGACAGGCCGGACTCTGAAAATACATCATCTACAATGTCTAGAACAGGTGGAATAGCAAGGGGTCTGTGTTGAGGAAGTAGCAGAAAGTCTGAGCCTTTTCTTAGACTCAAGAGTAATCTTGGCTCTCCCAGTGGAAATGCTCTCTCATGGTATGCAGGGTTTCCCCAAAAGAATAATCCTCAGGAGGAGAGGCTGAAGGAATGGATTCTTCAGCATCAGAGTCCTCATAGGGAGGCATAGAATAATCCTGTTCAGAAGAGGAATCAGAGGAAATAGAAACCTGATCAGAAGAATCATATTCTGTCTCTTGCTTAGGCCTCTTATCAGGAGGGGGATGGGAAACCCTGATCAAAGTAATTAGGTCTTCGGCCATTTTAAGCATCTGTTTTTTAGGCATGGATGTCTGAGCAGGAGAATGCTGTACTTGTTTCTTTGTCTTTAGAGCTGCTTTAGTCTTTTGTCTCTGAAGCTGAAGATGGTTTAACATACAACTGTGTAGGTCTGAAGACACCCTCAGAAGCCGATGCCTGCTCAGCGGCTCCGGACCCATCTGAGGGAATGATTTCAGAGTGTCCAATACCTTGAGTATCCAGAGGCCCAGTTGGCTCTACGTGGGAGTCGGAAGCGGCCTGTGGCTCTGAGGTAGCGGGCGCCAGGGGCTGCGAAAGCGCCTCACTGAGAACCGGTGACTGACCTAACTGAGGCCTCGTCGTCGGTTTTGGACCTCGAATGCCTATCCTTTTCCTTGTCCTTGCGTTTTTTGTAAACTCCGGTCGTCGGCTGTTCCGACGGCATTATATAATTAAATCTTCGGCCAAAGTAATGAAATGCAAAATCGAACCGACGCTTAATAGTACGTTGGTTAAATCTAGCACAAAACCAACAGCTAGCAATGTTGTGATCAGGGCCTAGGCAAGGAATACAGTAAAAGTGAAAATCGTTATGAGATATTTGCTTCCCACAATAAATACAATTGTTAACTTTTTCTGACATCGGTCTGGAGCAAGAAAAAAGTTTCCCCAATGGGGTACTTAGCTTTAATGAAGACTTCGGTTCTGAAATTTGGATTTGAAAATCTCATGAGTCGGCCAACTGGCAATTGTGAACTGCTTTTTCTTCGGGCACCGCGTGGCAAGAAAGACTGAAGAAAATGGCATTGGCTACATCTTTTATACCCCTGGCGCACTGACGTCAGGGAAGAGGTGACAGCAACCGACGCCGGACCAGGACTTTGGAATTCAGGCCGACTGCGGGTAGCCTGCCAGCAGGATAACCCAAGAGTAATGACTGCAACAGTGAAACATGATGAACATCAGGAGGTATAGCCAAAGTCCTGTGTTGAGGGAGGGGTAAGAATTCTCTAAGCCTCCTTTTGGAGTCAGCTTTTCCCAGAGTAAATGTTCCCTAACAGAGGGAATGGAATCCTCTGCATCAGAATCTCATAGGTAGATACGGGCAAATCCTGGTAATCAGAAGAGAGAGAGATTTCAGAATCCTGGTCAGAAGAATCAGAAGGAAAATCAGTTCTAGGTCTCAGAGAGGGAAGGCTGGCTTCTCCTAATTAAAGTAATAAGGTCTTCAGCCATTCTAAGCATATGTTTTTTAGGCATATAGGCCTGAACATGTGGTTTGGACATTGGTTTTCTAGGCGTGGGTCGAGTTTTAGGCCTGGATGAAGAAGATGGCGTCTGTTTAAAATGCAAATCTGTAGGCCTGAATACACCCTCAGAAGCCGGTGCCTGCACAGCAGCTCCGGACCCATCCAAGGTAGAGCCAGCCGCAGGTTCCATAGTCGAAGAAGCATCTCGCGGCATACCGGACTCCGAATGGGTCTTAGTAGAGGCCTTCGAATCTGAAGTAGCGGGTATCAGGGGCTGTGAAAGAGCCTCACTGAGAATCGGTGAACTGGCGACTAGCTTAGGAGTAGCGTCGTCGTCAGCTTTGGACCTATGCGGTCTATCTCTGTCTTTATCTTTGCATTTTTTCGGAATATCGGTAGTCGGATAGCTTACCGAAGCCATTTCTGGATAGTTAAACCGAGTACCAAAATAATTTGCTGCGAAAATAGACCGACGACGAATAGTTCGTGGGGGGTGAATAAGGCACACAACCGACAGCAAGGGACATCGTGGTCTGGGCCTAAACAAGGAACGCAGTACGAATGAAAATCTTTATGAGGTATTTGCTTTCCACAGGTAAGACAATTGTTAACTTTTACTGACATCGGAAAAGAGCAAGAAAAAGGATCCCCAACGCGGTGCTTAGCTTTTTTCGAAGACTTCGGTTCTGAAACTCGAAAATGAAAATTTCAAGAGTTGGCCGACTGGCACTTGCGAACTGCTTCTGGCACAGTGTGGCAAGAAAGATTGACGTAATGGTGTCGGCTGCATGTTGTATACCCCTGACAACCTGATGTCATGGAAGAAAAGACAGCATCCGATGCAGAAATCCAAGACTCTGGTATTCAGGCCGGCTGAGGGCTACCTGCAGGCAGACAACCCAAATGTAATGACTGCAACAGTGAAACACAAAGAACATCCAGATTCAGTGCCCTTTCTACTGGAAGACGAGCTAACATGTCTACTGTGTCTATCTCTGTGCCTATAAAAATTGCAAATTGAGAGGGCAATAAGGTAGATTTTTCCCAACTGATGGTAATCCCCAACCGGGCACAAAGTTGAATGGTAGCATCCCTGGTATGAAGAAGATGCCTGGTGGGGACAGTCAGGAGCCAGTCATCCAGATACGGAAACACCTGGAATCCTCGACGTCTCAGGTGAGCTGTCACTACTGCCATACACTTGGTGAACTCCCTAGGGGTTGTGGTAAGACCAAAGGGCAGAGCACGAAACTGGTAGTGACTGTCTCCCAGCCGGAAGCGTAGGTGACTCCTCGACGCCCTGTCCATTTTTATGTGGTAGTAAGCATCTTGGAGGTCTGTTGAGCACATCCAAGTGTCTTTCCCTAGTAACGGGAGTATAGACTGCAGTGTCACCATCCCGAACTTGTCCTTCTTTACTGATTCGTTCAATCTGCTAATGTCCAAGATGGGCTTCCAGTCCCCTGTACGGTTTGGCACTAAAAAGAATCTGGAGTAAGTTCCGGATCCTATTTGGTCTGCTGGGACAGTTTGGATGACTCTTTTTGCCAGCAACTTGTTGACCTCCACAGTTGCCTGATACCTGTGATTGGGTGGAACATCCGGGATCCTCTTGGAAACATAAGGTGGCAGAGAAAAGGGTATGACATAACCTCTGGTAATAATTCTTTGTACCCATTTGTCTTGAGTGATGCTTAGCCAGGCTTCTGGATACAAAGAAATGCGACCCCCGACCGGCTCCAGAGAAACACAATCGGGGCCCACATCAAGAGCGCTGGTAAGGCCGGCTCCAAAACAAATCACAGCCTCCCTGGTTTTGCGGTCCATACCTGCCTCTAGGGCAACATCTACCATTTCCTCCTCCTCCTCTGCCTCTGAGGGAGGAGTCACCCTGTGCGCATCTTGGAAAAACTCTGGGACTTCTTGAACCACATTTTACCACCTCTCTGATCCTTAGGGTATGGTCTAGAGGGGACAGTAAAACGTACTCCCACGGCAGAGAGTGTTTTTCCTTCTTGCTCGCACTGGGTGAGTGTGTCCTTTACCTTGGGTCTAAACAATGAAGAACTGTCAAAGGAGGCATTGGTAAAGGTAGACTTGAACGGTTCCGCAAAATTACACAAACGTATCCAGGAATGACGTATTAGGGAAATTCCTGAACTCGCTGCTCTACTCGCTCCATCGGCTGCATACAAGATAAGCCTCATTGATGAGTTGACAACAGAGTTCAAGGTGGACAACTGGGCAGACACCTTGTCAGGGATTCCCTCAGTGCATGTACCTTGTAGAGACTCTCCTAACTCCTTAAGGAGATCTCTCTGAAGCCTCATGTAGTGTATAAAGTAGTTCAGTGACGAAAAGATACGCTTCCCGTATCTGTCCATCGTTCAAGACTCTTTATTCGGCAGATGAACAGAAGAAAAAGTTTCCGCTAGCTCCTTCTTAGTGGCCGCCAGCACCACCATGGCATCTACGGGAACACCTTTAGACAAAAATTCCTTTAGACTGGGTGCAGAAAGAAACTTAATTGGTCTCCTGGGGACTGGCTCCACGGCATCAGGAGTATCTCACTCCTTCCGACTAACAAGCTCAATCAGTTTGAAGGGTGGAGACACCCAAGAGGCTGAAGGTTGTGACCCGAAAGCCTTCAGGTACACTGACTCCTCATCAGAAGGGGTGACAGTGGGCCAGCCGCACCTCTGCTTAAGGATTTCCAGGATGTCTACAAAGGAGAATTCATCAGAGGATGACTTGGGGGACACTTCTGACTCCTCGAGGTTGGTGTCCAAGGTAAGAGTCTCATCCTGGGAGTCTACATGCTTCCTCTTGCATGCTCTCTTCCGTGGGGGCTCCTCGGAAGGATATTTCGGGAAGGTCTCGGAAGAATGGGGGCCACCAGCTGGTGGCTCCTGAGGCTGTGGGTCTCTGCTGTCCAGAGAAGGAGTAGGAGCTGAGCCAGAAGTAGGTGCCCTGGGGGGAGAGTGTCGGCACTCCTGGTAGGAGCTGATGATCGGGACAGCACACTCCTCATCATCTCGAATGCCAACCTCTCCGACTCAGAAGACCTCCTCGGCTCCGAGCAGACCGAGGATGCCATCGGCTCAGAGATACACGTAGGGTCTGAGCTCATCCTCGCCGACGCATCGAGAGGAAGGCTCGGAACCAAAGAGGTTCAGTTCCAGGCGTCCCTGTCGGGGCTGACTGGGGAGCTTCAGCTCCTAGACACCACGGACGGCACCAAGAGTGTCGGAGCGGAACTTGGCTCCGAAACAATCTTAGGGGGAGCTGGAACCAAGGTTCCACCAGCGGTACCAAACACTCCAGCTCCGAAAGACCAGCATGGCTCAGAGGAGGAATCAAAGGGGAGACAGACTCAAGTGGCCCCAGAACCGACTGGGTCAGAGCCAACAACAATTTAGGTAAGGCAGATGACTTCAGAAGTCTCAGCACTACCCTCTCCACATCTTCTTCCAATATACTCCTGGAAGACAGAGTAGGAGAATGAGATCTTTGCAATATGGGTGAACTTAATGTAGGGGAGACCGGTAAAGGATCCGTAGACTGGCTCCGTTAAATACTCCCAGTGGTAGGCTCCGAACTACTTGGTGCCGACCCTGCAACCTCAGTAGTAGAATCCTCGATTGGCTCCGAACTCAGTGGGGCTGATGAGGCAGTAATTTTGTCAGACTTAGTAATTTTAAGAGGCGGCTCTGAGACACCAGCCGGCGCTGGGAGGGCCTCTTAGAGGAATTGGATTTCTCCTTTTTAGATCCCTGAGATCTAGCAGAGGAGGAAGAGCTAGCCAGATCTTCCTCAAAGGAAGGCTTTAGGAGACCTTCTAGTATGAACTTATTTTTTTTCTCTCTTGCAACACCCTGGCACTAAAAGAGTGGCAAAATAAGCAAGTTTCCTGCAAGTGGATGGCCTGAAGGCAGTATACGCAGTTACTATGACCATCCATTACAGACATCTTCTGTGAGCATTTCACACATTTTTTTAAAGCCAGATGGCTTATGGTCCTTGACTTCCTTAGACATCTCACAGAAGATTGAACCCACACACACACACGAAGGAAAGTGGGAGGACTAGGTCCTCTAACTTAAACGGGCCTAGCCCTGGTAGAGAAGGAGGAAAATAGGTCCTCTAACTAAAACGGGCCTAGGAGGCACAGAAACAAGTAGAGAGCCTCGCACAGACACTAGAACAGGAATACAAGTCTAATTTATGGAAAAAACAAAGAAAGAGAATGAAGGTCAACAGAACTTCATTCTGTCTGCAACACTAATAACAGTAAATATCAACAAGCGGAAAGCTCCGCAAGTAAGTTATTACCTATAATGAATATCAAAATCCAGAGCAAAGGAGAAAGGCGAACCAGTTCAACTGTAGCTCACTGCCAAATTTATTCAAAATAAAAGACGAAAAACATATGAGATCAAGCACTTTCGCCTGGATCAGTACCAGGCTTTTCATTTTGAATAAATTTGGCAGTGAGCTACAGTTGAACTGGTTCGCCTTTCTCCTTTGCTCTGGATTTTGATATTCATTGGTTTGGAGTTTTTTTTGGTTTCTTCGGTTATTACCTATAATACTTAAGGACGCACACAGCCTAAGTGCAAAAGGCACCTACAACTACTAATAACAATAGTATGAAAACAAGGAATATAGATGTCTATATATATATAACAACCCAGTGAAACAACTGGCACACAGGATAACAAAGTACTACAAGGCCAACTGTACTCAAAGAAATTGCACACAAAAGGCACTCTGATAAAAACGCTAACTACAAACACTACACTAACTATAGCTATAAAATGCTATATAACACTATCAAATTGTGAAAATAGAAGTTTTATCCAAAATTTCGAACAAAATGTGTAAGACTTAGCCACAGCCAAGAAGATCTGGGGATTGTACTGGTGCACCATGGGATAGCTACCTAGCCAAGAGCCAACTAGAAAACTTTGAACTTGTAAATAGGCAGAGCAGGAGCAGAGGATCGGCGCCGATCCCCATCAGTAAGAATGAAGGCGAGATAGGACTACAGAACATCGCTTTACTAGGAATCAGCAAGCAAAACTGGGCTACAGTGCTTCAAACCACACCAATATTCAGAAAACTCTAAGCACTTGGAAAAAGCCCAAGACCACCTCTGGATGCAATAAGAATATATTTAATAGTCACTCCACTTGGTAAAAAATAAAACTCTTAAAGATACACCTTCGGGTCACAGTACATACACAATGCTTTAACAAAGTAATGAACTGTGTTTTTGTCTCCCAACAGACTTCTTCAGATGTAAAATGCATACTGAATAAAAAATCTCTGTATATATACTAGTTCCTTAACTAGAAAAGCAATTTCTAGTTCAAATACATTTAAAATGAGGTTTTATTGAACATTTGTATAAGAATATAGGCATTAAGGCTATTTGATGGTAGATAGCTATTCTATGTATTTATGTAAACATGTGTCTTTATGTATATGTCAGTGTTTTTAAGCAACATTCAGCTTCTTTCATGATTGCTTTTGCTTTACACAAAATGGTGGACACAATGCCCTGCCAATGAAATTGGTTTTCTAATTAAGCAACTAGTATATATAGAGATTTTTATTCAGTATGCAATTTCCATCTGAAGAAGTCTGTTGGGAGATGAAAACGCTGTTCATTACTTTGTTAAAGCATTAATGTGTATGTACTGTGACCCGAAGGGATATTTTTAAGAGTTTTATTTTTTACCAAGTGGGGTGACTATTAAATATATTCTTATTGCATCCAGAGGTCTTCGTGGACTTTTTCCAAATGCTTTACTAGGAATCTTAACCCTGTTCCATTTCTCTTTTTTTTTTTTTGAATATGAATGCATTGTTAGCTACTGACTGATTATCTGAGTGGCTGAATGACAGTGTTGCATTCTGTGAGATGAAATCTGTTGAACAGTGCAAAAATATGACTATCTACTACAAGGTGCTTATCCATCCCCTTTACTGTATCATCAAACTGCAGGCTCACATGACTCGGAACCAGGAAGTAAGTAGCAAATGCTTAGCATACATGAAATTCAAACACATTTATCAAATTTCACACAGTTCCAGTGAATAAACAAACAAAAACTACACATTTTATATTCAGAAAGCCCACTTTACATGATGAGAATATGAAAAATTCTTTACACATGATCTTTAATGCTCAGAAATTAGTTAAATTACCTCAAGGTTCTGTTAAGTGTATGAAATAAGAATAATTGCTGTAATGAAAGGTATTCACTTTTGCACTTCAAGTTTATACATGAAATCATTTGACTATTTTCAAAAGAAAGCCAATTACACTTCTGAAACATGCATTAGTGTGCTTTATTTCATCAACAGTGAGGTAAACTTGCTAAAGTAGTAGATGATGAAGACCTTGATATAAGCAAGAGATGAGATGGAAGACATGTTATTTGAGATATTCAAAGACCTATGTTGAGTATAAGAAAAACTCGCATCTGGTGCCAAGAATTTCCTAATAATGCACAAGGCTCTACATAATCTCTACAGTTTTGAGATGCTAGCATCCATGTGCTCAACAATGGGAAATATATGGTTACACATTACACCAAAGTAATGTACTTTGGAAACTGTTTCAAATATTTGAGATGAGTCAGTTTTAATGTTCACGTCCAGCTGGGGTGGGGGCAGTATTTTACTTGAGCAGAACAGTTACATTTTTGAGCAAACTGGGCTTTAGCTGGATGTCAAGCAGCCAAGTTCTAAAACTGACAAACCATCTTGCACCATTCAGGAAAAAAAAGGCATATAAGCTATTATCACATGCTGAAAGACCTATGGAATTCAATATAAATAATGACATCAGGTGTTCTCAGTGTTGCCTCAAACATTCACATTAACAGAAAACAGCAAACTTAAAATGCAGCCTTCTGGCAATGAGGAGGTAACCAACTAGTGATAAGTTGCAAGACTGCCATTGAGCTCTGCATCTGAGATATCTGCAGAACCAGCTTAAAGGCAGGATATCAAGATTTGACATTCACAGCCTTTTAACAGAATGTTCCAACTTAGCAGTGTTAAATGTCTTAGTTAATTTGAACAACATGGCTGTGATCATGTGACCTTTAATTACATAAGGATTTATAACTGTGGCTAAGTTTACAAGTTAAGTATTTACACTGTGGGATACTAAAGAAGGTATGTATCAATAGTTTAGCAATTTCATAAAGAACACTTAACTCAGAACTAGGCAATCTTCAAGCAGGGAAGATCAGAGTTTACTCCTGGGCCCATTTATTTCCTTGTTATTTATTAATAATCTACAATCACCACTTTCTAGTGTAAATTTAATTATACCTGCAAATGATATTGTCTTATATGATGCTAAACTATTCTACTGAATAAATAGTCTTTACAGCATAACTTTACCCAATGCCGTATCAGGCTTATTTCAACCTCCCTACCCAGACAAGAAAAAAAATTATCTATGTTTTTCAGTAACTCCAAAAAACTGCATCATACCACCCCTCTAAAAATTAATGACTCCAAGAGGAAATACTGTTATGCATGTCACTACCTTAAAGTACTCAGAACTCTGCTTTAATGTAAAACTTTCAAATTTCATACAAATATAAGAGGAAAACATACTCAAGCAGCACACAATCTGGTATAACATTTCCATTCACCTTCAACTTGAGTTTAAGTAACGAGTGCAACTATATTCAAATGCAAACTAGAATACTCATACGTATTTCTCTTTTTTCACTGTTCTAGCAATACCAACCTTTTTCAGATCACACTTGTATGCAATTTCACTATTCCTTCTCATCACAGTAAGCATTATACTGTCAGTTTATTAACACAAACGTTTGCTAGCCATCAATGCCACAGCATTCTTCCTTTCTATTCCCTTGGCTTACATTTGCCTGCTGTGCATCTCTGAGCAAGTCACTTAACTAAATAGTACTCCTAGGTTGAGACTGAAAAAGTTCATTTGGATCACTATTTTACCTTGGTTAACAAATAAAACTAAAATAAATGAACTAAACATACTAATTAAATAGGTAAGTAAATAATTTTTGTGCACACACGTGTATGTGTATATATATATATTTATATATATATATATATATATATATATATATAAAATATCTACGCATGGTTGCAATCCAAGACAGAAAGCTATTTTTGCCTTTCAGTCTGCCTGCTGTTTTGTGTGGGAGATTGGGACACAATGGGGTCTGGGTATTTGCATTTATCCTCATTGTTGTGCAATTTCATTGTTAGTACATTTAATTAGCTAGGTGGGGTTTCCCCCTTTAAAAATATATTATTTGTAGTGGTTTGTGTTCTTCAAGCTTTTTTGACTTGATCTAAAAGATTGCTCCTTTTTGATTCACTGTTTGGGCCATTCAGTATTTGATGAGATACACATACACACACACACATTATATATATATATATATATATATATATATATATATTTGAAACAAAGGAAAATACTGCCAGCCCAGCTATCTGGAATTTTATAAATAGTTATATGCCATTTGTGAATATCAGCATGATGCAATTGCTTGTGTTGTCACTATATTAGAACTGTATGTTATGTATGTATCAAACTGCTACCACAGAAATATGTGTAAAGTACTGAGCTTAAAGGATATAACCACAGCATGCCCTGTTGGAAGAAAACAGAAATGTATATAAACTATTGTAATTGTGTAAATATATGTGTTTTAACAGTGGGAACTAGAACAGAGAGGGTTAACTTGCAAAACTTCAAGAAAATAGTTGAAATTAAATTGTTTGTTTTTTTTATAATTGCTGGCCCATACACAGAGGATGTTATATCTCGGTTTCAGTGCAGTAGCAGACACAATGTCTAAAGCTGGAAGGTTTTTGTATTGTCTTGAAAGAGAAGTAATTACTGGGTTTGAGATGTAGAAGTGTTTTATGACTTCCAGAATTTGCAAACATCTGAGAGATGTGTATTTTTCAGACAGAACGGTCAACAAATTAGCTGCAGCAAACCACTAGGAACACTGTTACAATACTGGAAAAAAAGAAGTTCACAGTAGTAGAAACGCTTAATTTATTAAACAAGATAAAAGCTGTCGGGGATACACCCTTCCTCAGTTATCAATAATAAGCTTTAAAATACATCTCATTATATACCTTTCAAAGCATAATAGCACGACACAGACCACCAATAAAATAATGCATCCAATTATCAGTTAACATAAAATATACAGTAAAACATGGAAATTAAATAAATTTATAAATACAGATATATAAACAATTTTTAACATATATATATATATATATATATATATATATATATATATTGTTATATCATTTATATTGCATTTGTTTCTCAACAAATAAGGTTTTATAGTCACCAATTATTCAAACCAGGAAACTTGTCAGCATCTAATCTAGTTATCCATCTATACTCAGCAATGCCCAGTTTATTATTTATATCACCTCCTCTTATATTCCTATGAACAACCTCCAGGACTTTAAATTTAAATGTATGTATACCACCATATTCATTAACATGTCTAGCTCAAGCATTTATCACATTTCTTCTTATATCAGACTTATGCTCTATTATCCGATCTTTTAAACGTCTCAGACATTTTCCTACACAGAAACATGTACATCTTGTACATGTACCTAAATAAACAACTAGTGATGTACTTACATGTTGCCTGGTATCTTATACTAAACTTATACTTAGTTGTTGGATGTTCAAACTTTAATAGACTACAGACATTATTGCAACAACTACAACTGTAACAAGGTAGTGTTCCACATTTACCCTTAAAAAATTTCATAGTATTAACTTTAAAGTCTTTATAACAAAGTTGCCTTCTTAAACTCATGCTATTTCTATATGTAAAAAATGGCTGTTCCCCAATAAACTTACTAATTCTGGCATAGAAGTCAGTATCCACCAGTTTTTTTTTTTTTACTAATATTTTCTACTTCTATGGTCATTCTAGTATATGTTATATAATGTATATTAAATGTTTTATCTTTGCTATATATCGCAGGTGAATCACTAAAGAAGGGAGAAACAGTTGTCTTTCTGTTATCAAAAGTTTCCTTCATTATTCCAGATACTAAACTTTTATTATACCCTCTGTTAGTGAAATCATGCATTAATTGTTCCATTTGTTCTATACATTTATCATTATCAGTGTTTAGCCTACTTATTCGTAGGAATTGTGCCTTAACTATTCCACAAAAAACATGACTAGCATGCATGCTATTAATATGCGTGTATCTATTCACCCGAATGTCCTTATTATATACACAAGTATTGAGCACACCAGAAACATTGGTAAGCTGTACGTCCAGATATATTACATTACTAGAACAATTCATTGTAAACTTCAGAAACGGGGTGCTGTTATTTAGATATTCAACAATTTTTTTCAAAAGCTCCTCACTTCCTTTCCAAATTAGAAAGCAATCATCTACAAAATGTTGATAGAAAACGCTCTGTCTTTATATTGATTTTTATTCCCATTTATGAATTCACTTTCCCATTCATTCAATGTTATATTAGCATATGTGCCATGGCCACTCCAGAAATTTGCAAGTATTGTTGTCCATCAAATAAAAAAGCATTTTTAGTTAATACTATCTCTATCATACTACATATATTTTCTACTGCTCTACACCATTCATACTTGAATTTTTACATAAAAATTCACGTACTGAGTTGATGCCATTGATATTTGGAATCACAGTGAAGAGGGAGCTTATGTCTAGTGTAACCATCAAAATATAATTTATTACATTACTGCTTTTATACCATTGAAATAAGTTAGAGAGAAAATCTCCTGTGTCTTTTATATAGCTTTTACATAATAGTAAGTATTTACTCAAAACACCTTGTACATAAACAGAAAGTGGTTCTGTGACCCACCCCCTTCCCGATACTGTTGGTCTCATTGGGGGTTGGGACATAGACTTGTGCAATTTTGGAATGCCACATATCATTGGCGTTCGTGGACATGGCACTGTAATAAAATTAAACAATTCTAATGTAATATCACCTTGTAACTGTGCATCATATATAAACATGTTGACTTCAGCTATCAATTTTTTTATATCTTTAAAGCTTATTTTCTTAAAATGTACTAACATGAGATAAAAATTCAGTCATTAATGCTACATAATGCTGCTGTTAAACATAACTATTGCACCTCCCTTATCTGCTTGTTTCAATATTATTTCATTGTTTTTACTCAATTCATTCAGTGCTTTATATTCTTCATATGTCAGATTATATAACCTCTTCACCCTTGGGTTTTTACTATCATATAACTGCCGAAATTTCATGTTCACATACATTTAAAAAGGCATTTATTAGCGGACAATTAATGGGTATAAATGTGCTAGACTTTCTAAACTTATTTATACTTTCAGTCATTGAAGCTTTAAAAATTAACTTTAAACTAACATTTCTACAAAACATCCTAAGGTCAGTTAATGTTTCTACTACATTATCAACTGACATAGGTACAAACTGCAAACCTTTGCTCAACAAGTTAATGCAAGCTTTTGATAATACACAATCAGACAAATTTACAACAGTGTCCTTTTGCTGACTTCTTGATGTCAGCGTCGTCCCTATTTGTTCAATGGCACCGGATTGCTGTTCTTCCTATTGGGGTTGAGTTTTTTCTGTGTTCCAACCTCCCTGTCGATTGCGAATGCCCCCATGCTTCTACTTTCTCTGGAAGCTGAATTGCTACAGGCTTTGTTGTATTGAAAAAAACCTTGCCATTCTGGACACTATTTGAGGCTTCTGCCGGTACAGACGATGACACTACTGCTGATTTTTGCGTCTGATTTGCCACAGACTTCACCCCCCATTCTTCCCTTCCTCCCCCATGAAATACCTATTGGCATATCTCCTCAACTATTGGTGGGGCCTGCTAAACCCAAAATCACAGCTTCCCTCTGCTCTGGAACAGGTTCAGTATTCTGGGATGCCTCCTAAAAAGCTTGAAACATGACCTAACAATATCACTTGAGTCACTTTTCAACTACAGGGTCAAAACAGGTTTTGTATCATGGGAATGGAGGGCTACATTGGTTATCCTAATTCACAATCCATCAAGCAACGTTGGAAACCGCAGACCTATTAGTGTGGCTCATCTAATATGAAAGGCCAAGGAATGAATTATCATGGAAATGATCAATAAAGACATAGGCAACGTTCAAACACTGTAGTAAACCCAGTTTGGCTTTGTCAAGGGAAGGTCATGCTTATTAAACCTGGTGGACTTTGAGAAGGTCTTCAAAGCAATGGATGGGGCAAAACTGTGCACACCACCTACCTGGACCTGGCTAAGGCATTTGATACATTACTCCACTTGGCTACAGTTGACAAACTCACTGAACTTAGCATAAACCTCTACATAACTGGATGGATTGTCAGTTGGCTTACAGAGGACAAAGGAAGTCAGGATTGATGATTTCACCTCCATTAAGAGACAGGTCACCCATGGGGTACCTCAGGGCTCCATGCTGGAATTGTTCCTGTTTGGCATCTGCTTCACTGAGGTAAAAGCTGATGTTAAGGGTCTTTGGCTGGCTAAGTTCGCAGATGACTGTGAACTGGAAGCTGTCGTAGATTCCCCATATGACAAAAACATTTTACAAGAGGGTCTAACACAGACAAATGACTGGTGCCAAAGTCACTGATTAAAACTTAGTGCTAAGAAATGCAATATAGTGCCACTGGAAAACTGCCACCCAGGCTAATTACTTCATTGATAGGACCTTCGTAAGAGATGAGCTGATAGTCAGAAATCTGAGAACATATGTAGAGAGTAATCCGGCTTTTGACCAGCATGTGGCCAAAGTAGCAATAAAATCATTCTGTGCTATCCAACATATAAGTAAGGACATGGCATCCAGGTCCAAGGAAGTCATGGTACCACTTTATTCAGCCCTTAAGAGACCTATCACTGAATATAATGCCCCCTTTTGCATGTACCTGAACAGACATATGCAACAGTTGAAACACCCACAAAGGGTCCTTATCAGGAGAATCAAGGATATAAACACATTGTCTGATACATATCGCCTTAAAGCCCTATCTCCTGCAGTTAGTCAGAGGTGGTCTATGCTTGGCATCCTCGTATCCAGCTCTGATGGACTTTTTGCACATCCACAAAATGAAAAGTATCAGAACCACTAGATCCAAGGATTTGGACTTTTCTTGTGACATAAGACATGTAGGCGAGACAGATGCGTGTCTGAGGATCCCCATTTCCTGGTTCAGGCTCCCCCATGCATGTGAAGCAGTGTCCATCACTAACCCTTATATTTAAGTGTAACCTTGAATAATGGATGGGAAGTCTGAGATTCACCCCGTGTCTGGTCCCTCCATGTCTCTGAAAGACAGAGGCAGATAGTAATGACCAAAACATACCCCCCTCAAAGAAAGTACAGTTTTGTACCTACCATAAATGTAGATGTCCGATAGGCATGCATCTGCAGTCCTTACAAATGGGTTGTCCTGTCGTCAGGCAGCCCTTCGGTCGGCCGGATTCCAAAGTCTGGGTCTGGCCTCGGCTGGTGTCGCACTTCACCCGACGTCATAGCTGCAGTTCTTCGGGTATAAAGGCATCAGCCAACGCCATTTTCCTCAGTGTTCCTTGCCCCAGATGCCAGGTGCCCTCTAGGAAGGCTTAATTTGGATAAATGCAAATGGTTCCAAATAGACAGCAAACAAAAAATAAGCATGTATGTACATATATACAAACAAATACACCATAATAGATTCCCCCAGCTAGCTACAAGATGGGCAAATACCCTAGGAGTACCACAGAGGGGAAGGAGGGTGGGTAATCCTGACTGCAGATGCATGCCTATCGGACATCTACATTTATGGTAGGTACAAAACTGTACTATGTCCTTCAAGGATGCATCTGCAGTCCTTACAAATGGGTAGAATACCATAGCCAAACTGGGGGAGGAGGAGAAATAAGATTATGGTGTAGTTAAGATCCCTTGCAAAACAGCAGTGGCAAAACCTGCTCGGGATCTGGAGTATAAAGGTAAATTATAATGCTTGGCAAATGTATGCACGGAGCTCCAAGTAGCAGCCTCTAAAATGTCTTTGGTAGCCACTCCTCGTAAAAAAGCTGTGGTAGTGGCTGTAGCCCTTGTAGAGTGAGGCCTGATGTTTTCTGGAGTTTTCTTCCCATGGTAGGAGTAACAGAATCTAATGCAATTTCCTATCCACTTAGAGATTGTCTGTTTTGAAATTGCTTTTCCTTCCATTCCTGTTGCATATGCTACCAGTAGTTGGTCAGTTTTTCTATTGCTCTTGGTCCTGTCCAGGTAGTAACGTAATTGTCTATGCACATCTAAGGTATGCAACAGTCTTTCTCCCCTGTTCTGTGGGTTGGGGAAGAATGTAGGTAGGTGGATAGCTTGATTTAAAGATACCCTGGAGACCACCTTTGGCATAAAAGTAGGATTAGTTCTCATGGACACTCTAGCTTGATGGAAGATCAGGAAGGGCTGTACTGCCATTAATGCCTGTAGCTCAGTTACCCTTCTTGCTGAAGTGATTGCAAGCAGGAAAGCAGTTTTCCATGATAAGTACTGTAAATCTGCTGTAGCTGCTGGCTCGAAAGGAGGGAGTGTCAACTTTTCTAGCACAAAGTTCAAGTCCCATGCTGGCAATGGTGGCTTCCTAGGTGGTTTGACATTTTTAATTCCTCTCAGAAACTGCCTGAGCAGAGGGTGAGAGAAGACTGGAGGATCCAAGTTGTATTCTGCTGAAATAGCTGATGCATGAATCTTAATGTAAGAATAGGACAGGCCGTTGTGGAAGAGCTCTGCCAAGTATTCCAGGATGTTAGCTATGTTTGCAAGTGACACATTCTCTCCTTTTGCAGTACTCCAAATGAGATATCTTTTCCATTTCGCTGAATAATTTTTTCTTGTTGAGGGTCTGCGAGCCTCCAAGAGAATGTCCTTAACCCTTTGAGATAAATCCGGGTTATTTGGTCTTATGCAATGTTCCAGGCAGCCAGCCGCAGTGTTTTCAGGTTTGGATGCAGGGTTTTGAAGTTGTTCTGTGTTAACAGCAAGGGAACCAGGGGCAGAGGCCATATTTGTTCCCGAGACATACTCCTCAGTAATGGGTACCAATGTTGCCTTGGCCAGTCTGGAGCTATCAGGATGATCCTTGGACGGTCTTCTTTGATCTTCAATAGCACCTTGTGCATCAAAGGAAGAGGTGGGAATGCATATGCTGTCAGGTTTTTCCAAATGAAAGATAGGGAGTCCACTTTCCAAGCAAGTGGGTGGTACGTCCTTGTGCAGAATTTTTTCCGTTGGTGATTGTGTGGGGATGCAAATAAGTCTATTTCTGGTAGTCCCCATTTCCCTGTAATGGTTTTGAAGATGTCCGGATGCAGCATCCATTCGCAGGCATCCGTGGTAGTTCTGCTTAGGATGTCTGCTAGAGTATTTTCTTTTCCTGGCACAAAAATTGCTTGTAACTGAATGTTGAAGCTCAGTGCCACATTCCAGAGGTCCATTGCCATCCGGCATAGAGGGTATGAATGTGTGCCTCCTTGTTTGTTGATGTACCACATAACTGTGGTGTTGTCCGTCCTTATCAGCAGTTGACCCTGTCGAAGAAATGGTCGGAATGCTTGAATTGCCAGTTTTACTGCCAGCATTTCCTTTTGATTTATGTGTAGGTGCAGCTGGTCTTGAGTCCATAAGCCTTGTATGCACTTGTCCAGCATGTGTGCCCCCCAACCGAGGTCTGAGGCGTCTGTTGTGATGGTCTGGCTTGGTTGAGTGCTGTGGAAGGGTAGTCCCTTGTTTGATTGACAGGCCTGAGCCCACCATTGGAATTCTTGCTTCAGGCATGGAATTATTGGAATTTGGGTTTCTAGGCTGTGCTTGTGCTGAGACCATAAATTCCTTAGATACCACTGTAACTTTCTCATATGTAGTCTGGCATGAGGAATCAATATTATGCAGGATGCCATGTAGCCGAGAGCTTGCAGGACTTTTCTTGCTGTTAGCTGGTTCTGCTTTGTTAATGCCATGAAGTAGAGAGGGAGTTGCTCCTGTTTTTCTACTGTCAGGAATGCCATTTGTTTTGATGTGTCCAGATCTGCACCCAAGAAGGTTATCCTTTGGGATGGTATCAGCCTTGACTTTTTTATATTGACTGTGTATCCCACGGCTTGCAGTAGATGAGTGATCCTTTCCAAATCTTTTGTTAATTTGTTTTTGTTGTCCGCTTGTAACAGGCAGTTGTCCAGGTAAGGGTAAATTTGAATTCCCTGAAGCCTGCAATGAGCAATTACTGATGCCAGGCATTTCGTGAATACTCTGGGCGCAGTAGATAAGCCAAAGGGCAATGCTGAGAATTGATAATGCTCTGATCCTGCAAGAAATCTGAGGTATCTTCTGCAATTTGGTCGTATGGGGACGTGCAGGTCTAGAGTTACCAGCCAAGACTCCTTGCCCAGCATGGGAAGAAGCTGCTGTAGGGTCAGCATTTTGAATTTTGGAACAATGAGGTATGTGTTTAAAGCAGACAGGTCGAGAATAGGTTTCCATTGGTTTTCTTTTCTTGGTACCAGGAAGAGTCTGGAGTAAAATCCTTGCCCTTGTTCCATAGATGGTACCCTTTCTACAGCTCTCATCCTTAGTAAGTGAGTTATTTGTTGTAGAGCTTCTGTCTTCTGATTTGGAGGTAGGTTTGGCATTCCTCTCTTCCTTGGCAGAGTATGGAAGTGAAACCTGTAACCTTGGTCTATTGTCTGTAAAATCCATTTGTCTCCTGTGATGTAATGCCAGTTTACTGAAAATAAGGCTAGCTTCCGCCTAAGGGTGCCTCTAGTTGTTCCCTGGTAGGCGGTGCCAGAGCCAAGTCACTGTGATTGTCCTGTGGAAGTGGTGGTGGCTGGATCTGTGGCTGTACCTTGCTGGTTGTTAGCCTGCCACTGACGACCCCTGTAGGCACCTCTGGATTGACCCCTGCCTCTTGAGCGCCTATTCCTGCCTCTCGGAGCTCTGGAGGTGTCTGGAAAGGACCAATTCTTGGAAGGCCAGTTCCTGCTAAACCTTGGAGGCTGGACCTGCAAGAAATCCTTGACTGTCTGGACAGATTTTGCTTTCTCTTCCACCTTCTTCAGCACCTGCTGTGCAGGGGAGCCAAACAAATTGAGCTTATCCATGGGAGCATCTAGGAGCTTTGATTTTACATGGTCTGGTAAGGACTGCTCTTTTAACCATGCATGTCTTCTGATCACTGTGCCAGTCATGGCTGATCTAAAGGAGGCCTCCAGTGCATCATAGCCACATTTTAAGGAATGATTACTGACCTGCTGAATGTTATGGACCATTTCCTGTACAGATTTTTTTGTCTAATGGTTCATCCGAGGACAGATTTTTAGTTAACTGGTCTAACATAAATTCCTGATACTGAATCATGTGGAATTGACAGTTCAAGGCCCTAGCTGAAAGAGAAGCAGAAGTGTAAACTTTTTTACCCCATCTCTCTAAGGACCTAGATTCCCTTTCGGAGGGGAGGGGGTTTTTGGTAGAGGTAGCTGCTACAGTCTTGGGTCCCTGGGAGATAGTTTCGGGATCTGCAAAAGGGGCCTTATACAAATGATGATGTGTGTCCGGAACCCTGTAGTACCTATCGGGCTTAGCAGGGGCCGGAGGAAGAGAATCAGGAGCAGTACAAGCATCATTAAAAGCATCATCCACAACAGTAAGTACTGGAGGAATAGCTAAAGGCCTATGCTGTGGCAAATGCAAAAAGGTTCTAAGCCTTTTTCTAGAGTCTGAAAAATCCTGGCCCTGCCATTGAAATTGTTCCCTCATAGCATGCAAGGTTTCCCCAAAAGAAAATTCCTCAGGCGGAGAGGCAGAAGGGATGGACTCTTCTGCATCAGAGTCCTCATAAGGAGAAAAAGGGGCCTCTGGAAGGTTTGAATTATCTGATTCATCAGAGGAGCCATCTGAAGAAACTGGCTCAGGGGGCTCTACTCTAGTCCTCTTCTCTGGAGGTGGGTGACAGGCCCTGTCTGGATGTGGTAGGGATCCCCGGATCAAAGAAATGAGATCCTCTGCTAGACTAAGCATTTGTGAACTAGAACTAGGCCTGTGAGAAGGGGTCTTAGCAGGCACAGTTTTGGTAGTTTTTCTGCTTTAGCCCTGGCAAAGGCCTTAATCGACATGGATGCAGGAGGCCTAGCAGCTCCACGTGCAGGGGTAGAAATATCCAAAGGGATAGTATCAGATAAATCCTGTGAACCTGTAAGAGCAGGTGGGATTTCAGTAGCAGTTTCAGCCAAGCTGAAAGAGGCCTCGGTAAGTGGCAAGCTTTCGGCCGAAGGAAGAACCGTGGACTCGGTTTCAGCCGAAACCGAGACACTCATGGCTTAACCGCGGTTTCGCGCGAAACCGCGGACCGCGAGTGTCGGTCCTTTTCCTTGCGTTTTTTAGAAATTTGCGCAGTCGGAGCATCCGACGGCATAATGTAAGCAAAAGCGGAGCCGAAAAACTCTTCAGCAAATTCTGACCGACGTCTAAGCGTCCGTCGGTTGAAAGAAGCACAGGCTAGACAAGCTGCTACGTCGTGGTCTGGGCCTAAGCAAGGTAAGCAGTAAGAGTGGAAATCTTTATGAGGTATTTGTTTCCCACAAGTTAAACAGTTATTCACTTTTTCTGACATCGGCTGAGGCAAGAAAGAGTCCCCAACGGGGTACTTAGCTTTTTAGAAGTCTTCGGTACTTGTAGTAGTAATCTCTGGTTCTGACCGACCGGCACTTGCGAACAGCTTCTGCTTCGGGCGCCACGCGGCAAGAAAGACTGGGGAAAATGGCGTCGGCTGATGCCTTTATACCCGAAGAACTGCAGCTATGACGTCGGGTGAAGTGCGACACCAGCCGAGGCCAGACCCAGACTTTGGAATCCGGCCGACCGAAGGGCTGTCTGATGACAGGACAACCCATTTGTAAGGGCTGCAGATGCATCCTTGAAGGACATCCTCTTGAAACTTCTCAACTAGCATACCCCCTCTTAATAAATGCCCATGATAAATAGGGACACAACTGGGTTGGATTGCACGGCTAAGTTTAAAAAGGCTCTGGTGGTCTTCAGTCTAATTTATATACATATGAGCTTATAAACTTATTCTCATTTGTACTTGGATGTAGCCAACATACAAATTTCTGCACCCTGTTTTTATAAAGTTATTGTGTGTATGCCATTTGTTTTTCTTTTGTTCATGCGTATGTATGTTTTTGGTATTTCTTTAAACACATGGGTAGTTTAAAAATGGTAATCATATGCTACATTTCTAATGTTTTTAATTTACACATACGGAACTTTTTTCTCAGGGCCTCCGCTGAAAACGGGTTTTACCCAGCTGGACTATCTTGGTTAACAAACGGAAATAAGTAAAGGAGAACAGATGCTAGAAAAGTTCTGTTGAGCTGAATAGCAGGCCTTTGCAAATTTATTGTCATTAAAATTAAGCATTCAAGGCTAAGGATGTACTGCATTCAACAGAACCTTTTGACTTACGGCCTTTTAGTTGACAAGTGTTTCTTGTATAGAGTTGTAATCTGCACTTTATCTGACTCTGTGTTGAACCAGAAAACTTAACAAAATCCCATAAGTGTCTCCCAAACAAATTATGCCATTGTCATGCTTGTCCAGTGGAGGAACTTCCTCTCCACAGGTACAGGTATGGATTCTACATTCCACAGTTAAGCAAGGGTGACTGCCTGATAGTGTGAGCAACAGCAAACAAGTTCATCTATCAGCGGTCACACAAATTCCTTTGATAGAAAAACATAGGAATAATTTTAAATTTTATAAGTGTTTCTGTAAGTATGTAAACAGGTAGTTAAACTACGTCAATAAAGATTTACAGCAAAATAAATGTTATTAAGATGAATTCTAAGAAACAGAAGCAGCCAGTCAAGGAGAAACAGCAATAATGGAACTAGAAGTTGTGAAAGGCTAAAAATATCACATTGAAGCAACAATATACCAGCACATAACAGTCTGACCTGGGTGTCAAGCTCTAAATATAGATTCTGGCAGAAAGAGTTTTAAACTTGCTAAATTAAGCAGCATAATTAATAGACAGTGTAATTTGTCAGTGTACTCCAGTAAGAGATAAAAGAAATCACTTGACAGGATATTCTTTGAGAAAAAGCATCCCAGGGCCATCTGTTGCAACAACAGTCATCTGGGCATGAAGGGCAGTAGGATGCATTTTGGGAAAAACAGGGAGAGGTATATACCAACCTAGAGAAGTTTGAACTGTCATGTGGTCTTAATGGTGATGACCTTATTCCTGTGAATTGCAGATGATGGATCTGGTTACGCTGAGGACCAGTAGTTAGCATTTCTTCCAAAATTTCCAAATCTAGGGATTAGTTTATGGAAATAATGATTAATGCCATAATATCACACACCAACTAAGTGAAAATTCTTTTCCCTCATACCTTCATATTTTTTTTTTTGCAATTTATGCTGCTCCTTAGTCCTTGCTATCAATGATAAGCTGGGATTTCAGCACCTGAGTCTTCAATGAAGTAGCTGGACCTTAGTCTTCTCAGCAATTGGTTTACACTTCTTTGACCTCCCAGACCTCATGGGGTGTAGATCTTTTGCCACTTAGTATTTGTCTTATGCTACTCAGGTTCTGTGTTTTTGCAGAGGATTTGAGGTCTTGGAGTAGCATACTCCCTGTCATATTGAGAATTTCATCCTGGTGATTTCTTATTGCTTTCCCATCAAGTCAGATCGATTTTTTTTTGGGGGGGGGGGGGGGGCTGTCTGTGAAAGCGAGCCAGACAAAAGAACTGCAGTTTCCTGGGAGGTGGGCTGTGGAGTGCTGTGAATATATTTCCCAGGGAAACACTAGCACTGTAGATGTAGATATTACTGCTGAGATTGTAAGGAGTGTATTTCAGGCCGGGGATGCAGAGAGAGTATATAGAGAACCTGAAAGACCAGAAGTTAACAACTGCATCTGGGCCTGGGTTTTTCCAGTTAGAAGCTTTTCTTAACTTGTTTAAATCTATCTGACCTTTACTTCATCCCATTTCATATCCTGTACATTTGAACTTCTTATTCTTTCTTTTACTTCTTCTGTCAATTTAGCATCTTTATGTTCCAGAGGACCTTCACAGATATTTCTCCAAAATGTACCTCTTTCTTCTTTTTTCTTGGTGGTGCTTCAATTCCTTTTGCCTTGTTTCCCAATTCAACATAAAACTTTTTGGCTCATCAATAAATTGCTTATTTTGTACTTTTCCTTTATATTTATCTGCAAATCTTCTAAGACAAGTTTTTCTGCCTGTGCTGATACTTTTAGTTCATTATTGCGATGGTGTGTGTTAAATCCTGATCAGTTCCGATACTGCGCATTGCTTTTATCACTTCTAGCTTGCTGAGTATTTTTGTTGATCTATTCCCTCTTCTAAGTGACATCACTTGTCTTAATTGCTTTATAATTTCCTCTGTTTGATACTTCCGTGATGGCATTTGATTTCTCCCCTTCTTTTCCCTTACTATCCTGTGTTTTTTGTGATAAGACTTTCTGTTGTTAATTTAGCTGCACAGTAATATATTCTATTTAAATCTGTATATCACATGAATTTCTACGAACAGTCCTAATTAGTATGTTCATTTGTTTTATCAAACGTCTAATTTTTGGGTTTTATTGACTTTCTGTAGTCTATTTCTTTCATCGATCTTAATACGTCTGTCCATCTCTATTAAATCAAACAACTCTTATATTAGATGATTTTCCTCAAAATTTATGGGGACATTCTTTGTTCTCCATTTCCTGCAGGCATTCCATAGAAAATTCCACAGCATCTCCCTGTGCTGTATTCTCTTGTGCCATCCATTGCTCTTTCATATGTGAGCTCGCTGGCCTATCATTCCAAAACGATGACTGTGTCAGAGTTGCCACATTTTCCTGTTCATTAACTTGCTGTACAACTCCAACTGAACTTTTGTACTAGTTTCCTATGGAAGGCTCAGAAGTATCTTCCTTTCACAACTGATCAGATGTTTCTCACTGCAATGGTTTCGCCTTAATTTGGGGATCTATTGTTCTATATTGCTGTGATGTCATCAAAAGTTAGATTTTCTACACTAAATCCTTCACTTTGCTGGTATCCATAACTTCATCTTCTATTTTTTCAAATTCTACTTCACAAACTGGGAATGTAAAACAGAAGATTAGTGATCTTATTTTTTTTGTACTGTGAAATTTTCCATATCTGGATGCCTTTGCCTGTATTTCTCTTTGAATATCTTTGGGACTGCTTTTTTGTTCTGATTCATTTTGCTTTCTACCAGATGAACGAACGAACAATGACCAAGCCAAACTTGTTACAAAGAAGTGACAGCGTAGAAGCAGTCCAACAGTGCTCCAAAGTAAAAAATTACCAAATAGGAGTCAAAATATAAATGAATTCAGGTTTATTGGATTTTTGCTTTTTGGATTTTGCTTTCTCCTTTGCATAAATATTACACCATATCAGATCTCTCTCTCTTTCCCATGTCCATATTTCTTTTTCATATCTTTCAAAAATCTCTAGATTTTACTCTCTATATTTTCGCACTTCCTCAGTTGATTCTTTTTCCAAATGGCCCAAGGTTTCTTAGTCTATATAATGCTTTTCAAAAATCTGTTGCATTAATGAACACACATTTTTATTCGATACTTCTGACAGTTTTTCTTCTTTAAGTATTTTTCTTCCCTCTAACTTCTCTCTTAATCTTTTTGCACGTCTTGTGTCTGGAAATTCTTGGCTTCTTGCATAATAGTAAGAATACATCATTTCTTTCTTATCCTCAGCAGTCCACTCTATCATCTTTATGGCTCTTTTTGGCCTATCAATTTTTGTGGACTACTACTTCCTTCTATAACCGGGGGGCATCCTCCCCCTGGGCCTGGCCTAACTCCATTGTACTAATGTTTCTATGTCTTGAGGATTCTACACCATCATTTTTTTCCAGCCGTGGCACCAGTGTACCTGCTCAGGATTGGACACTTTTTATCCTGGGTCTTGAGCACCCAGCTATCTTTTCTATTTTTTAACCAACTTCTGTCCATGATGTATGCTATATAAAATAGTCTATATGTCAGTGTCATCTTGGTGAGATTTTATGACAAAAATCAGGTCCGCCTCGTGAAGGTACTCACCAAGACTTGAGGATGAATTCAGTTCCAGCAATACTACTCTTCTTTGCTTGCTGCTTTATCATCTTTCCATTCTACCCCAAATTACTTTTTGTATGTGTAGATGAAATTTGTGGTTTTGCCAGTGATCAGCCAAGGAGCTCAGTGTGGGTTCGATATTCGACTAGTAGGACAAAGACAGCCTAGTCATTTTACAGGGATTTGGGGGATAACAGGATACGTTCCCCCTACCTTTATTTTTTTTTGGGGGGGGGGCATTTGGAACTAGGTTAGACTCTTTTTAGCTAGAATTCAATAGATGAGAAGGACACTTATTTATTTTATTTTTATTTATTTATTTAACATTTGTTAACTGGGAAAGTCCGACTTGGAACTATGCCAATTTTCAGCAGAGGCCCGGGGAGAAATACTCCAGATGCATGTCTTTGTAACGTGGGAGGAAACTGGAGCACCCTGAGGAAATCCACACGAATGCAGAGAAGACATGCAGACTCCACACAATAGGCACCCCAGCCAAGAATCGAGCCGGGGAACCTCTTGCTGTGAGGTGACAACGCTATTGCTGCACCACTGCACCGTCCAACACAGTGCGACACTATATTTATTTATTTCAGTTTGATTACTGGGGAGGTCCACTGGGCTTTGGGGCCCATTTTCAGTGGAGGCCCGGGGAGAAAAGCTCCACAAAAACAACAAACAATATTGATTACAAAAGAGTTCAGACAAAAATATAACAATATATGAAACAGGATTTTACAAACAGCCTACAAAAGAAAAGTCTAATGGCAAAATAGTAAAATTAACATTTTTAGTTAGGTTTCAGCACAGAAAGAAAAAAATGAAGTAAAATATTTTAGGTTAGAGAAAGCAGGAGGTAATAACTTGAGCTAGGAATATAGGAGAGAAAAGGAGAAAAAGAAGGCCAGCTTAGGGTGACATAGCAGTTGATTCATCAAGTAAGAAATATAAAGTGGCCTATATAGCTAGAATTTAGGAGAGACTAAAGAGAGTTTAGTAGAGAATGGAAGTTAGCCTGGGGAGAAGGAGGAGGATGGTTTGAAAGGAGTAGGTTGAAGAGTGCAGCTGCAAATTCTATTTAGATAGAGATGGGAATGAAGTAATGTTTTTAAGTTGTTTAGGTTGTGGCAGGATCTAACAGCGGTGGGTAGGGCATTCCATTTTTTAGCAAGGGTGAAGGATAAAAGCATTTGGCCAGCTGGGCGCTTGGGTTTTTGTACAGTGATCAAGTTTTGATGAGAATATCTAAGGGATCTAGGAGGGCTATAGGGTAGAAGAATGTTGGAAAGAGCAGGACAGCTAGTTTGATGGAACAATAGTTTATGGGCTATGGTGAGTTGGAAAAAGATCAGTTGATTGGGGAGTTCAAGCCAATTTAGAGAGTGGAGGGGAGAGCAGTGATGAGTGATGGACTTGGCATTAGTAGCAAATTTAGATATTTTGTTACAGCATTGTTCCAATTTGGAGGAGAGACAGGATGATAGATTAGTGAGCAAAGGAGCGCCATAAAGTAGAGAGGGAAGGAGATAAGTGGAGGCGAGGGTTAGCCTAGTGGAAGGAGACAGAAAGTGGTTATTTCTGTACAATAAGCCCAGTTTTATGTGTGTTTTTTTGATGTTTTGCTGGATATGATGATTGAATTTCAGCTGGTCATCAATCAATATACCGAGACGTTTGGTGCAGGTTACTATTTCGATAGTGGAGTTGGAAAGGCTGGTAATATGAAAGGAGTTTTTGTCTAGTGGTGAGGATTTGGAGGGTGGGAAGAGGAGGATCTTAGTTTTGTTGGCATTAAGGGAGAGGTGACTTTGGAACATCCAGTTTTCGGTGGTAGAAAATGCAGTTTGGGTTAGGGCTTCGAGTTCAGTTTAATTAGTGGCATGGCAGATGAGGGTGGAATTGTGGTCGGGGATGGCTTTATGGAAGTCATTAATAAAGATATTGAATAGTAATGGGCCAAGAATGGAGCCTTGAGGTACTCCGGTAGGTGAAGGAAGGAAGGTAGATGTAGCTAGGCCCCATTTCACAGCTTGGGATCTGTTTGAGAGGGAGCTAGTGAACCAAGAAAGAGCCTTTTGGCTATGGTTAAGGTTGGAGAGATGGTTTAGGAGGGAGTGGGAGATGGTGTCAAAAGCTTTAGATAGATCTAGTAGAACAGTTGAGACTACATTACCAGAGTCAAGAGCAGAGTTTACAGAATGAAGGAAAGAGAGAAGGGCAGTGGTGGTACTGTGTCCAGGGCGAAAGCCGTGTTGGGTGGGGGAGAGTAGTTGACGTTCAGTAAGGAAAGGCAGGAGTTGGAGGTGTATACACTTTTCGAGGATTTTGTAAATAGGGGAGAGGATAGCAATGGGACGAAAATTAGAGACATTATAGTTCTTACCACCTTTGTGAAGTGGATGAATGAAAGCAGAACGCCAGAGTTTGGGGACATAGGATTCAAGCAGAGGCCTGTTTATGAGGATGCTGATAGGTATGGCAGTGGAGTCAGAAGCTATCTTTAGGAAGGAGGAAGGGAGGTTATCAGGAGCATTTGAGCAAGATTTGAGTTTATAGAGAAGTTTCCTTATTAGGTAGGTAGGAACAGATTTGAGTTAAAATAAATGGGAGGGTGGCAAGGGAGAGTAAGATTAATGTGGGTGGGAGGGTTGTTATTAGAAGTCTTGGTTAAGTCAGCAATGGAAGAAGTGAAGAAGGAATTGAAAAGTGAGGCAATTTCAGGGTCAGATTTGCTGGTATCAGGGCAGGGGTTATTTTTAGTACCAGGTGTAAGGAGGGAGTTAATGGAGTTCCAGAAATGTTTTGGATTTCTGGTATGGTTTTCTTGTAATTTGATGTAGTAGGACTTTTTATCTCTAATGACTAGTTTTTTGGCCAGGTTTCTCAGTTGTTTAAACTGAAGGTAAATATCAGGCAGTTTGTGTTTGAGGTAAGCTTTCCAGGATTTGTCTCTTTGGTGCATAATCTTTTTTGTGTCTTTCAAGAGCCAAGGGGTGGGTTTAGATTTTATTCTTTCTCTTCTCATGGGAGCTTGGGAGTTAAGGATATTTAAGAATGTATAATTAAAATATTCAACGGCTTCGTCTAGTGGCAGTGTTTTTAGGGGATTCCAATTAGTTAGCCTAAGGGAGCTAGAGAAATAGTCTTGGTTAAAGTTGGTTAGGTTGCGTGTTTGAATAAAATGATGAGAGTGAGGAGAAGTGGGAGTGGCTCGAATAGAGAAGGCGGGGAGGTGATCTCCTAAATGGTCAGGAATTACACCAGAAGAAGTGATTTTGTTAGGATGGGACACAAGTATCCAGTCAAGTATGGTGCCAGGGGGGTTGTTTTTATTAGGTCTGGTAATGGAGTTAGTAAGTTGAGTGAAGTTGAATAGATTGATGGTAAGGGAGGAATTAGGATTATTGATATTTCCCCAGTCAATGTTTACATCTCCCAGAATAAAGGTTTCTAGTTTAATGTTACAGGATGACCAGGCGAGGATATCTTCCAAAGTATTTACATTATTACCAGGAGGAATATAGAGGGAAATAATGCAGATGCTTTTGTGGATGTTAATTTGTAGTATGCCGATGACTAGTTCTGCATTATTGAAAGATGGGATGGAGTTAGGGTATGGGGTTATAGTGAGGAGGTTAGAGTAGATTAATGCAACTCCTCCTCCTCTTTTATTAATGCGGTCAGATCGGAGGGAATGAAATCCAGGAGGAAGCAATTCAGAGTCTTTGATGTGAGGTTTAAGCCAGGTTTCAGAGATGGCTAGTATGTCTGGAGAGTTTTGGGTGAGCCAAGCATGAAAGAGTGTGATTTTATTTTTTAAGCTTTGGGCGTTAAAGGTGAGGAATTTGAGATTTTTATTAATGTGTATATTATTGGAGTTGGGCAGATTTTTTGGAGAGAAGTTTGTGGGGGGATTTGTGGAAGAGAAGGTAGGACCTGGATTGGGGTGAATATCACCAGCTAAATGAAGGAGAGTATAATGGGGGGTAAGATTATTTGGTTTGCAGTTTGCTAGGTAATAATGGTAGGGATTTACTTTAAATATATGGGTGTTATAAGGGACTGGAAGTAATTTTATTTTGAAGAGAAGTAGAGGGTGGGAAGTGATTAAAGAGGGTGAGATATTGTGGAAGTGGGATGTGGGTTGGTTATGGAGTGGAAGAGGAGAAGACAGCACATGAAAGGTAGTGAAGGAGGTTAATTGGCATAGCAACGATAGAAGTAAGATGAGAGTGGAGAAGAAAAGGACCATTGTTGGCAGGCTATGCATGACAGTAGGAGAGAATGAGAGATAAGGGAGGATAAGGTAAGTGAGAGTAAAAGTGATTAGGGGTGTGTTGGAGGAAAGTGGGAGGGGAATAATGTGAAGTCTGATTGGTCAAAAGATAAGAGAGGGACTAAAGGAGAGGAGTAGTGTGACTGGGAGGAACTCAGTGATGGTATAAGTTTAGAGGTACTGGGGGCGGGTGGAAATTGGGGGCAGGGTAGGGGAGCGGAGTGAGCCCGCAGGGCGAATGGAGCGGGAAGAGCAAAGAAGGTGGGAATGGCCAGAAACAATCAGTGTTCTTCTAGAAGGAGAGCTACAACAGGGGGGGCAGGTAAGAGGGTTATCACCTTTAGAAGCTTAATTTCCTAAGGTTTGATGGTGAAGGAAAGCTACTCTATGTTATTTGTTTTATAAAGATAGAATAAGAGTATGAATTTGTGATATATAAAAAGTACACAGAGTGGAAAGATCAAACTACAGCAGTCTTAGGGAGGGGATGGACAGTGTCTAGAATAAGTGTATATAAGTAGTGGGATGAAATTATGAAATTATGGCTATTCTTGGTAAGGGCAGAGGATGAAAAGAAGGGAGAAAAGGGATGGAATTACAGCTAAGCTAGGTGAGGGCAGGGACACTGTCTGGGAAGAGTTGGTTTGAGGGGAATTAAGAGGGAGGTTTGATTGCAGGACTTATTAATAGGAGGGTGCTGCCACCTAGTGGGAAAAGAGGGAGGTACACTAGAGGAGAAAAGGTACAACTAAGAAGGACGGGATGTGGAGATAGGATAAAGGTGGAAAAACAAAAAAACAAGGATGGAGTTGGGGGGCCAGTGCATTGACCAAAGGTAGGCTTGCTCTCACGTGTGCCAGGTAGGGTGAAGCCTGAGTAAGGTAGATACTACTATTAAAACATGTGAAACAGATAACATACACCGAGTTTCTTTGGGGAGAATAGGTCGCAGTAAACTTATACGATATCGAGCAGACTGTCCACCGCTGACTTCTCTTTTGATGGCCAGGATATTCTGATTGGCAGTGAAGAAGGGGAAAAATAAACTCCTAGGGGAGAGGACTGAATTTCTTTGGGGAGAATAGATCGCAGTAAACTTATATGATATCGAGCAGACTGTCCACCGCTGACTTCTCTTTTGATGGCCAGGATATTCTGACTGGCAGTGAAGAAGGGGAAAAATAAACTCCTAGGGGAGAGGACTGAATTTCTTTGGGGAGAATAGATCGCAGTAAACTTATATGATATCGAGCAGACTGTCCACCGCTGACTTCTCTTTTGATGGCCAGGATATTCAGATTGGCAGTGAAGAAGGGGAAAAATAAAACTCCTAGGGGAGAGGACTGAGTTTCTTTTGGGAGAATAGGTCGCAGTAAACTTATATGATATCGAGCAGACTGTCCGCCGCTGACTTCTCTTTTGATGGCCAGGATATTCAGATTGGCAGTGAAGAAGGGGAAAATAAACTCCTAGGGGAGAGGGCTGAGTTTCTTTGGGGAGAATAGGTCGCAGTAAACTTATATGATATCGAGCAGACTGTCCACCGCTGACTTCTCTTTTGATGGCCAGGATATTCAGATTGGCAGTGAAGAAGGGGAAAAATAAACTCCTAGGGGAGAGGTGGGAACGACAGCAGCAGCCTAGATGCAGGGCCAAATGCACGGAGGACGCGGACTTCCCAGATTTAAAAACATTGGGTGTGTGATTGCAGTTTTTGCATGTTTGTTTGCTGTGGAGATTACAGCGCAATCTTTTGTGTGTTTGATTATGAAAGAATTTATTTTAGAGGGCATCGGTAGATCATTAATGAAAATGTAAAAAAAAAAAAAAACTAGGCCCCAAGATGAGGCCCTGTCCGACTCCCATGGGTATGTGAAGTAAAGCAGAACTTGAGTGTAACCATCTGACACTTTTTGAGTTGCGTGACAGAGATAGGAAATAAACAAAGAAAAGAGGATGCGAACCTGATTTTGAGACTTTTTGTAGACATTTAAGGTGAGAGAGAGAGTATAAAAAGCTTTAGCTAGATCAAGCTAGATAGGTATACCAAGTTATTTCTACTGAGTTGGATGTGCTGAAGAAGGAGAGTAAAGCAGTGTCAGCAAGATGAGATTTCGATGGGTTATTTGTTAAAAGCAGTTGCAGCAATGGAGTGTGAATGCATTTTTTTAAAACTTTAGAAAACTGGGAAAGGGCAACAGTGGGTCTATTATCACATGAATCTGCAGATAAGAATGGCTACTGAATAAGCTATAACTTTAGCACTTGTTTTTAGGTATTCTGAATGCAGGTTGTATGTGATTAGTATGGTGGTTTTCAGTTTAGAGATACATAATCTTATTTTTGAGGTTGGAATTGACTGAATATTGAATAGTTTGGCATTAATACTTGGTGTAAGGGAGAAAAGAGTAGTGTGATTCCGGTCATGCTTGGAGAGTGAGTTCAGCAGCATTAATAAAATGAGAATTTAATGTGCAGGTAGTAGAGTGTTATATACTGGGTTGTGGATTGGCTGGGATGGTTTTCATCAGTTGGGATATGCTAGACAAGAGTTTCTGAAGACTTTATTGAGGCTTTGATGTGCAGTGAAGTAACTTCTTTTATAGGTTCATAGGATGATACTAAGCTATTGGCCTCGAGGCCCTTATAAACCTAGCCAAGAATTTCACCCATGTTCCCACAAAGTCAGCACCTGTTTTCCCTGTCCAGCAGGGACACAGGTGGGATTCCCAGGGGTATATTTTCTGTTTCCCATCCAGTCATCCAGGTTCCTGTTAAAGAGGGCTAGTAAGGTACTCTGCTTGACATGGACAGGAAGTCTATTCCACAGATGGGGGAGTCGTTGGGACACAAATCTTTCCCGCCAACAATGTCAGACCAGTTGAGACCTTGCATGTGAGTGGAGTTTGATTTACGGATACGCAGAAACTCCATCAAGGCCGAGTCTAAGATGGCCTTGTCTGCCAGACACAGGTCACCTCTGAGCAGTCTGTACGAGACTGAGCAGAGGGACAGGGCTTTTAGCCTATCTAAATAGGATAGGTGTTTGAGACCCTGGATTTCCTTGATCAGGAATCTTTGTGGTCTCTCCAACTGCTGCATGTGCTTGGCAAAGTACATGCCGAAGGGGGCATTGTACTTGATAATGGGTCTAAGGGAGGAGTACAGGGATGTTATGACCGCCTTGTTCCTGGATGAAATACCCTTACTTATAAGGTGGGCCATGTAGAAAGCCTAACATACAATTGAGGCAACATGGTGGTCAAAAGTTAAGTTGCTATCACTCTGGGTGCCCAGGAGGATGTTCACATCACTAGGGGAATTTATGACAGTGTCCAGCTTGCAGTCATATACAAACCTGGTCAGCCACAAACCACTGGTTTTGGCTTGCACCTCAGAAAAGTATATCCCACACAGTAGAGGCCCTAAGACCAATCCTTGGGGTATGCTGCTTGTTACAGGTCTACTACTTGAGGTGGCTTCCCCTATTTTGACTGAGTGGGTTCTATCAGTGAGCCAGTTAGCTACCCATCTGGTAACATATGGGTTGATGCCTAGCTGGTAGAGTTTATCTATTATGCCCATTACCGGCAAGCACTTGGGCTTTAATGGTGTTTCTTAGGATTGCAATATAATTGGAAATATGAAAGAGGTTAATTTGCTTTCCATAGTTTCTAGACCTGGTACCTTAACTTGGTAAGTTGATTTGTGTGCAAGGATAACCAAGTGGCAGGGTTGGCTTTGACTGTTTTCCTTCTTACTTGGGCATGCTCATTGAGGAAAGTTAAAAATATTGTGACTGAAGTGTTCATTGGCTTCTTCTTTTAAGATATGGTTTAGGATACTCCAGTCAAAGATTCCTTAAAAGGGTCCTGTGTTGAATATGGGGTGGTTTCTGACTTTGTTATAAAGGATATGTTTTTAAGTAGTGTAATGAGTGTAGAAGGCAAGATGTAGGGTGGTGGTCACTTAAGGAATCTGGTCGACTCTGTTTTGAAGTATGTTACTGGGGTTGTTGATTGTTAGTACAGATACAGTAGTTACAGCAGACTTTGGTTGCAATCTTATGTAAAGAACAGGAAAACCAATACAGGTTATTAAATTATGTAGCAAAGTAATGATGTTTGGGTTATTTTATGTAAGTTAAGACAGGCAGCATACATATGTCAGAGGGTACACAAGAGCAGAGCTTGATAACTTTTTGCCGATGGACTGCATAACATACAAGGAGGGAGGGGGGAAGATAGCAAGTTTTACTGACCATATGGCAATATGTAAACTCAATAATTAGCGACACCAAGAAGAACTACACAAACCCAAAGTATAAGTGTTCGCTGTAGCTGGCTATGAACAAAACACTGGACAATAAAGACACCCCCGTAGAAACATGCTTAAAATTAGTATATCCAAAATACTTTATTGTGATCGAGCACTTTTGTCCATAAAACCAGGATTTTATCAGAATCAAAGACCTTTACAACTAAAACTCTTATATCATTGATTAATTAAACAATAAACACATACAATATACTACAAGGGCAAGCATCACTTAAATAACTTAAGTTTAAAGCAACCATTATGCTTCCATTTTAAAATCATGTGTAATTAAACATACAAATGTACTATCATGTAATGTAAAACCTAATTCTCTACATTAAAAAAAATAATTTAAGCTACTTAATTACCATTGATGATAATGAATAAAAACACAAAACAAAATTCACCACCCCTTGGATTAATATTTAACTTCTCCAATATAGCAAATTTAAATGTGTGATATTCCGGACTTATATATATATTCTGTTCTTAAGGGCTCTTGTTTTTGCGACATAAAAAGCCAAACAGGACATACACATAGCCAAATAAATAATGCACCTCGTACTACAATTTCCATTCTTAAAATAAATTTTAGTCTTATTAATACTGTCCAATAGTAAATTTGCCTCCTCAAAAATACAGGAACATTGACTGCATGAGGCACATTTACTAGTACCTAGTGATGTTGTTTTGTTAGATTTTTTTGTTAGACGTCCCATATTCGTAGCTATTTTTCAGGTCAGGTTAACCCCTGTTTTATACACAAACCTGGGTGTTTTGCCCAGACATTTAAAAATCTCTGGGTTACTCTTAAGAATGTTCCAATTTCTTGTAAAAACATTTTCAACCTCCCTTACATAAGGACTATATTCAAGTACCAAAGCCCTGCACAAACTGTTATCTTTAAATGTATCAACTGGAGGTTCCAATCCTAAGCCCAATAAAGGTTTAAAAGTTTTACCCCATTGAGACAATACATAATCAATAACTTCTTTAACCAACTTGTAGGGGTATTCCCTTTTTAAAAACATACCTCCCACTGTATCTAACTCCTTAACGATTTCATCATAAGCAGAAGTCATCCTTGCTTTCCTGATACAATGCCCCTTAAGTATACTTTTTTCTGAATGGGGGGGGGGGGGGAGTGGCAGCTTGAATATTCCAAATAGGAGTTACTAAAAGTTGGTTTTCAATATATGTTCGATTTAAACCCATTATTGGAATGAGAAATGTAGATGTCTAAATAAGAAATACCTTGTTGGTTGGTTATAAGTATATGTGAACTTTAAGAATGAGCAACTACAAAAGACGGACGTACAACTTTAAATTCCCAGAGAACTTACTATTAAAAACATGACTAGTTTCCCATTCTATAAGGACTAAGTTTGCAAAAATGGGGGCACATGATGCCCCCATTGCCACTCCTTTTATTTGCCTGAAATATTCCCCCTTGAAATATATAAAGCTGTTGTCCAATACTGTTGTCATAAATTCAGATATTAAATGTATCTTGTCCCATTCAAGGTTCGAAAATTTAACCATACTATTATAAAAAAACTTACCTCTATGGTAGACAACAGGCCTTCCTATGGCAGGGCAACCTATCCTCCCCTTCTACCCCTCACCCTAGGAGTCCCCCAGGGGTCAATATTAGGACCCCTTCTTTTCTCTATCTTTATTAATGACCTCCACTCTGTCATCCCAGATGCAACCTCCATTTAATATGCAGATGACTCCACTTTAATCTGCTCAGCCACCTCTCAGACAAAACTAATGACATTGTCCTAGAATACGTTTAACACTGTTGAAAATTGGCTCTCTAATCATCTGATCTTAAACCCTAACAAAACAAAGCTGTTACCAACCACTTGTAAGTCCTCATCATTATTCTTTACCATTAAATCTAATAATGGCACCATTATCTCCCAAAAAGCCCAAACTAAACTCTTAGGTGTTTATAGTAGATAATAACCTTAAATTTGATATGCCTGTCAACCAAACTATCAAAAGCATTAATAAAAAACTTGGCTCCCTTGATAAGATTAAACCTTTTCTTACTTCACTTGCTAGAACTGCTATTGCTCGTTCCCATCTACTCTCTACCCTTCTCTATGCCTCACATTTATTCACCAATCTGAACAAATCCAACCTTAGCAAGCTCTCTAGCTGTTATAACCACACTGCTACATTTGCCACAAGCATGGCATTTAGGACACCCCACTGTCATAATCTAAATCTTCTAGGGTGGCTTGAATTACCTACCCTACTTCAATACAACCAGCTTATAGTGGCATATAAAGTACTCAACCAACATGAAAATACACCTGCACTTAAAAGCATCATTAGCTCCTACAGTAACATCAGGCCACTTCGCTCATTTAACAAACTGCTGGTTCAAACATTCAAAACCAATAACTCAGCTGGGGACTCTCTGTTTGCCATCTCTTGGAACTCCCTTCCTGCCAACCTTACTCTAGTATCCTCACTAACTCAATTCAAAAAAAGTCTCAGACATCCTAGGCTAATCCTGACTAGCTCCTTTCTATAATTGCGTGCCAAACAGTACTTTATACTACATACAAGCTGTGACATAATTGATAGTTTAGATACTTATATAAGTTTAATAATGATCAAAAGTATAACTTGCTTGACTGAACAGAGTCTAAACTGTTTGCAACATGTATTGATATTATGATTTTTCCTGTATTATTTTTTCTGTATGTTGTGTTTGGAGCTTTTCTCCTCGGGCCTCCGCTAAAAATGGACATGTATCCAGTTGAACTATCCCAGTCAACAAATGTAAAATAAATAAATAAATAAATAAATAAATAAAAACTGAAGAAAATAAATCAATGACATCTATAGTCAAAAACAATCAGTTCCTTTTCCCATAACTCATCCTTTAAATGCCTCCAAAAATCCCAAGAATCTTTCAACTAGTTACAGTACATATGTTTTAACCATTTATAACAACTCCATATGGAAATGTCTTAGATTTGCTACCAGAAACTATGGGGCAGAAAGGTGGTTTAAAACATTTTTGTGAAGCTTTGGAACACCAAATATTGTAGCAATAACAGGATTCTTAACTTTTAAAAAATTGTAAATATCAGTGGATATCCTTTGGTCTGATAAATATTCTTCTAAGAATGAATCCATTCTTCGTTGTGCTATGTTAATCTCGTTTATAGAAACTGAATCATAAGTCTCAGTATCATCTAAAATTCCATACATAATTTTAAGGTACTCAAACTTGTCAAATAAAACAATACCCACTCCCTCATCTGGCTTCATAACCCAAATAGAAGGATCATTTCATAGCTTCTGGAACACATCCCATTCAATCTTAGTTAAGTTGTATACATTCTTCTCCTTTCTTTCATTAAACTTTTCCTAATTTGTATACAAGTCCTCTGTAATGACGTTCTCCAAAACTGACAATGAGGGGGGGGGGTGTAGAGGGAGCAAATATTGGTAGAAAATATAAAAATTATTAAAGAAGTAAAGGTAATAAAAAGATTTAACAGATAAAGTTGTTAAAACTGAACATAACAGAGAAAGAAATGTATGACAACACAGTGATGCTTTTTTACAGCTCATGGTTAGATTGGTGGATAATGTATAAGCAAGAATATAAAGTTTATTGAAAAGCAGACGTGGAAAGAAAGCAACAATAAAATGTTCAATGTAAGGTTACTTTTAAGGAACATGAAATGTTAGGAAGACAAACAGAATATTTATATGAAGGAAAGAGAAATATATGGCAGACAGGGAAAGGATGAAGGATATTATGTACAGATTGATTTCTTTCTAAAAGTTAAAAAAGAAGTTGAGACTTCTGGAAAAAACGTGTGAAGCATGACGAAAGAAAAATAGGCAGTTTAAAGTGTAATAGTGGTAAGTTTATGTGCTGACAGAAAGAAGAAGAAATCGAGATAGTTACAGGATTGTCCATTGCTTCCCACAAGAGTACAGACATCAGGAAAGCAATGGTCCTGTTTATCTTGTAAGAGTATACTTCTCTTTAAGTGAGAATTCCCTATACCCCTGAATCCAGTACACTTGTCAATGTTTTCAGAGTTTAATTTCTGAAATCCTAGTGCAGATCTAAAACCTGGGCAGTAAGGTGGCATGAACAAGTTGATATGATTTCTTAAGCATGAACAGCGCAATACTCTGAGTGCGATGTACCAAGGTGGAGTTAAGGAATCCTTGCAAAAAAAGTCATGAAAACTGTGACATATTTTCCATGTTTACATTAATTTAAAAATTGATTGTGCTATATTTGTGTCGGGGTGGTGTACTGCTTATTTTGACCATATCACTAGTAATTTTTGGCAAATAAACTTTTTCTTTCAGAAAACTGCACTCCAAATATGCATACAGACCTTTAATACTAACACCAGCATGCTGCCCAATGCCTACCAAAGAACTTTCATATTTTGCATTTTTTTTAATAAGGTATTGCAAATCTCATTGAGCATTTTCAAGAGAGGATTTTGGAGACAAGCTATGAGGAAACAAGTGGTTTCCTGAATTAAAAGACCTCAGGAAATAAGTGGGTTAATTAGTATCCTACCGCTCAGCACTGAACAAGTTAAGAAAATTTAAACAAATGGGGAGAAAGGGAAGAGAATGTATGTGGAAAAGAAAAAAGATAAGTGGATGGAATGAGATGCTTCTCGGGAAGAAAAGTACTGAAAGAAGTTATGAAGGGAATGTACTAGGACCATATGGGATAAGGTATGTATTTTGTAAAGAAACAAGTAATGAAGGAAAAATGAAGGTATTAACATAATGCATACGTGGTTATTTTTAAGTGCAAGGTATAAAGAACTATTGAGAAAGCAGTGAAGTTTACATTTAAGAAAGGGGAAAGAGGTGATGATAAAACTGGAGGCCTATTATTTTAGGGAATGCGGATTACAAAACATTTAGGAACATCCTTTTGAAAAGGTTTACTGAACTGCTAGGAAAATTAATTTATGAAGGAATGTAAGGAATAATAGGTAAAAAGTGAAAGATTTGTTGATTTTACTGAAGGAAGCGGCACATAGCTTTGTGAGAGAGACAGGATAATATCATGGAGGTTGGTGATGGCAGTATGTGGGAAATGCGGAAAAGTTATTGTGCAAGTGATAATGTGAGGAAGTTTTGAAACCAGTACATGAAAGTATTTGAAATAAAGTGATGATTAATGGATGGGGGGGGGGGGGGGGTAAAGCAAGGAAGCCCAGTCAGTGAAGTTTTGTATGGGTTTAATGAATGAGTGGAAGAGACAAGATGGAAAATAAAAGATGATGATTTGTTGTTATTTACATCTGATGCAGATGATTTTACATTAGTAGAAATAAGATGTGGGTGACAGAAGATTAGATAAGAATGGTTGAGTTAAGGATGAATAAAGAAAAAAAGTAAAAGTTTGGGGGATATTGTTAAAATAAGAGGGGCATATTCTTTCATTGCAGGAAGTTGTGTGTTTGTGTTGTGTTAGGAGGAAAGTTTTTGAAAGCAAGAAATGATTGAGGAGTGGTGCACAGAGGTGACAGAAATAAAAAAAAACCACAACAGATGTGTGTGGCAGGCATTTCAAATGTCATGAAAAATGTTTATTAAATTCCTACATACTGTGACAATAAGGTTATGTTAGAGGCATACATGCATTTCTAATGAAGAAATAAAAATAATTTAGAAATTATATTTAGCGTTATTTGGAGATCTAGTTAAAAAGTTTTGTACTATGAGAAAGATGATGGGTTAGGTTTATTTAAAACTAAAATACTAGTATGAACGTTTATAAAGAATTGATGTTACTGTGATATTAAAATGAAGTATGCTAATGTGAATAAAAGCTTTAACAGAAGAGGCAGCTGGAATTCAGTTCAGTGTTGCACAGAATTTATGGCAGTCAAGATGTTACTGTATAGTAAGGTGTGGTATTGGGATTTAAGAAGAACATAAAGGTTGTTGCAAAATGAGTGCAGGATAAGAAAATATTAGAAAGTTTAAAGAGAGCTATAAGGGAAAACTGGATTACAGTTTGGGAAAGTAAAGACTTTGTGGAGTCTTTTGGTAAATAAATTACTATAAAAAGGGACAGTGAATCATATGAAGTATAAGCAAAAGGAAGAAAGGAAAATCTGTGATGAGGAGACTGATTAATATTTTTTTTTGTACTTTGTGTTAGGGCAAAGAAATTTTGGGACACTGTAATGCAAATATGGCAAAAGGTATGGGTTGTTGGGGTGAATCTGCAAATGCTTTGCATGGAAATATGACAGTCAAGAAAAAGAAGTTAGAGTAGACAGAATAATTTTCAACTATGTGGTTTATGTGAAAAACTGGATGCAATAAATTGTGCAACAAAATGGGAGTTGAATGTTATTGTAACAAAGCTTTAATTATAGAAGAAAGGATAGGATAAAGTGGGTTGTGTTATTTATTTCAAAAATTAGTAGCAAGCACACCGGGGTGAGATAAACCAACGTACTCTTTAATGGAGTAGAAGCAAGACAAACCGGTTTCGGCTGTTAAACCAAAGCCTTCTTCAGTGTCAAGTACAATAATCACCAATACCACAAATAAATATTAGCCACAATTAGTAACCAGGCATCCCATAGGTTGATCATAACAATTCATTAAGTCCAGGTGGGAATAATCCCCCCAGTCTAACAATCCACTTCTTTTCTTTATTATCCAATAAAGTGTGCCAACCAATAGGGTTATTCCTTTTGCCTCAGATGGTGTCTATAACAGTGAATCTATAAGCAGCAGATGAATGTGTTACACAATGTTTATATAGGGCATTTGCAATCCTTTTGTGTTTAATGTCACTTAAATGCTGGCTGACCCGAAATTTAAATTTCTTAGAGGTTTGGCCTACATAAAAGGCCCAGCAGGAACACGTGGCAAGATACATCACCCAATCTGATGAACAGTTAGCAAAAAAGTTGATGTCATAAACTCTACTTGTGTTCCGAGTACTGAAACTCTTAATTTTATTAATTCTATTGCAGTGAATGCAGTGACCGCATGGAAAACATCCAATGACAGCCTCGCCTGTCAGTCTAGACTGTGTTGAACCCCTAACCTTATTCAACCTCTGTTTATAATGATTTAAATGTGCCCCCACTGTCTTTCCTCTTCTGAAACCAAAATGGCATCTATTCTGAATGACCTGTCCAAATTTGAGGTCAGACAATATGTTCCGATTCTGATGAATAACCTGACAAAAAGTACAGTTTTGTACCTACCATAAATGTAGATGTTCGAGGATTCCATTGCTGCAGTCCTGACTATTGGGTATAGTCCGCGTCCAGTCGGCCCGAATACCAGAGTATAAGGCTGACGTCGGTCAGGGCGCATTAGACTGACGTCAGTACGTCAGGGTACTAATGCGCATGACCGACGTCATATCCTCAGTCTTTTCTTGCCCCAGATGTCAGAAGACCCTAAAAAAAGACAAGTCCCAAAAAACCTGCACCAAAAACATATACAATATATACAGCAATATATACAAAAATATAAGCATGTAAACTCACCTACACAACCACCCCTAAATACAGAGGGGAAGGAGGGAGGGTAAATTGGACTGCAGCAATGGAATCCTCGAACATCTACATTTATGGTAGGTACAAAACTGTACTATGTTCTTCGTCTTCCATTGCTGCAGTCCTGACTATTGGGTAGAATCCCAAAGCAGAGGTAAGGGAGGCTGGCAAATTATAAAGAAGTAGGAGCTGACAACATGCCTTGCAAAACAGCTGTGGCAAAACCAGCCCTAGACTTAGAGTAGATAGGAAGGTGATAATGCTTAGAGAAAGTATGCACTGAACTCCAAGTAGCTGCTTCCAAAATATCCTTAGTTGCCACCCCTTAGAAATGCTGTTGAAGTGGCAGTAGCCCTAGTGGAATGAGGCCTAATCCCAGCTGGAATCTCCTTGCCATGATGGGAATAACAAAATGCAATGCAAAAGCCAATCCACCTAGAAATAGTTTGTTTAGACACAGGCTTGCCCTGTGAACTCAAAGCAAAAGAAACAAACAACTGCTGAGACTGCCTAAAATCCTTAGTCCTGCTTAAATAATAACGCAATTGCCTGTGTACATCTAAAGTGTGCAAAATCTTTTCCCCTTTATTTTGAGGGTCTGCAAAAATGTAGGCAAATGAATAGTTTGATTTAAAGCCACACTAGAAACCACCTTAGGCATAAAAGAAGGATTAGTACGTAATGATACCCTATCCTTATGGAAAATCAAAAGGGCTCTACTGCCATAAGGGCCTGCAACTCAGACACCCTTCTTGCAGAAGTAATAGCCAACAGAAAAGCAGTCTTCCATGACAAATATTTCAATTCAGCAGTAGCTGCAGGCTCAAAAGGTTGTAGAGTAAGTTTTTCCAACACAAAATTGAGATCCCAAGCAGGAGTAGGAGCTCTACGTGGGGTCTTATATTCTTTGCCCCTCTAAGAAACTGCTTGAACAAAGGATGCGAAAACAAAGGTGGGTCACAATCATAGTGAGCTGAAATTGCTGCAGCATGAATCTTAATGGAAGAGAAGGACAAACCTTTGTCCAATAATTCAGTAAGATATTGAAGAGCCACACTCAAATTAGGCTCAGAAATCTCCAAATTCTTTGCTGTACTCCAAAATAAAAATCTCTTCCATTTTTCTGCATACACTCTCCTTGTACTAGGTCTTCTAGCTTCCATAATCACATTTAAAACTTGTTGAGGAAGTTGAGACCTGCTGTGTTTCAACACAGAATATGCCAGGCTGTTAGATGAAGAGAGTGAAGCTTGACATTGAGCAGATGACCGTCCTTCTGAGATAACAGATGAGGAATCAGAGGTAAAGGCCATGGAGGCTTCTTTACCAGACTCCGTAGTAGTGGGTACCAGTGTTGCCGAGGCCAATCTGGAGCTATCAAAATCATCCTTGGCCTGTCTTGTCTGACCTTTAACAGTACCTTTGGAAGAAGAGGCAGAGGTGGAAAGGCATAAACATGAAGGTTTTTCCAACTGAAAGACAGAGCATCCACTTTCCAAGCTGTGTGATGAAACCCCTTTGTGCAATACTGTGGCAGCTGGTGGTTTAGTGGAGAAGCGAACAGATCTATGTCTGGAGTTCCCCATGACACTGTCAGTTTCTGAAATACATGAAGATCCAGTTTCCACTCGTGGGGATCCATGATTTGTCTGCTTAACACATCTGCTAAGGAGTTCTGTGCTCCTGGCAGAAACCTTGCCTGAAGAGTTAGTTGCAGGCTTAGTGCAGTCTCCCATAAAATCATTGCTTGCCTGCATAGAGGATAAGAATGTGTTCCCCTTGCTTGTTGATGTACCACATGACAGTTGTGTTGTCTGTTAGAATCAACACCTGCCCTGGAAGAAGTAACTCCTTGAAAGCCATTAATGCAAACTGGACTGCTAACATCTCTTTCATGTTGATATGTAGATGCTGTAGTTTGGCAGGCCACTTGTCTTGTATCCACTTTCCATTTAGATGAGCTCCCCAAGCTATGTCCGAGGCATCTGTCGTTAAGATCTGACTTGCCTCTGGCCGGGTCACAGAGAGTCCCTTGTTTAGGTGACATTCCTGAGCCCACCACAAGAATTCTTTTGAAGGCAAGGTATTATTTGAATGACAGTGTCCAAATCCTGGCAGTGCTGTGTCCATACATTTTTGAGATACCATTGTAGCTTCCTCATATGCAGTTTGGCATTGGGAAGCACCAGAATACAAGATGCCATGAACCCTAATGCTTGAAGGACTGTCCTTGCAGTCAGCACGGACTGATGAGATAGTTGATGGAAGTAAAGTGACAGACTCTTTTGTTTGTCCGGGGTTAAAAGGCCATCTGGGCTGCTGTATTCAGTCTCACACCCAGAAAGCACATGTCTTGAGAGGGTACTAGACTGGACTTTATTTCGTTCACAGAATACCCTAGGCATCTTAGCACTGCTATGACATATTTCAGATGCTGTAGAAGGTCTTCCTTTTCTTGAGCCAGAATCAGGCAGTCGTCCAAGTAAGGATAGATTTGAATTCCTTGAAGCCTGAAGTAAGCTATCACTGGAGCCAGAACCTTTGTGAATACTCTGGGCAGTAGATAAGCCAAAGGGCAATGCAGAGAACTGATAATGAGAATTTCCAGCTCGAAACCGCAGATACTTCCTGCAACTTAGCCTTATAGGCACATGAAGGTAAGCTTCTTTGAGATCTAAAGTTACCATCCAGTGATCTTTGCCCAGCAGAGGTAGAAGCTGTTGTAACGTCAACATCTTGAACTTGGGAATGTCCAGATAAGTGTTGAGGATAGATAAATCCAAAATTGGTCTCCACGTGTTCCCCTTCTTTGGTACTAGGAACAGGCGGGAATAAAATCCTAGGCCCCTTTCTGATACAGGGACTGGCTGAATGGCCCCTATGTGAAGTAACTGAGAAACTTGCTTGTGAGCCTCTTTTCTTTGTGGAGGAGGAACATCTGGCATGCCTTTGAAAGGGGGCATTGTATGGAAATAAAATCTGTAACCGTGGTGAATGATATCCAACACCCATTTGTCTTGAGTAATTAAATCCCAATTTTCTTTGAAAAGAGACAGTCTTCCTCCCAAAGGAGCTGCCAAACGCGAATCTGCTGGCAGCTGAAAAGACAGGTCATTGGGTCTGTTTACGAAAGGACTGACCCCTGCCCTCACCAGAAGTCTGAGCAGGCGAACTCCCTGTTCTAGGCCTAAAAGAACCTTGAGCCCTGCCCCTACCACGTCTAGACCTCCCCCTAGACTGGGAATCATAAGCAGGATATGTCCACCCCTTAGCAGGCCAATTTCTACTAAACTTTGGTGGCTGCACCTGCAAAAAATCTTTAACAGTTTGCATAGACTTAGCTTTGTCCTCCATTTTCTTTAAAACTGCTTCCACAGGCGGTCCAAACAAAACATCAGACTGTAAAGGAGCATCCAAAATCCTTGTCTTAACATGCTCAGCTAAATTCTGATCCTTCAACCAGGCATGCCTGCGAAGAACAGAACTGGTAGCAGCCACCCTCGAGGAGGCCTGTACAGCATCAAAACCACATTGCAAAGAATGTTTACCCACTTGTTCAGACACATGAACCAAATCCAGCAACTCTTTACACTCAATACCTTCCGCCAAAGCATCCACCTTAGATTTCAATTGTGAAAGGAGATAATTCTGATATTTTAGCATGTGAAACTGACAATTCAAAGCTCTCATGGCTAGAGTGGAAGAAGTATACACTTTCTTTCCCCACCTATCCAAAGCCCTTGCCTCCTTATCAGTGGGAACAGGATTTTTAACCACAGAAGCCTTTACCCCCTTAGGCCCTAGAGAAATAGTTTCTGGGTCCGCCCTAGGACTCTTAAACAAATATTTATGAGCTTCGGGCACCCTATAATACCTATCAGGCTTAACAGGAGCAGGAGGCAAAGAGTCAGGGTTCAGGGAAGCCTCTGCAACAACATCTTCCACCACATTCAACACAGGAGGAATAGCTAAAGGCCTATGCTGGGGTAAAAACAAGAACTCCCTAAGCCTTTTCCTGGAATCAGAGTAATCCTGGCCTTCCCATTTAAAGTGCTCCCTCATGGAATGCAGAGTCTCTGAAAATGAGAAATCCTCAGGCGGAGAAGCTGTAGGAGTGGAATCATCCACATCAGAATCAGAATAAGTAGGGTACTCCTGCATATCTTCCCCAGAAGATTCTGAAGCCTCTGAACACTGCTCAAAACTATCAAACTCCGGTTCCACCCTAGGCCTCTTATCAGGCGGGGGCATAGAACCCCTAATCATAGTAATTAGATCTTCTGCCATTTTAAGCATATGTTTCTTAGGTACAGAACCGAAATGCTAGGAGAAGCCCCCACTGAAGCTGAAGTAGGCCTACCTCTCAAAGAAGCTTTGGCAACAGAAGGAGAGGCCCTAACTACCTTGGGAAGAGAGGGAAGAACAGTTACCTGAGAAGCCCCTCAGCCGGGCCTACCTCCTGAGAAGGCACATCCTGTAAAAGTATAGTTTCTGCCTGGGACTCTATGGAAACTCCTGGCAAAACCTCCGGCTCCACTGAGCCTTCTAAAGAACCGACGTCCGGGACTGCGGTTCCTCAACCCTAGGCTTCACTGTTTTATCCTTGCGCTTCTTAGAGGAAGCGGCCGGAGCATCCGACGGCATGTTATAATTGCAACGCTTCCCAAACACTAACCTGGCACAGTCTAACCTCCTCTTAATAGTGCGTTTGTTAAACCTAGCACAAGAGCGGCAACCAACAACGTCGTGCTCAGGCCCCAAACAAGGTATACACAAGGTATGATAATCCCTATGAGGTATCTGTTTCCCACAAGAAATACAGTTATTCACTTTTTCTGACATCCGGTAAAATACTGAGGCAAGAAAAACCAAAATGTTCCCCAACGGGGTACTTAGCCAACTCTGTTTCGGTCTGAAACTCCGGTTTCGGAAATATTTCAGAACGCCAACCTGCACTCGCAAAACTGCTTCTGCATCGGACCATGCGGCAAAAAAGACTGAGGATATGACGTCGGTCATGCGCATTAGTACCCTGACGTACTGACGTCAGTCTAATGCGCCCTGACCGACGTCAGCCTTATACTCTGGTATTCGGGCCGACTGGACGCGGACTATACCCAATAGTCAGGACTGCAGCAATGGAAGACGAAGAACATCATGTCAGTGTTTCGACCATATGTGGTAATAAACCTGGGTTGAGATAAATTAGTTTTAGGTTTGTCCTGATATGTCATAAGATCAGACCCATCTTTACATGATACCTGATGACAAGCCATAGTGATAACCCCTGGTTAATAAACTCTGCATTTAAATCTTCGGACCATATCCTGCCTGGAGTTCTCATATTGTTGGGCATCGGAACAAATCCTTTTAAGTCTGATAAATTGTGACTTGGGAATGTTACGGGTGACGTGGCGGATGAAAACTGCTGGCATGTAACATGGAGTTGTATTGAGGAAACTTACGAAAAACTTGGGTGTTCAATGTACCATCAACATTCTTAGTCACTAAAACATCTAAGAAAGTTATATGATGGTGATCATGGTGGCAAGTAAATTGTAAACTGTAAACTGTGTTATTTATTTGTGAAATTTCTATGTATGATGGCTCCCTTCTAGATGGGAATTATGTAAATACCCATACTCTTATAATTGCCATGGGATCTTTTACATCTACTAGACCCTACCACTAATGCAGCAAATTGTATCTCAATTTTACTGTCTGATCTGAAGGATGACACACACTGGAATGCAGCACTCCTTATACCGAACTGTATTGCCAGTAATGGAAAAAAAAATTAGTGATAATCCAGTCATCTAACATGGGTCTAAGCCATACAGACTTTGGCCATCCAGGAACACAGGTGTGCATGTGTGTTACTGATACTACAAAAAAAATGTTTGACACTTGGGAGATCTTGGGCATAGACCCTGATACGGTCTGATCTAATGCCAGCACCAGCCCAGCTGTAGGCCTATCCTGTCTCCTACATCACCTTTAACAAATGCACTCCCAGGCATCTGATCCTTATTACCTCTCCTCCAGCAACTATTCTGATTAGTAAAAAAAAAAGATTATTAATGCTATGCTTGATTCCGATTGTGTGTTTGGTACAGCAGCTAATCAAATCCTTAAACACTAGTATGACAGAGGTAAACTGATGCAAGGGGTGTTGAAAATATTTAGGAAGCTTCCTTTCAGTAAGCAGGATAATTTTTGGTGGCCCAACAAATAGACGTTCCAGCCAAACAAAAAACAAGGCACCAAAAGGAAAAGCAAGATCAGAAGTCTGCCAAAATTAACAACAGGGGTTTCTTTCCCAAAAAGCATGCCAACTTCTAACCCATGACTATGCCAAGGCATAGCACCGATCTTTCTCAAGGTCTCCTCTACACCAGTTTCGGCAGATTCCAAATGTTCCTCCAGGCTAACATCGGCCACAGGAAGGACGTCAGGTGGAGGAGGTGCAGCAGCAGATTCAGGCCTGGAAACTTCAGCCTTCTTTTTAGGTGGCTCTGTGGTCTGACTGGGTGGGCCCTCCATCGCTAGCACCAAGTGTTTAAAACTCTGGTTTTCTAGGTAAATTTTAAGGGCATTTAAATGACTGTGGAGTGTCTTGGGTATGAAGGCCTGACAGATCGCACAGGTTTGATGGTCATGTGTAGGGCCTAAGCAGAAAAGGCAGAGCTTGTGGGTGGTCCTTAGGGGATCTGATGTCCGCACCTGCAGTTTCCTTTCCTGGATGACATGAATTTAACACAGGCATGCAGTGACCCAAGAGAAACAAAAAAAAAAAAACATTCTCAATGGGGTACTTGTCTTTTAATTTGAAGATCCGATGGCAGAGATGGCAGGAAGAGCTGACGTTCAACTGGCAGCAGAGAAGTTCTAAAGAAAGGTAGTGCAGACATCACTTTTATGGCCCACACTCCGTTGGCCAACGTCAGACGCCCCATGTACCTAGCAGTGACTAGAAGCTTTTGTATACTGGCTGGATGTTCGGGTAGCTAGCAGAGTATAACCAAGGGTTTGGAATACTGAAACATGAGAAAAGAAGGATATAAGATGTTCTAGTGTGGTCACAGATGTTCAAAGATGATCATTGTTGTGGTCATAGATGTTCAAAGGCGATCATTGCTGCAATGATAACATTAGGGGATCTCTGCTGCAGGCCAAACCTGACATTCAGCCTAACTTTCAGATCTGAAAAAGTACACTTGTGTATACTTACCATAAATGTAGATGTTCAAGTGTATTTTCTGTTGCAGTCATCACATTTGGGTTATCTGCTTGCAGTAGCCCTCAGTCGGCCTGATTATCAAAGTCTTGGGTCCTGCGTTGGTTGCTGTCTCATCTTCCATGACGTCAGGTAGTCAGTGGTATAAAGCATGCAGCAGACGCCATTACATCATTTTTTCTTGCCCAAGATGTCAGGTGCCCCTATAATGGGAAGCAATTATATACAAGGTTACACCCCCAACAAAAAAGCAAATATACCAAAAAGCTTGAAGCACAGTAAACAAGAAAAGAGGTATAGCCAATAGAAGTCAGGGGGCTGGGGGAGGGTGACCAGGACTGCAACAGTGAATACTCTCAAATATCTACATTTATGGTAAGTGTACACAACTGTACTATGTTCTTCGTGTTTCACTGTTGCAGTCATCACATTTGGGTAGAATCCCAAAGCTAAGGATGGGAGGAGGTAATTATATAGCATTAGGACCAGCTATAAGGCCCTGCAAGACTTCAGTGGCAAAGCCAGCTCTGGATTTAGAAAAAATTGGCAAGTGGTAATGCTTGGTGAATGTATGTACAGAACTCCAGGTAGCAGCTTCTAGGATGTCCCTGGTACGGACACCTCTGAGAAAGGCTGTAGACGTAGATGCAGCCCTAGTTGAATGTGGTCTTATCCCCTGTGGGATAGGTTTTCCATGGTGCTTATAGCAGAAATGAATGCAATGGCCTATCCTCTTAGAAATGGTTTGCTTTGAAATGGCCTTCCTCTCTGCCCCTGCAGCAGATGCAACCAGCAGCTGTTCAGATTTCCTGAGAGGTTTAGTCTGTCCAAGTAAAAGAAGTTGCACGTCCAAGGAGTACAGTATTCGTTCCCCTTTGTTCTGCAGATTAGAAAAGAAGGTTGGCAAATGAATGGACTGATTAAGGGCCACACTGGATACCACCATGGGCATGAAGGAGGGATTGGTCCTAAGGGACACCCTGTCAGCATGAAAGATGATGAAAGGCTCCACTGCCATGAGGGCCTGTAATTCAGACACCCTTCTTGCTGAAGTGATGGCTAGAAGGAAGGCTGTTTTCCAAGGAAGGAATTTCAACTCTGCATTTGCAGCTGGCTCAAAGGGAGGTAGAGTGAGCTTTTCCAATACAAAGTTAAGGTCCCAGGCTGGAGTAGTGGCTCTCCTGGGTGGTCTTCGGTTTTTGGCCCCTCTGGGGAATTGCTTCAGCAGTGGATGACAGAAGAGGGGTGGCTCTGTATTGTAATGAGCTGAAATGGCTGAGGCATGAATTTTGATGGAGAAAAAGGAAAGGCCCTTGTGAAGCATCTCGGTTAAGTATTGAAGAATATGGGATAAATTGGGCGCAGCTGTGCCCATCCCCCGAGTTTGGCTCCAGGAACAGAATCTTTTCCATTTTTCAGCATAGCATTTTCTAGTACTAGGCCTCCTTGCCTCCAGAATGACATCTATTACTTGCTTACTGAAGGATGGTAATGGAGAGATCAGGTAATTAGCCAGGCTGCCAGGTTCAGGGTTTGAAGCTGTGGGTGCAGAATCTGTCCCTCCTGCTGGGACAGCAGGGCAGGGGTCTGAGGCAGGTGCCATGGTGACAGCAGTGACACACTGCGCAAGAGGGGGTACCAGTGCTGGCGTGGCCAGTCTGGTGCAATTAGTATTGTCATTGGTTTGTCCTGTGTGATCTTTAGTAGTACCTTGGAGAGGAGAGGCAGAGGGGGAAAGGCATAACCTGACAGGTTTTTCCAGGTGAAGGACAGGGCATCCACTTTCCAAGCTTGTTTGTGGGGAGTCCTTGTGCAGAATTTGTCCAATTGGTAGTTCTTGGGGGAGGCAAACAGGTCCATCTCTGGGCTCCCCCATTTGTTTCTCAACATGTTGGAATATCTTTGGTTCCAGTTTCCACTCGTGTGGGTCCATGAGATTTCTGCTTAGGTTGTCTACCAGTGTACTTAGCTTTCCTGGCAGGAATTGAGCCTGTAGGTGCACTTGGTAGCTCAAGGCTGTGTTCCACAGAGCCATGGCTAGTCTGCAGAGAGGGTAGGAGTGGGTTCACCCCTGCTTGTTTATGTACCACATAACAGTGGTGTTGTCTGTCTTTACCAATAATTGTCCTGGAAGAATGTGGTCTTTGAAGGCTGTCAGAGCATTCTGTACAGCTAACATTTCTTTCTGATTGATATGCAGGTGCATTTGAATTGGGTTACATTTGCCCTGAATGCACTGCCCTGCCAAGTGAGCCTCCCATGCATAATCTGATGTGTCTGCTGTTAGGGTTTGGGCGGCAGGGGGAAGAGTGAATGGCAGTCCCTTGTTTTGGTGGCAGGCCTCTGCCCACCAAAGGAACTATCTGTAGACAAGGTATGATAGGAATAATTGATTCTAGATCCTGAGAGTGTTGACACCATAGGCTTTTTAGATACCATTGCAGTTTCATCATATGCAGTCTTGCATATGGAATTAGTAGAATGCAAGAGGCCATGAACCCCAGAGCTTGCAGTATTTTCCTTGCAGATAGCGGGGTCTTTGTGGCCAGTACTTTGAAGTAGACTGTCAAATGAACTTGCTTCTCTGGCGTGAGGTAGGCCATCTGGGAAGTTGTATTCAAGCTTGCTCCCAGGAATACAATTTGTTGGCAGGGCACAAGATGTGAATTCTTTTTGTTTACAGTGTACCCCAAAGACGTTAGCAATTTCTTTAAGAATGCCAGATGATTTAATAGTATGTCCTGGCTTTCTGCCTGAATTAGACAATTGTCCAGGTATGGGTATATTTGAATATTTCTTTGCCTGCAAAATGCAATGACTAGAGCTAGGCACTTTGTGAATACCTTGGGCGCAGTAGATAAGCCAAAGGGCAGTGCAGAGAACTGATAGTGCATGTAGCCTGCTCTGAAGAGTAGGTATCTTCTGCAAGATTCCCTTATTGGGATGTGCAGGTAGGCGTCCTTTAAATCCAGTGTTGCCAACCAGGCATCTTTGCCTAGCATGGGAAGCAGCTGATGAAGAGTTAGCATCTTGAATTTTGGGATTACCAAAAATGTGTTTAGGATAGACAGTTCCAGGGTAGGACGCCAGGAATGGTCTTTTCTGGGTACCAGGAAAAGTCTTGAGTAGAAACCTTGCCCCCATTTTTCTTCTGGGACAGGCTGAATAGCCCTGATGCTTAAAGGAGAAAGAATTTGCTTATGAGCCTCTGCCCATTGATTTGGGGGTAGGTCTGGCCAACCGTTTGGGATTGGTAAAAAATGGAAGTGAAATCTGTATCCTTGGGAAACTATATTTAAAACCCATTTGTCCTGGGTAATGAGTTCCCAATTTTTTGCACGGAGGGCAATCTTTCCCCCTAAAGGAACAGTCAGTTGAGCAGGGCTTGGAAGATTTAAAGTTAAGTCATTGAGATAGTTTACCATAGGGGGGAGTCTTACTACTCCCTGCTTTGGAAGTGGGAGCCCCCCACTGCTTAGGCCTGTGAGTACCTTGGGACTGAAGCCTGGGTGTTCTGCTGCTTCTGGGTTTGGACTGAGAAGGCCTGGAAGAGGCAAGAAAGGACCAGTTCTTAGACGGCCAATGCCTACTAAATCTAGGAGGCTGTACTTGCAGGAAATCTTTAACAGTTTGCATAGATTTAGCTTTTTCCTCCATCTTTTTAAGTACTACTTCTGCTTTGTTGCCAAACAGATGGTCTTGGTTTAAGGGAGCATCCAGTAATTTAGCTTTAACGTGATCTAGCAAAGATTGCTCCTTAAGCCAAGCATGCCTTCTAAGTACAAGACCCAGTGACAGCAGCCCTGCAAGATGCCTCCAATGAATCAAAACCACATTGCAGAGTATGTTTTTCAACTTGTTCAGCAGAATGCATTAAATCCTGTAAATCTTTATTTTCAGCACACTCAGGAATCAACATCATTTTTTGTTTAAGCAATCCAATAACATGCTGCTGATACTTTAACATATGAAACTGGCAGTTTAAGGCCCTAATGGCCAAGGTTGCAGAAGTGTATACCTTCTTACCCAATCTATCCAGCGCCCTGGAATCTCTATCAGAGAGGGTAGGATTTTTGGCAGTAGTAGCTGTAATGCCCTTGGGTCCCTGTGAAATGGTCTCAGGATCCGCAGTAGGATTTTTAAAGAGAAACCTGTGAGAGTCAGGTACCCTGTAATACCCATCAGGTTTTCTGGGAGCAGGAGGTAAAGAGTCAGGGGCCAAGCTAGATTCCAAGAAGGCATCATCCACAATGTCCAGTACAGGAGGGATAGCTAAAGGCCTGTGTTGAGGTAGGAGTAAGAATTCCATAAGCCTCTTTTTGGAGTCAGTGTAATCCTGGCTTTCCCAGCAAAAATGCTCCCTAAGAGTAAGCAAGGTTTCACCAAAAGAGAAATCCTCTGGAGGGGAAGCAGAGGGAATGGAGTCCTCTGCATCAAAGTCCTCATAGGTAGATAAGAGCAAATCCTGGTCATCAAAGAAAACAGAAATTTCAGAATCCTGATCAGAAGAATCAGAAGGAAAATCAGTCCTAGGTCTCTTAGAGGGGGAAGGGTGGCTTCCCCTGATTAGAGTAATAAGGTCTTCAGCCATTCTTATCATTTGTTTTTTAGGCACAGGGGCCTGATCATGTGGTCTGGGCATCAGTTTTCTAGGCATGGGACCGAGTTTTAGGCCTTGAAGAAGAAGATGGCGTCTGTTGAATATGCAAGTCAGTAGGCCTGAATACACCCTCAGAAGCCGGTGCCTGCAGAGTGGCTCCAAACCCATCCAAGGTAGTGACATCCGCAGGTTCCACAGTCGAAGAAGCATCTCATGGTATACCAGACTCCGAATGGGTCTCAGTAGAGGGCTGTGAATCTGAAATAACAGGTATCAGGGGCTGCGAAAGCGCCTCACTGAGTACCGGCGAACTGGCGACTAGCTAAGGAGAAGCGTCATCGGCAGCTTTGGACCTACGCGGTCTGTCTCAGTCTTTATCTTTTCATTTTTTCGGAATATCGGTAGTCGGGTTGCTTACCGAAGCCATTTCTGGATAATTGAACCGAGCACCAAAATATTTAGATGCGTAAATGAACCGACGACGAATAGTACGAGGTTTGAATAAGGCACAAAAACTGACAGTGAGGTACGTTGTGGTCTGGGCCTAAGCAAGGAATGCAGTATGAATGAAAATCTTTATGAGGTATTTGCTTTCCACAAGAAATACAATTGTTAACTTTTACTGATATCAGTTTAGAGCAAGAAAAAGGATCCCCAACGGGGTACTTAGCTTAGTTGAAGACTTCGGATCTGAAACTCGAAAACGAAAATTTCAGGAGTCGGCCGACCGGCACTTGTGAACTTCTTCTGCTTCGGGCACCGCACGGCAAGAAAAACTGATGTAATGGCGTTGGCTGCATGCTTTATACCCCTGACTACCTGACGTCATGGAAGACGAGACAGCAACTGAAGCAGGACCTAAGACTTTGATAATTAGGCTGACTGAGGGGTACTGCAAGCAGATAACCCAAATGTGATCACTGCAACAGTGAAACACGAAGAACATCCCATCTATCAAGGCCATGTTGATGTGACACTACTTCAGAACTTTTCATGTATATGGCATATAGGTGGCATCTAACTATGCAATCTGTGGTTCTTTCTTGCCTTCATCTAGTTAATGGTAGCCTAAATAATACTTTAATACTAAAAAGTTCACCAGGGAAGGGTCTGTGACCTGGTAATCTGAGCATTACAACAAAGTCGGAGCTGGGAGAAAAGGACAAGGGAATAAGGATAAGAAAAAGTGGGAAAGGGAATAATATCAACTCCAGCCCTTAAGTGTCCCAAGTAGTACAGGGTTTCATGGAGGGAGTAAGGGAACCAAGACTACACTAGTGACTAAATTTGAAATTCTTCTGTTACGGTAAGTTGGCTACAGAATTGTACTATGTTTTTGTATGGCTCGCTGCTGCAGTCATAATATTATGGAAGATAACCAAAGGTGGCACTGTCAGATAGGGTGGTAGGCCCCCAATTCTACTCTTGTCCTGAAATCAAATCCAACCTACAAAGTTTAGAGATGGTGTGGACACATGACTAAGTGACTGCCTCTAAGATTTACTGGGCGCTAACCCCTTTAAGAGAGTGGCTCCTACTGTGCTCTTTCTTGTATGGGATCTAACTTTTCCCTGCAGAGTCCTGCCATGAGCCTTTTAACAGAAATTAATGCAGTGTGTTATCCACTCAAGGACAGCTTGTTTTATAACTTATAGCCATTGTTTTCTGCAAATGTAGCAATTACTTTGATCTGCTATTGCATAGATGAAGAGTGCAAAATCCTTACCCCTTTATTATGAAGTCTAGAAAAGGAATAAGTGAGTTAGACAACTTGATTTAGGGCTACTTCTATAACAACTATGACACAAATGAGGAGTTAGCATGCAGGATTTCCCTATTTGTATAGAGCATCAGATACTTCTGTTAGCACACCACAGCCTGAAGCTCTGAAAACTCTCCAAACCAAGGTAAAAACATTAAGGAATTTAATTTTTCAGGTCAGAAACTTTAATGATACTGCAGCAGCTGGATTGGGGAGAGACAAAGACAGCCTTTCCAATTCAAAATTTAAGTGCCAGATTGGGGCCAGGTTTCACTGGGGGCTGGGGGGCTAAGGGGACAGAAGTCCTTCAGGAATTGTTTGACTACTAGTCGGAACACTAGTGAGGGACCTAAGCACAGGCAGACAGAAGTGGCTAAAACATGTTCCTTTACAGAGATACAAGCCAAACTGATGGAAAGTAGCTTAGATAGATACTGAAGAACCACTGGCATGTCTACCTGTATCAGAGGGAGAATCTTTGCCATTTAGCTAGGTATGATTTTCTTGTGCTTTGTCTTCTGACTCAGCTTTTAGCACGTTCCAAAAACAAAGGTGCTCAAAAGGTAATAAAAGTTATACCCTCTAAGCTGTTATTTTTTAGTGCAGACAGCCAGGAATGCACTAGAGACCTCCTGCACTGCATCAAAAGGTTCACATGATGTGGCAACAGTTGATGCTCCTCCCCTGATATCAGTCGTATGTGTGAGAACCAGTGTTGTCTTGGCTAGAAAAGGGCAATCAAAATTACTTCTAGACTCTCCGCTATCATTTTTTAAACTACCACGGGGAGCAAAGGTATTAGAGATAAAGTATAGAGAAAAAGATCTACCCAAATCCAGAAAAAAGGCATCTACTGTCCAAGCCAATTTGTTTGAAATCCAGTGGCAGAATTTCCTTAGCTGTTTGTTGCTTGGAGAAGTAAAAAGCTTTCTCTCTCTCTCTCTATTTGCCTTATCTATGATGAGATCCAGGAATCTTTCCCTTTCTAGCACCCACTTCTCTGGGTCGATTAAGCTACTGCTCAACTGAGCTGACTTGAAGTTCACTTACAATGATACTTTCAAGAGTATGCTGTACTCCATGACTGCCCCAAGCCTGCATGGCTAGCCTACAAAGGTGATAAATGTGTACTCGCTTTTAACTGCTGTTTGTTCATGTACCACATAACTGTGACATCGTCCATGATGACACAGTGCCTTGCTTCTCCAGACTGTTTTGATCAGACATCTTATTTTTTATATTTGCATGTAACTGTTTTCAAGACTGGCAGTGAGACAGTCTAAAGATTTACACTCGTACATTGCTTATGTACCCTTATACGTGCAGGCTTAGGTCATACTTTGGACGTATGGCTTTATGGAAGGTTTTGGCCTTGGTATATCTACCAGATGATCAAGTTTTTTGGCAAGATAGCCAACCAGTTTAGAATACTGCAACAGTGACCTAAAGAAGGAAATTTACTGTTAAGTTCTTACACAACTGCACTATGTGCTTTATTAGATCACTTTTGCAGTAAAGCTAACAAATGGGATGAATCCAAAAGCTTTTATTCGGACTGGGAAGAGATTTGAGGTATAGAGCTGGGGTCCAGAATCCTTTACACAGTGGCAATCTTGTAATACTTGGTAAAGGTGAGAATAGATAACCAAGTGGTTGCTTCAAAACTGGATCTTAAATTCACACCCTTGAAATAGCCTCCAGAAGAGGCACCAACTCTAGCAGAGAGAACTATGACATGTACCTTGAATAAATTTTTCATTTGAAGAGTTGCAAAAGGAGATAGCAAGAAAAATCCATCTTGAGATAGTCTGTTTTGAGACTGGAGACTAACAGGTCAGATTACTAGAAAGACTTTTTGTTCAAACAAAATTTTAGTTGTTTGGGAGCATGCAGTAAATGAAGAATTATTTCCCCTCTATTTGGGGGGGGGGGGGGGTTAGGAAAAATGCAAGAAGCTGAATAGATGGAAGAAATTTCAGTGACATCCTTAGACATGCAAAAGGGAAAAGTTCTAAGGTTAACACTGTCCTTATGACATACCAAAAGGGGTGGATAATGAATTTTAGAGACGCAGAAGAGGCTGGTTTAAAAGGTAAGAATCTTAGTTTTTCTAGGAAATAATTCAGGTCCCAGAGGGAAGAAATGGATCTACTTGGAGGTCTGACACGAAGGATGGATTTCAGGAACTACCTGATATCATAATGTGAAGAAAAATGAGGCTCCACAAGCAAGCAAGCAGAAACAGTTGACAGATTCCCCCTGAAGAGATGTACTGCAAGCCCTAACAAGGCAGTCCACACAGATATTTGAGCATGAGAGGCATTACATTTGTTTTGCAAAATATGCTGCTGAAATTAATATCTGTACTTTGAACTATTGTGATGCTTTACCTATATAAAAGGCATGGCAAGAACATTCTGTAAGACAAAGGATCTGTTCACTGCAGCAGGTGATCATATGTACAATATCAAACATTTGTTGGGATTAGAGGATGAAAAGTTTGTCTTGATGAATTCGCAGATAGAACAATTTCTCCATGGTGAGCTGATAATCAGCTTGTCTCCTGTCAGGGTGATTTGTATGAATTTCTTGTGCTGACTTTTTTTTTTTTTTTTTTTTTTTTTTTTACAATATCCAAAATACTGTCCATGGAACTTGTCCCTAGGAGAAAGAAGGAAAGAAAAAAAAAAAAAACGTGTAGTCCTCTGACAACAATTGTGCTTTCAAATGGGCCAATGTTTATGAATTATACATTGCACATACCCCTTACATTCCTAACAAAGATGGCCAAAAACTCAAATTCATAGTTTTTACTCAGGGAGGCAGTTTTGTAACCAAGAAATTGTTGCCTGTTCCGCTGGTCAGTTGAAGTTTTAGCTGAATCTACCGAATGTCAGCTATAGCAGTGACAAATATCTAGGAGATAATTCTGTTCAATATATTTTGCAGACCTGCTGTTTGGAACAAATCCTTTTCAGTCTTTAGGAATTGAGACTTTGGTATATTATGAAAAGTGTTCTGGACTGGATTGGTATCTACTTACGGCAAGAAATGAGTGCTTGGTTACTGGCTTTCTATACAAAGTGGGGCAAGCTGAAACACCCATCTCTGGACCATGATGTATAAAAAGGAACCTTGTTTTTCATGGTTTTTAACAATAAACCGAATGCTCCACTTGTTGTTATTTAGGTATTGTACAAACGGCAAGATTCGGAATATCAGACACCCAAATCAGCCAATAGCCACCTAAGTGTCATCACCACATATTCGTGGCATAAAGAAAAATGTTGTGGCAGGAATCGTAAATAAAAATCTCCTTAAGATAGGCCATAAAGACATTTATGTATATAGCTGCAAAGAAGCACCCATAGTCATCTCTTGTAACTGCAAATAACACTGTCTGTTGAAATAAACATTTACAGTAAGAAAATGCAGTTGAGTTAGTTGCATTTACCATAACAGTACATGTTCAAATTCCTCACTGCTACAGTATTCTCTGGCTACATGGATTGTAGCCTGCCTGCAATACAACACCCAGACAGCTTCACAAGGCTCTGGCTCACTCTCACACCTGCACTCTGACTGCAGCCCCTTGAGGGCTGGCAGACAATTTCAGTACTTTCTTGTTGCCTCAAGCAGCAACAGCTCAAGAGGATTCATAGCAGCAACAATCAGCTTCAAGCAGTGAGAATGATGAAAATCATACTTGATGAACTACAACAAAAAACGTGATAAAACTGCAACTATAAAGTTGTGTATATGTTAACCAATACTGTACAGCTTCCAAACCTACTAAGTGTGGAATGCTGATCCTGGGGCTCAGTTTGCATCTCCAGTAACAGCTGCAGAATCAGGGTGGAGTCTAACTCTGACAGGAAGAGACTCTTAAAAGGGGCATAGAAAATGTTCTAAAAATGCAGATGGGGCTCAATTAATGAGCCACATCCAGAAACAATTGGGCATCCCAGGCGTTTGCATCCTTGTGAAATATGGATAGTAAATAAAAAGTACAGTTGTGTACCTACCATAAATGTAGATGTTAGAGTGTATTCACTGTTGCAGTCATTACACTTGGGTTATCCTGCTGGCAGGCTACCCGCAGTCGGCCCGAATTCCAAAGTCCTGGTCTGGCGTCGGTTGCTGTCGCCTCTTCCCTGACGTCAGTGTGCCAGGGGTGTAAAAGATGCGGCCGACGCCATTTTCTTCAGTTTTTCTTGCCCCAGATGTCAGGTGCCCCCCCCAAAAGGGTAGGCTGAAAATATTATGATAATAAAAAAGCATGCACATAACCTTCATCTACAAGCAAATACACCACATAGGTTGTAAAGAACAGAGAGGTACAAATAAGTCCCAGCAATGAAAAAAGGGGGATGGAGGGAGGGTAACCTGGACTGCAACAGAACATCTACATTTATGGTAGGTACACAACTGTACTATGTTCATCGTGTTTCACTGTTGCAGTCATTACACTTGGGTTGAATCTCAAAGCTGAGGTTGGGTGGCTGGGCCTAAATAGAATTAGGAGTGGCTATGAGGCCCTATAGAACTGCAGTGGCAAAGACTGCTCTGGATTTAGAGTAAAGAGGTTGTAAAAGTGTGCACTGAAGTCCAGGCTGCAGCCTCCAAAATGTCCTTGGTTGGTACTCCTCTGAGGAAGGCTGCTCAAGTGGCTGCTGCTCTGGTAGAATGTGGCCTAATGCCCTTGGGCACTGATTTGCCATGTTGTGAATAGCAGAAACAAATGCAGTGGCCTATCCATTTTGAAATAGTCCGCTTAGTGATAGCTTTTCCTTGCGAACCTGCAGTATATGCCACTAAGAGTTGCTCAGTCTTTCTGAAAGCTTTAGTAAAAGCGTAGCTGTCTGTGTATGTCCAAAGAATGCAGAAGTCTCTCCCCCTTATTCTGTGGGTTGGATAAAAGGTAGGCAAATGTATGGTTTGGTTAACAGCCACACTGGACACTACTTTAGGCATAAATGTCGGGTTTGTCCTTAGAGAAACCCTGTCCTAATGGAAAATAATAAAAGGTTCCACAGCCATTAGTGCCTGTAACTCTGAGACTCTTCTTGCTGAAGTAATTGCTAGGAGAAGAGCTGTTTTCGATGATAAGTATTTTATCTCCGCTGTATTGGCTGGCTCAAAAGGAAGCAGTGTGAGTTTTTCCAAGACAAAATTGAGGTCCAGAGCAGGTACTGGAGCTCTCCTTGGGGGTCTTAGGTTTTTGGCCCCTCTGAGATACTGCCTTAGCAGTGGATGAGAAAAAATAGGTGGGTATGTATTGTAATGAGCGGAAATGGCACAGGCATGGATCTTAATTGATGAGAAGGATAGGCCTTTGTCCAGCATCTCAGTTAGGTATTGCAAAATCTGAGGAATATTTGGTACAAGCGTGTCAATTCCCTGCGTCTGGTTCCAAGCACAGAATCTCTTCCATTTTTCTGCATAAGATTTTCTGGTGCTGGGCCTCCTGGCCTCCAAAATAACATCCATAACTGCTTGAGAGAGAGGTGTGTTCTGAATGGTTACATTATCCGCCATGCAGCCAGATTTAGGGTTCTGAGTTGGCTGTGTAGGATCTGATTGTTCTGTTGGGTCAGCAAATGAGGAATTAGAGGTAATGTCCAGGCTGGGCCTTGAGATAAGCTCCTTAGGATTGGGTACCAGTGCTGGCGTGGCCAGTCTGGGGCAATCAGTATCATTTTTGGCTTTTCTTGTCTGACCTTTAGGAGTACCTTGGGGAGGAGAGGCAGAGGAGGGAAGGCGTATACTGTAAGGGCTTTCCAGCTGAATGAAAGGGCATCCACTTTCCATGCTTGTTTGTGATAAGTCAGAGTGCAGAATCTCTGTAGCTGGCGGTTGTGAGGCGAGGCAAACAGATCTATGTCTGGGCATCCGCATTTCCCTGTTATCATGCTGAAGATTTGTGGATCTAGTTTCCACTTGTGAGGAACCATGAGGTTTCTGCTTAGTTTGTCTGCCAAAGTATTTGTCTTTCCTGGCAGGAATTGTGCTTGCAGGTGTACTTGATAAGTCAATGCTGTGTTCCACAAAGTCATGGCTTGTCTGCAGAGGGGGTAGGAATGTGTGCCCCCTTGCTTATGTACCACATGACTGTAGTATTGTCCGTCTTTATCAGGAGTTGTCCTGGATGAAGTAGGTCCTTGAAGGCTGTCAGGGCATTTTGTACAGCTAGCATCTCTTTTTGATTAATATGAAGATGCATTTGGCTTGTGGGCCATGTGCCCTGAATACATTTTCCTGCCATGTGCGCTCCCCAGGCTTAATCTGATGCATCTGTTGTTAGTGTCTGCCTGGCAGTGGGTAAAGTGAATGGCTGTCCCTTGTTGTGGTGACAGGCCTGTGCCCACCAGCGAAACTCCTGCTGCAGGCAGAGAATGAGAGTAATCACTGTTTACAGGCTGTGGCAATGTTGAGTCCAAACACATTTTAGATACCGTTGTAGTTTCCTCATATGCAGTCTTGCATATGGAATTAGTAGAATGCAGGATGCCATGTAGCCCAGAGCCTGCAAAATTTTTCTTGCAGATATAACTGGGTCTTTGTTGCCATGTTTTTGAAGTAAGAAGTCAGTTGCCTTTGTTTGTCTGGTGTGAGATAAGCCATCTGGGCAGTTGTATTTAAGCTTGCACCCAGGAATATTACCTCTTGAGAGGGTACTAGTTTTGATTTCTTTTCGTTTACTTTGTACCCTAGGCAAATTATTAATCTTTTTACAAACGCCAGATGCTGTAGTAGAACATCTCTGGTCTCTGCTTGAATAAGGCAGTCGTCCAAGTAGGGATATATTTCAATTCCTCTTTGTCTGCAAAATGCAATTACTGGTGCCAGGCATTTTGTGATGACCCTGGGCGCAATAGATAAGTCAAAGGGCAGTGCAGAGAACTGGTAGTGCATTGAGCCAGCTATGAATCTGAGGTATCTTCTGCAAGATTGGGACATGCAGGTATGCCTCTTTGAGGTCCAAAGTTACAAGTCGAGCTTTCTTGTCCAGCATGGGCAGAAGCTGCTGTAGAGTTAACATTTTGAATTTTGGGACGTCCAGAAAAGTATTTAGAATAGACAGGTCCAGAATTGGTCTCCAGGTTTTGTCCTTTCTTGGTAGTAAGAAAAATCTTGAGTAAAATCCTTGTCCCTGCTCTTGTTGTGGCACTGGCTGAATAGTCCCCATGTTCATGAGAGATGGAACTTGTTTTTGTGCCTCTGCCCATTGACTGTGTGGCAGGTCTGACATACCTTTTGCCTTTGGAAGGGTGTGAAAGTGGAACCTATAGCCCTGAGAGACTATATTTAAGACCCATTTGTCCTGGGTGATCTTGTGCCAGTTTTGTGAAAAAAAGTGCTAGCTTCCCCCCCCTAAGGGTGCTGCCAAAAAATAAGTGATTGGCACTGGCAGAGGGAAGTCATTGGGACTGTTTTCTATAAGGCTGTGATTTGTCTTCTCCGCTTTTGGAAGTAGAAGCACCCCAGTGTTTGGGCCTGTATGTGCTTTGGGGCTGTTGCCTGCCTCTAGGGCATCTGAATCTGCTTCTTTGTGGTCTGTCTGACACTGGAAAGGACCAAATCATAGAGGGCCAGGTCTTGCTAAATCTGGGTGGCTGTACCTGTAAGAAATCCTTTACTGTCTGCATAGATTTAGCTTTATCCTCAATTTTCTTCAACATCTCTTCTGCTTTAACACCAAACAAAGTATCATGCTGTAATGGAGCATCCAATAATTTTGCTTTGACATGATCAGGCAGATTCTGTTCCTTTAACCAAGCATGCCTTCTAACAACAGAACCTGTAACAGCGGCCCTGCACGAGGCCTCCAGTGAATCATAGCCACATTGCAAAGTATGTTTTCCCACTTGTTCAGCTGCATGCAATAAATCCTGCAAATCTTTGTTCTGAGAACATTCAGAATTTGTCAACATTTTTTGTTTTAACAAATACATTAAGTATTGCTGATATTTGAGCATATGAAATTGACAATTTAAAGCCCTTACAGTCAAGGTAGCAGAAGTGTAAACTTTTTTCCCCCCATCTGTCCAGAGCCCTAGAATCTCTATCCGAGGGGACAGGGTTTTTAGCAGTAGCAGCCTTGACCCCTTTGGGACCCTGTGAGATAAATTCTGGGTCAGCAGCAGTGTTTTTATAAAGAAATGTATGGGAGTCTGGAACCCTGTAGTATCTGTCCGGCTTAACAGGAGCAGGAGGTAAAGAGTCTGGAGACAGTCCGGACTCTGAAAATACATCATCTACTATGTCTAGAACAGGGGGAATTGCAAGAGGTCTGTGCTGAGGAAGTAAAAGAAAGTCTCTAAGCCTTTTCTTACAATCGGAGTAATCTTGGCTCTCCCAGTGGAAATGCTCCCTCATGGTATGCAGGGTTTCCCCAAATGAGTAGTCCTCAGGAGGAGAAGCTGAAGGAATAGAATCTTCAGCATCAGAATCCTCATAGGGAGGAACAGAATATCCCTGTTCTGAAGAGGAATCAGAGGAAATGGAAACCTGATCAGAGGAATAGTACAGTTTTGTACCTACCATAAATGTAGATGTTCGAGTGCTAATACAGCTGCAGTCATAACAGATGGATTCTCCTGCCGTCAGGCGGGTCCTCGGTCGGCCGAATTCCAAAGTCTAGGTCCGGCGTCGGTTGTAGTCGCTTCTTCCCTGATGTCAGTGCGACAGGGGTATAAAGGAACCAGCCGACGCCATTTTCTTCAGTTTTTCTTGCCCCAGACGTCAGGTGCCCCCAGAAGGAAGGAAATACATAAATTTGTGTAATAAAGCAGTGCAATATAATCAAAATACAGTAGTTGCAAGCAAATACACCATAAATGAATACCCCAATCAGGTTGTATGAGGATGTGTTAGCCTATAGGCCTGTCCCAAGAGGGGAAGGAGGGAGAGAAACCTGGACTGCAGCTGTATTAGCACTCGAACATCTACATTTATGGTAGGTACAAAACTGTACTATGTTCATTGTGCATACACAGCTGCAGTCATAACAGATGGGTAGAATCCCAAAACCTAGAAAGGGGTGGTAGGCACTAGGTGGAACTAGGAGGAGCCAGGATGCCCTGCAAGACTGCAGTGGCAAAGCCTGCTCTAGTTTTGGAGTATAATGGTAGGTGGTAGTGCTTGGAGAAGGTATGCACAGAACTCCAAGTGGCTGCTTCCAAAATATCTTTGGTAGGAACCCCTCTGAGGAAAGCTGCAGAGGTAGCTGTGGCCCTTGTGGAGTGAGATCTGATGCCTGTAGGTACAGCTTTGCCATGAAAAGAATAGCAAAAGCGTATGCAGTGGGCTATCCATTTTGAGATTGTCTGTTTCGAAATTGGCTTTCCTTGAGCTCCTACAGCATAGGACACAAAGAGCTGTTCCGTTTTTCTGAAAGGTTTTGTTCTGTACAGATAATAACGGAGTTGTCTGTGGATGTCCCAGGAATGTAGTAATCTCTCCCCTTTGTTTTGAGGGTTAGGATATAAGGTAGGTAAGTGTATGGCCTGATTCAAAGCTACCCTGGATACCACTTTAGGCATAAAGGACGGGTTGGTTCGTAAGGAAACTCTGTCCTGATGGAAGCCATGAGAGCTTGTAGTTCTGAAACTCTATGAGCTGAGGTAATAGCCAGAAGGAAAGCTGTTTTCCAGGACAAATATTGCAAATCTGATGAGGTAGCTGGCTCAAAGGGAGGCAAGGTCAGTTTTTCCAGAATGAAATTGAGATCCCAAGCAGGTATTGGTTGTTTCCTGGGGGGGGTCTTAGATTCTTAGCCCCTCTGAGGAACTGTCTTAAGAGAGGGTGAGAGAATAAGGGTGGATCAGTGTTGTATTCTGCAGAAATGGCTGAGGCATGGATTTTGATGGAGGAGAATGAAAGTCCACTGCTTAGCAGCTCAGCTAAATACTGTAGTATTTGAAGTAAATTCAGTTTTCCAGGATCCTGGCCCTTTTTCTCATTCCAGACACAAAACCGTTTCCATTTTGCGGAGTAAGCTTTTCTAGTTGACGGCCTTCTGGCCTCCAAAATGACATCCTGCACCTCCATGGAGAAAAGGGTCTGTTGTGATGCTAAGGAATCTTCCATGCGGCTAGATTGAGTGTTTTTAGCTGGCTGTGAAGAGTTTTGAAGCTGTGCTGAGTCAGAAGAAGAGGCATTAGAGGTAGGGTCCACGGTGGAGAATGCATCAGGCTCCTCAGGAGTGGGTACCAGTGTTGTCTGGGCCAGTCCGGAGCAATGAGAATCATCTTTGGTCTGTCTGCTCTGGTTTTCAATAGAACTTTGGGCAGCAGAGGAAGAGGTGGGAAGGCATAAACTGTCATTGATGTCCAACAGAAAGAGAGAGCGTCCACTCTCCAGGCCTTTGAATGGAAAATCCTGTCTGCTCTGGTTTTCAATAGAACTTTGGGCAGCAGAGGAAGAGGTGGGAAGGCATAAACTGTCATTGATGTCCAACAGAAAGAGAGAGCGTCCACTCTCCAGGCCTTTGAATGGAAAATCCTTGAGCAGAATTTTGTCAATTGGTGATTTTTGTGGGAGGCAAAGAGATCTATGTCTGGCCTTCCCCATGCTTCGATTATTTCTGTAAAAACTTTTGGATGCAACTTCCATTCGTGTGGATCTGTCATATTTCTAGTTAGGTTGTCTGCCAGCGTGTTTTCCTTGCCTGGCAAGTACTGTGCTTGTAGTTCGATTTGTAAGTCCATGGCCATGTTCCAAAGTGACATGGCCAGTCTGCATAGGGGGTATGAATGTGTTCCTCCCTGTTTATGTACCACATAACTGTGGTGTTGTCCGTTCTTATCAATAGTTGACCTGGTTGCAGAAGGTCCTTGAAAGCTATAATAGCATTTATTACTGCTAGCATTTCCTTTTGATTGATGTGAAGGTGCTTTTCTTTTTGGGACCATTTGCCCTGAATGCACCGATCTGTCATGTGCGCCCCTCAGGCGTAGTCCGTCTGTTGTGATGACTTGATTTGCTTGAGGCTTGCTGAATGGAAGACCTGTGTTTGTTTGGCATGCTTGAGCCCACCACAGAAATTTCTTTTGCAGACATGGAATTAGTGGTATTATTGTTTCCAAACTGTGGCTGTGTTGAGACCATATGTTTTTCAGGTACCATTGAAGTTTCCTCATATGCAGCTTTGCACGTGGGATTAGTAAGATGCAAGATGCCATGAATCCCAGAGCCTGCAGGATTTTCCTTGCAGTCAGCCTGGTGCAATTTGCTAGTGCTCTGAAGTATTGAGTTAGTTGCCCCTGCTTCTCTGGCGTGAGGTAGGCCATCTGGGTGTTTGTGTCCAAGTTGGCACCCAGGAAAATTATCTTCCGAGAGGGTATTAGCCTTGATTTCTTTTTGTTAACTGTGTATCCCAGAGAGTTCAACAACATTATTACATAAGCCAGATGTTTCAGAAGAATGTGCTTGCTGTCCGCTTGGATCAGGCAGTCATCCAAATAGGGGTATATTTGTATCCCTTGAAGTCTGCAGAAGGCAATTACTGATGCCAGGCATTTCGTGAATACTCTGGGTGCAGTAGATAAGCCAAAGGGCAATGCAGAGAATTGATAATGGGTTGAACCTGCAAGAAATCTGAGGTATCTTCTGCAATTTTGTCTGATTGGGACATGCAGGTATGCCTCCTTGAGGTCCAATGTTACCAGCCAAGACTCCTTGCCCAGCATGGGAAGAAGTTGCTGTAGAGTGAGCATCTTGAATTTTGGTGCAGTAGAAATGTGTTTAGGATGGATAGGTCCAAAATAGGTCTCCAATCTTTTCCCTTCCTTGGTACCAGGAATAGCCTGGAATAAAAACCTTGACCTTGTTCGTGCGTAGGTACCTCTTGAACAGCTTTCATGTCTATGAGATCTGTAATTTGCCTTTGTGCCTCTGCCCTATGATTGTGTGGCAGGTTTGGCATGCCTCTCATTTTTGGAAGGGTGTGAAAATGGAATCTGTAGCCTCTGTTTATAATGTCCAGGATCCATTTGTCTTTTGTGACAATATGCCATTTTTTTGAAAATAATGCCAGCTTTCCTCCTAAGGGGGCTGCCATTTGAGTCTTGCTTGGCATGCAAAGGGGAAAGTCATTGGGCTTGCTTTCTGAATGATTGCGAGTTATCCTCACCACCTCTTTGTGTAGGAGCTTGCCATTGTCTGCCTCTAAACGATCCTTGGGATTGTCCTCTGCCCCTCGGCGCCTGTATCTGCCTCTTTGGGGTCTGTCCGTGGCTGGAAAGGACCAATTTTGGAAGGCCAATTTCTACTGAAGCGTGGGGTTGTACCTGTAGAAAATCTTTCACAGTTTGCATTGATTTAGCCTTTTCCTCCATTTTCCTTAATACCTCCTCAGCATTAGCACCAAATAATACATCCTTTTGAAGAGGGGCATCTAGTAATTTAGCTTTGACATGATCAGGCAAGGTTTGTTCCTTGAGCCAGGCATATCTACGTATGACTGATCCTGTAACAGCAGCTCTACATGAGGCCTCTAGAGCATCAAAACCACATTGTAAGGTATGCTTACCCACTTGTTCTGCACTATGCATCAAATCCTGCAACTCCTTCAAGTCTGGTTGTTCAGGTTGTGACATTTTACTTTTCAATTGTGATAACAAAAACTGTTGGTATTTTAGCATATGGAACTGACAGTTTAAGGCCCTCATGGTTAAGGTAGCCGAGGTATATACCTTTTTTCTCCACCTTTCTAAGGATCTGGAATCTCTCTCAGAAGGTAATGGATTTTTAGCAGTGGAGGCCTTAATTCCCTTGGGGCCCTGTGAGATGGTTTCTGGGTCAGTAGCATGGCTTTTGTATAGAAATTGGTGCGAATCAGGAACCCTGTAGTACCTGTCAGGCTTAACTGGGGCTGGAGGCAGAGAGTCCGGGTTAAGGCAGGCCTCCGAGTAAACATCATCTAGGATGTCCAAGACAGGAGGTATAGCCAGAGGCTTGTGCAAAGGTAGTAAGAGAAATTCCCTAAGCCTTTTCTTGGTATCTGAATAATCTTGGCCTTCCCAGTGGAAGTGTTCCCTTAAGGTATGCAAAGTTCCCCCAAATGAGTAATCCTCTGGGGGGGATACAGAAGGAATGGACTCCTCCACATCAGAGTCTTCAAAAGGGGAGTAAGAATGTTCCTGATCATCAGAGTGCTCTGAAATAATGGAGCCCTGATCAGAGGAGGGGGATTCTTCCTCCACTCTGGGCCTTTGTCCGTGGGGTTGAGAACCCTGATAAGAGTAATTAAATCCTCAGCCATTTTAAGCATCTGTTTTTAGGCATGGGGCCTGGAGATGGGCCCTGTGTAGCTTGTCTCTTAGAGTGCATGGCTGCTTTAGACTTAGTGAAAGCCTTGATGGAGAAAGAAGAGGAAGGTCTGAAGACACCTTGAGTGGAGGTGGACCTGTCCACATTCTGTGTTTCAACGCCAAGAGTGGCTTCGGTATCTGTAGTCGGGGTGTGGGCCGAGGAGCCTGCGACCTCGGGCACAGGAGACACCGCCAAAGAAGTGTCGTTGGTAGTCAGGGGCTGCGTAGGCGCCTCGCTGAGAACCAGACCATGTGTAGCCGGCTTTGGTGTGGTGTCGGTAGAGGCCGCGGACCTCGTGTGTCGGTCCTTATCTTTGTGTTTTTTAGACAAAACTGGAGTCGGAGTATCCGACGACATAATATAGTTAAATGTTTTTCCAAAATAATGCTGGGTGAACTCCACCCGACGCTTAATGGTGCGTTTGTTGAATGTAGCACAAAAGCGACAGACCGAGACGTCGTGGTCTGGGCCTAAACAAGGTATACAGAGGGAATGGAAATCCTTATGCGGTATTTGCTTCCCACATGAAATACAATTATTAACTTTGTCTGACATCGGTCTGAGGCAAGAAAAGTTACCCCAACGGGGTACTTAGCTTTACTGAAGACTTTGGTTTCAAAATTTTCGTAATTTCAGGAGCTGGCCGACCGGCACTTGCGAACTGCTTCTGCTTCGGGCACCGCGTGGCAAGAAAGACTGAAGAAAATGGAGCCGGCTGGTTCCTTTATACCCCTGTCGCACTGACGTCAGGGAAGAAGCGACTACAACCGACGCCGGACCTAGACTTTGGAATTCGGCCAACCGAGGACCCACCTGACGGCAGGAGAGCCCATCTGTTATGACTGCAGCTGTATGCACGATGAACATCATATATTCAGTGTCTTGCCTAGGACTCTTATCAGGAGGGGGATGGGAACCCCTGATCAAAGTAATTAGGTCTTCGGCCATTTTGAACATCTGTTTCTTAGGTATAGCAGTCTGTCCTGGAGAATGCTGTACTTGTTTCCTTGTCTTTAAAACTGTTTTAGACTTTGTCTTGGATGCTGAAGTAGGCTTTATATAAAGTTGTGTAGGTCTGAAGACACCCTTAGAAGCCGATGCCTGCTTAGCGGCTCCGGACCCATCTGAGGGATTAATTTCCGAAGGGCCAATACCTTGAGTATCCAGAGGCCTAGTTGTCTCCACGTGGGAGTCGGAGGCGGCCTGTGGCTCTGAGGTAGCGGGAGTCAGGGGCAGCAAAAGCGCCTCACTGAGCACCGTTGAACCGGCGACTGGCCTAGAAGAGGCTTCGTCGTCGCTTTTGGACCTCGGATGCTTGTCCTTGTCTTTATCCTTGCATTTTTTATGAATTCCGGTCGTCGGTTGTTCCGATGGCATTATATAGTTAAACCTTCTGCCAAAATAATGAAAAGCAAAATCGTACTAACGTTTAATCGTGCGTTGGTTAAAATCTAGCACAAAACCGACAACTAGCAATGTCATGGTCAGGGACTAGGCAAGGAATACAGTAAGAATGAAAATCCTTATGAGGTATTTGCTTCCCACAAGAAATACAATTGTTAACTTTTTCTGACATCAGTCTGGAGTAAGAAAAAAGTTTCCCCAACGGGGTACTTAGCTTTATTGAAGACTTCGGATCTGAAATTCAATTTCGAAAATCTCAGAAGTCGGCCGACCGGCACTTGCGAACTGCTTTTGCTTCGGGCACCGTGCGGCAAGAAAGACTGAAGAAAATGGCGTCGGCTGCATCTTTTATACCCCTGGCACACTGATGTCAGGGAAGAGGCGACAGCAACCTACGCCGGAGCAGGACTTGGGAATTCGGGCCGACTGCAGGTAGCCTGCCAGCAGGATAACCTAAGTGTAATGACTGCAACACTGAAACACAATGAACATCTATTGCACTTTAGGATATCTTACTAAAGCTTCATTAACAGTTACTTGTTCTAGGATAGCTTCCTGCATCGTCTGCACCACAAAAGGTGTCAACAGTTGAGTGCAAAGTGGAGTCTAAAGCCAGCTGACAATACAATTATCTGTTGAGTCGGCAGCTGGTTTCAGTATTATCAATCCTACTGAGTATCACTATGCTGCCCTCCTCCAACCTTGTCTGCCACTGCAATAAGAATGTTGGAATTTGAACTGAGTTTAATGCTGCACCACAGCAAGATTACTTTAAAATTCACTGTCTTTAGTCATAACAGGGCTTTGGAATTCCTACTTACTAAGTCTTGAAGCAGATTCAGAAATCTGAGCTAGCTAGATTATTGTGGAGTGGGAAGGTAGGTATCTTGCACTATTTAGATGGACACTTAAAAGCGATAGCAAGAAGCAGTGAGAAAGCAGAAGGGTGTCTCATGGCAGTACTGCAGCAAATATGGGCAGGGTTCTGCCCTACATATTACACCTAATTCTGTTTCATATCCCCTTCTCAAATGGCATGATTCTGTTACACCTCCTCTTTCCAGATTACATTCTCATAAAAAAAAAAAAATATACTATCCATAGCTGATGCCCAACAGCAGACTCATTATTTACCTTGATTATTATACAACTGTTTCTGCTCAATACTTAAACTAGTTTTGGTAAAGTACCCTTCTGCCACTTCCAGACTTATTTCACTGAATAGCCTACTATTCCCATCAAATCATCATAGTGAAAAACTGGTATCAACTATATCACCCTTAAACTCAAATGCAGAGAATCACACTGCACAGCAGTTTTTACTCAAATGCTTCCTTTCTGTCAAAAATGTTTAGATGTTAATTTGATTTAGAGATGGTGCAAAACTTCCATGTTGCCTGATCTACATAAAAAGATGCCAGTGAAGTTAAGCCCATTGCTTAACACGAGTAATCTGCATGTACAGAAGACAGGAATGCACTACATCATCTCAGGCAATTCTATTTTTATATGCTGTTGAAAGTCTATGCAACCCACAGTACATTACCAATGCTGTTTACTTTTATGTTTTAGACAAAATCTGAGTATTTCCCACGGTGCCTGGATAAAGGGAGGTTTGCAAATATGTTTGCAAAGATGCATGTTTTTTCAAGATTTTTCTGCTCAAGACCTACATGAATCTGTTTGCAGGACAAGCACTGCAGTTCTGTACTGAAATAATTATACTACAGTCCTCCTGCCAGAAACAGTGGAGATCAGTAGCCCCTCTCTAAAGCACCTCTGCTGATGTTTCATTCATGGGGTGAGACATTTCTGGAGTTTAGCTGCATATTACCAGACATATTTTATTTTATAGGTTCATAGGTGTGTACTAGGCTAATGGCCCTGGAGCTTTTACAAGCCCAGCCTATAGGATTACCCTGCCATCATGCCACCCGACCTTAGTTCCCAGTGCCTCTGTTGAGTAGAGCCACTGGAGTGATCCCAGGGTGAATTTTCTATTTCCCATCCACTCATCAAGATTTATCTTGAAGAGGGCCAGTGAGGTGGCTCTTGTTTGACATGTAAGGGAAGTCTACTCCATAGCATGGGCAGTCTCTGGGTTATGAACCTGTCCCTCCAGCTTGTTCTTTTGATTGTGGTAATGAGGTTGAGGTCTCTGGAGTGTGTGGTGCGGAGGTATTGGGATTTATTTAGATGTAGCATTTCTAACAGAGTTGGGTCAGACGTGGCTTTGTAAGTCAAGCAGAGATTGCCTCTAAGTAGGCAATATGAGACGGAGAGTAGCTGGAGTTTTTTTGAGTCTGTCCATATAGGACAAGTATTTAAGGACTAGGATCCTCTTTGTAAGGTACTTTTGTGTCCTCTCCAGTTGTTGCAGGTGTCTAGTGAGGTACATGCCAAATGGGGCATTGTACTCGATGACTGGCCTAATGAGGGAAGAGTAGAGAGAGACAAAGACAGTACAGTTGTGTACACTTACCATAAATGTAGATGTTCGAGTGTATTCACTGTTGCAGTCATTGCATTTGGGTAATCTGCTGGCAGGTTGCCCTCAGTCGGCCTGAATTCCAAAGTCTTGGGTCCTGCGTCGGTTGCTGTCTCCTCTTCCATGACGTCAGGTCATCAGGGGTATAAAACATGCAGCCGACGCCATTTTCTTTATTTTTTCTTGCCCCCGATGTCAGGTGCCCCCAAAAAGGTAGCAAATATATATATATATATATATATATATATATATATACATGCATCAATAAAAACTTTACCTTCATCTACAACCAAATACACCACATAGGTTGTAGAAGATAGAGAAGGAAAGATAAACTCGGGGATGGCGGGAGGGTAACCTGGACTGCAACAGTGAATACACTCGAACATCTGCATTTATGGTAAGTGTACACAACTGTACTATGTTCTTCGTGTTTCACTGTTGCAGTCATTACATTTGGGTAGAATCCCAAAGCTATGGTTGGGAGACTGGAGCTAAACAGCATTAGGTGCGGCTATGAGGCCCTGCAGAATTGCAGTGGCAAAGCCTGCCCTGGACTTAAGAGTAGAGAGGCAAATGATAATGTTTTCTAAAGGTGTGAACAGAACTCCAAGTAGCAGCCAATAGAATGTCTTTGGTTGGTACTCCTCTGAGAAAGGCTGCTGAAGTAGCTGCAGCTCTGGTGGAATGAGATCTAATGCCCTTGGGCACAGGTTTACCATGGTGTAAGTAGCAGAAACTGATGCAGTGGCTTAGCCACTTTGAAACTGGATGCTTTGAAATAGCCTTTCCTTCTGATCCTGCAGCATGTGAAACTAGTAATTGCTCAGTTTTGTTTAGAGCTTTAGTCCTGCTCAAGTAGAATCTTAGCTGTTTGTGTACGTCCAAGGAATGCAGAATTCTCTCCCCCTTGCTCTGCGGATTTGGATAAAAGGTTGGCAGATGAACTGTTTGGTTAAGAGCAACACTGGAAACCACCTTAGGCATAAATGTAGGATTTGTCCTCAGAGACACCCTGTCTGGGTAAAATATGATAAAAGGCTCTACAGCCACTGAGTGCCTGTAGGTCTGAAACTCTTCTTGCTGAAGTAATTGCTAGTAGCAGAGCTGTTTTCCATGATAACAACTTTATATCAGCGGTAGCAGCTGGTTCAAATGGAGGCAGGGTTAGCTTTTCCAACACATAACTGAGGTCCCATGCAGGTAACGGTGATCTTCTAGGAGGCCTTAAATTTGTGGCTCCTCTAAGATACTGCTTTAGTAAAGGATGAGAAAAGATTGGTAGCTCTGTATTGCAATGAGCCGAAATGGCAGAGGCAGGGATTTTAATTGATGAGAAAGATAGGCCCTTGTCAAGCATCTCAGTTAAGTATTGTAATATCTGAGGAATATTTGGTTCTGTTGTATCAGTTCCTTGTGCTTGATTCCAAGCACAGAATCTCTTCCATTTGTCAGCATAAGATTTTCTAGTACTAGGCCTTCTGGCTTCCAAAATGACATCCATCACAACTTTACTGAGAAGTGTTGTTTGTATAACTACATGATCAGCCATGCTGCCAGGTTCAGTGTCTGTAGTTGATTGTGCAGGATCTGATTGTTTTGCTGGGACAGTAGTTGAGCTCTTTGAGGTAAGGTCCAAGCTCGGTATTGAGACAAGTTCCTTAGGACTGGGTACCAGTATTGGCGGGGCCAGTCCGGGGCAATTAGTATCATCCTTGGTTTCTCTTGTCTGACTTTTAGGAGGATCTTGGGGAAAAGAGGCAGAGGAGGAAAGGCGTAAACTGATAGGTTTTTCCAACTGAAGGATAGGGCGTCCATTTTCCATGCTTGTCTGTGATAAGTCCTTGTGCAGAATCTTTTCAATTGATAATTTTGAGGAGAGGCAAACAGATATATGTCTGGGCTCCCCCATTTCTCTGTTATCATGCTGAAGACTTGTGGATTTAGGTTCCACTCGTGAGGAGCCATAAGGTTTCTGCTTAAATCGTTTACCAGAGTATTTTGCTTTCCTGGCAGGAATTGAGCTTAAAGATGTATTTGGTAGGTCAAAGCTGTGTCCCACAGTGCCATGGCTAATCTGCAAAGGGGGCATGAGTGTGTGCCCCCTTGCTTGTTTATATACCACATGACCATGGTATTGTCCGTCTTTATTATTAGTTGTCCTGGATGAAGTAAGTCCTTGAAGGCTGTTAGGGCATTCTGGACAGCTAGCATCTCTTTCTGGTTGATATGTAGATGCATTTGTTTTGGGGTCCATATGCCCTGAATGCATCTTCCTGCCATGTGGGCCCCCCCCAGGCATAATCTGATGCGTCTGTTGTTATGGTTTGACTGGCAGGGGGTAGAGTGAAGGCCCGTCCCATGTTTTGGTGGCATGCCTTTGCCCACCATAGAAACTCCTGTTGTAAGCAGGGAATGAGAGGAATCATTGCTTCCAGACTGTGAGAATGTTGACTCCATAAACTTTTTAGGTACCATTAAAGTTTCCTCATATGCAGTCTTGCATATGGAATAAGTAGGATGCAGGATGCCATGAAGCCCAGAGCCTGAAGAATTTGTCTTGCAGATAACTGGGTTTTTGTTGCCATCAGTTTGAAGTAAGTAGTCAGTTGCCTTTGCTTGTCTGGCATGAGGTAAGCCATCTGGACAGTTGCATTCAAGCTTGCACCCAGGAATGTTATCCTTTGAGAGGGTACCAGTTGTGATTTATTTTTGTTAATTGTGTACCCTAGGCATGCTAGAAGCCTTTTCACAAATGCCAGGTGTCGAAGAAGAATGTCCTTGTTCTCTGCTTGAATGAGACAGTTGTCCAAGTAAGGCTATATTTGTATACTTCTTTGTCTGCAAAATGCAATTACTGGTGCCAGGCACTTCGTAAAGACCCTGGGCGCAGTAGATAAGCCAAAGGGCAGTGCACAGAATTGATAATGCATTAAGCCAGCTTTGAATCTGAGGCATCGCCTGCACGACTCTTATTGGGACATACAGGTATGCCTCTTTTAGGTCTAATGTCACCAGCCAAGCATTCTTGCCAGCATGGGCAGAAGCTGCTGCAAAGTCAGCATTTTGAATTTTGGAATGTCCAGGTATGTGTTAAAAATCGATAAATCCAGTATTGGCCGCCAGGCCTTGTCCTTTCTGGGTACCAAGAACAGTCTTGAGTAAAAACCTTGTCCTTTTTTCTGTTCTGGCACTGGCTGAATGGCCCCCATATCCACGAGGGACGTAAAGTACAGTTTTGTACCTACCATAAATGTAGATGTTCAAGTGCTAATACAGCTGCAGTCATAACAGATGGGTTCTCCTGCCATCAGGCGGGTCCTCGGTCGGCCGAATTCCAAAGTCTAGGTCCAGCGTCGGTTGTCGTCGCTTCTTCCCTGACGTCAGTGCGACAGGGGTATAAAGGAACCAGCCAACGCCATTTTCTTCAGTTTTTCTTGCCCCAGATGTCAGGTGCCCCCAGAAGGAAGGCAATACATAAATTTGTGTAATCATGCAGTGCAATATAATCAAAATACAGTAGTTGCAAGCAAATACATCATAAATGAATACCCCAATCAGGTTGTATGAGGATGTGTTAGCCTATAGGCCTGTCCCAAGAGGGAAGGAGGGAGGAAACCTGGACTGCAGCTGTATTAGCACTCGAACATCTACATTTACGGTAGGTACAAAACTGTACTATGTTCATCGTGCATACAGCTGCAGTCATAACAGATGGGTAGAATCCCAAAGCTAAGAAAGGGGTGGTAGGCACTAGGTGGAACTAGGAGGAGCCAGGATGCCATGCAAGACTGCAGTGGCAAAGCCTGCTCTAGATTTTGAGTATAATGGTAGGTTGTAGTGCTTGGAGAAGGTATGCACAGAACTCCAAGTGGCTGCTTCCAAAATATCCTTGGTAGGAACTCCTCTGAGGAATGCTGCAGAGGTGGCTGTGGCCCTGGTGGAATGAGTCCTAATGCCTGTAGGAACAGTTTTGCCATGAAAGGAATAGTAAAAGCGTATGCAGTGGGCAATCCATTTTGAGATTGTCTGTTTGGAAATTGGCTTCCCTTGAGCTCCTACCGCATAGGCCACAAAGAGCTGTTCTGATTTTCTGAAAGGCTTTGTTCTGTCCAAATAATAACGCAGTTGTCTGTGGATGTCCAAGGAATGTAGTAATCTTTCCCCTTTGTTTTGAGGATTAGGATAAAAAGTAGGTAAATGTATGGCCCGATTTAAAGCTACCCTGGATACCACTTTAGGCATAAAGGACGGGTTGGTTCGTAAGGAAACTCTGTCCTGATGGAAGATGATAAAAGGTTGGACGGCCATGAGAGCCTGTAGTTCTGAAACTCTATGAGCTGAGGTGATAGCCAGAAGGAAAGCTGTTTTCCAGGACAAATATTGCAAATCTGATGAGGCAGCTGGCTCAAAGGGAGGCAAGGTCAGTTTTTCCAGTATGAAATTAAGATCACAAGCAGGTATTGGTTGTTTTCTTGGAGGCCTTAAATTCTTAGCCCCTCTGAGGAACTGCCTTAGGAGAGGGTGAGTGAATAAAGGTGGATCAGTGTTGTATTCTGCAGAAATGGCTAACGCATGGATTTTGATGGAGGAGAAAGAAAGTCCACTGCTTAGCAGTTCAGCCAAATATTGTAGTATTTAAGGTAAATTCAGTTTTCCAGGATCCTGGCCCTTTTTCTCATTCCAGACACAAAAACGTTTCCATTTTGTGGAGTAAGCTTTTCTAGTTGATGGTCTTCTGGCCTCCAAAATGACATCCTGCACCTCCTTGGAGAGTAGGGCCTGTTGTGATGCTAAGGAATCTTCCATGCGGCTAGATTGAGTGTTTTTAGCTGGCTGTGAAGAGTTTTGAAACTGTGCTGAGTCAGAAGAAGAGACATTAGAGGCAGGGTCCATGGTGGGGAATGCGTCAGGCTCCTCAGGAGTGGGTACCAGTGTTGCCTTGGCCAGTCCGGAGCAATGAGGATCATCTTTGGTCTGCCTGCTTTGGTCTTTAATAGAACTTTGGGCAGCAGAGGAAGAGGAGGGAAGGCATAAACTGTCATTGATGTCCAACTGAAGGAAAGAGCGTCCACTCTCCAGGCCTTTGGATGGAAGATCCTAGAGCAGAATTTTGACAATTGATGATTCTTGTGGGAGGCAAAGAGATCTATGTCTGGCCCTCCCCATTCTTGTATTATTTCTGTAAAAACTTTTGGATGCAATTTCCATTCATGTGGATCTGTCATATTCCTGCTTAGGTTGTCTGCCAGCGTGTTTTCCTTGTCTGGCAAGTACTGTGCTTGTAGTTCCATTTGTAGGTCTATGGCCATGTTCCAAAGTGACATGGCCAGTCTGCATAGGGGATAAGAATGTGTTCCTCCCTGTTTGTTTATGTACCACATAACTGTGGTGTTGTCCGTTCTTATCAATAGTTGACCTGGTTGTAGAAGGTCCTTGAAAGCTATAACAGCATTTATTACTGCTAGCATTTCTTTTTGATTGATGTGAAGGTGCTTTTCTTTTTGAGACCATTTGCCCTGAATGCACCGGTCTGTCATGTGCGCCCCCCAGGCGTAGTCCGAGGCATCTGTTGTGATGACTTGATTTGCTTGAGGCTTGCTGAATGGAAGACCTGTGTTTGTTTGACATGCTTGAGCCCACCACAGAAATTCCTTTTGCAGACATGGAATTAGTGGTATTATTGTTTCCAAACTGTGGCTGTGTTGAAACCATATGTTTTTCAAGTACCATTGTAGTTTTCTCATATGCAGCTTTGCACATGGGATTAATAAGATGCAAGATGCCATGAATCCCACAGCCTGCAGGATTTTCCTTGCAGTCCGCCTGGTGCAATTTGCCAATGTTCTGAAGTATTGAATTAGTTGCCCCTGCTTCTCTGGTGTGAGGTAGGCCATATGGGTGTTTGTGTCCAAATTGGCACCCAGGAAAATTATCTTCCGAGAGGGTATTAGCCTTGATTTCTCTTTGTTGACTGTGTATCCCAGAGAATTTAATAACATTATTACATAAGCCAGATGTTTCAGAAGAATGTGCTTGCTGTCCGCTTGGATCAGGCAGTCGCCCAAATAAGGGTATATTTGTATCCCTTGAAGTCTGCAGTATGCAATTACTGATGCCAGGCATTTCGTGAATACTCTGGGCGCAGTAGATAAGCCAAAGGGCAATGCAGAGAATTGACAATGGGTTGAACCTGCAAGAAATCTGAGGTACCTTCTGCAATTTTGTCTGATTGGGACATGCAGGTATGCCTCCTTGAGGTCCAATGTTACCAGCCAAGACTCCTTGCCCAGCATGGGAAGAAGTTGCTGTAGAGTGAGCATCTTGAATTTTGGCAGTAGAAATGTGTTTAGGATGGATAGATCCAAAATAGGTCTCCAATCTTTTCCCTTCCTTGGCACCAGAAATAGCCTGGAATAAAAACCTTGACCTTGTTCGGTGTGTAGGTACCTCTTGAATAGCTTTCATGTTTATGAGATCTGAAATTAGCCTTTGTGCCTCTGCCCTTTGATTGTGTGGCAGGTTTGGCATGCCTCTCATTTTTGGAAGGGTATGAAAGTGGAATTTGTAGCCTCTGTTTATAATGTCCAGGATCCATTTGTCCTTTGTGACAACATGCCAATTTTTTGAAAATAATGCCAGCTTTCCTCCTAAGGGGGCTGCCATTTGAGACCTGGTTGGCATGCAAAGGGGAAAGTCATTGGGTTTGCTTTCTGAAAGACTGCGAGTTGTCCTCACCACCTCTTTGTGTAGGAGCTTGCCATTGTCTGCCTCTATACGATCCTTGTGATTGTCCTCTGCCCCTCAGGCACCTGTATCTGCCTCTTTGGGGTCTGTCTGTGCAGGAAAGGACCAGTTTTTGGAAGGCCAATTTCTACTAAAACGTGGGGGTTGAACCTGCAGAAATTCTTTCACAGTTTGCATTGATTTAGCCTTTTCCTCCATTTTCCGTAATACTTCCTCAGCATTAGCACCAAATAGTACATCCTTTTGAAGAGGGGCGTCTAGTAATTTAGCTTTGACATGATCAGGCAAGGCTTGTTACTTGAGCCAGGCATGCCTACGTATGACTGAGCCTGTAACAGCAGCTCTACATGAGGCCTGTAGAGCATCAAAACCACATTGTAAGGTATGCTTACCCACTTGTTCTGCACTATGCATCAAATCCTGCAACTCCTTCAAGTCTGGTTGTTCGGGTTGTGACATTTTACTTTTCAATTGTGATAACAAAAACTGTTGGTATTTTATCATATGAAACTGACAGTTTAAGGCCCTCATGGATAAGGTAGCCGAGGTATATACCTTTTTTCCCCACCTTTCTAAGGATCTGGAATCTCTCTCGGAAGGCAATGGATTTTTGGCAGTGGAGACCTTAACTCCCTTGGGCCCCTGTGAGATGGTTTCTAGGTCAGCAGCATGGCTTTTGAATAGAAATTGGTGTGAGTCAGGAACTCTATAGTACCTGTCAGGCTTAACTGGAGCTGGAGGTAGAGAGTCCGGGTTAAGGCAGGCCTCAGATTAAACATCATCTAGGATGTCCAAGACAGGAGGTATAGCCAGAGGCCTGTGCTGGGGTAACAAAAGAAATTCCCTAAGCCTTTTCTTGGAATCTGAATAATCCTGGCCTTCCCAGTGGAAGTGTTCCCTTAAGGTATGCAAAGTTTCCCCAAATGAGTAATCCTCAGGGGGGGATACAGAAGGAATAGACTCCTCCGCATCAGAGTCTTCAAAAGGGGAGTAAGACTGTTCCTGATCATCAGAGTGTTCTGAAATAATGGAGCCCTGATCAGAGGAGGCGGAATCTTCCTCCACTCTGGGCCTTTTGTCCGGAGGGGGCTGAGAACCTCTGATTAGAGTAATTAAATCCTCAGCCATTTTAAGCATCCGTTTCTTAGGCATGGGGCCTGGAGATGGGCCCTGTGTAGCTGGTCTCTTAGAGTGCATGGTTGCTTTAGACTTGGTGAAAGCCTTGATGGAGAAAGAAGAGGAAGGTCTGAAGACACCTTGAGTGGAGGTGGACCTGTCCACATTCTGTGTTTCAACGCCAAGAGTGGCTTCGGTATCTGTAGTCGGGGTGTGGGCCGAGGAGCCTGCGACCTCGGGCACAGGAGACACCGCCAAAGATGTGTCGTCGGTAATCAGGGGCTGCGTAGGCGCCTCGCTGAGAACCGGACCACATGTAGTCGGCTTTGGCGTGGTGTCGGTAGAGGCCAAGAACCTACAGTGTCGGTCCTTGTCTTTGCGTTTTTTAGACAAAACCGGAGTCGGAGTATCCGACGACATAGTATAGTTAAATGCTTTCCCAAAATAATGCTGGGCAAACTCCGCCCGACGCTTAATAGTGCGTTTGTTGAATGTAGCACAAAAGCGACAGACCGAGACGTCGTGGTCTGGGCCTAAACAAGGTATACAGAGGGAATGGAAATCCTTATGCGGTATTTGCTTCCCACAAGAAATACAATTATTAACTTTGTCTGACATCGGTCCGAGGCAAGAAAAGTTTCCCCAACAGGATACTTAGCTTTTAAGAAGACTTCAGTTTCCAAATTTTCATAATCTCAGGAGCCGGCCGACCGGCACTTGCGAACTGCTTCTGCTTCAGGCACCGCGCGGCAAGAAAGACTGAAGAAAATGGCATTGGCTGGTTCCTTTATACCCCTGTCGCACTGACGTCAGGGAAGAAGCGACGACAACCGACGCCGGACCTAGACTTTGGAATTCGGCCGACCGAGGACCCGCCTGACGGCAGGAGAACCCATCTGTTATGACTGCAGCTGTATGCACGTTGAACATCCTGTTTCTGTGCCTCTGCCCATTGATTTTTTAGCAGATCTGGCCAACCATTTGCCATTAGCAGAGTGTGGAAATGGAATATGTATCCCTGTGATACTATGTTTAATACCCACTTGTCCTGGGTTATTAACTATCATTTCTGAGCAAAAAGTGCTAATTTTCCCCCTATGGGTGCTGCCAAAAGATAAGTGCTTGGTGTAGGCAGAGGGATGTCATTGGGATTGTTTTCTGTAGGTTTGCGCTTGATCTCCTCCAGATTTGGAGGTGGAAGCACCCCACTGCTTTGACCTGTATGAATCTTGCGCCTAGTATCTGGAACCCTTAGGGCGTCTGGATTTGCCCCTTTGAGCTCTGTCTGACACAGGAAAGGATCATTTTTTTGTAGGCCAGTGTCTACTGAATCTTGGTGACTGCACTTGTAAGACGTCTTTAACAGTTTGCATAGACTTAGCTTTGTCTTCCATTTTCTTTAAAACCTCTTCTGCCTTAATACCAAACAGAGAATTATGCTGCAATGGTGCATCTAGCAATTTAGCTTTAACACGATCAGGCAGATTTTGTTCCTTTAGCCAGGCATGCCTCCTAATCACAGATCCAGTAACTGCGGCCCTGCAGGAGGCATCTAATGAGTCAAAACCACATTGCAACGTATGCTTTCCAACCTGTTCAGCTGCATGCAATAATTCCTTCAATTCTTTATTTTCTGCACATTCAGAAATCAACATAATTTTCTGTTTCAGCAATCCCATAACATGTTGTTGGTACTTAAGCATATGAAACTGACAGTTTAAGGCCCTGATTGCCAAGGTTGCAGATGTATAAACCTTTTTTCCCCATCTGTCCAGTGCCCTTGAATCTCTGTCAGAGGGGGTAGGATTTTTTTTGCTGTTGAGGCCTTAATACCCTTTGGACCCTGTGAAATATAGTTTCTGGAACAGCAGCAGGGTTTCTAAATAAAAATTTATGCGAGTCAGGGACCCTGCAATATCTGTCAGGCCTACTGGGAGCCGGATGTAAGGAGTCAGGGGTCAAACTTGACTCCGAAAACACATCATCCACAATGTCTAAGACAGGGGGAATGGCTAAAGGCCTGTGCTGAGGGAGAAGAAAGAAATCCCCAAGCCTCTTTTTTTATTCTGAGAAGTCTTGACTCTCCCAGTGGAAATGCTCCCTCAAAGTATGCAAGGTTTCTCCAAATGAATAATCCTCAGGAGAAGATGCAGATGGTACAGACTCCTCTGCATCAGAATCCTCATAGAGAGGTATAGATAATTCCTGATCAGAAGAGGAATCAGAAGAAATAGAAACCGGATCTGAAGATTCATAATCAGTGTCTTGCCTAGGCCTCTTAACTGGTGGGGGATAGGTACCCCTGATCAAGGTAATAAGGTCTTCAGCCATTTTGATAATTTGTTTTTTAGGCATAGAGGCCTGTGCACGTGGCTCATGTGTCGATTTTTTAGTTTTAGAAGATGCTTTTGTCTTTGGTTTTGCAGCTGTCGTCGGTTTGATATACAAATGTTGAGATCTGAAAACACCCTCAGAAGCCGGTGCCTGCTCAGTGGCTCCGGACCCATCCGAGGGAGATACATCAGTCAGTCCAATACCTTGAGTATCTTGCGGCATGCTGGACTCCACAAGGGTGTTGGTAGAGGCCTGCGACTCGAAGGTAGCGGGTATCAGGGGCTGCGAAAGCGCCTCAATGAGTACCGGCGAACTGTTGACTGGCTTAGGAGAGGCCTCGTCATCTGTTTTGTATCTTGACTGCCTTTCTCTGTCCTTTTCTTTGCGTTTTTTATGTAATCCGGTAGTCAGATTGCTATCTGATGACATTTCTGGGTAGTTAAATCTGTTTCCAAAATACTTTGAGGCAAAATATACTTTTGTTTTATTTTATTTATTTGCTGTTGGTTAACCAGGATGGTCCATTGGGCCAAGTGAACCCATTTTCAATGGAGTCCTGGGGAGAAAAGCTCCAACAAGAATACATGTTACAGAGATATACATTACATACTATACAACTCCTAGCAAGGTAAAGTTTACAAACAGTAGAATTATCTACGAAAATAATGATAGAGTGTAGTTATATACATTTTTTTTTTAGGTTGATAGAGGATATTTAGGATAGGATTATGAGCAAAATATAGGAGATGAAAGTAATAAGGATAGAGGAAGTGGAGAATGATTATGTGGGGAGGGAGCAGGAGCATTCCCACTTGGATGTTAGGTAGGAGTGAAGTGTTTTTTTAAAGGTAGTAGCGATGGTGCGAATGGAGGGAGGTAGGGAGTTCCATAATCGAGCTATGGAAAAAGAGAGGAGCTTTTGTCCTGGGGGGCGAATGGGTCTATGGACTACTATTAGGTTCTGATTATTGGATCTGAGAGGTCTTTGAGTCTGGTGAATTTTAAAGGTAGAAGAAAGGGTGGGACAGAGGGATGGTTGGAAGATGAGTTTGTGTGCAAATGTGAGTTGAGTGTACGAGAGGTACTTGGGAAGTTCGAGCCAATTTAGTTTATGAAGTGGTGTGTTGAAGCTTTGGTACTAGTGGCAAATTTGGCTATTTTGTTGTAGCAGATAGATAGTTTAGTTCTAGTAGATGATTGTAGGTTAGTAAAAAGGGGGGCACCATAAAGGAGAGAGGGTAAGAGAAATGTAGTAGAGAGAGTGAGTTTGGTTGCTGATGAGAGGAATCGCTTGTGTAGATAGAGCAGGCCGAGTTTTTGGTGTTTTTTTTTTATGTTTATTAGTAGATGGGACTCAAATTTAAGGTTATTGTCAATTTGAACTCCTAGAAGTTTGGTTTCGGATACCAGTTCAAGTGGAGTATTATTCTGACTGGTGATGGAGAATAGTTGTTTATCAAATGTGTTTGTTTTAGAGGGGGTAAATATCATTAATTTTGATTTGGCTGCATTAAGTGCAAGATGGTTAGCTTTCATCCACAGTTCTGTGGTGGAGAATGCTTCTTGGGTGAACTGTAGAAGGGTTGGAATGGAAGAGGCTGCACAGATGATTGTAGAATCATCAGCGTATTGGATGATACTAGCATGGGGGATAGAGTGATAGTAATCATTTATGAAGATGTTGAACAGGAGGGGGCCTAATATGGAGCCTTGTGGGACCCTTGTGGGGGTGTGTAGGAAAGAGGAGATGGCTTTTTTCCATTTGACAGCTTGTTGCCTGTTTGAGAGATAGCTGGTGAACCAGTTAAGAGTTGCAGGTGATAGGTTTAGCTTTGACAATTTAGTGAGCAGTAGGTTATGGGAGATAGTGTCAAATGCTTTGGAGAGATCAAGAAGGATGGTAGATACAGTGAGACTGGAGTCTCTAGCTTTATTCACAGTTTCAAGGAATGAAAGGAGGGCTGTCATAGTACTATGATTAGGGCGGAAGCCATGTTGGGTAGGACTTAGTAGATTGTTGTCTAATAAATAGGGAAGGAGTTGTATTTTTGATATGGGAGAGAGGATGGCGATGGGCCGGAAGTTGGTAATGCCAGTATTATTCCCTCCTTTATGAAGGGGAATGATAAAAGCTTTTTTCCAGACTTGTGGAACAAGACCTTCTTGGATGGAGCGGTTTATTAGTATACTAACTGGGAGGGCGATGGCATCTGCAGATGTGCTGAGGAAGTGTGAGGGGATGTTATCGGGGGCATTAGTGCATGGTTTTAGCTTCTTTAGTAGTTTTTTTACAGTGGAGGTAGGGATTGGTTTCAGTGAGAATATAGGGGTTTGTGAGGTAGTAGGGTGATTGAGTGGAGAAGAGGGGGGTGTAGGAAGAGGGCAGGCGGTAGTAGGGGGTGGGTGGTTGCTTGAGAAGGAAGAGGTAAATTTGGAGATACAGTCAATGAAAAAGGAGTTGAATTCGGTGGCGAGTTCAATGTCTTGTACATTTGGGTTGGGGTTTGGATTTTCAGTTGTGCCGGGTTTTAGGAGGGATGTTATACCTTTCCAGAATTTTTGTGGGTCAGATTTGTATTTACTTTGGAGGGAAGAGTAATAGTTTTGATGGTCTGTCGAAATAAGTTTTTTTACTGTACTGTGAAGAGTTTTGTATTCATTAAGGGTAGTGGGAGATTTGTGCTTCTGATAGTGTGACCAGGCTTTATCTCTTAATCGCATGGTTTTCAATGTGCTTTTAGTTAGCCAAGGGGTAGTTTTGTTTTTTAATGGAGCATGAATATCTAAAAGGCTTTGGAAGGTAGTATTAAAGTGAGTGATTGCACTTTCGAGGGGGAGAGTTTTTAGGCGGCACCAGTTGACTGATGTTAAGGAGTTGGAGAAGGCTTCTAGGTTGAAGTTTTTTAGGTGTCTGAAAGAAATGTAATTATGGGTAGTTTGAATTGGGGAAGGGAGGCGTGTAGCAAAGATAGGAAGGTGGTCGCTTAATGAGTCAGGGAGAGTTCCACTATCAGGGTAGTAGTGGAGGTGGGAGACTAAGATCCAGTCAATAATATTGCCAGTGGTGAAGTCTTTAGAGGGTCTAGTGGAGGAGTTGATGAGTTGGGAGAAGTTATAAAGGTTGATGTTAATGGAGGGGGTATGGGATTGAGTGGAGGACCAACTGATGTTGGTGTCTCCCATTATGATGGTTTCGTTAGATATATTGGTTGAGAACCAGGAGAGGATATCTTCAAGAGTAGAGATATTGTCTCCAGGGGGAATGTAGAGAGAGGCAATACATATATTTTTGTGCTTGTTTAATTGAAGCTGGGCAATTATTAATTCTACACTGTTAAATTTGGGAACAGCTTTATTGTAGGGAGTAATGCATAGAGAGGAGGAGTAGAGTAGGGCTACTCCACCACCTTTTCTGCTGGTTCTGTCTGCCCTGATAATAGAGTAGTTAGGTGGGACTATCTCCTTGTCTTTGATATGAGGTTTTAGCCAGGTTTCAGATATGCTTACGATATCAGGATTGTTATGGTGTAGCCAGGCTTGAAGGTTATGAATTTTGTTAGCTATACTTTGTGCATTAAGGGATGCAAATGTAATACATTTAGAGGTAGAGGAGGAGGTGTTTGGGCCTGGGTTAGGGTGAACATCTCCAGATAATAGAAGAGATGTTAGAATGTGCTTTATTTGGTAGGGGCTTTTCAGTTTTTTGATGCTTAATAGTGCGTTGGTTAAATCTAGCACAAAACCGACAGCCAGGCACGTTGTGATCAGGGCCTAGGCAAGGAATATAGTTTAAATGGAAATCCTTATTAGGTATTTGCTTCCCACAAGTAATACAATTATTAACTTTTTCTGACATCGGTATGGAGCAAGAAAAACGTTTCCCCAACGGGGTACTTAGCTTTAGTGAAGACTTTGGTTCTGAAACTCAAACTCGAATATTTCAGTAGTTGGCCGACCGGCACTTGCGAAATGCCTCTGCTTCGGGCACCGCATGGCAAGAAAGACTAAAGAAAATGGCGTCGGCTGCATGTTTTATACCCCTGACGTCATGGAAGAGGAGACAGCAACCGACGCAGGACCCAAGACTTTGGAATTCAGGCTGATTGAGGGCAACCTGCCAGCAGATTACCCAACTGTAATGACTGCAACAGTGAAACACGAAGAACATCTCTTTCTTCCTGGATGCAAAACCCTTAGTAATGAGATGTGCCACATAGAAGGACTTTCTGACCACAGTGGCAATGTGGTATTGAAAAGAGAGGTTGCTGTCAACCTGTGTCCCAGATCTCTTATAATCTTGTAACTATATATCTTGTAAAAATATCTTGTAAATATCTTTACTTTATTTATTCTCTGTTGTCTGAGTTTGTCCCATCAGACTAGTACTCTCTTTTCGGGGAAGACCTGAAGTGGTACTTGTACACACCAGTGTAAATTTTACTAGGGCACAGGGGAATTTCCATTACTCTTTTCGAGCACTAGGTGGTGACAGAGGGCTATTACTAGACCTTGAAGAATTCCGAGATGGAAGGATGAGTATTGTTGCTGGAAAATTTTAAGAGAGAGAGAGATGAAATCCTAATTATGGAGTTGGAGACTGGAGATCTCAATACAACGGTGTTGGAGATTTTAATCATGGAAGGAAAATCAGATGATGGAGAGGAGGCAGAAATAGTGTGCTGTGATGGATTGTGCATTACAGCAAAAGTTAGATAAAAAAGCTGGTAACTAAGAAGCGAACTACAGAGCCTAAAACCACAGGGACATGTCATGTTTGTCAGATGGAGTTTTAACAAGTTTTAAAAATATGTCTCTGCAACTGGGTAGTGAGGAAAACACAAATTAAGAAAAGAAAAGAAAAAAAAACATATGCAAGTGAAAGACAAGGAAAAAAGAAACAAAGTGAAGAAAGGTGTCTGACACCAGCTTCAGAAGAAAGAATGGTGGCAAGACTAAGAAGTAAAACCAGTGCTACTACAGACAGGTATGACATTATGGACAACACTACATTGCCATCAGGATTTACTTGGAGACGCAAGTGTTTTGTTACATATGGGGGGGGGGGGTCATCAGAAGACTTCTGCAAAGTAATCTCTAAAACTTTCTTTTTCAGGTGCAGAAAGGTTTACAGGTGAAACAGAGAAAAGAAAAGTACAGTTGTGTACACTTACCATAAATGTAGATGTTCGAGTGTATTCACTGTTGCAGCCATCACACTTGGGTTATCTGCTTGCAGGTAGCCCTCAGTCGGCCCGAATTCCAGGGACTTAGTATTTCTATGTCGGATGCTGTTGCTCCAGGACTGACGGCAGGTCGTCAGGGGTATAAAAACAGGCAGCCGACGCCATTACATCAGTTTTTCTTGCCCCAAATGTCTGGAGCCCCCCCCAAATAGGAAGCTAAGTTATGGTGGGGAAAACACCACCAGTAAAAAGTAAATACCAATACCCCTGAAAGGGGTGATTAATAGCCATAGAGGGGAAAGAGATAGAGGGAGAGAGAGAGAAAACAGGAGGCTGGAGGGAGGGAAACCAGGACTGCAACAGTGAATACACTTGAACATCTACATTTATGGTAAGTGCACACAATTGTACTATGTTCTTCGTGTTTCACTGTTGCAGCCATAGGTTGGTACTAGGCTATCGGCCCTAGGGCCTATACAAGCCCAGCCATAACAATTCCCTGGCTATTTCTTCCCACACTATTTACTTCCCTGTCATCACACTTGCATGGATTCCCAAAGTTGAAGAAGAGTGAAGGCAGTCAAGAAGAGTTAGGGCTGCCTAGTATGCCTTGCAGGACTGCGGCTGCGAAACCTGCCCTGGACTTGGAGAAGATTGGCAGGTGGTAATGCTTGGTGAAGGTGTGTACTGAACTCCAGGTAGCAGCTTTCAGGATGTCCCTGGTAGGGACTCCCCTGAGAAATGCTGTAGAGGTAGATGTTGGCCTAGTGGAATGTGTTCTGATCCCCTGAGGGGATGGTTTCCCCAGGGTGCTTGCATTAGTAATGGATGCAGTGTGCTATCAATTTGGAAATTGTTTGTTTTGAAGTGGCCTTGCCATCTGCCCCTGTTGCAAAGCTGACTAGTAACTGGTCAGATTTTCTGAAAGGCTTAGTCCTATCAAGGTAGAATCTGAGCTATCTGTGCACATCCAAGGAATGCAGGATCTTTTCCCCTTTATTTTAAGGATTAGGGAAGAACGTTGGCAAATGGATGGATTGGTTGAAAGCCACGCTGGACACCATTTTAGGCATGAAGGAAGGGTTAGTCCCGAGGGAAACCCTGTCAGCATGGAAAATAATGAAGGGTTCCATAGCCATAAGTGCTTGTAGCTCAGACACTCTTCTAGCTGAAGTGATGGCTAGAAGCAAGGCTGTTTTCCAAGAGAGGAATTTTAAGTCTGTTGAAGCAGCAGGTTCAAAGTAGGGAAGCGTGAGCTTTTCCAGTACAAAGTTAAGGTCCCAAGCAGGGGTGGGTGCTCTCCTTAGTGGCCTTAAGTTGTTTGCCCCTCTCAGGAACTGTTTTATAAGAGGGTCCGAGAAGAGAGGTGGCTCCATGTTGTAATGAGCCAAAATGGCTGAGACATGTATCTTAATGGAGGAGAAGGACAGGTCTTTGTGGAATAGATCTGTTAAATAATCCGGGATTAGAGACAGGGAGGGCAGAGTTGTGTCCTCTCCTTTAGATAAAATCCAGGAGCAGAACCTTTTCCACTTATCAGCACAGGATTTTCTTGTAATGGGTCTTCTGGCTTCAAGAATGACATCCAGCACCTGCTTGCTTATGGTTGCTGGGAGAGAATTCAAGGAATAAGCCAGGCTGCAAGATTTAGGTTTTGCAATTGTGGATTCAAAATCTGACCCTCCTGCTGAGAGAGCAGGGTTGGGTTCTGGTGTAGGTGCCATTGTGGCAACGGTGACAGGCTGTGCAGGAGTGAGTACCAGTGGACCCCTGCCATAAATAAACTGTACAACAGAAGGAGGAAGCTACTACATGATAGAGCAAAATCCCTAATAGGGAAGGCATCTCTGATCAGTATTAGCAAAAAATTACGATCCCTCATAAAATCCTCCAAGGCCAGCTTCGAGAGAAAAATTGCACAGGACACCAAAGACGATCATAAGGCTTTTTTCAGTTATGTTAGAAACCTGGGATGCAACTCCCAGACTTGTTCTAAGTTGATTCTAAACGACAAAAAATACACTGAACCCACAGACATCACCAATATCCTGGCAGACAGGTTCAGTGCAAACTTCTCCACCCCCCCCCAAAAGAGCAAGTATCTATCCCAGCAGAGGGCTGCCTCCCAAACATCTCTGATGCTCAGGCGAAGGCTGCCCTCTCCAAAGCAGAAAACATTGCTTCCATGGGACCAGATGGCGTCCCAGGTTGCGTCCTACATGAACTCCAAGAGGAACTAATCCCTCAAATAAAACAGCTATACAATCTCAGCCTCACTACAGGATATGTGCCCACAGAATGGCGTACAGCAACAGTGGTCCCACTCCACAAAGGTAGAGCCTCTACGGACCCTGGAAACTATCGCCCCATAAGCCTGACTAGCTTAGTCTGCAAAGCTATGGAGAGGATCATCATGGAGCTCATAAACAAACACATTGGGAACCAACAGACACTAGATCCTACCCAGTTCGGCTTTGTCAAGGGCAGATCCTGCCTTTTGAACCTGGTTGACTTCTTTGAAACAGTCACCAAAGCCATAGATGAAGGGAAGGTAGTCCACACAGCCTATCTGGACCTTGCAAAGGCATTTGACACAATACCCCACTCGGGCATCATAGATAAGCTATCCAGCTTAAATATAAACCCCTATGTCACAAGATGGGTCGCAAACTGGCTCAAAGACAGAACCCACAGAGTGAGAGTTGCTGGAACCATGACAGACTCAAAACCAGTCACAAGTGGCGTCCCACAGGGTTCTGTCCTGGGACCACTCTTGTTCGGTATATACTTTTCCGAGGTACAGGCAAACGTGGGAGGACTATGGCTCACCAAGTTCGCAGATGACTGCAAACTGGGCGCCATAATCAACTCTCCAGCTGACACAAACATCCTTCAAAAAGGTCTCACAGAGACAGATAACTGGTGCCAGTGCCATGGTTTAAAGCTAAATGCCAAAATATGTATAGTCATACCCTTTGGCAAAAACAACGTGCCCACAAATTACCACATAGGCGGAAACCCATTAAGTACAGAGAAAGTTATTAGGGACCTGGGGACCCAAGTTGATAGCAATCTCTCCTTTGAAAACCACATTGCCAAAGTGGTTAGAAAGACCTTCTACATAGCCCACCTCATCACGAAGGGTTTCACATCTAGATCAAGAGAGGCAATCGTGTTCTTTATTCATCCCTCATCAGGCCCATCATAGAATACAATGCCCCTTTTGGGATGTACCTTACCCGACACCTGCAGCAATTAGAAAGACCCCAAAGTATCTCACCAAGAGGATCAAGGGTCTCAAACAGATGCCATATGCTGCTCGGTTAAAAACTCCAGCTCTACTCAGTTGCATACCGCCTACTTCGAGGCGATCTATGCCTGACATACAAAGCTATGTCAAATCCAGAATTAATGGACATGCTCCACCTCAATAAATCTAAATCCCTTAGAGCCACACGCTCGAGGGACTTGAACCTCAGCACAGAAATAAAATAGAACTTGCTGGAGGGACAGGTTCATAACCCAGAGGCTCCCTTCGCTCTGGAATAGAATTCCAGTTCATGTGAGGCAGAGCACCTCACTGAATCTCTTCAAGAAAAATCTCGATAGGTGGATGGGGGATCGTAGGTTTGTCCCAGGGATTACTCCCGTGTCACTATTAGACAGAGGCACAGTAAACTAAACCTTAAAAAGGGCACAGTATACTCAAATCAAGGGGTGGTGTAAGCCATACAGAATCAGGCTAGGCTTATAATTGCCTCAGGGCAGATAGCCTAGTATGAACCTATGAACCTGTACAAAATGCACTGACAGCCTTCAAATACCTTATCCTGTCAGGACAACTACTGGTAATGACAGATAACACCACAGTTATGTGGTACATAATCAGGCAGGGGGGAACCCACTCTGCAGACTAACCATGGCTGTGTGGAACACAGCCTTGAACTACCAAGTGCACCTGCAAGCTCAATTCCTGCCAGGCAAACAAAATTCACTGGCAGATGACTTAAGCAGAAACCTAATGGACCCACACGAGTGGAAACTGGAACCAGACTCATTCAAACTTCTAAATACACAGGTGGGGGACACCAGAGGTGGACCTCTTTGCCTCCCCCCCCCCAAAACCATCAACTAAACAAATTTTGCACAAGAATTCTCCACAGCCAAGCTTGGAAAGTGGATGCCCTTTCCTTCACATGGGAAAACCTCTCAATCTATGCCTTTCCTCCTCTGTCCCTCCTTCCAAAGATACACTTCAAGATCAAACAGAACAGGCCAAGGACAATCCTTATTGCACCAGACTGGCCACGCCAGCACTGGTACCCACTCCTATGCAGTCTGACAGCAATGCCACCCTGGCACCTACAGCAGCCCCCATCTCTGCTGTCCCAGCAGGAGAGACAGATTTTGCATCCTCAGTTACAAACCCTAAACCTGGCAGGCTGGCTTATTCCCAGAATACATCACCAGCAACCCTCAACAAACAGGTGCTGGATGTTATCCTTGAGGCTAGGAGGTGCAGTATTAGGACATCCTATTCAGAAAAGTGGAATAGATACTGTTCTTGGAGCCAGTCTCAAGGGAAGGACACAGCCGTGCCCTCCTTGCCTCAAATCCTAGATTATCTAGCAGAACTGCTCCACAAGGGCCTCTCCTTCTCATCAATTAAGATTCATGCCTCTGCCATCTCAGCTCATTACAATACTGAGCCACCCATCTTCTCTCACCCTCTGATTAAACAGTTCCTGAGGGGAGCTAACAGTTTAAGACCCCCAAGGAGAGCTCCCACTCCTGCCTGGGACCTTAATTTTGTACTAGAGAAGCTCATGCTTCCCCCTTTTTAGCCTGGTGCTACAGCAGAGTTAAAATTCCTCTCTTGGAAAACAGCCTTACTGCTAGCCATCACTTCAGCAAGAAGAATGTCTGAATTACAGGCCCTTATGGCTGTGGAACCCTTCATTATCTTTCATGCGGACAGGGTTTCCCTCAGGACTAACCCATCTTTTATGCCCAAGGTGGTATCCAGTGTGGCTTTAAACCAATCCATCCATTTGCCAACCTTTTTTCCTAATCCTCAGAATAAAGGGGAAAGGATCCTGCACTCCTGGGACATGCACAGACAGCTCAGGTTCTACCTTGACAGGACAAAACCTTTCAGAAAATCTGACCAGCTGCTGATCAACTTTGCTACAGGGGCAGAGGGCAAGGCAATTTCCAAACAAATCATTTCTAAATGGATAGCATACTGCATCCATTTCTGCAACAAACACCATGGTTAACCTACCCCACAGGGGATTAGATCTCATTCCACTAGGGCTACCTCAGCCTCTATAGCTTTTCTCAGGGGAATCCCTACCAGGGACATCCTGGAAGCTGCAACCTGGAGTTCTGTACACACCTTCACCAAGCATTACCACTTACCTATCTTTTCCAAATCCAGATCTAGGTTTGCCACAGCAGTCTTACAAGGCCTGCTAGCCAGCCCTACTACTTCTTGACTGCCTCCACCTTCCTCAGCTTTGGGATCAACCCAAGTGTGATGACTGCAACAGTGAAACACAAAGAACATAGTACAGTTATGTACACTTACCATAAATATAGATGTTCGAGTGTATTCACTGTTGCAGTCCTGGTTACCCTCCCTCGAGCCAAAATCACACAAGGAATGCTGAGAACAATTCACTTTATGACGCAAAGCTTTCGGGTATAAACCCTTTCTCAATACTAAATACATACATATACACAAAGCAACTGCTTTTATACAGGCCTAGTAGTCATGTGACTGCAGCCAAAGTCACATGACTTATTCAAATGTACAATTTAAAAAATTTAAAGAAACACACTGCAAAAAAGCATTTGTTAAAAAAGAAACTAGACATATACATATATATATGATCACATTTCAAAACAATATCTAGCACATATATATTCTTAATTATAAAAATATAAAAAATATACATATATACCTATATGTTTAATATAAACTCTAAAATTATTAAAACATAGGTGTACACATACATGTACACAACAGATGCACTTATTAACATCAATGTATAAACATGCTCATACGCACAGGTTAATAAAGGTATCATTTCAACTTGCGTTGTAATCCAATAAGAATTGGTTTAATGCTTACTGTACTGTTAAGGCCAGGAGGACTATCAGCTCCCAAGCACTATCCATTGATATTCTTTAGTTTCAAGAAAATTATTAATATCACCACATCTGAGTGAGGAATCACCAAATCAATGACCCTAAATCTAAATGTATGCCTGTCCCCACAAGTCTCAATATGCTTATACAAGGCATTCTGACTATACTTCCTCCTGATTTCTGATTTGTGTTCAATAATCCTGTCCTTAAGTCTACGTGTAGTCTTACCAATGTAGTATGCAGGACATACAGAGCATGATGCCATGTACACCACATTGGTAGTAGTACAAGTAGCTCTTACAGAGAATGTATATGTATGGTGTGTAATCGTATGCACATAACTATTAGATTCCACATATCTGATCAAGTCTGAGTCTCCCTCGAGCCCCCTGTCTTTCTATACTTTCTACCTATCTTCTTTTTTTGGCCATATCTTATGGAAATGGTATTTACTTTTTACTGGAAGTGTTCCACACCATTTGATTGCTTCCTGTTTTGGGGGCTTCTGATATTTGGGCCAAGCAAAAGTGATGTAATGGCGTCGGCTGCATGTTTTATACCCCTGATGACCTGACGTCATGGATGAGGCAACAGCATCCGAAGCAGAAATCCCAAGACTCTGGTATTTGGGCCGACTGAGGGCTACCTGCAGGCAGATAACCAGAGTATGATGACTGCAACAGTGAATACACTCGAACATCTACATTTATGGTAAGTGTACACGACTGTACTTTATGTGGTACATCAACAAGCAGGGGGGAACCCATTCCTTACCCACTCTGGATGCCTGCCTTTGGATGATTGGGTCTTGGTTTTGTTTGGGATAGCATGATCCATGCATTCCTGGAGATGTCCGTAGAATGCGTTTATATAGGATTCTGCAGTTTGGGCCGTAGTTTCCACTGGCCCTGGGGCCTTGAAGGATTCCACTTCAGTTTTGAGAAGTGAGAAGTTCGCTTTTGAGAAGTTTTTCACTTTGGTTTTCTGGGCTGGGGGTGGGGTCGGGATGTGGACATCCAGTGAAATTAATTTATGGTCTGATCTTACCAATGAGGGATATACTTCTGGTGTGGAGCATAGAGTCTCCATGTTGGTAATGATCAGGTCTAGTATGTTGTCCCCTCTTGTGGGAGTGGTGACTAGTTGTTCCATAGCATTTGAGTTTATAATTTCCAGGAACCTTTGGGCTAAGGTGATGGGGCTTGAGTAGTGCTCCCAGTCAATGTTTGGGTAGTTGAAGTCACCCAATATAATGGTGTTTGGAGAGATCTTCATGTTCTCCAATGTTTTCAGGAAAGCCGAGTGGGATTCCTGACTGAGAGGGTGGTCTGTAGGATGCTATAAACTGAAAAGCAGTCTTGCCCACTGTTAGTTGCACATGGATAGTCTCCGATACGTCGTGCAATGCACTAACCTGGAGGTGTGGATATCCTTGATAAATATGGAAACTCCCCCTCCTTTTGTGGTTCAGTCTGGGTTTTGGGGCCGAAAAGCATGATATGAGGTATAGCCTGGTAGTGCTGGGGTGCTCTCTGGAGCCTTGAACCAGGTTTCTGTCACTGCACAGATATCGATGTTCTCCATACTGAGGAGAGCTTCGAGTGCGTGCATCTTGAAGTTAAGACTTCTGGCGTTTAGCAGCATTACCCTTAGTTTCTTGTTCCTTGTGCTGTCTATGGGGGTGGGTTTGACTTTTAAGCCTTGCCTAAAAAAGGCACTATGGGGGTGGCAAGAGCCTTTGCCAATATCCGAAAGCCCAGTGGTGACAGGTGCAAGCCGTCCCTAGCAAAGCAACGTGGCTTGTCGTGCATGTCATCCCAGGCTGACAGACACTGGATCCCCTTTGAATGACACCAAAATTTTAGCCAATAGTTAAAATCGATCATTTTGTCTTTGTACTGTGGCATCATTCTAGGTGAGGGTAAGATGCTGCTCAAGGTCAGGGTCATACCAGCCTGGGCTACATGATCAGAGAGCTCCTCTATGTCTCTTTTCATGTAGTCCAGGGAGGTACGTCTCAGGTCATTCACACCAGCATGTACAATGACTGAGTCATATTTGTATTTGCTTTGGAGTGACCTGAGTGCTTGCGTTATGTGGCGGATCCTAGCACCCGACAGGCAGCTCACTGTGACCTTCTCTTTATTCAGCCTGGTGAGCGGGACATCAGTGTGTCTGACAATAGAGTCACCTATTACAAGAGTATCAGGTGTGTTATTCAACCTTAAGGGCTGTGGCTGCTTGGCACACTGACTTTGTCGGCTATGTGTTGTGCGTGTTTTGTTTTGAGGTAGCGTTTGCTTGGATGTCTGCCTTGGAGGTCTCTGTTGCTTAGGTAGATTTTTATTTAGAGCCTCCGAGTATGTTTTTGTGTATTTATGTGTTTGGTTCGCTGATGTGGTGGGACTATGTGATACTGGAATTGTGTTGCGTGAGGTTACCTTCTCCTCCTGACTGGTTACACCAGTTTTGAGATGAGAGAGCTCAGCCTCCAGTTTGGCTAAATAGTTGCATCTCTCACATATATTTGAACCTGTTTGGAGGAGGAGAGGGTTGTCCGTGTACATGAGACAGTTGTAACATTGCCTCAAAATTCCCAGATTCACCAGCTGGACTGGAGAGGAAACCATTGACTAACCTTTGGACATGCTAGAGTAATATAGGGAAACTGAATTTAAGACGGACCAATAGGGGACAGAGTAATCGTAGAGAGTATAAGAGTAAGTAGTGCTTATGGTTTAATAGTGCTAACTTGTAGGATTACTTAATTGGACCAGTGAAGGGCCTTAGAATAAAAATATGGTGTTTAAATTGAGAGATAGAGCAGTTCTAAGGGAAAAAGTGAAGAGCAGACTTTGTGGAGCCAGGAATAGTTTAAACCCAATTAGGCGGTGCTGCCCACTGTTGCGCTATGCACAAAAACGCGCAAAACCGTGCAAAAGAGGGTTTTACGAGAGGAAGATGAAGGAGTTTTGGAATTGACCCAAAATGGCCAATACAACTACAGTTTCAAGTCAGTAACTACTCCCACAGGGGCAGGCAGGCTGCTCAATGTTTTTCACTGCCACTGATCAACAGAGAGACTTCCCTTTAGCCCAAGCAAAAAATGGCCTCACAGAAACTTACAAACAGTTCAAGAACAGCAAGCCTGTAACTGAACTTTTTTAAATCTCAGAAACAGCTAACATTTCTTTTTGATTGATATGCAGGTAAATTTCTCCTGGGCTCCATTTGCCTTGAATGCATTTGCCTGCCATGTGAGCCCCTATGCATAGTCTGATGCGTCTGTTAGGGTTTGGGCGGCAGGGGGTAGAGTGAAAGGGAGTCCCTTGTTGTGGTAGCAGGCCTCTGCCCACCAAAGGAACTCTGTCCTTAGGCAAGGAATGATAGGAACCATTGTTTCTAGGTCCTGAGAATGTTGACACCATAGAGTTTTCAGATACCACTGAAGTTTTCTCATATGCAGTCTTGCATATGGAATTAACAGAATGCAAGAGGCCATGAACCACAGGGCTTGCAGGATCTTCCTTGCAGAGAGCTGGGTTTTTGTGGCCAGTAGGTTGCCAAATAAACTTGTTTGTCTGGAATGAGGGATGCCATCTGGGAAGTTGTGTTCAAGCTTGTTCCCAGGAATACAATCTGTTGGCAGAGTCGTAAGTGTGATTTCTTATTCTTGATAGTGTACCCCAGTGAGGTTAGAAGTCTCTTTACAAATGCCAGGTGTTGTAATAGCAAGCCCTGACGCTCTGCCTGAATCAGGCAATCATCCAAGTATGGGTAAATCTGAATATTTCTCTGCCTGCAAAATCCAATGGCTGGAGCTAGGCACTTTGTGAATACCCTGGGCACAGTAAATAAGCCAAGGGGAAGCAGAGAGAATTGATAGTGCATGGAGCCCGCCCTGAAAAGCAGGTATTGTCTGCAGGATTCCCTTATTGGGATATGCAGGTAAGCTTCCTTTAAGTCTAGGGTTGCCAGCCAGGCATCATTGGCTAGCATAGGAAGAAGCTGTTGAAGAGTTAGCATTTTGAATTTTGGAACCACAAGAAAGGTGTTGAGAACAGACGGGTCACGGATAGGACGCCAGCAGTTTTCTTTTCTGGGAACCAGGAACAGTCTTGAATAAAACTCGTCCCTTTTGTTCTGCTGGGCAGGTTGAATAGCCCTGATACTGAGGAGAGAGAGCACTTGTTTTTGGGCCGCTGCCCACTGATTTGGGGGAGGTCTGGCCAGCCACTTGGGGTTGGTAATGAGTGGAAGTGGAATCTGTGTCCTAGGGAAATTATGTTTAAACCCATTTGTTCTAGGTAATGAGTTCCCAGTTTTTTGCATGCAGGGCGAGCTTTCCTCCGAATAGAGCCAGTAGTTGAACAGGGCTTGGAAGAGTTAAGGATAAGTCATTGTGCCATTTTTCCAAAGGGGGGTGGCTTACTACTCCCTGCTTTGGAAGTGGGAGCCCTCCACTGCTTAGATCTGTGCATAGCCTGAGAATGACGTTTTGGTGGTCTGCTGCTCCTGGGTTTGGACTAAGAAGGCCTGGAAGGGACTGGAAAGGACCAGTTCTTTGAAGGCCAATGCCTACTGAATCTAGGATGTTGTACTTGTAAGAAATCTTTAACAGTTTGCATAGATTTAGCTTTTTCCTCCATCCTTTTGAGGAGGACTTCTGCTTTGTTGCCAAAAAGGTGGTCTTGGTTTAAGGGTGCATTCAGTAATTTAGTTTTAACATGATCTGGCAAGTTTTGTTCCTTAAGCCAAGCATGCCTTCTAAGTACAGAATCAGTGACAGCAGCACTGCAAGATGCTTCCAAAGCATCAAAACCACATTGCAAAGTATGTTTACCAACTTGTTCAGCAGAATGCATTAACTCTTGCAACTCTTTGTGTTCAGCACAGTCAGAAATCAACATAATTTTCTGTTTTAAAAGTCCCATAGTATGCTGCTGATACTTTAACATATGAAATTGGCAATTTAAAGCCCTAATGGCCAAAGTAGCAGAAGTGTAAACCTTCTTACCCCATCTGTCTAAAGCTCTAGAGTCCCTATCAGAAGGGGTAGGATTTTTGGCAGTAGTAGCCGTAATTCCTTTTGGTCCTTGGGAAATGGTCTCTGGATCTGCAGTGGGATTTTTGAAGAGGAATTTGTGAGAGTCAGGTACTCTGTGGTACCTGTTAGGTTTTCTGGGAGCTGGAGGCAAAGTGTCTGGGGTAAGGCTGGATTCCAAGAGATCATCATCTACAATCTCCAGAACAGGAGGGATAGCTCGAGGCCTGTGTTGAGGCAAAAAATTCCCTAAGTCTCTTTTTGGACTCAGAATAGTCCTGGCTTTCCCAGCGGAAATGCTCCCTAAGGGTATGCAAGGTTTCACCAAAAGAAAAATCTTCTGGAAGGGAATAGAGGAAATGTAATCCTCTGCATCAGAATCCTCATAAGTAGATATGGGTAAATCCTGGTAGTCAGAAGGAACAGAGATATCAGATTCCTGATCAGAACAGTCAGAAGGAAAATCAGTTCTAGGTCTCTTAGAGGGGGAAGGCTGGCTTCCCCTAATTAAAGTAATAAGGTCTTCAGCCATTCTAATAATTTGTTTTGAGGCATATGGGCCTGAGTATGTGGTTTGGTCATCAGTTTTCTATGCGTAGTGCGAGCTTTAGGCCCGAGGAATTCGGTATTTCGAGCTTGGAACGAAGTCGGTTTAATATGAAAGTCGGTAGGCCTGAATACATCTTCAGAAGCCGGTGCCTGCACAGTGGCTCCGGACCCATCCAAGGCAGAGACATCCGCAGGTTCCATAGTCAAAGAAGCATCTCGCGGCATACCGGACTCCAAATGGGTCTCAGTAGAGGCCTGCGAATCTGTAGTAGCGGGTATCAGGGGCTGCGAAATCCCCTTCATGAGTACCGGCGGGACTGGCTTAACGGAAGCGTTGTCAGCAGTTTTGGACCTATGCGGTCTGTCTCTGTCTTTATCCTTATGTTTTTTCGGAAGATTGGTAGTCGGATGGCTTAAAGCCATTTCGGAGTACAGTGATCGGGAACGAAAGTATTAAGCAAAAATATAGCCCAACAATGAATAGTTCGGGTGTTGAACAAGGCACAAAACCGACAGCGAGGGACGTAGTGGTCTAAGCCTAGACAAGTTACGCAGTAAGAATGAAAATCTCTATAGGTATTTGCTTTCCACAAAGCAAGACCACTGTTAATTTTTCTGACATCAGTTAGAACACGAAAAAAGGATCCCCAATGGGGTACTTATCTTGTGAAGACTTCAGGTCTGTAACTCGAAAATTTCAGGAGTCGGCCGAGCCACACTTGCGAAATGTTTCTGCTTCACGCACCGCACGGCAAGAAAGACTGATGTAATGGCGTTGGCTGCATGTTTTATACCCCTGACGACCTGATGTTATGGAAGAAGCAACAGCATTCAACGCAGAAATCCGAAGACTCTGGTATTCAGGCCGGTTGAGGGCTACCTGCAGGCAGATAACCAAAATGTGATGACTGCAACAGTGAAACACGAAGAAAGTACAGTTTTGTACCTACCATAAATGTAGATGTCCGAGAGGAATGCATCTGCAGTCTTTACAAATGGGTTGTCCTGTCGTCAGGCAGCCCTTCGGTCGGCTGGATTCCAAAGTCTGGGTCTGGCTTCGGCTGGTGTCGCACTTCACCCGACATCATCGCGGCAGTTATTCGGGTATAAAGGCATCAGCCGACGCCATTTTCCTCAGTGTTTCTTGCCCCAGATGCCAGGTGCCCTCTTGGATGGCTAAATTTGGATAAATGCCAAAGTTTCCAAATAGTAGAGAGCAAACACACAAAATAAGCATGTATGTACATATATACAAACAAATACACCATAATAGATCCCCCCCCAAGCTAGCTGAAGATTGGCAAATACCCTAGGAGTACCTCAGGGGGGAGGAGGGTGGGTAATCCTGACTGCAGATGCATTCCTCTCGGACATCTACATTTATGGTAGGTACAAAACTGTACTATGTCCTTCAAGGATGCATCTGCAGTCTTTACAAATGGGTAGAATACCATAGCTAAACTAGTGGAGGAGGTAATGAGAAGAGATTATGGTGTAGTTAGGATCCCTTGCAAAACAGCAGTGGCAAAACCAGCACGGGATCTAGAGTATAGAGGTAAGTTGTAATGCTTGGCAAATGTATGCACGGAGGTCCAAGTAGCAGCCTCTATAATGTCCTTGGTAGCCACTCCTCGTAAGAAAGCTGTGGTAGTGGCTGTAGCCCTTGTGGAGTGAGGCCTGATGTTCTCTGGAGTTTTCTTTCCATGGTAGGAGTAACAAAATCTAATGCAATTTCCTATCCATTTGGAGATTGTCTGTTTAGAAATTGGTTTTCCTTCCTTTCCTGTTGCATATGCTACCAGAAGCTGGTCAGTTTTTCTATTGTTTTTTGTCCTGTCCAGGTAGTAGCGTAATTGTCTGTGTACATCCAAGGTATGTAAGAGCCTTTCCAGCCTGTTCTGTGGGTTGGGGAAGAATGTAGGAAGGTGGATAGCCTGATTTAAAGAGACTCTGGATACCACCTTAGGCATAAATGTAGGATTTGTTCTCATGGATACTCTATCTTGATGGAAGATCAGGAAGGGTTGCACTGCCATTAATGCCTGTAGTTCAGAGACCCTTCTTGCTGAAGTTATTGCCAGCAGGAAAGCAGTCTTCCAGGATAAGTATTGCAATTCTGCTGTTGCTGCTGGTTCGAAAGGAGGAAGAGTCAGTTTTTCTAGCACAAAGTTCAAGTCCCATGCTGGCAATGGAGGTTTCCTGGGAGGTTTTACATTTTTAATTCCTCTCAGAAACTGTCTGAGCAGAGGGTGCGAGAAGACAGGAGGATCCAAGCTGTATTCTGCTGAAATAGCTGATGCATGTATCTTGATGGAAGAGTAGGACAGGCCTGTATGGTAGAGCTCCGCCAAATACTCCAGGATGTTGGCTATGTTTACCAGTGTCACATCTTGCCCCTTTGCAGTACTCCAGATGAGATATCTTTTCCATTTTGCTGCATAATTCTTTCTTGTTGAAGGTCTACGAGCCTCCAGGATTATGTCTTTAACCCTTTGGGATAAATTTGGGTTAATTGCTGTTATGTAATGTTCCAGGCAGTTAGCTGCAGAGTTTTTAGGTTTGGATGCAGGATGTTGTAGTTGTTCTGTGTTAGCAGTAATGGGATTAGGGGCAGTGTCCATATTTGTTCCCGGGACATGCTCCTCAGCAGTGGAAACCAATGTTGTCTTGGCCAGTGAGGGGCTATCAGAATGATCCTCGGACGTTCCTCTTTGATCTTCAGAAGCACCTTGTGCATCAAAGGAAGTGGTGGGAATGCGTATGCTGTCAGGCTTTTCCAACTGAAAGAGAGGGAGTCCACCTTCCAAGCAAGTGGGTGGTAAGTCCTTGTACAGAATTTCTTCAACTGGTGATTGAAAGGGGATGCAAACAGGTCTATTTGTGGTAATCCCCATTTTCTTGTGATGGTTTTGAAGATGTCCGGATGCAGCATCCATTCGTGGGCATCTGTTGCAGTTCTGCTTAATATGTCTGCTAGAATGTTTTCCTTCCCTAGTACATAAATTGCCTGTAATTGAATGTTGTAGCTCAGAGCCACATCCCATAGGTCCAGTGCCAGCCGGCATAGAGGGTATGAGTGTGTGCCTCCCTGTTTGTTGATGTACCACATAACTGTGGTGTTGTCTGTCCTTATCATCAACTGGCCTTCTTGGAGAAAAGGTCTGAATGCCTGGATTGCCAGTTTTACTGCCATCATTTCTTTTAGATTTATGTGCAGATGCAGCTGGTCTCGAGTCCATAGGCCTTGAATGCACTTGTCCAGCATGTGTGCCCCCCATCCGAGGTCTGAGGCATCTGTCGTGATGGTTTGTCTTGGTTGGCTTTTGCAGAAGGGCAATCCTGTGTTTGATTGGCAGGCCTGAGCCCACCATAGGAACTCCTGTTTCAGGCATGGGATCATTGGAATTTTGGTTTCTAGGCTGTGCTTGTGCTGGGACCACAAATTCTTTAGGTACCACTGTAGATTTCTCATATGCAGCCTGGCATGAGGGACCAGTATTATGCAGGATGCCATGAAGCCTAGAGCTTGCAGCACTTTTCTTGCAGTTAGATGGTTCTGCTTTGTTAATGCCAAGAAGTAGAGAGGAAGTTGCTCTTTCTTTTCTGCAGTTAGGAATGCCATTTGTTTTGATGTGTCCAGTTCTGCACCTAGAAAGGTTATTCTTTGGGATGGAATCAGCCTTGACTTTTTTGTATTGACTGTGTATCCCAGGGCTTGCAGCAGGTAGATGACCCTTTGTAAGTCTTCTGTTAGTTTGTTTTTGTTGTCCGCTTGTATCAGGCAGTCGTCCAGGTAGGGATAGATTTGAATCCCCTGAAGTCTGCAATGAGCGATTACTGATGCCAGGCATTTCGTGAACACTCTGGGCGCAGTAGATAAGCCAAAGGGCAATGCTGAGAATTGATAATGCTCTGATCCTGCAAGAAATCTGAGGTATCTTCTGCAAATTGGTCTTATGGGGACGTGCAGGTATGCCTCCTTGAGATCTAGAGTTACCAGCCAAGACTCCTTGCCCAGCATGGGAAGAAGCTGCTGTAGGGTCAGTATTTTGAATTTTGGAACAATGAGGAATGTGTTTAAAGCAGACAGGTCTAGAATAGGCCTCCATTTGTTTTCTTTTCTTGGTACCAGGAAGAGTCTGGAGTAAAATCCCTTTCCTTGCTCCATAGATGGTACCTTTTCCACAGCTCTCATTCTTAATAATTGAGATATTTGCTTTAGAGCTTCTGTCCTTTGAGTAGGTGGAAGGTTTGGCATTCCTCTCTTTTCTGGTAGAGTATGGAAATGGAACCTGTAACCTTGGTCTATAGTTTGCAAAATCCATTTTTCTCTTGTAATGCAGTACCAGTTTCTTGAGAATAAGGTTAGCTTTCCGCCTAAGGGTGCTTCTAGTTGTTCCCTGGTAGGCGGTGCTACCGCCAAGTCACTGTGATTGAGTTGTAGTAGTGGTGGTGGCTGTATCCGTGCCTCGTTGGTTGTTACCCTGCCACTGGCGACCCCTGTAGGCACTCCTGGATTGGTTTCTGCCTCTAGAGCGCCTATTCCTGCCTCTTTGTGCCTTAGAGGATTCCGGAAAGGACCAATTCTTGGAGGGCCAGTTCCTGCTAAACCTTGGAGGTTGAACTTGTAAGAAATCTTTCACTGTTTGCACAGATTTTGCTTTCTCTTCCATCTTTGTTAGTACCTGCTGTGCAGGGGAACCAAATAAATTGACCTTGTCCATAGGTGCATCCAAAAGCTTAGATTTGACATGGTCTGGTAATGCCTGTTCTTTCAACCATGCATGCCTCCTGATAACTGTGCCAGTCATGGCTGATCTAAAGGAAGCCTCCAGTGCATCATAGCCACATTTTAAAGAATGGTTACTAACCTGCTGTATGTTATGTACCATTTCTTGAACATACTTTTTATCTAAAGATTCTTCAGAGGACAGCTTTTTAGTCAACTGGTCAAGCATAAACTCTTGATATTGAATCATATGAAATTGGCAGTTCAAAGCTCTAGCTGACAAAGTAGCAGAGGTGTAAACTTTTGTACCCCATCTCTAAGGACCTGGATTCCCTTTCAGAGGGGAGGGGGTTTTTAGAAGTAGCAGCGGCTACAGCTTTAGGATCCTGGGAGATAGTCTCTGGATCTGCAAAAGGAGCCTTATATAAGTGGTGATGAGTGTCCGGGACCCTGTAGTACCTATCGGGCTTAGCAGGAACCGGAGGTAAAGAATCAGGAGCAGTGCAAGCATCATTAAATGCATCATCAACAACAGAAAGAACTGGAGGTATAGCTAAAGACCTATGCTGTGGCAAATGTAGAAAGGTCCTAAGCCTTTTTCTAGAGTCTGAGAAATCTTGGCCTTGCCACTGAAATTGTTCCCTCATAGCATGCAAGGTTTCCCCAAAGGAAAATTCCTCAGGAGGAGAGGCTGAAGGGATGGACTCCTCAGCATCAGAGTCTTCGTAAGGAGAATAAGAAGCCTCAGGAGGGTCTGTATGTTCTGAGTCATCAGAGGAATCATCTGTGGATACTGTCTCAGGGGGCTCTGCTCTAGGCCTCTTTTCTGGAGGAGGGAGAGAGGCCCTGTCAGGATGAGGCTGGGCTCCACGAATTAAAGAGATGAGATCCTCAGCCAAAGAAAGCATGTGGGAGCTGGTGCTGGGCCTGTGAGAAGGGGGCTTGGCAGGCACAGGTTTTGAAGCTTTGGCTGCTTTAGCCCTGGCAAAGGCCTTAATAGACATAGCTGGAGGAGGCCTAGCAGCTCCACGTGCAGGGGTTGAAACATCCAGGGGAATGGTGTCTGATAACTCCTGTGAAACCACAACAGAAGGTTGGATTTCAGATGCCGTTTCTACCAGGTTAGAAGAGGCCTCAGTAGAAGGCATGTTATCGGCTGAAGAAAGAACCGCTTGCTCGGTTTCGGCCGAAACCGAGACACTCGTGGTTTGCTTAACCGCGGTTTCGGCCGAAACCGCGGACTGCGAGTGTCGGTCCTTTTCTTTGCGTTTTTTGGTAATTTGCGTAGTCGGAGGATCCGACGGCATAATGTAGGCAAAATCGGAGCCGAAAATCTGTTCAGCAAAGTCCGACCGACGTCTAAGCGTCCGTCGGTTAAAAGAAGCACAGGCTAGACAAGCTGCTACGTCGTGGTCTGGGCCTAAACAATGTATGCAATAGGAGTGGAAATCTTTATGAGGTATTTGTTTCCCACAAGATAAACAGTTATTAACTTTCTCTGACATCGGCTGAGGCAAGAAAGAGTCCCCAGCGGGTACTTAGCTTTATAGAAGTCTTCGAAGTAGTATTCGGAAGTAGTAATCTCTGGATCTGACCGACCGGCACTTGCGAACAGCTTCTGCTTCGGGCGCCACGCGGCAAGAAAGACTGAGGAAAATTGCGTCAGCTGATGCCTTTATACCCGAATAACTGCCGCGATGACGTCGGGTGAAGTGCGACACCAGCCGAAGCCAGACCCAGACTTTGGAATCCGGCCGACCCAAGGGCTGCCTGACGACAGGACAACCCATTTGTAAAGACTGCAGATGCATCCTTGAAGGACATCATCTAAGCACTTTGTGAAGACTATGGGAAATGCAGACAATCCACAGGGTAAAGCAAAGAACTGAAACTGCAATAGAGAAACTGAAAACCTGAGAAATCTTTTGCAGGCAAGGTATATAGGGTTGTGCAGGTATGCATCCTTCAGATCTAGAATGGCTAGGAAAGCCTGAGTGTAGATTAAGGGAAGTAAGGTCTACAAAAGAGAGCATCCTGAAATACAGATCTTCTAAAAAATGTGTTGAGGTCTGACAAATCCAGAATGGGCCCCCATTTTGCTAGGGACCAGGAAGAGTCTTGAGTAGAAGCCACCTTCCTGGCCCTGAGAAGGAACTGGCTCTATTTCACCCTGGAGAGAAGGTCTTAAACCAAAAGGGAGGTGAGACTGATTTACAAGGGGGAAGGAATTCCCTTTGAGAGAAGAGCTCTTTCCAAGACATTCTGTAACCATTTTGTAAGATGGACAACACCTATTTGACTGCAGTAATACAGTCCCAGGCTGAGAAAGATAGACTGAGTCTTTGGGACAAAGGGTTAGTGGTCCACAGAGGGAAGGAGGCAGAAATAGTTAAGAGTAGTGGTTTTACCAGAAAAGAGGCTTTTCCAGGCTTAGATCCCCCCCATAGTTTCTCCTGACATTTTTTCTTTGTTTTTTTGTCCTTCTGAGGTGGCTTTTGTTCCCTACGGATAAAGGTAGTAGGTATTGAAAGGTGAACTCCACTGTTAACTAGGGACTGATGCAAGAAAAATCTGCTTGAGATCCTGCATGATTTTGCCTTTTTCCTACAGGGCTTTGAAGGGTTCAGCTGTAGCTGTGACAGTCAAGAAGTACCTATGAAGAGGGGAGTCCCCTAGCTTGGCCTTGATATCTTGAGGGAAGGACCAAAAAATGAGAGAGAAAAAGTACAGTTTTGTACCTACCATAAATGTAGATGTTCGAGGATTCCATTGCTGCAGTCCTGACTATTGGGGTATAGTCCGCGTCCAGTCGGCCCGAATACCAGAGTATAAGGCTGACGTCGGTCAGGGCGCATTAGACTGACGTCAGTACGTCAGGGTACTAATGCGCATGACCGACGTCATATCCTCAGTCTTTTCTTGCCCCAGATGTCAGAAGACCCTAAAAAAGACAAGTCCCAAAAAACCTGCACCAAAAACATATACAATATATACAGCAATATATACAAAAATATAAGCATGTAAACTCACCTACACAACCACCCCTAAATACAGAGGGGAAGGAGGGAGGGTAAATTGGACTGCAGCAATGGAATCCTCGAACATCTACATTTATGGTAGGTACAAAACTGTACTATGTTCTTCGTCTTCCATTGCTGCAGTCCTGACTATTGGGTAGAATCCCAAAGCAGAGGTAAGGGAGGCTGGCAAATTATAAAGAAGTAGGAGCTGACAACATGCCTTGCAAAACAGCTGTGGCAAAACCAGCCCTAGACTTAGAGTAGATAGGAAGGTGATAATGCTTAGAGAAAGTATGCACTGAACTCCAAGTAGCTGCTTCCAAAATATCCTTAGTTGCCACCCCCCTTAGAAATGCTGTTGAAGTGGCAGTAGCCCTAGTGGAATGAGGCCTAATCCCAGCTGGAATCTCCCTGCCATGATGGGAATAACAAAATGCAATGCAAAAGCCAATCCACCTAGAAATAGTTTGTTTAGACACAGGCTTGCCCTGTGAACTCAAAGCAAAAGAAACAAACAACTGCTGAGACTGCCTAAAATCCTTAGTCCTGCTTAAATAATAACGCAATTGCCTGTGTACATCTAAAGTGTGCAAAATCTTTTCCCCTTTATTTTGAGGGTCTGCAAAAATGTAGGCAAATGAATAGTTTGATTTAAAGCCACACTAGAGACCACCTTAGGCATAAAAGAAGGATTAGTACGTAATGATACCCTATCCTTATGGAAGATCAAAAAGGGCTCTACTGCCATAAGGGCCTGCAACTCAGACACCCTTCTTGCAGAAGTAATAGCCAACAGAAAAGCAGTCTTCCATGACAAATATTTCAATTCAGCAGTAGCTGCAGGCTCAAAAGGTTGTAGAGTAAGTTTTTCCAACACAAAATTGAGATCCCAAGCAGGAGTAGGAGCTCTACGTGGGGTCTTATATTCTTTGCCCCTCTAAGAAACTGCTTGAACAAAGGATGCGAAAACAAAGGTGGGTCACAATCATAGTGAGCTGAAATTGCTGCAGCATGAATCTTAATGGAAGAGAAGGACAAACCTTTGTCCAATAATTCAGTAAGATATTGAAGAGCCACACTCAAATTAGGCTCAGAAATCTCCAAATTCTTTGCTGTACTCCAAAATAAAAATCTCTTCCATTTTTCTGCATACACTCTCCTTGTACTAGGTCTTCTAGCTTCCATAATCACATTTAAAACTTGTTGAGGAAGTTGAGACCTGCTGTGTTTCAACACAGAATATGCCAGGCTGTTAGATGAAGAGAGTGAAGCTTGACATTGAGCAGATGACCGTCCTTCTGAGATAACAGATGAGGAATCAGAGGTAAAGGCCATGGAGGCTTCTTTACCAGACTCCGTAGTAGTGGGTACCAGTGTTGCCGAGGCCAATCTGGAGCTATCAAAATCATCCTTGGCCTGTCTTGTCTGACCTTTAACAGTACCTTTGGAAGAAGAGGCAGAGGTGGAAAGGCATAAACATGAAGGTTTTTCCAACTGAAAGACAGAGCATCCACTTTCCAAGCTGTGTGATGAAACCCCTTTGTGCAATACTGTGGCAGCTGGTGGTTTAGTGGAGAAGCGAACAGATCTATGTCTGGAGTTCCCCAGGACACTGTCAGTTTCTGAAATACATGAAGATCCAGTTTCCACTCGTGGGGATCCATGATTTGTCTGCTTAACACATCTGCTAAGGAGTTCTGTGCTCCTGGCAGAAACCTTGCCTGAAGAGTTAGTTGCAGGCTTAGTGCAGTCTCCCATAAAATCATTGCTTGCCTGCATAGAGGATAAGAATGTGTTCCCCCTTGCTTGTTGATGTACCACATGACAGTTGTGTTGTCTGTTAGAATCAACACCTGCCCTGGAAGAAGTAACTCCTTGAAAGCCATTAATGCAAACTGGACTGCTAACATCTCTTTCATGTTGATATGCAGATGCTGTAGTTTGGCAGGCCACTTGTCTTGTATCCACTTTCCATTTAGATGAGCTCCCCAAGCTATGTCCGAGGCATCTGTCGTTAAGATCTGACTTGCCTCTGGCCGGGTCACAGAGAGTCCCTTGTTTAGGTGACATTCCTGAGCCCACCACAAGAATTCTTTTTGAAGGCAAGGTATTATTTGAATGACAGTGTCCAAATCCTGGCAGTGCTGTGTCCATACATTTTTGAGATACCATTGTAGCTTCCTCATATGCAGTTTGGCATTGGGAAGCACCAGAATACAAGATGCCATGAACCCTAATGCTTGAAGGACTGTCCTTGCAGTCAGCACGGACTGATGAGATAGTTGATGGAAGTAAAATGACAGACTCTTTTGTTTGTCCGGGGTTAAAAAGGCCATCTGGGCTGCTGTATTCAGTCTCACACCCAGAAAGCACATGTCTTGAGAGGGTACTAGACTGGACTTTATTTCGTTCACAGAATACCCTAGGCATCTTAGCACTGCTATGACATATTTCAGATGCTGTAGAAGGTCTTCCTTTTCTTGAGCCAGAATCAGGCAGTCGTCCAAGTAAGGATAGATTTGAATTCCTTGAAGCCTGAAGTAAGCTATCACTGGAGCCAGAACCTTTGTGAATACTCTGGGCGCAGTAGATAAGCCAAAGGGCAATGCAGAGAACTGATAATGAGAATTTCCAGCTCGAAACCGCAGATACTTCCTGCAACTTAGCCTTATAGGCACATGAAGGTAAGCTTCTTTGAGATCTAAAGTTACCATCCAGTGATCTTTGCCCAGCAGAGGTAGAAGCTGTTGTAACGTCAACATCTTGAACTTGGGAATGTCCAGATAAGTGTTGAGGATAGATAAATCCAAAATTGGTCTCCACATGTTCCCCTTCTTTGGTACTAGGAACAGGCGGGAATAAAATCCTAGGCCCCTTTCTGATACAGGGACTGGCTGAATGGCCCCTATGTGAAGTAACTGAGAAACTTGCTTGTGAGCCTCTTTTCTTTGTGGAGGAGGAACATCTGGCATGCCTTTGAAAGGGGGCATTGTATGGAAATAAAATCTGTAACCGTGGTGAATGATATCCAACACCCATTTGTCTTGAGTAATTAAATCCCAATTTTCTTTGAAAAGAGACAGTCTTCCTCCCAAAGGAGCTGCCAACGTGAATCTGCTGGCAGCTGAAAAGACAGGTCATTGGGTCTGTTTACGAAAGGACTGACCCCTGCCCTCACCAGAAGTCTGAGCAGGCGAACTCCTGTTCTAGGCCTAAAAGAACCTTGAGCCCTGCCCCTACCACGCCTAGACCTCCCCTAGACTGGGAATCATAAGCAGGATATGTCCACCCCTTAGCAGGCCAATTTCTACTAAACTTTGGTGGCTGCACCTGCAAAAAATCTTTAACAGTTTGCATAGACTTAGCTTTGTCCTCCATTTTCTTTAAAACTGCTTCCACAGGCGGTCCAAACAAAACATCAGACTGTAAAGGAGCATCCAAAATCCTTGTCTTAACATGCTCAGCTAAATTCTGATCCTTCAACCAGGCATGCCTGCGAAGAACAGAACTGGTAGCAGCCACCCTCGAGGAGGCCTGTACAGCATCAAAACCACATTGCAAAGAATGTTTACCCACTTGTTCAGACACATGAACCAAATCCAGCAACTCTTTACACTCAATACCTTCCGCCAAAGCATCCACCTTAGATTTCAATTGTGAAAGGAGATAATTCTGATATTTTAGCATGTGAAACTGACAATTCAAAGCTCTCATGGCTAGAGTGGAAGAAGTATACACTTTCTTTCCCCACCTATCCAAAGCCCTTGCCTCCTTATCAGTGGGAACAGGATTTTTAACCACAGAAGCCTTTACCCCCTTAGGCCCTTGAGAAATAGTTTCTGGGTCCGCCCTAGGACTCTTAAACAAATACTTATGAGCTTCGGGCACCCTATAATACCTATCAGGCTTAACAGGAGCAGGAGGCAAAGAGTCAGGGTTCAGGGAAGCCTCTGCAACAACATCTTCCACCACATTCAACACAGGAGGAATAGCTAAAGGCCTATGCTGGGGTAAAAACAAGAACTCCCTAAGCCTTTTCCTGGAATCAGAGTAATCCTGGCCTTCCCATTTAAAGTGCTCCCTCATGGAATGCAGAGTCTCTGAAAATGAGAAATCCTCAGGCGGAGAAGCTGTAGGAGTGGAATCATCCACATCAGAATCAGAATAAGTAGGGTACTCCTGCATATCTTCCACAGAAGATTCTGAAGCCTCTGAACACTGCTCAAAACTATCAAACTCCGGTTCCACCCTAGGCCTCTTATCAGGCGGGGGCATAGAACCCCTAATCATAGTAATTAGATCTTCTGCCATTTTAAGCATATGTTTCTTAGGTACAGAACCCGAAATGCTAGGAGAAGCCCCCACTGAAGCTGAAGTAGGCCTACCTCTCAAAGAAGCTTTGGCAACAGAAGGAGAGGCCCTAACTACCTTGGGAAGAGAGGGAAGAACAGTTACCTGAGAAGCCCCCTCAGCCTGGCCTACCTCCTGAGAAGGCACATCCTGTAAAAGTATAGTTTCTGCCTGGGACTCTATGGAAACTCCTGGCAAAACCTCCGGCTCCACTGAGCCTTCTAAAGAACCGACGTCCGGGACTGCCGGTTCCTCAACCCTAGGCTTCACTGTTTTATCCTTGCGCTTCTTAGAGGAAGCGGGCGTCGGAGCATCCGACGGCATGTTATAATTGCAACGCTTCCCAAACACTAACCTGGCACAGTCTAACCTCCTCTTAATAGTGCGTTTGTTAAACCTAGCACAAGAGCGGCAACCAACAACGTCGTGCTCAGGCCCCAAACAAGGTATACACAAGGTATGATAATCCCTATGAGGTATCTGTTTCCCACAAGAAATACAGTTATTCACTTTTTCTGACATCCGGTAAAATACTGAGGCAAGAAAAAACCAAAATGTTCCCCAACGGGGTACTTAGCCAACTCTGTTTCGGTCTGAAACTCCGGTTTCGGAAATATTTCAGAACGCCAACCTGCACTCGCAAAACTGCTTCTGCATCGGACCATGCGGCAAAAAAGACTGGGGATATGACGTCGGTCATGCGCATTAGTACCCTGACGTACTGACGTCAGTCTAATGCGCCCTGACCGACGTCAGCCTTATACTCTGGTATTCGGGCCGACTGGACGCGGACTATACCCCAATAGTCAGGACTGCAGCAATGGAAGACGAAGAACATCATTGGTTTAAACAATGAACGAAGAAAAAACCCTAGGAGACTGAGAAAGCTTCCAAATTCACTCAAAAATGTTCAGAACTCCAAAACGTACAAACGTATTTTGTACAGTTAACCCCTTTCACCCACTGAACATACAGGGACTTCACCAGAACTGATAAAAAAATCTTAAAAATATTTAAAATGTAATAACAGGAAATCAAGTGACTAGGACAGGAAGTCAAAATAATCTCACCTAATTAATACTAATAATTTGTGTTATGACAGAGCTAAAAAACCTAAAAATAATACAAATACATTAAAAGAAATTGTATTTAAAATGAGAACTGTCACAATTTGGCAGCCTGTAATTTTATGCACACTACTTGCTGATAAAACATCATTTAATCTTGGATAAACACCTGCATTGAGCCTAAAATGACATAATAATTCACAGTATTCCAGTCTGTGTTCCCAAACCCTACCTCTCACATTTCATATTACCCATTCAAGTACAAAAAAATACAGCTTCTTATGCTCCTCACATTGTAAGGTGTGTTTTAAAAAGTACATTGTTATCAATATAGTTCTTTATGTCATAACAGTGCTTGTAAATGAGTTTTTTAGAACCCACTCCATTTTGCCAACATAAAATCCATGGTAAAAATCACTGGAAGCAATGCACACAACTCCAAATGTATTGCAATCATATCTGCCCTCCAATCTAAACTCATAGTGGGAACTCATCAGTTTCAAAAATTGCCCTTCATAAATATACTTGCATTGCTGCCAGCAGCCACACTAAGTCATCCCCAACTTGTTTTTTTCTTATGGTGGTTACTTTACTACCTCTTTTGAAGCATTCAATCCCTCAGGAAAAGACTGAAGGCAAAGCAAAGCTGTGGATGACCGAACCGCTGGCCCCAGCCCTGATGGGAGCCTCTGCAGCATCAGAGCTGCATTCGAACTGAGTGTCAAACTACTTGGATGGTACTGTTGACCATAGCAATAGCTTGAGATTTGTTTTTGGAATCCACAAAATCAGCAAGAATCTTATTCAGGTTTCCTAGACAGGTACTTAATTATTTGGGTTTGGCATTTTAGGGTCCTAAACGCCAGGGTGACAGAAGTATAAATGTTTTTGCCATACCTGTCCATGTACCTATCGTCTCTATCAGACAGCAGCACAATGGATGCAGAAAGAGTTTGGTGGATTTATCTATTGTGTGAGAGAACTGACTGGTCTGTTACAGTAAAGGAATTTCATCTCCTCAGGCACCTTGCAGATCTGGTTTCTTTGGTCGTGGCTGTGAGTCCAGGCTAGTACATGTGGAGGCAAAAGCATCCAAGCCTTCCAGGACAGGGGGTAAAACTGAAGGTTTTGAGGACACCACTAATTCCTTATTGCAAAGTACCTTTTCTATACATCTGTGAACTGTTAGTGTCCCACTCAAAGTGCTGAATCATCCTGGTGATAGTTTCACTAAAGGAAATCTCTTCAAGTGTGAATCTGGTGATAAGGTATCATCTGAGACCAACTGTCCTGGAGAATGTACCTGGGAGGAGCAGGTCAGTTAGTCTTCATCTGAATTGGATTCCTCCTCTTCCAAAGAAGATTCATGCTGTCTTTCCAATGGTGTGTGTGTGTGTGTGTGTGTGTGTGTGTGTGTGTGTGTGTGTGTGTGTGTGTGTGTGTGTGTGTGTACGCGTTGGTGGAGGGTAAGGTGAAGGAGAAGAGAGAAAGGAAGAGCTGGCTTTCTACATTACCAAAGAAAAATCCAGTCATTCCTTCTCGTGGGATGTCTGTGGAGGACAAACGTGTTTGGTCTTTTATTTATTACGGCAAACATCCCACCAAAGAAGAAGAAAGTGCAATGGTGCAGCACCTTGGCAGGCCTCGATTATGAAGCCAGGGACCTCTTATCTAACTAATTCTCAAAAGCAGACTAGCTGTTTCAGAAAGTCTTGTCTACTGGTGTTAATGTGCTTGTGCTCAACAGTTCTTAGCTGCACTAGAAGTTCTTAATACAATATCACTTGCATCTAAATGAAAACATCGGGATTTGGAGTAATCCCAAATACCGTCAATACTATAAACATCTGCCAAGATTTATACAACAAGTTAATACTTAGAGAAAGTAAAGGTTCACATTGGAGGCCTGTAAGATACTCATTAAGACACACTTTATTAATATGTAAAGCTCTGCATGAAATAATACAGTTGACTTCATTGTAAAACAGTCCTATATATAAATACAACCCATGAGTACCTAGTATGCATTTTAAATTGAACATTTTACTGGCCACATTTTCAGAGATGGTTAAGATTTACCTATACTTTGAGTTAACGCATTAATTTCATGACTATTTTCTGTCAAAGTTCCACCAAGTTGAGAAGAGTAAGAAGACACATTAGGGAATACTTTTAAGGGGACATAAGGCTAAGTGTATTACCATGAATAGGTGAATAATTAGTTTAACCTTGTAAGGAATGTGATACTCTAGATGTCTGAGGGTGGAAAGATAGAAAAAGTAAATTAGGCAGGAACTGAAACCACAGAAGTTCACTTTGTGAAAAGTCTATGTTACTTCAGCAATTTGTTAACACTTCTGGAAGCTGCTTTGCCAGAGTGTATCATGCAGCATTAGGAAAAACATTTTTTAAGAGTCACTGCAATCCATTCAATGACATTTGTACCGAGAATTTTCAAGTTAGTCTTCATCCATTTGAAAGTGAAGTTGGGATCTGACAAAAAACAGTGGACAACTTTAACACATAAGGTGCACCCTCACAATGTATTATGGCATAGATCCAAGGCAAAAAGTCTCATCAGGATCTCTGCCCCATGAGAACTTTCGAAGTTACTAAAAAACAATAAATTAGCAGGTTTTACAGTGGCGGCTCGTGCCATCGGACTGCAGGGCTGCAGCCACCCCACCCCCCCAGCTGTGAAGAAAGAAAAAGAAAGAACCTTTTAAAAAATAAAATTAGTAACTAATATTATACTATACTGGCTGGCTGCTTAGCTGCGAGTCTGACTGACTCGCTGTTAAAGTCCCAGGAACTTGAACTCCACGTGCTCTGCAAGTTCCAGGTTTAAAAAAAAGAAAAAAAGTAGTTTCTGTAAATCCGGACTGCTGTAAAGGCAGTGCAGATTAAGAAGAGGAGGCATCTGTATAGATGCCCAGAAGTCTATGCGGTTTGTAACTGCAGTAAAGTGGAAGGGGACTGGACTGCTATGTCTGCAGTCACGTACGTGACATGGATGGCTGAATAGCTACTGATTGGTTCTTGCTCTCTTCCCGTGCTTTGTGTGCTGGGAAAAAGAGAGTGAGAAACAGGTCAGCAGCAAACTGGAGTTTGTTCAATGGGCTGTAAGGGCAGCTAGTGCAGTACTAATCTATGAAACTATGAGAAGGATTTTTTTTTTTATTTTATTTTAACATTTGTTGACGGGGAAAGTCCGACTAGGTTTCACAGAGCCTGTTTTCAGCGGAGGCCCGGGGAGAAATGCTTCAGATGCATGTCTTTGGAATGTAGGAGGAAACCACGTGAACACAGGGAGAACATACAAACTCCACACATAAGGCACCCCAGCTGAGAATCGAACCAGAGAACCTCTTGCTGTGAGGCAACAACGTTAACCGCTGCACTACTGCGCCACCCAGGATGCCCTAAAAGAAGCTGAAACTCACAGAACTCAGACCTCAATCTGCCCTCAAACTAGCGGGTCGCCAGGTGAGGAAATTTTATTGTATTCCTTATCCTCAGATTCCACAGTATCATTGTTGTCCGAAGAGCCTCTTTAAAAGCATCAGGCACTGCAATATATTTAGTCATGGGTAAACGTATACACCCACTATGTGGTGGGTTCACCAAATATGCATTATTAAAAGTTTGCGATTATTTAAAACCATTCTAAAGAACAAAGCAAATGCGTTATTTAAACTTGGACCTCTGTTTACATTTTCGTTGTCTGTATGAGAACAAAGTTGGAGATCTGTACAGAATGTTCTAGAATATTGCTTTACACGTTCAATTAACCACATTTTGAAATACGTACTTTCGAATCAGATATGCTCAAATTATATTGCTTAACGCGTTCTTTGTCGACAACTTGTACTTTTTGATTTGCTGTGCAGTTTAGTTTGGGTCTATATAATATGAGTGAATCGCACAAATTGCGAACGCTCATAACATCGAATGTACCAGACCTCCAAGTGCCTTTTCTGAGACTGCGGTTCAGTGAAGAATGGGATATTTGACATTTCCTCACTGTAGTGCAATCTCAGATTTGGAATATATATTTAGTGGGGGGTATGGGGGGCACAGCCCCCCCAGAATGGGAAGTTTGAGGTCCGGTACGTTCGCTATTATGAGCGCTCGCAATTTGTGTGATTCATCCATATGATATAGACCCTTTAGTTTGTGGTAACAGAATGTGCTTTTGTATGTGATTCTGTGATATAACAGTTCACTTATGCTCTTGTTAAGGAAGAATGTTGATGCACTCCATCTCCTTTCTGTTATATATAATTACTGGTTATACTGTGGCGGGGGGGGGGGTTTGAAGGTGCTCCTGCACAACATTTTTTATGGGGTCCATAGTGAGCTTCAACCATGCATAAAAGCTTAGCCTACTTATTTTGTTAAATAGTTAAAAGACCACTACAGCTAAACAATGCGTGCGCGCGCGCACACACACACACACACACACACACACACACACACACACACACACACACACACACACGTATATTACAAATCATGAAAAAACAACATAAAATTTACAGATTTATTATTTTCGCAAGCTGCAAAAGGAAACGTCTACTTATGTCGGAGCGCATTATAAACTTTTAAACTGAAGAGATTTTTTTCACAGAAGTTACTGTATCTAGACAAGTGTGACAAAAAGGCATGTGACATGAATGCTTTTAACTTACTTAACATTTGTAAAACCTTTGTAGTAATATATGTAAAGTCGGACATTTATTTTATTTACACATCTGTTGATAAATTTTTGAAACTCCAGTGTCCTCTTTTGGTCATGTAAAATAGATAAGGTCTTGGAAGGAAAACAGATTATAAGTGAAGGCCGCAGCAAATCTTGGTTCCAGAAAACTTTTGAAGAGCTCCCACAACACACCACTGATATAACAGACATAAAATATATATTTTAAATTTTTTGTATTTCTTGGTGAATTTGTTTTGCACCTTTCCTTGAGCTCTTGCTGTTGTTCAGAAAGGAATGCTTTCATACAAATTAAAGTGACATCATCGCTATTGAAACTTTTTACTGAATTTTGGATTTTTTTTTTGTTTAGTTGCTTACCAGTATGTTTATAAACAACATTTCATCTGCTTTAATCTTCCCTTTAAAATGTCTAGGTATTATGTCATAGCATGTTTTCAGGGACTTTAAGCATGATTATTAAGAAATTAGATTTATGCAAACTTAAAAATGCTACTTCCACTTAAAGATGCAAAATTAGGTTTTCTTTTGTGCAGATGGGTGGAAACAAAATTCTCCCTTTGTGAACTGTTGTGTAAGGCAGTATTTAATTGCTGTGATGCACAGGCTGTGTGCTTGTGTGTGTTTTTTTAGTATGTCCTGGCATATTCCCCAGTACTACAGGACTGTTGATATGCAGGAATTTTGGAGATGAATATATACATTAGAAAGGTGCAGGAAGGAGGTGCATCTTCAAGCATTTAGGATGTTTTGTATGTGTGTGTGGGGTAGTGGGTCTGCATTCCACAGAAATCAATGTGTTTTGTTTTGTTCAAAAAGTAGTCTTATGAGTAACTTTTATTGGATATGTTTCTTTGAAATAAGATTGCTAATCTTACTCTTATGAAACATCCTACAACTCTGGAGGAGTTGTTACACCACCTTATGCTGAGTGAAAAAAAAAAGAAAGAAACAAGTGCTGTGTTACCTTCACTCTCTTTACAACAAGTCATAAGTGTGAGAAGTGTTTTGGGATGAAAAGCCCTTTACAGATACAGTTTATTTATTTTGCTTAAACAGAATCTGCAGTTTATCAAGAAGGTATGGACAAGGGTAGCTTGGTCCTTATCTGTTAAATATCAGTGGTTCTGTCCTGTCCTTACATGTGTTTTTTTACCTTTTGCATTTACCTTGTGAAGGACAAGCTCCCTGTTACCAAATATTAAAAAGGACAGGAGACATGCTATATTGCATATCTAATGGATATTACAAATACATAATATAGTACAAGAAAAGATTAGCACCTTTGCCAATTTGTCAGTATTCTTAGTTTAAATATATTAGGCAGGGAATTTAATATAAAATAAATAAATAACTGCATAATCCCAGAGATGATAACTCAGCAGTGCCCTCATTTCCTTTTGTAAAACAGTTTCTAGGGTATATAAAGATGCTAACAATGGAAAAAAGTGGAAGAGATACTATGTGAACATCATAAGCATTAGAAAATACACTGGTGCAAAATGGTCCATAGTAAACAATGACATGTAACATTAAATGTAAGGAGAAAATCCACACTGCAAATCCATGTTACTGAAATAAAGCTTTCATCCAGTTTCAAAATCAGATTCTCAAAACTGTAATACTTTTTTGTCTGTATTTTAAGATGAATGTAAAACAATTAGCGAGTTAATGAGTATTTCTGTAACATAGCCTCATCCCTTTCTAGTTGGCGACACCTCTTTCTAGCTGACCACACGCATTCAGCTGTATCCTGCAGCCCCCTTTGATTTGAAGTCACCAGCCGCCACTGGGTTTGGACCAAGTAAAACTTCAAAAACATAATAAAACAGTGGGAATGAGGAGAAAACAGTTAAGAAACTAACTGACCAAAAAAGCAGGCTAAATACTTTTTAAAAACTACTGCAAGAATTCTAATTCTTGAAAAATAGGATGAGAATCACTGACTGTAAAAGTAACAGAAATACCTCACAAAGAGATGACCGGCCTCAAACTTATGCCCTATGCAGACTGTCTCAAAAAACTCCAGCTTTACTCTGTCACATATTGCCTACTCAGAGGCAATCTCTGCCTAACATATGAATATGTCAAACCCAGAGCTGTTGGACATGCTCCACTTAAAGAAATCCCAATCCCTCTGAGCTACACGCTCTAGCGACCTAAACCTTGTTACCACAATAAACAGAACATGCCGGAGGGATAGATTCCTGTCCTAGAGACTTCCCATACTCTGGAACAAACTACCTATCTATATCAAACAAAGCTTCTCATTTGCACTCGTCAAGAAAAATCTTGATGATTGAATGGGAGATAGGAAATTCACCCCGGGGATCACTTCTGTGGCTCTGCTTGGCAGGGGCACAGGAAAATAATTTTCTTGGGTGGCAAAAGCAAGGGTACCGTTTGGCTAGGCTTAGATATGCCCTAGAGCCAATAGCCTAGTACCTACCTATGAACTATTCACTTACAATAATAACTCAAGTAACAGCCACCAACATCACTAGGGAAATGTTTAACTGAACCTACATTTGACTAACTTGTAACTACTCAGTTATCTTAACCAAGTTTTGATCAGCTGTGCCTGTTGCATATAAGTGGCTAACAAGATCTGAGGTAAACAGGGAGAAGTAGAGGACTGGGGGAAATATGGAAAATGCTTGAGCTGTGTGTAAGAGTGGTGCTTGCCATACAGGCACTCGGTGATAAACTATCAAATCCTTGCCACGAATGGACTAAACAATCTAAGATCAATGCCTTTAAGTAGCAAAATTAAAGGGTCTATATTACAAAATCAAAAAGACATGCAACTGAACAGCATTTACATCAAATATGCCATTTATCAAAGTCACTCTTACGGGGAGCTAATTACATATACCAACTCAGAGATCACACTACAGTGACGAAAAGGCACATTTTCTGATTTTCGCTGTACTGTGATCTCACTATAAACACCTCGATGAATGGCAGTTCGATTTACAGTTCTGTTCAATTAAATGATTTTTCGATACCGTGATACAGACCCAAATTAAATGACTGGCATCTGCAGCACTTTGCTCTTTCCTGACTCTATAAAGCCAATGGTGGCATGGATTTTTCATGGCAATTAAGAGCACTTAATGTGCTTCTGTTTAGGTATGAGAATGCATGACTTTCAAAAGCTGGGAAGGACCATGACATGAACTCTGAGTATCAAAAGAGATATAAAGTGCTTTAGGAAAAAGTATTCTTATAGAACCAATACATTTTAAGTACGGCAATGTGGATGTTCCTGAAATTCAAGTTTTTATTTTTGTTGGACAGCGACTGAGGGGAAGAAGAGCTCACCCTAGGTCCATCAAGGAAAATGCTTGATGTTGGATCTTGATGTTGCTCTGCATGAAGAAACCAGGAAAGTTATGCCAAACAATCCTGAGATCATCACTAGTACTGCTACTTGCCCAAAATTGTATAACAAAGCTTAATCTATGAACTGGTACCATTTTCTACTGAAATTGTTGCAAAGCTACATTTAGTTCAGAACAACTGCAATGATTAGGCAGCTGTCAAGCAAACTATGCAAAAAAAATTCACAGAAAGTACCCAATTGTTCTTGTCCTACAAAACTGTTAAGACTCACTTTAAACAACTTTTTCAAATCCAGAACTGTTACAACACAATTCGAACAATTGCATTAGCGGGTGCAAATAAACTCTATTGCAATATGACTCGACAGCAACCTAATCAAGAAGAGGAAAACTGGTTCTTTGGCAAGTACCAAGATAACATTTCTTGATGTAAATCAGGAAAAGAAACTGACATGTCTCATGGAAGATGGGGGTCATACAATAGTTGTAAGGGTTTAATGTTCCACTGTAGGTACTAATTTAGTTTCATCAATTAGGTCTTTTTATGTGCACTGCTCAAAGTTGGCCAATGGTAGACTTAGATCCTGAAGAGTTAAAAAATCACAATCCACAGAGGAATGTTTAATACCCTACAAATAGGGGAAGATGCTTTTCACCAAATGAGAACTACAGCTGCAATGTTGCTACACAAATAAAAGTACACTTAGTGGTATAACGTGTGTACCATTCAGCTGCTTCTCACAAAATTTATCACTGGCTCACACACAGGCATTTAAATAATGCTGATGTTTATCAAGCAAGCTATTTTAGCTATGTAAATAGCAAAAAAAAAAAAAAAACAAAAAACAAAGTAATAAACAAAGTAGTAATAAATATTATGCTGGCATTGTACTTACCAAAAGATTCTCTAATTCAAGTTGACGTACTGTGTAATATGACTTAATATCTTCTGACATCAATGTTAATTTAAAGTTTGTCTCTTCAAATGTTATTACATTTTCTTCTTTCTTTGGCCAGTATGGTGCACATTTTACCTATGGTTATAAATGATACAAAAAAATGCATTCTGGTAAGCATCACTTCAGCAGTCAAATACTGTTCAGCAAATTTGTAATGGCTTACAAGTGATTTTCTCTTAGAAGTGATGATGCTACCTTTGTAATGTATTCAGTGAAGGGCATAAAAATCCAAACAGCATCAGACTTCTGGTCTTCAAGTTCAAAAGCACAAGATTTTTAAGCGGCATGTCTGCATTACTCCAATATTCCTTCACAAAACATAGAAGACAGTGTGCCTGGGCAGGCAGAAATTTTTCATTTTCTTATATACCGAAGAATTCCAAAAATGAAGTAATTTCACAAAAATGCATCCGTCTCTGAAGCACATTTTGTAAAATTTCAACAATACAAAGATTTTACATTTCAACTGCAACAGAGGAATTTTAGCTGCCTTTTAGATACATTGATGGTAGCTGACTGCTGGCACTACTTAACTAATGAGTACTTTTGATTCACAACTTTTTGTACACACACACACACACACACACACACACACACACACACACACACACACACACACACACACACACACACACCATGCAATCAATACAGTTGCCTCCACATTGTTCCTAACTTCAACATAAGTTGTTATCAGGAAAAAAAAATCAGTTTCTAATGCAAAAAGTCATCGAAATGTATTTAAACAGGCAAGCACCATATACATACTGAAATACATGGACATACTTCACAAGAAAGTCTTCTCTTTACAGTGCACTAAAATAACAATTCCTTATAACTGCATGCATTGCTAATATGTATATACTTGTGCATGCATTTATTTATCTTACTGACTGACTGAATAATTGGTAGCTGCAAGATGGACTGATCACAACATGATCAATTTCAGACACAGGCCATGAAAGTACAATTGTTTAAGAACTCAAAGCTGCAGAAGTCCATATTACTGGGACTTCAGCCGCAAAAGAACCAACATTCAGCCTGACTTCCTGAGCTCAGCACCCTTTCCACAACAGGCTGGGCAGAAGTCCACCCATTAGGGACATCATTAGGGTTCATGTATAAAGCTGACGTCTGACCACACTATTTTAGATCTTTCTTGTCCAGCAATGGCAAGTCCAAAGGGTCCTAGTTAAGCAGTAACACAAGGACATCCTCTGGCCCAGAGACAAGCAGAAATAAGCCTCTTAAAAACTAACCAGGCCTGAACAGGTCAGAGGTCCATACAGGGGACTAAGGGGCAGTTAACAGGGGTAGGGTGCCCCATATCAGCCTATGACGTCCAGAAAAGGCAAGAAGGGATGGTGGGAGGTAACGTACAGTTGTATAAGAACTCACCATAACAGCAGAAGTTCTACTGATCATTACTGAGGTGTTCCAAACTTTTGAGTTATCTTACCAAATAACCTGGACATCTAGCCAGGGCACCAAAACCAGAACCCTCCGTAGAGTTACATGTCCAACATTATGACCAAAGCCTGTCGGTGTAAGGGTAAATAAGTGGCTAAAACTGTAAATCATCACACTATCTCCAAGCCAGTAAGTCTGAAGAGGCCTGACAGGTAAATTAAACTGGTCAGCTAAAGGGGGAGTGGCAGGAAAACCGTGATCCCCTTCAGTCCATGAGGAGAAAAGGGAGAAGAATCAGAAAACAGAGATGGTAGGGGGGATGGAGTACAGCAACAGGCATCAGTAGGACATCTACTGTCATGATAAATTGTTGCAGTATTCTAAACTGCTGGGTGATTCCAGCAGCTTAAGAAATGTGAAGGGTGGAAGAAAGGGAGACAGGAGAATTGTCTGCAATACGGAGAGGACTGACCTGTTGGAGGTGGCTCTGGATTTAGAAAAGTCACCCACTCTACAATGCTTGTTGAACTATGCACATAAGACCAAGTAGCTGCCTCTAAAATTGTGCTCGAGTCCATCCACTTGTAAAAGACTCAAAATGAGGCAACTGCTCTAGTGGAATGAGCTTTTGCTGGAGAAGGTAAGGATTTCCCATGAAGACTGAAGCAGAAGCAAATAGGTTTAGAAATCCAGTCAGCAATAGCTTGGGTTTCCTAATTTGGAATCTTTAAAAAGACAAACAAATACCTTTGTTCTTAACCAGGAAGAATTTGCGGTGTCTATGCACATCCCTTATCTTGTGGATTAAGGAAGAAAGTGAGCAAATTTATGGCCTGATTAAGGAACAATTCATTTACTACTTTAAACATGAAGGAGGGATTGGACCTTAAAGGCACAGTGTCCTTATGAAAAATAAGGAAGGCATGAGTTGGCAAAAGGCCCTGTAATTTGGAGACTTGTATGACATAGGTGAGAGCTACCAGAAGAATAGTTTTCCAAGTACAAAATTTCAGAGAGGCAGATGCTGCTGGTTAAAAGGAGGGAAAATTACTTTTTCCACAACAAATTTGAGGTCCCAATTGGGGGAACCGCTTTCCTAGGAGGTTTCATCTTTTAAGATCTGTTCTACTGGTAGTCTGGCCAGCAGCTGTGGGTCCAAAAGTAGGCACACTGATATGGCTGAAATGTTTACCATAATAGATATGTGTGCTAGGCTAGACTGCAAGAGCTCTCACAAATAAGGGAGGACCACTAGGGCATTAGGCTGAAGTGGGTCCTGATATTTAGGTTGATAACAAATAGTAAATTTTTTCCATTGTACTATGTAAGATTGTTTGGTAGCAAGTTTCCTTGCCTCTTGGAATATCTTAAGCACATCTTCAGAAAATTAGCATCTAAAAGGGATCAGAATCCTGTCATCCATAATGTTATGCTGAGGGAAGACAGGGAAGTCAAAGTAAACTTTATTGTCATTTAGGATTACACAAGCGCAGCCTAAATGAAATTCCAAGCATCAACTCACCAGAGAGTACATAGGATGCAAGGATAACAAGAACAATAGTATAACATTTCAATTTTAAAAAGATATTCAATACAAGACCCCAGGAGAATAAATAAACCAATAACAGCGAAAACACACAAGTCCCCTCAGACAGTCATAAGAAGTATACTGTACATAGCAGCATGACAGAGTAGGATTGCACATGTTGAGATTGTCCTCCTTTGCTCATCTGTATCAGACAAACAGCAGGCAATTGCACATGAATAAGAGAATATAATGCTACATTAAAGAAAAAAAAAAACAAAAACCAGCAAAAGACATTGCACACCAGCTGAACTATGTATTGTGAATGATTACTGACTAAATAATTGGTGGCTGGTATCAGAGTTTGTAAGTCTCAACACTGCTGGGTAGAACCTGTTTAAGTATCTGGTGGTCCTGCTGCTGATACTGCAATATTTCTTGCCCAAAGACATTTGTGTAAAGCAGCTATGTGCAGGGTGGGAAGGGTCACAAATTATTTTGGATGCGCATTTAATGCTTCTTGCTCCGAAGAGATCCTGGATTGATGGTAAGTCTGTGCCCATGACTTTTCCGGCAACTCGCACCACTCTCTGTAGAGTCTTTCTTTCTACTATTGTAATGTTCCCAAATCAAAATATGAAGCTACTAATGAGAATGCTCTCAACTATTTGATCCTTTCCACCTCTTCACCACTTATAAACAGTAGGTGTGTTGTTGACATTTTCCTGTGGTCTATAATGATTTCTTTTGTTTTATTAACATTCAGGTCGAGGTTGTTCTTAGCACACCAGTCAATCAATGAGTAGACCTTGTCTCTATAAGCTCTTTCATCCTCCCCTTTGATGAGGCCCACAACCGTAGTAGTATCATCTGCAAACTTAATGATGTGATTGGTGTTGTACTTTGCAGAACAGTCATGGGTGAGGATGGTGAACAACAGAGGGCTTAGCACACAACCCTGAGTATTATGCATCCTGAGGTACATAAAAGAGATGAAGTAGGGAGCCCTTCTGCTGCATGAGTAAGTCCACTGTGGAAGGAAGCTTCTGGTGATGGCACTTAGCTCAGCGGAACAGAAGGTGCAAAGTACAGTTTTGTACCTACCATAAATGTAGATATCCGATAGGTATGCATCTGCAGTCATCACATATGGGTTGTCCTGCCTCAGGCAGCCCTTCGGTCGGCCGGATTCCAAAGTCTGGGTCCGGCGTCGGCTGATGTCGCCCTTTCCCGGCGTCACGCCTGGGGTATAAAAGCGTCAGCCGACGCCATCTTCCTCAGTGTTTCTTGCCCCAGATGCCAGGTGCCCTCTAGGAAGGCTAAATTTGGAAAATGCAATAAAAAATCCAAACATTTGCAAATATATATATATATATATATATATATATATATATATATATAGTACAGTTTTGTACCTACCATAAATGTAGATGTCCGATAGGAATGCATCTGCAGTCCTTACAAATGGGTTGTCCTGTCGTCAGGCAGCCCTTCGGTCGGCCGGATTCCAAAGTCTGGGTCTGGCTTCGGCTGGTGTCGCACTTCACCCGACGTCATTGCGGCAGTTCTTCGGGTATAAAGGCATCAGCCGACGCCATTTTCCTCAGTGTTTCTTGCCCCAGATGCCAGGTGCCCTCTTGGACGGCTAAATTTGGATAAATGCCAAAGTTTCCAAATAGTAGAGAGCAAACACATAAAATAAGCATGTATGTACATATATACAAACAAATACACCATAATAGATCCCCCCCCAAGCTAGCTGAAGGTTGGCAAATACCCTAGGAGTACCTCAGAGGGGAAGGTGGGTGGGTAATCCTGACTGCAGATGCATTCCTATCGGACATCTACATTTATGGTAGGTACAAAACTGTACTATGTCCTTCAAGGCTGCATCTGCAGTCCTTACAAATGGGTAGAATACCATAGCTAAACTAGGGGAGGAGGAAAAGAGTAGAGATTATGGTGTAGTTAGGATCCCTTGCAAAACAACAGTGGCAAAACCTGCTCGGGATCTAGAGTATAGAGGTAAATTGTAATGCTTGGCAAATGTATGCACGGAGGTCCAAGTAGCAGCCTCTATAATGTCCTTGGTAGCCACTCCTCGTAAGAAAGCTGTGGTAGTGGCTGTAGCCCTTGTGGAGTGAGGCCTGATGTTCTCTGGGGTTTTCTTTCCATGGTAGGAGTAACAAAATCTAATGCAATTTCCTATCCATTTGGAGATTGTCTGTTTTGAAATTGGTTTTCCTTCCTTTCCTGTTGCATATGCTACCAGAAGCTGGTCAGTTTTTCTATTGGTTTTTGTCCTGTCCAGGTAGTAGCGTAATTGTCTATGTACATCCAAGGTATGCAAGAGTCTTTCTCCCCTGTTCTGTGGGTTGGGGAAGAATGTAGGTAGGTGGATAGCCTGATTTAAAGAGACTCTGGATACCACCTTAGGCATAAATTTAGGATTTGTTCTCATGGACACTCTATCTTGGAAGATCAGGAAGGGTTGCACTGCCATTAATGCCTGTAGTTCAGAGACCCTTCTTGCTGAAGTTATTGCCAGCAGGAAAGCAGTCTTCCAGGATAAGTATTGTAATTCTGCTGTTGCTGCTGGTTCGAAAGGGGGAAGTGTCAATTTTTCTAGCACAACGTTCAAGTCCCATGCTGGCAATGGAGGTTTCCTGGGAGGTTTCACATTTTTAATTCCTCTCAGAAACTGTCTGAGCAGAGGATGAGAGAAGACAGGAGGATCCAAGCTGTATTCTGCTGAAATAGCTGATGCATGTACCTTGATGGAAGAATAGGACAGGCCTGTATGGAAGAGCTCTGCCAAGTACTCCAGGATGTTGGCTATGTTCACCAGTGTCACATCTTGCCCTTTGCAGTACTCCAAATGAGATATCTTTTCCATTTTGCTGCATAATTCTTTCTTGTTGAAGGTCTACGAGCCTCCAGGATTATGTCTTTAACCCTTTGGGATAAATTTGGGTTAATTGCTGTTATGTAATGTTCCAGGCAGTTAGCTGCAGAGTCTTCAGGTTTGGATGCAGGATGTTGTAGTTGTTCTGTGTTAACAGCAATGGGATCAGGGGGAGTGTCCATATTTGTTCCCGAGACATGCTCCTCAGCAATGGATACCAATGTTGTCTTGGCCAGTCTGGAGCTATCAGAATGATCCTCGGACGTTCCTCTTTGGTCTTCAGAAGCACCTTGTGTATCAAAGGAAGTGGTGGGAATGCGTATGCTGTCAGGTTTTTCCAACTGAAAGATAGGGAGTCCACCTTCCAAGCAAGTGGGTGGTACGTCCTTGTGCAGAATTTCTTTAGCTGGTGATTGAGTGGGGATGCAAACAAGTCTATTTGTGGTAATCCCCATTCTCTTGTGATGGCTTTGAAGATGTCCGGATGCAGCATCCATTCGTGGGCATCTGTGGTAGTTCTGCTTAGTATGTCTGCTAGAATGTTTTCCTTCCCGGTACAAAATTGCTTGTAACTGAATGTTGTAGCTCAGAGCCACATCCCATAGGTCCAGTGCCAGCCGGCATAGAGGATATGAATGTGTGCCTCCCTGTTTGTTGATGTACCACATAACTGTGGTGTTGTCTGTCCTTATCATCAACTGATCTTCTTGGAGAAAAGGTCTGAATGACTGGATTGCCAATTTTACTGCCATCATTTCCTTTAGATTTATGTGCAGGTGCAGCTGGTCTTGAGTCCATAGGCCTTGAATGCACTTGCCCAGCATGTGTGCCCCCAACCGAGGTCTGAGGCATCTGTCGTGATGGTTTGTCTTGGTTGACTGTTGCAGAAGGGCAATCCTGTGTTTGATTGACAGGCCTGAGCCCACCATAGGAACTCTTGCTTCAGGCATGGGATTATTGGAATTTTGGTTTCTAGGCTGTGCTTGTGTTGGGACCACAAATTCTTTAGGTACCACTGTAGCTTTCTCATATGCAGTCTGGCATGAGGGACCAGTATTATGCAGGATGCCATGAAGCCTAGAGCGTGTAGCACTTTTCTTGCAGTTAGATGGTTCTGCTTTGTTAATGCCAAGAAGTAGAGAGGAAGTTGCTCTTTCTTTTCTGCAGTTAGGAATGCCATTTGTTTTGATGTGTCCAGTTCTGCACCCCCCTTTCAGAGGGGAGGGGGTTTTTAGTAGAAGTAGTTGCTACAGTTTTAGGGCCCTGGGAGATAGTCTCTGGATCTGCAAAAGGAGCCTTGTATAAATGGTGATGAGTGTCCGGGACCCTGTAGAACCTATCGGGCTTAGCAGGAGCCGGAGGTAATGAATCAGGAGTAGTGCAAGCATCATTAAATGCATCATCTACAACAGAAAGAACTGGAGGTATAGCTAAAGGCCTATGTTGTGGCAAATGTAGAAAGGTCCTAAGCCTTTTTCTGGAGTCTGAGAAATCTTGGCCCTGCCACTGAAATTGTTCCCTCATAGCATGCAAGGTTTCCCCAAAGGAAAATTCCTCAGGCGGAGAGGCTGAAGGGATGGACTCTTCAGCATCAGAGTCTTCGTAAGGAGAATAAGGAGCCTCAGGAGGGTCTGTATGTTCTGAGTCATCAGAGGAATCATCTGTGGATACTGGCTCACGGGGCTCTGCTCTAGGCCTCTTTTCTGGAGGAGGGAGAGAGGCCCTGTCTGGATGAGGCTGGGATCCACGAATTAAAGAGATAAGATAGTACAGTTTTGTACCTACCATAAATGTAGATGTCCGAACTGGATAGCATCTGCAGTCATAACAAGTGGGTTGTCCTGTCGTCAGGCAGCCCTTCAGTCGGCCGGATTCCAAAGTCCGGGTCCGGCTTCGGCTGATGTCGCACTCCACCCGACGTCATCTCTGTTGGTCTTCGGGTATAAAGGCATCAGCCGACGCCATTTTCCTCAGTGTTTCTTGCCCCAGATGCCAGTAGCCCTCTTGCAGGCTAAAATTTGGATAGATGCCAATGTTTCCAAATAGATAGAGGTAAACACAACAATAAGCATGTATGTACATATACAAAACAAATACACCATAAAAGACTCCCCCAACAGCTAGCTATTAGAAGGGTAAACACCCTAGGAGTACCACAGAGGGATGGTGGGAGGTAATCCTGACTGCAGATGCTATCCAGTTCGGACATCTACATTTATGGTAGGTACAAAACTGTACTATGTCCTTCATGGATGCATCTGCAGTCATAACAAGTGGGTAGAATACCATAGCCAACTAGGGAGGAGGATAAAGGTAGATTATGGTGTGTTTAGGATCCCTTGCAGTACAGCAGTGGCAAACCCTGCTCGGGATCTGGAATATAGAGGCAAATTATAATGCTTGGCAAATGTATGCACGGAGGTCCAAGTAGCCGCCTCAATAATTTCTTTGGTTGCCACTCCTCGTAAGAAGGCTGTGGTAGTGGCTGTTGCTCTTGTAGAATGAGGTCTTATGTTCTGTGGAATTGGTTTTCCATGGAAGGAGTAACAGAATCGTATGCAATTTCCTATCCATTTGGAGATTGTCTGTTTGGAAATAGCTTTTCCTTCCCTTCCTGTTGCATAGGCTACAAAAAGTTGGTCAGTCTTTCTGATATTTTTTGTTCTGTCCAAGTAGTAGCGTAGCTGTCTATGTACATCCAAGGTATGCAGTATTCTTTCCCCTCTGTTTTGTGGGTTGGGAAAGAAGGTAGGTAGGTGGATTGCCTGGTTTAAAGACACTCTGGATACCACCTTAGGCATAAATGTAGGATTAGTCCTCATGGACACTCTATCTTGGTGGAAGATTAGGAAGGGTTGCACTGCCATTAAGGCCTGTAGTTCTGAAACCCTCCTTGCTGAAGTAATTGCCAGTAGGAAAGCAGTTTTCCATGATAGGTGTTGTAGGTCTGCTGCTGCTGCTGGTTCAAAGGGTGCTAGTGTCAACTTTTCTAGCACAAAGTTTAAATCCCAAGCTGGTAATGGTGGTTTCCTTGGAGGTTTTACATTCTTGATTCCTCTGAGGAATTGTCTGAGCAAAGAGTGCGAAAAAACAGGTGTATCAAAGCTGTATTCTGCTGAAATAGCTGATGCATGTATCTTGATGGAGGAGTAGGACAGGCCTGAATGAAGAAGTTCGGCCAGATACTCCAGAATGTTAGGCATATCTATGTTTGGCACATCTTTTCCTCTTTCCGTACTCCAGATGACAAACCTTTTCCATTTTCCAGCATAGTTCCTTCTTGTTGAAGGTCTGCGTGCTTCCAGAATAATGTCTTTAACTCTTTGGGAAAGTTCTGGAATAGCTGCTGTTATGTGATGTTCCATGCAGTCAGTTGTAAGGTTTTAGGTTTGGATGTATGATGCTGTAGTTGTTCTGCGTTAACATCAAAGGCATCAGGGAATTGTCCACATATTGTTCGAGACATGCTCCTCAGTAGTGGGTACCAGTGTTGTCTTGGCCAGTTTGGAGCTATCAGGATTATCCTTGGGCGTTCTTCCTTGATTTTTAGTAGTACCTTGTGTATCAAAGGAAGGCGGGAATGCATATGCTGTTAGGCCTTTCCAGTTGAAAGAGAGCGAATCCACTTTCCATGCTAATGGGTGGAATGTCCTTGTGCAGATTTTTTGAGCTGGTGATTGAGAGGTGATGCGAATAGGTCTATCTGTGGCATTCCCCATTTCTTTGAGATGGTCTTGAAGATGTCGGATGAAGCTTCCATTCGTGGGCATCGAAGTGGTTCTGCTTAATATGTCTGCTAGGGTATTGTCTTTCCCTGGTACAAATATTGCCTGTAACTGGATGTTGTAGCTGAGTGCCAGGGTCCACAGCTCCAAGGTCATTCTGCATAGGGGTATGAATGAGTGCCTCCCTGTTTGTTGATGTACCACATGACTGTGGTGTTGTCTGTCCTTATCATCAACTGGCCCTCTTTGAGAAATGGTTTGAACTTTTGGATTGCCAGTTTTACTGCCAGCATTTCTTTTAGGTTGATGTGCAGTTGAAGTTGATCCTGTGTCCACAATCCTTGCGCATTTGTCCAGCATGTGTGCCCCCCATCCTAGGTCTGAAGCGTCTGTTGTGATGGTCTGGCTTGCTTGACATCTGCGAAAGGGTAGGCCTGGGTTTGACTGGCATGCCTGAGCCCACCATAGGAACTCCTGTTTTAAGCATGGAATTAGTGGGATTTCTGTTTCTAGACTGTGTCTGTGTTGGGACCATAAATTCTTTAGGTACCACTGTAGTTTTCTCATATGTAGTCTGGCAAATGGAACCAAGATTATGCATGATGCCATGAAGCCCAAGGCCTGCAGTACTTTTCTTGCTGTTAACTTGTTCAGTTTTGTTAGTGCCAAGAAGTATAGAGGGAGTTCTTTTTGTTTTCTGTAGTCAGGAATGCCATTTGTTTTACTGTGTCCAATTCAGCCCAAGAAAGTCCTTGTTTGGGATGGTATTAGCCTTGACTTTTGTAAATTGACTGTGTATCCCAGTGCTTGTAGCAAGTAAATGACCCTTTGTAAATCTGTTGTCAGCTTGCTTTTGTTGTCCCCTTGTAGTAGGCAGTCGTCCAGGTATGGGTAAATTTGAATTCCCTGAAGTCTGCAATGGGCGATTACTGATGCCAGGCATTTTGTGAATACTCTGGGCAGTAGATAAGCCAAAGGCAATGCTGAGAATTGATAGTGCTCTGATCCTGCAAGAAATCTGAGGTATCTTCTGCAGATTGGTCGAATGGGGCGTGCAGGTATGCCTCCTTGAGATCTAGAGTTACCAGCCAAGACTCCTTGCCCAGCATGGAAGAAGTTGCTGTAGGGTCAGCATTTTGAATTTTGGGACAATGATGTATGTATTTAAGGTGGACAGGTCGAGAATTGGTCTCCAACTTTTTCCTTTCTTGGAACTAAGAATAGTCTGGAGTAGAACCCCTTTCCTTGCTCTGCTGCTGGCACTCTTTCCACAGCTCTCATGTTTGCTAACTCCATTATCTGGCGTAGAGCCTCTGTTTTTTGATTTGGAGGTAGATTTGGCATTCCTCTTTTGACTGGAATAGTGTGGAAGTGAAACCGGTAACCTTGATCTATGGTTTGTAAAATCCACTTGTCCTTTGTTATGTAGTGCCAGTTCTTTGAAAATAAGGTTAACTTTCCGCCTAGAGGAGCTGCTATTTGTTCCCTGGTAGGCGGGTTTAGGGTTAAGTCACTGTGGTTGTGTTGATGTAGTGGCAGTGGCCGTGTCTGTGCCTCTGTTGTTACCTTGCCACTGTCTTCCTCTGTAGGCACCTCCTCTGGATTGGTTTCTGCCTCTGGAGCGTCTATTCCTGCCCCTTTGAAATTTTGTGGAGTCAGGAAAGGACCAATTTTGGCAGGCCAGTTCCTGCTAAACCTTGGGGTTGAACCTGCAAGAAATCTTTAACAGTTTGAACAGATTTTGCCTTTTCTTCCATTTTCTTCATAACCTGCTGGGCAGATGTACCAAACAAACTTGTCTTGTCCATAGGAGCATCTAGCAACTTAGCTTTAACATGATCCGGTAAAGCTTGTTCCTTTAGTCATGCATGCCTTCTTATCACTGTGCCTGTCATGGCTGATCTAAATGAAGCCTCCAGTGCATCATAGCCACATTTTAAGGAATGGTTGCTAACCTGTTGTATGTTATTTACCATATCTAATACATATTTCTTATCAAGAGATTCATCAGTGGTTAGTTTTTTAGTTAACTGATCCAGCATAAAACTCTTGGTATTGTATCATGTGAAACTGACAGTTTAAAGCTCTAGCTGAGAGAGTAGCTGAAGTGTAGACCTTTTTACCCCATCTGTCTAATGACCTTGCTTCCCTTTCAGAAGGAATAGGGTTTTAGCTATGGTCGGCTACTGCCTTGGGGCCCTGGGATATAGTTTCTGGGTCTGCAAGTGGAGCCTTGTAAAGGTGGTGATGAGTATCTGGCACCCTGTAAAATCTGTCTGGTTTGGTAGGGGCTGGGGGTAAAGAATCTGGGCGGAGCAAGCATCATTGAAAGCATCATCCACCACAGAGAGAACAGGGGGTATAGCCAAGGGCCTGTGCTGAGGGAGGTGCAGAAAGGTCCTAAGTCTTTTCTGGAGTCTGAAAAATCCTGTTGCTGCCATTGGAACTGTTCTCGCATGGCATGCAAAGTTTCCCCAAAGGAAAACTCTTCTGGTGGGGAAGCAGCTGGGATGGATTCTTCAGCATCAGAATCTTCAAAATTGGAGAAGGGAGCCTCTGGCTGGTCAGTTATGTCTGATTCATCAGCAGAATCATCAGAGGACACTGGCTCGGGGGGCTCTGCCCTAGGTCTCTTCTCTGGGGGCTGAGAGGCCCTGTCTGGGTGAGATTGAGATCCTCTAATTAAAGAAATTAAATCTTCTGCCAAGGTAAGCATTTGAGAACTAGAAGAGGGCCTGGATGGGGTGGTTTAACAGGCACTGTTTTAGTAGTCTTGGCAGCTTTAGCCCTGGCGAAGGCCTTAATGGACATGGCTGCTGGAGGCCTAGCAGCACCACGTGCTGGGGTAGAAACATCCAAGGGGATGGTGTCTGATAAGTCAACCACCGTAGTGGGTAAAATTTCTGAAGTCGTTTCAAGAGTTGTAGCAGGGGCCTCAGTTGTAGGAATAGGTTCAGCTGTACTTTGTTCAGTTTTCTCGGTTTCGGCGAAACCGAGACACTCTGATTTGCTTGACCAAGGTTTCGGCGAAACCGCGGACCCGATGTGTCGGTCTTTATCTTTGCGTTTTTTGCCAGATTGGGTAGTCGGAGGATCCGGCGGCATAATGTACGCAAAATCAGAACCGAAAAACTGTTCTGCGAACTCCGACCGGCGCCTAAGCGTTCGTCGGTTGAAGGAAGCACAGGCGAACAGGCTGCTACGTCGTGGGCTGGGCCTAAACAAGGCAGACAGTAAGAGTGGAAATCTTTATGAGGTATTTGTTTCCCACAGTTTAAACAATTGTTAACTTTTTCTGACATCGGCTGAGGCAAGAAAGAGTCCCCAGCGGGTACTTAGCTTTAGAAGTCTTGAGTAGTATTCGGTAGAAGTAATCTCTGGATCCGACCGACCGGCACTTGCGAACAGCTTCTGCTTGAGCGCCCGGCAAGAAAGACTGGGGAAAATGGCGTCGGCTGATGCCTTTATACCCGAAGACCAACAGAGATGACGTCGGGTGGAGTGCGACATCAGCCGAAGCCGGACCCGGACTTTGGAATCCGGCCGACTGAAGGGCTGCCTGACGACAGGACAACCCACTTGTTATGACTGCAGATGCATCCATGAAGGACATCCGGCACCGGGGAAACCTCCGGGACCGAAGTACGCGGTAAAGCGGTGTTGTCGGCCTGGAGCGGTTGAATTACCACCTTCGAAGAGACCGATGCACTCGCGGAAGGCTTAGGCGTGGTATCAGTGGACGACGCGGGCCGAGGAAGTCGGTCCCGGTCCTTGCGTTTTTTTGGAAATATGTGCTGTCGGTTGTTCCGACGGCATGATATAAGCGTAATTTTCGCCAAAAAAGTCTTTGGCAAATTCTGCCCGGCGCCTGAGTGTGCGCTTATTAAAGCAAGCACAGGCCAAGACGTCATGGTCTGGGCCCAGGCAGGGAAGGCAGTAAGAATGGAAGTCCTTATAAGCTATTTGTTTACCACAAGACAAACAATTATTAACCTTTTCAATTTTTTCTGACATCGGCTGAGGCAAGGAAAAATGTTCCCCAACGGGGTACTTAGCTTTTTGATGACTTCGGTAACAGAAAACACAGGAGCTGACCGACCGGCACTTGCGAACTGCTTCTGCTTCGGGCACTGCGCGGCAAGAAAGACTGAAGAAGATGGCGTTGGCGGATGCCTTTATACCCCAGCCGCTCTGACGTCGGGGAAGAGGCGACATCAGTCGACGCCGGACCCAGACTTTGGAATCCGGCCGACCGAAGGGCTGCCTGAGGCAGGACAACCCATATGTCAGGACTGCAGTTGCATTCTTGAAGGACATCTTGTCTGGGCACAGAGGCCTCCCAGATCTGCAGCCACCATCTGGTTTGTCCTGGAATCTTTTCCTAGGCATTTTCTTGGCCTTATGAGAAGTCCTAGGGTCCCTGCAAGCAAAGACAGTGAGTTTTGCAGGGTAATTCCTTTGGTATCTTGGCAAAGAAGTAATAAAGATCTGTCTGCAGTCCTTCATAATTTAATCTTGCTCCTACAATTGTTTAAAAAGACTGGCAGCATCCAATCCAAACAAAAGGTACTTGTTTAAAGGAGAGTCTATCTGTTTTGCCTTAATACTTTCTAGAGGGAGCTGAAAACATAACTAAGCATACCTCCTCACCATAGAACTTGTAGCAACTGACCTGGAGGGAGGCGTCCACTGCATCATAGCTGCATTTAATGCTCTGCCTAGATATTTGGGAAGCCTGAGCCACCAAAAATAAAACATGTTGTTTACTGGTAGGTTCCTCAGGAAGTAAACTGTTTTATTTAAATTGCTGAGGATGGACAATAAGGAGTCTGCTAATTCAGAGCTCTAAAGGCCATAGACGAAGATGCATAAACCTTTTCTCCACTGTTCATTGCCCTGCAGTTTTTTTCTGAAGAAAGAGCATTGACAGCAGGTACTAACTTAGAGGGCTTGTCTATCGGCATGGAAAATACAGACAGGACTTTTGTACAAAAATTTCAGAATCTCGGGTACCTTGTAAAACCTGTGAGGCCTTTCAAGTGCTGGTGCTGGGAGTCCTGTGCAGTAGAAGAGGATTCAAAGGCATCCAGGAAAGCCTCTAGAACAGGAGTTGAAGTTCATCTGTTTAAATTCCTATTCAAAATGCTTCATTATATTAAGAATAGTTTCTTCAAACAAAGCTTCTTCAACAGGGGAGACTGAGAATGGGAATCTTCATCAAGGGAGTCTGGAGAATGGGAATCTTCATCACCCGAGGCCACTTGACCAGGCAAATGGATTTCGGATGAATAGGACATAGACTGCTCATACAAGTCTGATTCATCTTCATCATCTTCAGTAGTAGTGTGTAACTGTCTCTTTTGAGGAGTGGAAGGAGAAACAGTAGTAGTAGTGGCAGGTCCTGCAAAGGAAGGTGGTAGAGTGCCATTATGACCTTAAATAGGCCCTGTGAAAAATCCATCCACTCGTTTTCTTTGGACATCTGAGGGGAAAGAGCATTTCTTTTTTCACTTTTTTTTTTGTACATGGGATGTCCACTTTGACTAAAAGTGACAGTTCTGACTTCTGAAGAATCTCAATGATCAATGCAGGAATTTCCACTCGAATTAGGATCGGTGGTATGCCTTTGGGTCCTTCAAAATTAAGTGGGGCATCCCTTGCTCACCACTGTCAGCAACTTCAGTCATTTCAGACATGTGTAGAATCTCAGAAGCCATATCAGCCTCTGGGAGGGTCCAGATAGTGGAAGTCTGAGTAGTTGTGGGTGTACTGCAGATTCTGAGACCTCTGTGTATATGTCAGGGAGTTCAAATGGGCATCATTATTATCAGGCCTAGGCCTCTTAGAACTTTTTCTTGTGAACGAGTGAGACATCAAGGGTAGAGGGGTCTGCTATCTTTGCTTGGTCAATGTGCTTAAGATGCTAAGTTTCCAAGTAGGAATTAACAGATGAAAGTCTCGTTCTTAGGGTTTTAGAACAAACAAAGTACAGTTTTGTACCTACCATAAATGTAGATGTCCGAACTGGATAGCATCTGCAGTCATAACAAATGGGTTGTCCTGTCGTCAGGCAGCCCTTCGGTCGGCCGGATTCCAAAGTCTGGGTCCGGCTTCGGCTGATGTCGCACTTCACCCGACGTCATCTCTGCTGGTCTTCGGGTATAAAGGCATCAGCCGACGCCATTTTCCTCAGTGTTTCTTGCCCCAGATGCCAGTTGCCCTCTTGGAAGGCTAAATTTTGGATAAATGCCAATGTTTCCAAAAAGGTAGAAGGCAAACACAAAAATAAGCATGTATGTACATATATACAAACAAATACACCATAACAGACTCCCCAGCTAGCTATTAGGAGGGTAAATACCTAGGAGTACCACAGAGGGAAGGAGGGAGGTAATCCTGACTGCAGATGCTATCCAGTTCGGACATCTACATTTATGGTAGGTACAAAACTGTACTATGTCCTTCATGGATGCATCTGCAGTCATAACTAAATGGGTAGAATACCATAGCCAACTAGGGAGGAGGAAGAAAAATTATGGTGTGGTTAGGATCCCTTGCAGTACAGCAGTGGCAAACCCTGCTCGGGATCTAGAATATAGAGGTAAATTATAATGCTTGGCAAATGTATGCACGGAGGTCCAAGTAGCAGCCTCAATAATGTCCTTGGTTGCCACTCCTCGTAAGAAAGCTGTGGTAGTGGCTGTAGCCCTTGTAGAATGAGGCCTTATGTTCTGTGGAATTGGTTTTCCATGGTAGGAGTAACAGAATCTTATGCAATTTCCTATCCATTTGGAGATTGTCTGTTTGGAAATTGCTTTTCCTTCCCTTCCTGTTGCATAGGCTACAAAAAGCTGGTCAGCTTTCTGTTACTTTTGGTTCTGTCCAGGTAGTAGCGTAACTGTCTATCTACATCCAAGGTATGCAGCATTCTTTCCCCTCTGTTTTGTGGATTGGGAAAGAAGGTAGGTAGGTGGATTGCCTGGTTTAAACACACTCTGGATACCACCTTAGGCATAAATGTAGGATTAGTTCTCATGGACACCCTATCTTGATGGAAGATTAGGAAGGGTTGCACTGCCACTAAGGCCTGTAGTTCCGAAACCCTCCTTGCTGAGGTAATTGCCAGTAGGAAAGCAGTTTTCCATGACAGGTGTTGTAGATCTGCTGTTGCTGCTGGTTCAAGCGGAGGAGTGTCAACTTTTCTAGCACAAAGTTCAAGTCCCATGCTGGTAATGGTGGTTTCCTAGGAGGTTTTACATTCTTGATCCCTCTGAGGAACTGCCTGAGTAGGGGATGTGAAAAGACAGGTGGATCAAAGCTGTATTCTGCTGAAATAGCTGATGCATGTATCTTGATGGAGGAATAGGACAGGCCTGTATGTAGAAGTTCTGCCAAGTACTCCAGAATGTTAGCAATATCTATGTTCGACACATCTTTTCCTCTTTCAGTACTCCAAATGACAAACCTTTTCCATTTTCCTGCATAGTTCCTTCTTGTTGAAGGTCTGCGGGCTTCAAGGATAATGTCTTTGACCCTTTGGGAAATATCTGGGTTAGTTGCTGCTATGTGATGTTCCAGGCAGTCAGTTGCAAGGTTTTTAGGTTTGGATGCATGATGTTGTAGTTGTTCTGAGTTAACATCAAAGGCATCAGGGGTATTGACCACATTTTCTCCCGAGACATGCTCCTCAGCAATGGGTACCAGTGTTGTCTTGGCCAGTTCGGAGCTATCAGGATTATCCTTGGACGTTCCTCTTTGATTTTCAGTAGTACCTTGTGTATCAAGGGAAGAGGTGGAAATGCATATGCTGTCAGGCCTTTCCAGCTTAAGGAGAGAGAATCCACCTTCCATGCAAGTGGGTGGAATGTCCTTGTGCAGAATTTTTTGAGCTGGTGATTGAGTGGGGAAGCGAATAGATCTATTTGTGGCATTCCCCATTTCTTTGTGATGGCCTTGAAGATGTCCGGGTGTAGCATCCATTCGTGAGCATCCGAGGTGGTTCTGCTTAACATGTCTGCTAGGGTGTTCTCTTTTCCCGGTACAAATATTGCCTGTAACTGGATGTTGTAGCTGAGAGCCAGATTCCAAAGGTCCTAAGTCATTCTGCATAGGGGGTATGAATGAGTGCCTCTCTGTTTGATGATGTAGCACATGACTGTGGTGTTGTCTGTCCTTATCATCAAATGGCCTTCTTTGAGGAATGGTCTGAATTTTTGGATTGCCAGTTTTACTGCCAGCATTTCTTTTTGGTTTATGTGCAGGTGCAGCTGGTCCTGAGTCCACCATCCTTGTACGCATTTGTCCAGCATGTGCGCCCCCCATCCTAGGTCTGAGGCGTCCGTTGTGATGGTTTGGCTTGCTCGAAAGTTGTGGAAGGGTAAGCCTGGGTTTGACTGGCATGCTTGAGCCCACCATAGGAACTCCTGTTTTAGGCATGGGATTAGTGGGATTTCTGCTTCTAAGCTGTGCCTGTGTTGAGACCATAAATTCTTTAGGTACCACTGTAGCTTTCTCATATGCAGTCTGGCATGTGGGACCAAGATTATGCATGATGCCATGAAGCCCAAGGCCTGCAGAACTTTTCTTGCTGTTAGTTTGTTCTGCTTTGTTAATGCCAAGAAGTAAAGAGGGAGTTCTTTTGTTTTTCTGCAGTTAGGAATGCCATTTGTTTTACTGTGTCCAATTCAGCCCAAGAATGTTCTTGTTTGGGATGGTATCAGCCTTGACTTTTGTAAATTGACTGTGTATCCCAGGGCTTGTAGCAAGTAAATGACCCTTTGTAAATCTGTTGTCAGCTTGCTTTTGTTGTCCGCTTGTAACAGGCAGTCGTCCAGGTATGGATAAATTTGGATTCCCTGCACTCTGCAGAGGGCGATTACTGATGCCAGGCATTTTGTGAATACTCTGGGCGCAGTAGATAAGCCAAAGGGCAATGCTGAGAATTGATAATGCTCTGATCCTGCAAGAAATCTGAGGTATCTTCTGCAATTTGGTCGAATGGGGACGTGCAGGTATGCCTCCTTGAGATCTAGAGTTACCAGCCAACACTCCTTGCCCAGCATGGGAAGAAGTTGCTGTAGGGTCAGCATTTTGAATTTTGGGACAATGATGTATGTGTTTAAGATGGACAGGTCGAGAATAGGTCTCCAACTTTTCTCTTTTCTTGGTACTAGGAAGAGTCTGGAGTAGAATCCTTTGCCCTGTTCTGTTATTGGTACTCTTTCCACAGCTCTCATCTTTGTTAATTCCGTTATCTGCTGCAGAGCTTCTATTTTTTGATTTGGAGGCAGGTTTGGCATTCCTCTTTTTACTGGTAAGGTGTGGAAGTGGAACCGGTAGCCTTGGTCTATGGTTTGCAAAATAAGGCTAACTTTCCGCCTAATGGTGCTGCTATTTGCTCCCTGGTAGGCAGAGTTAGAGCCAAGTCACTGTGATTGTCCTGTTGCAGTGGCAGTGGTTGTGTCTGTGCCTCGGTTATTGCCTTGCCACTGTCGTCCTCTGTAGGCACCTCGTCTGGATTGATTTCTGCCTCTAGAGCGTCTATTCCTGCCCCTTTGGGATCTTGTGGAGTCAGGAAAGGACCAATTTTTGGCAGGCCAGTTCCTGCTAAACCTTGGGGGCTGAACCTGTAAGAAATCTTTAACTGTTTGTACAGATTTTGCCTTTTCTTCCATTTTCTTCATTACCTGCTGGGCAGGTGTACCAAATAGACTGGCCTTATCCATAGGAGCATCTAATAGCTTTGCTTTAACATGATCCGGTAAGACCTGTTCTTTCAACCATGCATGTCTTCTTATCACTGTGCCAGTCATGGCTGATCTAAATGAAGCCTCCAGTGCATCATAGCCACATTTTAAGGAATGGTTACTAACCTGTTGGATGTTATTCACCATTTCTAATACATATTTCTTATCTAAAGATTCATCAGAGGACAGTTTTTTAGTTAACTGATCAAGCATAAACTCTTGGTATTGGATCATGTGAAACTGACAGTTTAAAGCTCTGGCTGAGAGAGTAGCAGAGGTGTAAACTTTTTCCCCATCTCTCTAAGGACCTGGATTCCCTTTCAGAAGGAATAGGGTTTTTTGCTGTGGTCGAGGCTACTGCCTTAGGCCCCTGGGAAATAGTTTCGGGGTCTGCCAGTGGGGCCTTGTTTAGGTGGTGATGAGTGTCTGGCACCCTGTAAAATCTATCAGGTTTGGCAGGGGCTGGAGGTAAAGAATCAGGAGCAGTGCAGACATCATTAAATGCATCATCCACAACAGGCAGAACAGGAGGTATAGCTAAGGGCCTATGTTGTGGTAAGTGCAGAAAAGTCCTAAGCCTTTTTCTTGAAACTGAGAAATCTTGTCCCTGCCATTGGAATTGTTCTCTCATGGCATGTAAGGTTTCCCCAAAGGAAAATTCCTCTGGTGGAGAGGCAGCTGGAATGGATTCTTCAGCATCGGAGTCTTCATAAGTAGAAAAAGGATCCTCTGGCTGGTCTGTAATGTCTGAGTCATCCGCAGAATCATCAGAGGACACTGGCTCGGGGGGCTCTGCCCTAGGTCTCTTTTCTGGGGGCTTAGAGGCCCTGTCTGGGTGAGATTGGGATCCCCTAATTAAGGATATTAAATCTTCTGCCAGAGTCAGCATTTGTGAACTAGAAGTGGGCCTGTGTGAGGGAGGTTTAATAGGCACTGATTTAGCAGATTTGGCTGCTTTTGCCCTGGCAAAGGCCTTGATAGACATGGCTGCAGGGGGTCTAGCAGCACCACGTGCTGGGGTAGAGACATCCAAAGGGATGGTGTCTGATAAATCACTAGAAACCACAGTTGTAGGCAAAATTTCTGAGGCCGATTCAGGTAAGGTAGCAGGAGCCTCAGTAGTAGTCATGGATTCGGCTGAAGATTGACCAGTTTTCTCGGTTTCGGCCAAAACCGAGACACTCGCGGCTTGCTTAACCGTGGTTTCGGCCGACACAGCGGACCGCGAGTGTCGGTCTTTTTCTTTGCGTTTTTTAACAATTTGGGTAGTCGGAGGATCCGACGGCATAATGTACGCAAAATCTGAGCCGAAAAACTGTTCAGCAAACTCCGACCGACGTCTAAGCGTTCGTCGGTTGAAGGAAGCACAGGCCGAACAGGCTGCTACGTCGTGGTCTGGGCCTAAGCAAGGCAGACAGTAAGAGTGGAAATCTTTATGAGGTATTTGTTTCCCACAAGTTAAACAGTTATTGACTTTTTCTGACATCGGCTGAGGCAAGAAAGAGTCCCCAACGGGGTACTTAGCTTTTAGAAGTCTTCGAAGTAGTATTCCGTAGTAGTAATCTCTGGATCTGACCGACCGGCACTTGCGAACAGCTTCTGCTTCGGGCGCCACGCGGCAAGAAAGACTGAGGAAAATGGTGTCGGCTGATGCCTTTATACCCGAAGACCAGCAGAGATGACGTCGGGTGAAGTGCGACATCAGCCAAAGCCGGACCCAGACTTTGGAATCCGGCCGACCGAAGGGCTGCCTGACGACAGGACAATCCATTTGTTATGACTGCAGATGCATCCATGAAGGACATCTTACATATTACACAATTTTTGCAGTTATGCACTGCACCTAGACAGAAAAGGCACTAGAAGTGGAGATCATTGTAGGGAATCATAATACCACAATCACACCTTCTTGTGTTAGTTGATATCTAATAGAGCAACAAACACAATACAACTGATAAATATAAAGGAAGGTTCCCTAATGGGGGCACTTATCTGAACCAGTGAAGGCCAACTGCATTGACAACCACTTGCAGAACAGACAAACTGATGTGAGACCTGCATTCCAACTAGTGTGAAGATAATCTGAGGATTTACTCTCATACATCTACTTATGCCTGTGGACTTAGGTCATATGGACATATGGCCCTATGGAAAGTTTTGGCTTTGGTATTCTGTCCGAATCTTCAGGGCATTTGGTGAATAAACCAACAGTTTGGAATACTGCAAAAGTGGTCTAAGGAAGGACATCCAGTAATACCAATAGTAATATACTCGAACATCTATTATGGTAAGTCCTTACATAGCCATGTTACGCCCTTCATATACATCACTATTGCAGCAGTCCTTACTACTAGGACAACTGTTGGAACTCATAAGGTGTTGGAGGAGGACAGATGAGAAGAAATGGGTTGCAACACATGAACTGAAGTACCAAACCCAACCCTTGCTCTTGGAAACAATGCCTAGCAAAAAGCATTTGCAGAAAGTTTGTACTGAAAGTGGAATTGTCTAGAAACTTACCATAACAGAATATGTTGAAGTAGATCATTGTTGCAGTAGTATTAACTACTGGGACTTAGCCACAGGCATCTCAGAATCCTTCTCCCTACGTACAGTGGAAATCCTCCAAATGGGATAGCAGTATGCTCCCAGTCTAAAGTCAACATCCACTATTAGTTTTCTTGCCCAGAGAAGATACAAAGGCCCTTAAAAAGGAGTAAAAGAGCCAAAGATGGATACACAGCAGATGAAGGGAAAAAGCAAAGGAAGTCTTGACCTGCTCAGGAAACTAGGATAGAAGAAATAGGCGTACTTGAATAATAGACCTGTGGCCCTAGAAAAGGAGAAATATACCCTACCCCAGCTCAGGATAGCTACAATCCATGGAGAAGTGCAAAGTGGTGATTGTAAGAGGTATGTAATTACTGCAACAGTGATCTACTCAAATATAGATTCATAGCCTGTTACTTGGCTAACGACCCGGGGGGGACTTTCTAAGCCTAGCCAAGTTTTCCTGAAAGAATAATGATATCCTGTATCCAAATAGGAAATTGAGAGCCAGGCATTTATAAGTTACCTCTGTGGTTGCAGGTCTGGTGAAAATTTCCATCCACTTGTCTAGGTTGTGCTTAAACTAGGTAAACAAACTCAACTATTTGCTCTCCATGAGAATGGATTGCTGACAGGATGCAAACGTGCACTCTTCGGAACGCAGACACACACACACACAGAAGACACAAAAACACACACACGCACACAGACAGACACACATGCACACACACACACACACACACACACACACACACACACACACACACACACACACACACACACACACACACACACACACACACACACACACACACACACACACACACACACACACACACCAGGTGACTGCAGTGAGATTAAAAACCCTACCTAACTAAATAGAACTCAGTGGTTAATGCAAGTGCCATGTACTACTGTGACAGCTATACCACATTCTTTGTTTAGATCACTGTTAAGTAGTTTTATCTGCTAGGATGTTTGCCCAGAGTTTCAGATTAATAGGGATGTGGCTTCATAAAAGTTGTTGTCTCTTTCATTTTTTCCCGGTTAGGGGTCGCCACAGTGGAACTCCGGTCCGCTAATGATTAGTAGTTGATTTTTACGTGCCGAGTTACCAGCCCTGATGCACAACCTTCAACGAAGGTACGCCCATTCACGCATGTCTGTACGCAGAAGACGCTCTAGCTGAGAAACAAACCGAACTGCGTCTTACTGTGGCCTGGAAATGCAAGGCAAGGTTTATTATTCGGGTTTGCATGTAGCATGTCCTGAAGGACAGCCATAGCAAAAACCTACTCAGACCTTCAATCAACGTCCAGTTTATAATGCGTTGAAAAGTGTGAACAAATGTCTAAGTATCTGCTTCCAGAATATCTTGAGTATTAATCACCTTAAGGAACGCTCCACTTCTGGCTGTACCCCTATGGAAGAGTAACAAAACTGAATACACTGTGCAAGCCATTTAGATACAGTCTGTGTAAGCACTGCTTTTTCTCTTTCTTTGCAGAAGAAACACACTGGATTTTCTATAGTTCTTAGTGATGTGCAAATAATATCTTAACTACCTGTGCACATCCAATTTTTTATTCTTTATTTTGTGGTGTAGGAAAGAAAACTTGTACCTGAATAATCTTGTTAAAGGAGAATTTGGTCAACTTTCAGCATGAGAAATGCATTTGCCCTCAAGTTCACTCCATCCCTATTGAAGACTAGAAAGGATCCCTTGTACATCAAAGTTCGTTGTTCTGACACCCTCCTGACGTAAGTGATTGCTACAAGCAGCACACTTTTCCCTTGCCAAAAATTGTGTGGGTGTTGTGACTGCTGGCAAAAAGGGGAATGAGCAAGCTGTTTTCCAAGACATAATCTATGTGGAGTGGGGGTGGGGTGTTCTTCTTTCCATGAGGGTTTTAAATGAAGTAGTCTTCTAAAAAACTGTTACACTAGCCTCTGGGTGGCCAAGGGTGGATACAATGGTAAACAGATTGAAACAGCAGAGAGATAAACCTTAATGGAAGTATAATTCAAGGTTGTTCCAAAATCTTCTGAGAGGAACTTAAGGAACAGATGAAGAGCTAGGGTCCTGCCTTCTTGCCTGGCATCAATTGGAATACCTCTGCCATTTAGATAGATAAGGATTTCTCAGTGACAAGCTTTCTTGTCTCCTTAACGATACTCAGCATGCCCTGAGTACACAGGTGCCTAAAAGCCAGCAGGAGCAGATGACCCAAGCCACAGTCTCACCAGGATGGGATGTATTATGAACTCGCTTATGTGTTACTAGGTCCAGAGCCATGGGAGGCACTTGATAGTTTCTTGTGAATATTGACAAAGGAGAAAACTAGTACTACCTGAACTAAAAGGGGGCTCTCAAGAGCATTTTTAATCTGTCCTGACTCAGATTTTAGATCAGCACGGGGAGAGTAAAGGGATAAGAGGGAAAACAGATGAACAGACCTGGCCATAGAATGCAGAAGCTGTCTATTAAGCAAGCATCGCCGACTGGTGCTCTTGAGCAAAGGTGCTTCATCTGTACGTTGTCTGGTAAATCTCTGACAGACAGCACATTCCTGGATGTCATCATTATTGAACAAGAAAAAAAAAACACAGCAGCTGTGGAAGACTGTATGGGGAATCTAGATGCACCTGCACTTTCTGGCAACACATATAAGACTGATATCACACTACCCACAAAATTCAATCAACAGCAAACCATTTCAATAGTTGAAGGAAGGCTTCCCCAGTGTGCACACCAGATAATCAATGCCAAGAAGATGATCAGTGTTCTTAATGATTTTTTCAACCACCTTTATTAAATTACAACTTAAAACACAGACACACACACATTAATAGAAAACAAACCATATTAATATTTGTCAAATTCATGCATTATACATTAACTATTTTTTTACTCACCCTAGCATTACATAAACTGTTCAGTTTCTGCCTTCCCTTAAACCTCTCTCCTCCGGAATACTGTTCTGCATATATAGTTCCCACAAATTCCATTTATTTCTATGTAATTTGGTCCTTCAACTTTCTAAAGATCCCACCTCAAGTTCTTTTACCTCCTTTAAAATATTCAATACTATAATTTACAGTTGGTTTACATTTTGATTTCCACTTACTAGTAATGGCTTTTTTGGCAGCTAATAACATTAAACTTTAATAAGGCTTTACTATATAAAGGCAGTTCAGATCCTGTGTCCCAGCTCATATGAATCATTTTTTAGTGGCAGCCATTTGCTCACACCATACAAATGACCTTCCATTGTTTCTGTAAACTGCCTTTCCAGTCTCTTTTTCCAGCTTTCTATGACTGATTCTTATAGTTATCATGCAGTATTATGTATGTCTTACTAATTATCCATTTTTTTCAGTTCTAGACTCCGATATCAATTCTACCAGAGCTGTTTTTTCACATGGCACTTCCCTATCCCTATCTCTTTCTCTATAATGTGGAGGGAAGTAGTCTCAAACCTGCAGCCCAAACTTCAGCTTAGCTTCATCTCACACTATTAACATCCCATCTATAATTATTTGTTACCAATAATCTGGCTCCTTTGCCAATATTCTACAGTAATGTTTTGCCGCCTTTTTGCTTATTTTCTATAATGCTGCTTTGTAGTCATCACCATTAGTAAAACCTCCTTTTTCTCCATCCCCTTGCTGGCTTAGTTCTTATAAATAATGATTTCTGCTACTTCATGAATATAATATTCAATATGGTTGCTGTTGATCTCCTTAAAAACCTGCAAGCAAAATTATGTCCTCTCCTTATTTCTTGAACTCCCGTCATTTCATCATTGTCCCTTTCCATTTTGACTAATAGCCCTCTGCTTGTGTTTTTATATATCTCAACCTTAACGGCACAGCTCTAAAATATCCATTCAAATCAAATTATCCTAAACCACCTTGTTCTAAGGTGGGGATCAACTAATCCCACTTAACTCCTTTTCCTTCAACTCTTTCTTAATTACTGTCCACAACCTCTCCTCTGGTTGATAAAAATATGCCTGACCTGTAAATAAAACTGAAGACACTAAAAAACATTTTCAATACTTGTATCTTGCTATCCATATCAATAATCAAAAGCTCCCAGTTTCTCAGTTTTTCTCTTACTTTTATTTAGTCTCTTCCCACATATCCTTAGTTGCCAAAACAGAACCCTTTTAAAGCCATACAATTAAATACATCATCTTATGATCCCTTAGGTATGGTAACTGGTGAACGAATTCATGTCTGGGTACACACGCCTGTGCTTTATAACTTTCATAAAAATTTATCTCGGATATCTGTACAAGATCTCTGGTCATTTTTTTCTTGTCAAAGGCTTCCTAAGTTTGGTGACAAACTTTTCTACTTTCTGTTATCCAAGCCAATGTTTTAAAAGTTTTTGTGCTCTGAAACTGTTACCAGGAAACAGCTGCTTAGCAGTACCCTTTCTAAACTCATGCATATTATCCAAATATATTTTTTCCTATAGCACCCTGCAATTGCTCCTCCCCTTGTTCTGTCAGACTCCCCTTATTCTTCAATAATTCAAACTTTGTCATCCCCCCTAAATAAAACCTATCACTCCTTTCCCATATTTCTTTCTTTGTTTCTACCCTGTTTTTAATCCCCATGTTCATTTTATCCCACTCACTAGCTATCCCTTCTGAAAAAATTTCTATCTTCCCTAATAACTCGAGTCATTACACTGTTTGTCCTTACATTCCTGTTTGTTTTTAACAACTATGTAGGAAAGGGCCAGTGGTCTTACTTTATTACCCTGCCTGCCAGTGAGTCATCTAAAATAGTTATTGGATGTCTGTCAAAGTTTTCAATGAAATATACATGCTCCTGTGAAATACAAATTATATCAAGTCTAGCTCAGTTACTGCACCTTGGGGAATATGTTAAGTCAGTCTAATTTCCTACTACCGAATTCACATATTCCATACCAAATATTCTCAGGCTTTTTCAGAAATCTATAATTTTGTTACGTTTCCCATCTAGGTCCCTCTGATACATCTTAACTATTGCCAATCAAGTTCAGTCCTCACCCATAAGAAATATTCCCTAATGAAAGCTTATTTCTCTCAAATTGTTTAAGCTCCATAACAGCAGTTTGTGGTGGAATATTAATGCATGCCAGTATAATCCTACTCCCAGATGCGAAGTCGGAGTCTCCGACGGCATTTTATAAGCAAAACTGGCCCCAAAAAAATTCCTCTGCAAACTCCGACCGACGTCTAAGAGTTCGTCGGTTGAAGGAAGCACAGGCTGAACAGGCCGATACGTTGTGGTCTGGGCCTAAGCAAGGAAGGCAGTAGGAATGGAAATCCTTATGAGGTATTTGTTTCCCACAAGTTAAACAATTATTTACTTTGTCTGACATCGGCTGAGGCAAGAAAGAGTCCCCAACGGGGTACTTAGCTTTTTTCGAAGTCTTCGGTAGCTGAATTCACTGGATCTGACTGACCGGCACTTGCGAACAGCTTCTGCTTCGGGCACCGCGCAGCAAGAAAGACTGAGGAAAATGGCGTCGGCTGGTACTTTTATACCCCAGATGCTCTGACATCGGGGAAAGTGCGACATCAGCCGAGGCCAGACCCAGACTTTGGAATCCGGCCGACCGAAGGGCTGCCTGAGGCAGGACAACCCATATGTTATGACTGCAGATGCATCCTTGAAGGACATCAGCAGTTTGTGGTGGAATATTAATGCATGCCAGTATAATCCTACTCCCTTGCCCCTTAATACCACAAATTTACAATTATTGTATTTGTTCCTTCTATCACTATTGGAGCCCATCTAGCAATCAGTACTATTGCTCCCCATTTCCTGTCTCTTACAGTGTGCTGAATCCTTTCTTTGTCAAATTCATAAGATCATGTTATCCAAATGTGTCTCCTATACTGCAATTTGCACCCTAGCTTTCTTAATATAATTTAGTGCTTTCTACAATTTCACTATACCTGTAAGACAATTTTCATTCCTTGAAAATATAAAGATATTAGCCATTATAAAAGGAAGCATTACTCCCATCCCACCTTTTATACATAAATTTTTAAACAAGTATTTCCAACGCGACTTATATGTACACACTAATGTTTAGCGGGATGATCTTTTACGCAGTTACTACTTCTCATCTTCATTTGAACCTACTTTACATTTTTAAGGCAGTTTCTTCAATGACAACAACCAAACAAAAAACTAAATTCATTTTCAGAGCACCCTGATCACCTTTTAACTTAGTCAAAAAGATACAAAAACTGAATTTTCAACAAATTAAGTTTACACCTCCAAAGAGGAGTAGTGGTCCCAATACTAAATCTAAAATTAAGGTTACTCATGCTACAGTGTAGGTTATAGCCTGTGCTCCCACTTACATGGACTGCTTTCTGCTCTTTTGTTATCTCTATTATCCTCCCAGATTTGCAAAGCAGCTTGCATGCTTTCAGTAAACATTTTTAGCCTTAAGAAAAAAGTATACTGGCTACCTTTAAATAAATTAAAGCGTGCACTGTTCTATTAAATGGATTAAAGTGTTAAGACTGCTGGGAGTCTAAAGTACAGTTTTGTACCTACCATAAATGTAGATGTCCGAACTGGATAGCATCTGCAGTCATAACAAGTGGGTTGTCCTGTCGTCAGGCAGCCCTGCAGTCGGCCGGATTCCAAAGTCCGGGTCCGGCTTTGGCTGATGTCGCACTCCACCCGACGTCATCTCTGTTGGTCTTCGGGTATAAAAGCATCAGCCGACGCCATTTTCCTCAGTGTTTCTTGCCCCAGATGCCAGTAGCCCTCTTGCAGGCTAAAATTTGGATAGATGCCAATGTTTCCAAATAGATAGAGGTAAACACAACAATAAGCATGTATGTACATATATACAAACAAATACACCATGAGAGACACCCCCCCAACAGCTAGCTATTAGGAGGGTAAACACCCTAGGAGTACCACAGAGGGGAAGGAGGGAGGGTAATCCTGACTGCAGATGCTATCCAGTTCGGACATCTACATTTATGGTAGGTACAAAACTGTACTATGTTCTTCATGGATGCATCTGCAGTCATAACAAGTGGGTAGAATACCATAGCCAACTAGGGGAGGATAAAAGTAGATTATGGTGTGTTTAGGATCCCTTGCAGTACAGCAGTGGCAAACCCTGCTCGGGATCTGGAATATAGAGGCAAATTATAATGCTTGGCAAATGTATGCACGGAGGTCCAAGTAGCCGCCTCAATAATGTCTTTGGTTGCCACTCCTCGTAAGAAGGCTGTGGTAGTGGCTGTTGCCCTTGTAGAATGAGGTCTTATGTTCTGTGGAATTGGTTTTCCATGGAAGGAGTAACAGTATCGTATGCAATTTCCTATCCATTTGGAGATTGTCTGTTTGGAAATAGCTTTTCCTTCCCTTCCTGTTGCATAGGCTACAAAAGTTGGTCAGTCTTTCTGCTATTTTTGTTCTGTCCAAGTAGTAGCGTAGCTGTCTATGTACATCCAAGGTATGCAGTATTCTTTCCCTCTGTTTTGTGGGTTGGGAAAGAAGGTAGGTAGGTGGATTGCCTGGTTTAAAGACACTCTGGATACCACCTTGGGCATAAATGTAGGATTAGTCCTCATGGACACTCTATCTTGGTGGAAGATTAGGAAGGGTTGCACTGCCATTAAGGCCTGTAGTTCTGAAACCCTCCTTGCTGAAGTAATTGCCAGTAGGAAAGCAGTTTTCCATGACAGGTGTTGTAGGTCTGCTGTTGCTGCTGGTTCAAAGGGTGATAGTGTCAACTTTTCTAGCACAAAGTTTAAATCCCAAGCTGGTAATGGTGGTTTCCTTGGAGGTTTTACATTCTTGATTCCTCTGAGGAACTGCCTGAGCAAAGGGTGCGAAAAAACAGGTGGATCAAAGCTGTATTCTGCTGAAATAGCTGATGCATGTATCTTGATGGAGGAGTAGGACAGGCCTGAATGAAGAAGTTCGGCCAGATACTCCAGAATGTTAGGCATATCTATGTTTGACACATCTTTTCCTCTTTCCGTACTCCAAATGACAAACCTTTTCCATTTTCCAGCATAGTTCCTTCTTGTTGAAGGTCTGCGTGCTTCAAGAATAATGTCTTTAACTCTTTGGGAAAGTTCTGGATTAGCTGCTGCCATGTGATGTTCCATGCAGTCAGTTGCAGCGTTTTTAGGTTTGGATGTATGATGCTGTAGATTGGGTAGTCGGAGGATCCGACGGCATAATGTACGCAAAATCAGAACCGAAAAACTGTTCTGCAAACTCCGACCGACGCCTAAGCGTTCGTCGGTTGAAAGAGGCACAGGCCGAACAGGCTGCTACGTCGTGGGCTGGGCCTAAACAAGGCAGACAGTAAGAGTGGAAATCTTTATGAGGTATTTGTTTCCCACAGGTTAAACAATTGTTAACTTTTTCTGACATCGGCTGAGGCAAGAAAGAGTCCCCAACGGGGTACTTAGCTTTAGGAGTCTTCGAAGTAGTATTCGGTAGAAGTAATCTCTGGATCCGACCGACCGGCACTTGCGAACAGCTTCTGCTTCGGGCGCCACGCGGCAAGAAAGACTGAGGAAAATGGCGTCGGCTGATGCTTTTATACCCGAAGACCAACAGAGATGACGTCGGGTGGAGTGCGACATCAGCCGAAGCCGGACCCGGACTTTGGAATCCGGCCGACTGCAGGGCTGCCTGACGACAGGACAACCCACTTGTTATGACTGCAGATGCATCCATGAAGGACATCTACTTTTTCATTTCTCACAGTTTCAAACTATTTTTCACTGGATTGCTTTGCCACTGTACCTTTAAGTTTTACAGTTCTCTGTAAAGAGTGCTCAGAACTCTCAACATGAACTGTCTCATTGCCAGCAATTAATCTCCAAGAAAAAAAACCTCAGCAATGAGACAAAAAAACAGCTAACAACTCTGCAGATGTATGATAGAATATTTGTGTTCTCAGAATGCAGTGCATAGCTTTCACCTGGCCAATTACCTACGCCTCCAGACTTCTCATATTTTTTTTTTAATATCTCCAAGTCTTTTGGGTTTCTAATACCATGATGAGAAATGGACCACATTCTTAACTCAAAGTATAATTAAAGTTCATGAAATTCGTTCTGTTTCAATCTTTGATGTTAGCCAGAAGTGCTCTTCACAACACCCGCAATGTGCCCAGTGGCCCAGTATTGACTCCTGAAATTCATAACGGAGTTACATGTACTGATAACATATCGAAGCATGATTGTAAATTCTTTTTTATATGACATGTTGCTCCTACTACTACTGGAACGGTCTGTGTGTCTTTCTTCCACAATGCCTTCATTTCTGTCTGCAAATCTTGGTATGTTATGACTTTGTCTCTCTCTGTACATAAGAAGTGTAGTCACTGGGTGTAGCAATTTCAATGATCAATGCCACTTTTGTCTTCTTTACATGGACTACTATATCTGGTTTTCTCAGTTCTGTTTTTTGAGATGTTGGTAATGAATGATCCCATCTGATATAGACCATCATTTTCTATGATGCTTTGTGGCTCACGTTTCCAGTGTTTTTCATCTATTTCATTATTATAATGTTTGCACAATCCCCAATGCAACAGTCTTGCCACATTATTATGCCTTTCAGTATACAGTCCTAATGCCATTAGTATATCACAACCAGCAACAAGATGTGCCACTGTTTCCAATTCTGTTTTACAAAACCTACATTTGTCAGTTTCTCCCACATGTTCAATGGACTTTGTAAACTACCGTGCAAGTAGTCCACTATCTTGTGCTGCCAATATTAACCGTTCGTCTCTTGGTTTAAATTCACCTCTCCATAACCATTCCTGCATTTGGTCCTGATCAACATGAGGTTCTTCCAAGAGTTTTCTATACTTGCAACTATATTTATGGATTTTCCACATTTCTTGCCTTCTCATCTGATCCTTTACCTTATGTTTTTTTGGCACAATCAGTTGCTGCCTGAAATTTATCTGCTTCTGGTTTGGTTTCTATTCCTGCTTGATATGCTTCTGCTAAACTAGACAGGGAACTCATCTTAAGACTTATTCCCCTCATGTTTCAAAACTTTCACTACGTTTAGGTCTTGTGAGGTTAGCAGATATGCATGCAGTTTCATGATTGCAGATTTATACATGTAATCAATTTCAAGGAGGTCCATACAGTCTTCAGAACAGGGAATATAGAATCTTGGTATGCACTGACTTTTATAAATCATTTGATGAGCATGGAGCATCCTTCTTATTTTCCTGTCCAACCTATCCAACACCTATTCCAAAACTAAGTTAGGACAGGAAGTGCAAACTGGTTTATAGCTTGGACTTTGTTCCTAGATGTCAACGCTGATCTCAGTATTAATTTTAGTCTTCTAAAATATCCTTACAAAGTTTTATTCTCATTTGTTTATGTTTTATTGTTGATCTTTCATCAGCTCCCAAATATTTATATACTCCCCCTTGTTCCGGTTCTTTTATATCACATTCCTGTCCTAAACTGATGTTTTCTGCTGCAACTTTCCTGCTTTAAAGTTTGCTTCTGCACATTTATCAAGATCAAATGACATTCTTGTATCTGAAAAAGTTTTAACAGCTTGGCGTTGTTCTTTCAGTTCCTCATCTGATGAACTACACAGTTTTAAATCATCTACAAAAAAACGACGAAAAGTCTTTATACTTTGTTGTTTTCTGGGAGCCAAATTTTTGCCATGACCTAATCTGTTAAGTAGACAGTGTAATGGGTTAAGGGAAAGACAAAACAGCAGCAGTGACAGAGTCACACCCTGGAATACTGCCCTTTGAATTTTTATCCCTGGAATAATAAATTTGTCCTTTATCATGGCAACTACAAAGTGGTTTGTCACTGTTTCATGGCCGCTGTAATGTAATCGATCAGTGTAGGGTATATATTATACATTTTTGAATGTGGGATACTGTCAAATGCTTTTTTGTAGTTTATCCATGCCATACTTAGATTCTACCATTTTTACAGTTCTCCATTATGACTCTTATTTAACAGCAAATGATCCTTTATTCCATACAACTTTCATCCTATTACCCTTTTGTTCTATTGCCATGATTGAGTTTTCTTCTAAATGACTATAAACTCAGCATCAGTTTCAATGTATAGTTTATATGTCGTCAGAAGGCAAGTTATTGGTCTACAGTTTTTAGGATAGCTTGCAGGCTCACACATAAGTAGGAGTATTGTTTTTCCAGTTGTTAACCAAGATGGTGTCTGATCGGGATGCGCATAAAAATAGTTCTTACTCATGGCCAAGTCTGCATGTAAAGATGTTAATGCTTTTAGCCAGAAGTTGGGTACTGCATCTGGGCCTGGGGTTTTCCACTTAGGAGCTTTACTTAACTTTATTTCACTCTCTCTGGTCGTTGCATCATCCCATTTCATATCCTGTACATATGAACTGCTTATTCTTTCTTTTACTACTTCTATTCATTTAGTATCTTTGTTACGTTCCACAGGATCTTCATAGATATTTCTCCAAAATGTAGCTATTTCATCTTTTTTTTTTTTTTTGTGGTGTTTCATTTCCTTTTGCCTTGTTTCCAAAAAAAATTTTTTTTTGGGGGTGGGGGGTCATCAATAAATTGCTTATACTGCACTTCTCTTTTATACTTAGCTGCATATCTTCTATGTGTTTCTGCCTGTGCTATTTTTAGCTTATTATTTACAATAGTGCAGGATAGATCCTGATCTGTTCTGATACTGCTAATTGCTTTCATCACGTCTATCTTTGCATATTTTTGTTGCTCTGATCTCTCTTCTACACTCTTCTAACAGTGACACATATGGTCTTAACTGCTCTATAGTTTCTCTATTCACTACTTCCATGATGGCATTCGATTTCTCCACTTCCTTTGCCTTACACTACCTCATGTTTTTGTGGTAAGATTATCTGTTATTAATTTAGCTGCACAGTAATATATCCCGTTTACTTCTGTTATATCACATGAATCTCTATGGACAGTCCTAATTACTGTGTTCATTTGTTTTATCAAACTTCTAACGTTTTGGATTTTATTGATTTTTCTGTAGCCTGTTTCTTCCATTGATCTTAAAATGCATGTCCGCTTCTACTAAATCAAGCAACTCTTCTCTTAGATGGTTTTCTTCTAAACTGAGGCTACATCTCCATTTCCTGCAGGCATTCTATAGAAAGTCCCAGAGCATGTTCTTGTGTCACATTCTCTGCAGTTTCAACCTGTGTCATCCATTGCTCTTTCATATGGGAACTCACTGGCCTATCACTCCACAATGACTGCATCAGAGTTGCCACAGTTTCCTGTTCCTTCTCTTGCTGTGCAACTTCAACTGAATGTTTCACTGGTTTCTTATGAAAGGCTCCAAAGTATCTTTCTTCATATGGCAATTGTTCAGATGCTTCCTGTTCCACTGGTTTCTCCTTGATTTGGGGATCCATTGCTCTTATCCTGCTCCGAGTTAGATTTTCTACACTAAATCCTTCACTTTGCAGGTAATCAATAACCTCAATTTCTACTTCTTCAACATCTCTATTACTAATCCTCTTTTCTATTTTTCTCCTTTGTTTTATTTTTTTTGTGTTGCAAAATTTACCACATCCGGATGCCTTTGCCTATATTTCTCCTCAAATATCTTTGGTGCTGCTCTTTTTGTATCAATTAGTTTTGCTTTCTCCCATGCATACATTCTGCACCATATTAACTCACTTTTTCTTTCCCGTGTCCTTATTTCTTCTTCAGATATCTCCTGCTCCTCCTATTTCTCCTTACTTTAGGGTCTCTGTTTCATCATGTTGTGGTGTAACCAGTGTTAGACTTTCTGCACTAAACCTTTCACTTCACAAGTATTCCATAACTTCATTTTCTATTTCTTTTTAACTTCTACTTAATAATCTTCTGTTCTACATTCACTCTTCGTGACCTTATTTTTTATTGTGAAATTTTTCCACATCTGGATGCCTTTGCATGTATTTCTGTTTGAATATCTTTGGGGCTGCCTTTTGTTGATTAATTTAGCTTCCTCCTTTGCACAAATATTGCACCATGTGAAATAAATCACTTGTTAGAGCGTGTTTTAAATTTATTGTTTTGAACATTTTTCCAGTAAGCAATGAAACAAAATGCATGAACTAATAATGACAAAACTGCCCAATTCAGAACATTTCCATCATAAAAGTCTACTAAAACTTCTACAATCCACAAGTATCGGTAAATATGCACAGTCTCTGCAGAAGTAAAAGTCATCTAAATAATTCCACATTATAAAGATCTAGACTGTAACTAATGAAGAGGTTACTGCTAGTAAACATCTTCAAATTTCATTGTTTAGGTTCACAGATTAGTACTAGGTTAACTGCCCTTGTGGGCCATTTTAAGCCTAGCCAATTACCCCATGTCAGAATCAAACCATGGACCTACCTTCTGTAAGGTAAACACCTTAACCATTATACCAACCATCCCCATCATTTTTTTTGGTTTTCTGGCAAATTGCTGAGGATAGAAATTACTAAATAATGTCATACATTTGTGTTTCAGAGATCACATCCTTCAGAAAATGCATGCTAACACAAATCCTGTTATTCTACTAACCTCGTAATAATAATATTTAAATCAATCCTTATTTATGTGCCTTTGCACCAGACTTTGTCCAGATTTATTGCAGCAAAAAGTAGAGATGTAGCGAGTGCAGTGTTCTTTGAGAGTTGTTCTACAAAGCTAGCAACAGCTGGAATCACACCAGAAATTCAATACATACAAAACCAGCGAGAAGTTCTGAGAACACAGCCTACCAACTAATGCATATATGCATACCTCACTCTTCACAATAAGTGCAGGAATAACACAAAAGTAACCAAACATCAAACAAGAAAAGGTAAATAAAACTACAACAGCTACACCATGTTAAATACAACTGTCAATGGTCCTTGAATGCGACAAACACCCTGGATTCTGCATAAATGCTAGCCCCATAATCTCAATTCAGTTTAGCCACGAAACACTACAACAACATATCACCACTATCTATAGTTCAAGAAAAAGTGTTTCAGAGAAAAAAATGACAGATACAAAGATCACTCCTACAATGAGCCACTACCAAAGCAACTCCACAGCTTCTTTCCAAATCCAGGGCAGTCGGAACAGTCCTGAGGTGTGACTAGGCTATAAAATTAATTCCCGTTGAAAATACTCAAAAACTGCGGCCGAAGTGTATATTACCACATAAGAACAAAGTGCGATCCTGCAAATAATGCTTTAACACTCCCAGCTATACATAAGAAATGATGGCTTGTAAGGCCCGAGAAAAGTACATAGTGGAAACCTGTAATAATTCCCAACTGAGACAGCCGCAATACGATCCAAGTGCCGTATCAGCAAAACCATGTTTTTCCCTTTTCAACAAAAGTATCCTTTATGTTTTTTCTCATGACAAAATAAGAAATGCAAACCTTGGATAGTTAGCACAGCTCTTGGATACAAAATATAACAGATATGCAGCTCAGCAATAAGAACTATGCAGCTCAGCTGTCACTCAGCAGCCCTCAAAGAAACACAAACCTCGGACAGTAAGCTCTAAAAGAAATACAAAACCTCAGTCAGTCAGCTCGGCCCTCACATATAAAATTTAAGAAATATGCAGCTCAGTTTTCATATAAGACATATGCAAAGCCCAAATAGTTCCCTTTTTCTCTCTCACATAAAATAAGAATCATTTCTTTCGGACATAAATAAAAGAAGAATGCAACGAGCAAGCCCAAAGAAAACCTCGGACATCACACACTGTAGGACATAAAACACATACACGCGCGCACACACACACACAGTGTAATAATAATTAATAAGAAGCAAATTCAGGAAGAAAAGAACTGCATGATTGCCCAGAACAGATCCATTCCTTTGCAGCTGCTTTTGTGTAATAAGGCTCGCAGAACAGACAGCATAATTCGAATATACAACCAAATGCACCCGGAGGAAACTAAACTAATAAACATTTGAGAACCATTCCCTTGCAGCTGCTTGTATAATAAGGCTCGCAGAACAGACAGTGTAATTTGAATATACAACCAAATGCAACTGCAGGAAACTAAAAGTACAGTTTTGTACCTACCATAAATGTAGATGTGCGAGTGTTCACACTGCTGCAGTCATTACACTTGGGTTATCCTGCCGTCAGGCGGTCCTGCATTCGGCCAGAGTTCCAAAGTCTTGGTCCGGCGTCGGTTGCTGTCACTTCTTCCCTGACATCAGTGCGCCAGGGGGTTATAAGATGCATCCAACGCCATTTTCTTCAGTTTTTCTTGCCCCAGATGTCAGGTGCCTCCAAGCAGGTAGGCAATACATATTGCTAATAAAAAATATATATATAAAATAAAAACAATACCTTCAGTTACAAGCAAATACACGAAAAAGGTTGTATAGGATAGAAAGTTATAGATAAGTCCAGCTAGGACAGAGTGGATGTAGGGAGGGTAACCTGGACTGCAGCAGTGTGAACACTCGAACATCTATATTTATGGTAGGTACAAAACTGTACTATGTTAATCATGTTACACTGCTGCAGTCATTACACTTGGGTAGAATCCCAAAGCTAAGGTTGGGTGGCTGATCTATAAAGAGTTAGGATAGGCTATGAGGCCCTGCAGAACTGCAGTGGCAAATCCTGCTCTGGATTTAGAGTAAAGTGGCAAGTGGTAATGCTTGGTAAAGGTGTGCACTGAACTCCAAGTTGCAGCCTCCAAAATTTCCTTGGTAGGTACTCCTCTGAGAAAGGCTGTTGAAGTGGCTGTTGCCCTGGTGGAATGTGGCCTAATGTTATTGGGGACTGATTTTCCATGCTGTGTGTAGCAGTAACGAATACACTGTCCTATCCATTTGGAGATAGTCTGCTTTGAGATAGCCTTGCCCTGTGATCCTGCAGCAAATGCTACAAACAGTTGCTCAGTTTTCTTGAAAGCTTTTGTCTTGTCCAACGAGCGCAGAAGTTTCTCCCCTTTATTCGGGGGTTTGGATAAAAAGTTGGCAAATGGATGGTTTGGTTAAGAGCCACACTAGATACCACCTTTGGCATAAAGGTAGGGTTTGTCCTTAAAGAAACCCTGTCCTGATGAAAAATTATAAAAGGTTCCACTGCCATTAATGCCTGTAGCTCCGAGACTCTTCGTGCTGAAGTTACTGCTAGGAGCAGAGCTGTTTTCCATGATAAAAATTTTAGATCGACTGTATTGGCTGGCTCAAAAGGTGGCAGGGTCAGTTTTTCCAAATCGAAATTGAGGTCCCAAGTTGGTGTTGGTGCTCTCCGGGGCGGTCTTATGTTTTTAGCCCCTCTGAGGTACTGCTTTAACAAGGGATGAGAGAATAAAGGAGGATCCGTGTTGTAATGTGCTGAAATGGCAGTGGCGTGGATCTTAATTGATGAGAAGGATAGGCCTTTGTCCAGCATCTCAGTTAAGTATTGTAAAATCTGAGGAATGTTTGGGACAAGAGGGTCAAGGCTTTGAGCCTGGTTCCAAGCACAGGATCTCTTCCATTTTTCTGAGTAAGCTTTCCTGGTGCTAGGCCTCCTGGCCTCCAAAATGACATCCATAACAGCTTTAGAGAGAGGTGCTGCCTGTTTGACTAATGAATCTGCCATGCAGCCAGGTTTAGGGTTTTGAGCTGACCGTGCAGGATCTGATTGTTTTGAGTCAGGTGGTGTGGAATTTGAGGCAAAATCCATGGTGGGCCTTGAGTTAAGTTCTTTAAGATTGGGTGCCAGTGCTGGCGTGGCCAGTCTGGAACAATCGGGATCATCTGTGGTTTTTCTTGTCTGGTTTTAGGAGTACCTTTGAAAGGAGAGGCAGTGGTGGGAAGGCATAAACTTTTAGGTTTTTCCAGCTGAACGAGAGAGCATCCACTTTCCATGCTTGTGTGTGATAAGTCCTTGTGCAGAATTTTTGTAGTTGGCAATTCAGTGGGGAGGCAAAAAGATCTATGTCTGGGCATCTCCATTTTTCTTTACCATGCTGAAGATTTGTGGATTCAATTTCCATTTGTGAGGGTCCATGATATTTCTGCTTAGATTGTCTGACAGAGTACTTTTCTTTCCTGGCAGGAATTGTGCTTGCAGATGAACTTGATACGTTAGAGCTGTGTTCCACAAGGTCATGGCTTGCCTGCATAGGGGATAAGAATGAGAGCCCCCTTGCTTGTTTATGTACCACATTACTGTGGTGTTGTCTGTCTTTAATAATAATTGTCCTCGATGCAGAAGGTCCTTGAAAGCTGTTAGGGCATTTTGAACAGCCTACATCTCTTTTTGATTGATGTGAAGATGCATTTGGTCTGTGGTCCACTTGCCCTGAATGCATTTTCTTGCCACGTGTGCTCCCCAGGCGTAATCCGAAGCATCTGTTGTTAGAGTCTGCCTGGCTGTGGGTAGAGTAAAAGGCTGACCCTTGTTTAGGTGACATGCCTGTGCCCACCATCGAAACTCCTGTTGCAGGCAGGGAATCATTGGTATTACTGCTGCTAAACTGTGAGTGTGGAGTCCAAACACTTTTTAGGTACCACTGTAATTTCCTCATATGCAGTCTGGCATATGGTATTAGTAGTATGCAGGATGCCATGAATCCCAGGGCCTGCAGAATTTTTCTTGCAGGGAGATGGGACTTTTTTGCCAGTAATTGAAAATATTGAGTTAGCTGAACTTGTTTGGCTTGAGATAAGCCATCTGGCCCGTTGTATTTAAGCTGGCACCCAGGAATATAATCTGTTGTGAGGGCACTAGTTTTGACTTCTTTTCATTTACTGTGTACCCTAGAGAAATTAGCAACCTTTTTACAAACACCAGATGCTTTAGAAGAATGTCCTTTGTCTCTGCTTGAATGAGGCAGTCGTCCAGGTATGGATATATTTGAATTCCTTTTTGACTGCAAAATGCAATTACTGGTGCCAGGCACTTTGTAAAGACCCTGGGCGCAGTAGATAAGCCAAAGGGCAGTGCAGAGAATTGGTAGTGCATTGTACCAGATTTGAATCTGAGGTATCTTCTGCAATTTTGTCTGATAGGGACATGCAGGTATGCCTCGTTGATGTCCAGAGTAACAAGCCAAGCCTTCTTGTCCAGCATGGGTAGAAGCTGCTGTAGTGTCAACATTTTGAATTTCGGAATATCCAGGTAAGTATTTAGAGTTGAAAGGTCTAGTATGGGCCTCCAGGCCTTGTCCTTTCTGGGGACCAGGAAGAGTCTTGAGTATAATCCTTGTCCTTGTTCCTGTTGTGGTACTTTCTGAATATCTCTCATGTCCATGAGGGCTGAAATTTGTTTTTGTGCCTCTGCCCATTGATTTTGTGGCAGGTCTGGCATTCCTTTTAGCCTTGGTAAAGTGTGAAAGTGGAACCTGTAACCTTGAGACACAATATTCAGAACCCATTTGTCTTGGGTGATTGTTTGCCAGTTTTCCCCCTAAGGGGGCTGCCAAAAGAGAAGTGCTTGGCATACGAAGGGGGAAGTCATTGGGACTGTTTCCTGTAAGGTTGAGACTTGTCCTCACCTCCTTTTGGGGTTGAGGTGCCCCACTGTTGTTGTCTGTTAGAGCCTTGGGGTTGAGATCTGCCTCTTGGGCATCTGTATCTGTCGCTCTGTGGCCTGTCTGACACTGGAAAGGACCAATTCTTTTGTTGGCCAATTTCTGCTAAATCGAGGTGGCTGTACCTATAAGAAATCTTTGACTGTTTGCATAGATTTAGCTTTATCCTCCATTTTCTTTAACACCTATTCTGCCTTAACACCAAACAAGGTATCATGCTGTAAAGGAGCATCCAATAATTTTGCCTTAAGATGATCAGGTAAACTCTGTTCTTTTAACCAAGCATGTCTTCGAATCACAGAAGCTGTAACTGCGGCTCTAACAAGAGGCCTCTAAAGAATCAAAACCACATTGCAGAGTACGTTTTCCCACCTGTTCAACTGCATGCAATAAATCCTGCTTTTCTTTACAGTCAGGAGCTTCTGAGCTTGCAAGCATTTTCTGTTTTAACTGAGCCATTAAATATTGTTGGTACTTAAGCATGTGAAACTGGCAATTTAAAGCCCTTACTGCTAAAGTTGCAGAAGTGTAAACTTTCTTCCCCCCATCTATCCAATGCTCTAGAATCTCTGTCAGAGGGTACTGGATTTTTTGCAATGGAAGCCTTAACCCCTTTTGGACCCTGGGAAATAGTTTCTGGATCAGCACAAGGGTTTTTATAAAGAAACTTGTGAGAGTCAGGGACTCTATAATACCTTTCTGGCTTGGCTGGTGCAGGGGGCAAAGAATCAGGAGAAAAGCTGGATTCAGAGAACACATCATCCACAATATCTAGCACAGGCGGAATAGCCAGGGGCCTGTGCTGAGGCAATAAAAGGACATCCCTGAGCCTTTTCTTGGATTCTGAATAATCCTGACTTTCCCAATGGAAATGTTCCCTCATGGTATGTAAAGTTTCTCCAAAAGAATAATCCTCAGGAGGAGAGGCTGAATGGATAGATTCTTCAGCGTCAGAGTCCTCATAGGGGGGTAGAGAGTATCCCTGGTCTGAAGAGGAATCAGAGGAAATGGAAACCTGATCAGAGGAATCATAGTCTGTATCCTGCCTAGGCCTTTTCTCAGGAGGGGGATGGGAACCGCTGATTAGAGTAATGAGGTCTTCGGCCATTTTAAGCATCTGTTTCTTAGGCACAGAGGACTGTCCAGGAGAATGCTGTACTTGCTTCTTTGTCTTTAATGGTGTTTTTGTCTTGGCTGTTGCTTTAATGGTAAGTTGTGAAGGTCTGAAAACACCCTCAGAAGCCGATGTCTGCTCAGCGGTTTTGGACCCATCTGAGGGATTCGTTTCCGTAGGCCCAATACCTTGAGTTTCCAGAGGCCTAGTTGTCTCCACGTGGGAGTCGGAGGTGGCCTGTGGCTCTGAGGTAGCGGGTGTCAGGGGCTGTGAAAGCGCCTCACTGAGAACTGGCGAACCGGCGACTGGCCTAGAAGAGGTTTCGTCGTCGGTTTTGGACCTCAGATGCCCGTCTTTATCCTTGTCTTTGCGGTTTTTCGGAATTGTGGTAGTCGGTTGATCCGACGGCATAGTACAATTGAACCTTCGGCCAAAGTAGTGCAAAGCAAAATCAAAACGTCGTTTTATAGTGCGTTTGTTAAATCTAGCACAAAACCGACAACTAGTGACGTCGTGATCAGGGCCTAGGCATGGAATACAGTAAGAGTGGAAGTCCTTATGAGGTATTTGCTTCCCACAAGAAATACAACTATTAACTTTTTCTGACATTGGTCTGAGGCAAGAAAAAAGTTTCCCCAACGGGGGTACTTAGCTTTATTAAAGACTTCGGATCTGAAATTCGACTTCGAAAATCTCAGGAGTCGGCCGACCGGCACTTGCGAACTGCTTCTGCTTCGGGCACCGCACGGCAAGAAAGACTGAAGAAAATGTCGTCGGATGCATCTTATATACCCCAGGCGCACTGACGTCAGGGAAGAAGCGACAGCAACCAATGCCGGACCAAGACTTTGGAACTCTGGCCGAGTGCGGGACCGCCTGACGGCAGGATAACCCAAGTGTAATGACTGCAGCAGTGTAACACGATGAACATCTAATAAAGAATCAAGAACCATTCTCTTGCAGCTCCTTGTGTAATAATGCTTGTGGAAGACCGCATAATTCAAATATACAAAAAAATGCATCCGGAGGAAACTAAAACTAATAAGCAATTAAGAACCATTCAATGTGTGAGTTTTCATTTTACTTGTTCTTACATTACCTGCAGCAGAGCTGGGGAAATGCTTGCATGTTATTTGTACTGCTATTGCTGCTGGACGGCCAGAAAGTAGTGAAACCCTCAAGTGAGCCCTCAGCCAATTCCGACAAACAGCGCAGGCTGTCAGACCAGTCATGGAGCTGATGTCATTGCGCACACGTCTGCACGTGATGACGTCAGGCCAAAAAAAAAAAGGCTGTGAAATTCGGAAATTAAGGGGTGCCACTCAAGAATTGTGGCACCTCAATATTTGGACCTCAAAACTGGTAAAAACCGAGAAATTCGGTACGGTTGAGAGGTATGGTCTTACTTTTCAAACTATTTTACTAAAAAACAAAAACAAACAAACAAAAAAAAAAGTACAGTTTTGTACCTACCATAAATGTAGATGTCCGATAGATATGCAACTGCAGTCCTGACATATGGGTTGTCCTGCCTCAGGCAGCCCTTCGGTCGGCCGGATTCCAAAGTCTGGGTCCGGCGTCGGCTGATGTCGCCTCCTCCCCGACGTCAGAGCGGCTGGAGTATAAAGGCATCCGCCGACGCCATCTTCTTCAGTGTTTCTTGCCCCAGATGCCAGGTGCCCTCCAAGGAAGGCTAAGTTTTGTGAATGGATAAGCAAAAATTTCCAGACATGCACAACAGTAATAAACAGATACACCATAACAGATATCCCCAGCTAAATAGGAGAGGGGGAAAGGACCCAAGGGAAAAAGCAGAGGGGTAGGAGGGAGGGAAACCTGACTGCAGTTGCATATCTATCGGACATCTACATTTATGGTAGGTACAAAACTGTACTATGTCCTTCAAGAATGCAACTGCAGTCCTAACATATGGGTTGAATACCATAGCCAAGCAGGGGGTGGTAGGATCTAAGCAAGGGATGGTGTAGCTAAAAGACCCTGCAGGACTGCAGAAGCAAAGCCTGCTCGGGATCTGGAGTATAAAGGCAGGTTGTAGTGTCTGGTAAATGTATGCACGGAGCTCCATGTAGCAGCCTCTAGAATGTCCTTTGTAGCCACTCCTCTTAGAAAGGAGGTGGATGTGGCTATAGCTCTGGTTGAGTGTGGTCTAATATTGGCTGGCACACCCTTTCCATGGAAGGAGTAACAGAATCTGATGCAGTGTCCAATCCATTTTGAAATTGTTTGTTTGGAGACTGCCTTTCCTTGCACTCCGGCAGCATAGGCTACAAATAGTTGGTCAGACTTCCTGGTGGTCTTTGTTCTGTCCAAGTAGTAGTGTAATTGTCTGTGTATGTCTAAAGTATGCAGCAGCTTCTCCCCTTTATTTTGAGGATTGGGAAAGAAAGTAGGCAGGTGAATTGCTTGATTTAGAGACACCCTGGATATCACTTTTGGCATGAGTGAAGGATTGGTTCTTAGAGAAACTCTGTCCTGATGGAAAATGAGAAAGGGAGGTACTGCCATGAGGGCCTGTATCTCAGAGACTCTTCTTGCTGAGGTAACTGCCAACAGGAAGACCGTTTTCCAGGAGAGGAATTGCATTTCTGAAGATGCTGCTGGTTCAAAAGGAGGAAGAGTTAATTTTTCCAAGACGTAGTTGAGGTCCCATGCAGGAAAGTACAGTTTTGTACCTACCATAAATGTAGATGTCCGATAGATATGCAACTGCAGTCTTGACATATGGGTTGTCCTGCCTCAGGCAGCCCCTCGGTCGGCCGGATTCCAAAGTCTGGGTCCGGCGTCGGCTGATGTCGCCTCCTCCCCGACACGTCAGAACGGCTGGAGCATAAAGGCATCCGCCGACGCCATCTTCTTCAGTGTTTCTTGCCCCAGATGCCAGGTGCCCTCCAAGGAAGGCTAAATTTTGTGAATGGATATGCAAAAAATTCCAGACATGCACAACAGTAATAAACAGATACACCATAACAGATATCCCCAGCAAAAAAGGAGAGGGGGAATGGACCCAAGGAAAAAGCAGAGGGGTAGGAGGGAGGGAAAACCTGACTGCAGTTGCATATCTATCGGACATCTACATTCATGGTAGGTACAAAACTGTACTATGTCCTTACAGAATGCAACTGCAGTCCTGACATATGGGTTGAATACCATAGCCAAACTGGGGGTGGTAGGATCTAAGCAAGGGATGGTGTTGCTAAAAGACCCTGCAGGACTGCAGAAGCAAAGCCTGCTCGGGATCTGGAGTATAAAGGCAGGTTGTAGTGTTTGGTAAATGTATACACTGAGCTCCATGTAGCAGCCTCTAGAATGTCCTTTGTAGCCACTCCTCTTAGAAAGGCTGTGGATGTGGCTATAGCTCAGGTTGAGTGTGGCCTGATATTGGCTGGCACACCCTTTCCATGGAAGGAATAACAGAATCTGATGCAGTGCCCAATCCATTTTGAAATTGTTTGTTTGGAGACTGCCTTTCCTTGCACTCCGGCAGCATAGGCTACAAATAGTTGGTCAGACTTCCTGGTGGTCTTTGTTCTGTCCAAGTAGTAGCGTAATTGTCTGTGTATGTCTAAAGTATGCAGCAGCTTTTCCCCTTTATTTTGAGGCTTGGGAAAGAAAGTAGGCAGGTGAATTGCTTGATTTAGAGACACCCTGGATATCACTTTTGGCATGAATGAAGGATTGGTCCTTAGAGAAACTCTGTCCTGATGAAAAATGAGAAAGGGAGGAACTGCCATGAGGGCCTGTATCTCCGAGACTCTTCTTGCTGAGGTAACTGCCAACAGGAAGACCGTTTTCCAGGAGAGAAATTGCATTTCTGAAGATGCTGCTGGTTCAAAAGGAGGAAGAGTTAATTTTTCCAAGATGTAGTTGAGGTCTCATGCAGGAACTGGTGGTTTTCTGGGAGGTTGATATTCTTTATCCCTCTTAGAAACTGTTTTAGCAAGGGATGCGAAAACACAGGTGGGTCACAGTTGTAATTTGCTGAGATTGCTGAAGCGTGAATTTTAATGGAAGAATATGAGAGGCCACTATGAAACATTTCTGCCAGGTATTCTAATATCTGAGGTATGCTCATCACTGATGCATCCTGGCCCTTTTTGGCATTCCAGATGATAAATCTCTTCCACTTGGCCGAATAGGTTTTTCTGGTGGAAGGTCTGCGTGCTTCCAGCAAGATTTCCTGAACCTTTTCGGAGAGGGGGACATGGGTCAAAGTCATGGAACCCTCCAGGCTGTCAGTTGTAATGTTTGCAGGTTTTGATGAATAGTCCTGTAATTGTGTTGAGTCAGGAGCAGAGGCCATTGGGGCAAGGGCCACGGTTTGGTGTGAGTTATGCTCAGTAGCAAGGGATACCAATGCTGCCTCGGCCAGTCTGGAGCTATCAATATTCCTGCTGGTTGCTCTGCTTTGATCTTCAGTAACACCTTGGTGAGTAATGGTAGAGGCGGGAATGCATAGATTTTTAGGGTATTCCAGCTGAAGGAGAGAGCATCCATTCTCCAGGCTAGAGGATGGTGTGTCCTTGAGCAGAACCTGTCCAGGTGGTGATTGAGATGAGAAGCAAAGAGATCTATGTCCGGTCTTCCCCATACAGTTGTTATTTGTGAGAAAATGTGTGGATGTAGCATCCAGTCGTGTGGATCCATGAAATTTCTGCTCAACCTGTCTGCCAGAACATTGTCCTTGCCAGGAACAAACTGGGATTGCAAATGGATGTTCAGTTTCAGGGACTTTTCCCAAAGAGCCATTGTTAGTCTGCAGGGAGGATACGAGTGAGTGCCTCCTTGTTTGTTTATATACCACATGACAGTGGTGTTGTCTGTCCTTATTAGCAGATGGCCTTGTTGAAGAGATTTTCCAAAGGCTTCTATTGCATGTATCACTGCCAACATCTCTTTTTGATTTATGTGCAGAGGCATTTCTGTGGGAGTCCATTGACCTTGAATGCATCTGCCCTCCATGTGTGCCCCCCATCCATGATCTGAGGCGTCCGTTGTAATGGTTTGACTTGCTTGAACTTTGTTGAAAGGCATGCCTTGGTTTAAATGGCTTGCTTGAGCCCACCACAAAAATTCCCTTTGCAGGCATGGAATGAGTGGTATTACGTCCTCTAGGTTGTGGCTGTGTTGAGACCATAAGCTTTTTAAGTACCATTGTAGCTTTCTCATGTGTAGTCTTGCCGGAGGAATCAGAAGAATGCAAGATGCCATGAAAAGTACAGTTTTGTACCAACCATAAATGTAGATGTCCGATAGATATGCAACTGCAGTCATAACATATGGGTTGTCCTGCCTCAGGCAGCCCTCGGTCGGCCGGATTCCAAAGTCTGGGTCCGGCGCTGATGTCGCATTTCTCTCCGACGTCAGAGCGGCTGGAGTACATAAGCATCAGCCGACGCCATTTTCTTCAGTGTTTCTTGCCCCAGATGCCAGGTGCCCTCCAAGGAAGGCTGAAATCAAATTGGAAGACAAAAACAGGATTCCAGACAAATAAATGAGCAATAAACAGATACACCACAACAGATATCCCCAGCTAAGAGAAACAGGGATAGGAGTGGACCCTAGGCATAGAGGGGTATGGAGGGAGGGAAAATCCGACTGCAGTTGCATATCTATCGGACATCTACATTTATGGTAGGTACAAAACTGTACTATGTCCTTCAAGAATGCAACTGCAGTCATAACTTATGGGTAGAATACCATAGCTTAGCTGGGGGAGGAGGAATGCTCTAGGAAAAAGATGGTGTGGCAATCAAACCCTGCAGGACTGCCGAAGCAAAGCCTGCTCTGGATCTGGAGTATAGAGGGAGATTGTAGTGTTTGGAGAATGTATGCACGGAGCTCCATGTAGCAGCTTCTAGAATGTCCTTAGTAGGCACCCCTCTTAAGAATGTTGTAGAGGTGGCTGTAGCTCTGGTGGAATGTGGTCTGACATTGGCTGGAACAGTCTTTCCATGAAAGGAATAACAGAATCTGATGCAATGTCCAATCCATTTAGAAATAGTCTGTTTTGAAATTGCTTTTCCTTGGACTGCAGGGGCGTAAGCCACAAAAAGTTGGTCAGACTTTCTACTGGTCTTGGTTCTGTCCAGGTAGTATCGAAGTTGTCTGTGAATGTCCAAGGTATGTAACAGTCTTTCCCCTTATTCTCAGGATTGGGGAAGAAAGCAGGCAGATGAATAGCTTGATTTAAAGAAACCCTAGATACCACCTTTGGCATAAAAGTAGGGTTGGTCCTTAATGAAACCCTGTCTCTGTGGAAAATTATGAACGGTGGTATTGCCATTAGGGCCTGTAGTTCCGAAACCCTTCTTGCTGAGGTAATTGCCAACAGGAAAGCTGTCTTCCATGAGAGAAATTGCAAGTCAACTGAAGCTGCTGGCTCAAATGGAGGTAGAGTCAGTTTTTCTAGGACAAAATTGAGGTCCCAGGCTGGCACTGGAGCCTTTCTTGGTGGTTTAATGTTCTTGATTCCCCTGAGGAATTGCCTTAGCAAATGATGTGAAAAGACAGGCGGATCAGTGTTATATCTAGCTGAAATAGCTGATGCGTGCATCTTTATGGAAGAATATGAAAGTCCATTCTTTAGCATATCTGCCAAATATTCCAGGATGAGTGGGATGTTCAATAATGATGCATCATGTCCCTTGCTGGTATTCCAAATGTTGAATCTCTTCCATTTTGCTAAGTAAACCTTTCTGGTGGATGGTCTTCGAGCCTCTGTTAGTATCCGCTGAACTTCCTTGGAGAGAGATAGGTTGAGAGTATTCATGGGATCTCCCAGGCTGTTAGCTGCAGTGTCTGAAGGTTTGGATGCACTGTTTTGAAGTTGTGTTGAGTCAAAAGTAGAGGCCATTGGGGAAGGGCCCACTTCTTGGTGTGACATATGCTCCGTAGTAGTGGATACCAGTGTTGTCTTGGCCAGTCCGGAGCTATTAGGATCCCCTTGGGTCTCTCTGCTTTGATCTTTAGTAATACTGAGGTCATCAGTGGCAGAGGTGGGAATGCATAGATTTTTAGGGAGTTCCAGTTGAATGAGAAATCATCTACTTTCCAAGCTTGTGGATGGTATGTCCTTGAGCAGAATTTTTGTAGATGATGGTTGAGGTGAGAGGCAAATAGGTCTACTCCTGGCCTGCCCCATGTCGAAGTGAGCTGTGTGAAGATCTTTGGATGTAACCTCCACTCGTGTGGATCTGTGAAATTCCTGCTTAGGCTGTCCGCCAGCACATTGTCTTTGCCTGGAACAAACTGGGATTGTAACTGAATGTTTAGGCTCAGTGATTTTTCCCAAAGATGCATTGTCAGTCTGCAAAGGGGGTAGGAATGGGTGCCCCCTTGCTTGTTTATATACCACATCACAGTGGTGTTGTCTGTCAGTAAATGGCCTTGCTGAAGTTGGTGTTGAAAGGCCTCGATGGCATGCATTACTGCCAGCATTTCCTTTTGGTTTATGTGCAGATGTGTTTCCTTTGGAGACCATTGTCCTTGTATACACCTGCCTTCCATGTGTGCCCCCCATCCAAGGTCTGAGGCGTCTGTGGTTATGGTCTGTGTTATCTGTGGTTTTTTTGAATGACATACCTGTGTTTGCCTGGCTTACCGAGGCCCACCATAGGAATTCCTTTTGCAGGCATGGAATGAGCGGTATGGTTGTCTCTAAGTTGTTGCTGTGCTGAGACCATAGGCTTTTTAGGTACCACTGAAGCTTCCTCATGTGTAGTCTTGCTAATGGAACCAGGAGAATGCAGGATGCCATGTAACCCAGGGCCTGTAGGAATCTCCTTGCAGTCATCTGGGTAAGTTTTGCCAAACCTTTGAAATAATGAGTTAACTTCTCTTGCTTGTCTTCTGTTAGGTAAGCCATTTGAGAGGCTGTGTCTAATTTGGCTCCTAAGAAGATTATTTGCTGGGATGGCTGAAGTCTTGACTTTTGGAAGTTGACTGTGTATCCCAGAGCTTGAAGTAATCGTATGACATAGTCCAAGTTTTTTGTCAACATCAATTTGTCATCCGCTTGTATGAGGCAGTCGTCCAGGTACGGGTAAATTTGGATCCCCTGGAGCCTGCAATGAGCAATTACTGAAGCCAGGCATTTTGTGAATACTCTGGGTGCAGTAGATAAGCCAAATGGCAATGCTGAGAATTGATAATGCTCTGGCCCTGCAAGAAATCTGAGGTATCTTCTGCAGCTGTGTCTGATAGGGACATGCAGGTATGCCTCCTTGAGGTCCAGAGTAATCAGCCAAGACCCCTTGCCCAGCATGGGAAGGAGTTGCTGTAGAGTCAGCATTTTGAACTTTGGTACTATGAGAAAGGTGTTTAATGCGGACAAATCCAGTATTGGTCTCCATTGAGATACTTTTCTTGGAACAAGGAACAGTCTTGAGTAAAACCCCTGGCCTTGTTCTTGTTGTGGAACTCTTTCTATTGCTTTCATCCGAGCCAGCAGAGAGATTTGCTTGATAGCCTCTGCCCTCTGGTTTTGTGGTAGGTTTGGCATGCCTTGTTTTCTTGGTAAGGTATGAAAGTGGAACCTGTAACCTCGGTCTATAATGTCCAAAATCCATTTGTCCTTTGTCAGTCTGTGCCAATTGTCTGCAAACAGAGATAATTTCCCGCCCAAGGGAGCTTCTATTTGTTCCCTGGTAGGCGGAAGTAGAGGAAAGTCATTGAGATTGTGGTTGTGAGGCAGGTGAAACCCCTGTGTCACTTCTTTGGTTTGCTGGCTGCCATTGTCGTCCCCTGTAAGGACCTCTGTATTGTCCTCTTCCTCGGCCAGTCTGTTTTTACCCCTTTGAAACTTTTCAGGATTAGGAAAAGACCAGTTTTTTGAAGGCCAATTCCTACTGAATCTGGGGGGTTGAACCTGGAGGAAATCTTTCACCGTCTGAACTGATTTTGCTTTTTCCTCGATGGACTTTAACACATCCTTAGCATTAGCACCAAAAAGCTTGTTCTTTTCCAAAGGTGCATCCAGAAGTTTTGCCTTTACATGATCTGGTAGAGGTTGATCTTTTAACCATGCATGTCTACGAATGACTGCCCCTGTCATAGCTGCCCTACATGAAGCTTCCAGTGCATCATATCCACACTGCAGGAAGTGATTGCTTACTTGCTGAGAGTTATGTACAGCTTCCTGCAAAGACTTCCTGTCTAAAGGATCAGGAGAGGCCAATGTTTTCTGTAAATCTTCTAACAGGAAATCCTGATATTGTAACATATGAAAAAGGCAATTCAAAGCTCTCATAGATAAAGTAGTGGAGGTGTAAACCTTTTTACCCCATCTCTCTAATGACCTAGCTTCCCTGTTGGAGGGCAAAGGATTTTTAGAGGTGGAAGCTAAAACACCTTTAGGTCCCTGGGAAATAGTTTCCAAATCAGCAGTATGGGCCGTGAATAAATGGGAATGTGTTTCTGGGACCCTGTAATACCTGTCTGGCTTGGCTGGAGCAGGAGGGAGAGAATCAGGGGTAACACTAGAGTCAGAATATAAATCATCCAAAACATCAAGCACAGGAAGAATAGCTAAGGGCCTGTGCTGGGGCTTTTTAAGGAAAGTCCGAAGGCGCTTTCTGGAATCAGAATATTCCTGGCCTTGCCACTTGAAATGTTCCCTCATGGTATGCAGAACTTCCCCAAAAGAAATATCCTCAGGAGGGGAGGCCGAGGGGATGGAATCCTCTGCATCAGAGTCCTCATAGGTCTGGAAGAGCTCTTCCTGGCCATCAGAGTGGACAGAGTCCTCAGAATCTTCATCTGAAGGGATAGGGTCAGAGGGTTCAACCCGGGGCCTTTTATCAGAAGGAGGCTGGGATCCTCTCTCAGGATGGGCCTATGAACCTCTAATCATAGCAATTAAGTCAGCAGCCATAGTCATAATTTGTGTCTCTGGAGTAGGCTGAGGTAAGGCTTTAGCAGAAAGATGCTTGGTCTTGCTGGCCACCTTAGCCCTAGTGTAGGCCTTAATAGACATGGCCATAGGAGGCCTGGCAGCTCCACGTGCAGGAGTGACCTAATCTACAGCAATGGTCTCGGGCATTTCCTCGGTTTCGGTATCCGGAGGAAAATCAATAACTGGCGTCGGAGTGATATCCGGAAACGGAGTCGTCGGTAATGTGGTGTCTTCGGTTCGGAGCAGTGGAAAAACCGTCTCAGGGGGAACCGGAGCACTCGCGGTAGGTTTTGGTGTGGAGTCGGTGGTACACGCGGGCCGAGGATGTCGATCCCGGTCTTTTCGTTTCTTGGGAGTTTCTTGGGAGTCTGCGATGTCGGAAGCTCCGACGGCATTGTATAGGCAAATTTTTCGCCGAAAAAATCTTCAGCGAACTCCGCCCGGCGCCTGAGAGTGCGCTTGAAGCGAGCACAGGCTACACAGGCCGAGATGTCGTGGTCTGGGCCAAGGCAAGGAAGACAGTAAGAGTGGAAATCCTTATGAGGTATTTGTTTACCACAAGAAAGACAATTGTTAACTTTTTCAGTAATTTCTGACATCGGCTGAGGCAAGAAAAGGTCCCCAACGGGGTGCTTAGCTTTTTTGATGACTTCGGAATCGAAAAATACAGGAGCTGACCGACCGGCACTTGCGAACTGCTTCTGCTTCGGGCACCACGCGGCAAGAAAGACTGAAGAAAATGGTGTCGGCTGATGCTTATGTACTCCAGCCGCTCTGACGGAGAGAAATGCGACATCAGCCGACGTCGGACCCAGACTTTGGAATCCGGCCGACCGAGGGCTGCCTGAGGCAGGACAACCCATATGTTATGACTGCAGTTGCATTCTTGAAGGACATCCCAGGGCCTGCAGGATCTTCCTTGCGGTCAGCTGGGTAAGTTTTGCTAAGCTTTTGAAGTAATCTGGTAAATGCTGTTGTTTCTCCTCGGTGAGGAAAGCCATTTGTGATTGTGTGTCCAATTTGGCTCCTAGAAAAATAATCTTTTGGGATGGCAATAGTCTTGATTTTTGAATGTTGACTGTGTATCCCAAAGCCTGTAGCAACTGAATGACATAGTCCAAGTTTTTTATCAAGGTTTGTTTGCTGTCTGCTTGTATAAGGCAGTCATCCAGGTAAGGGTATATTTGAATCCCCTGGAGTCTGCAATGTGCAACTACTGATGCCAGGCATTTTGTGAATACTCTGGGCGCAGTAGATAAGCCAAACGGCAATGCTGAGAATTGATAATGCTCTGTTCCTGCAAGAAATCTGAGGTATCTTCTGCAACTGTGTCTGATTGGGACATGCAGTTATGCCTCCTTGAGGTCCAGAGTAACCAGCCAAGACCCCTTGCCCAGCATGGGAAGGAGTTGCTGTAACGTCAGCATTTTGAATTTTGGCACAATGAGAAAGGTGTTTAGAACGGACAAATCCAGTATAGGCCTCCATTGCTTTTCTTTTCTTGGAACAAGGAACAGTCTTGAATAGAATCCCTGGCCTTGTTCCTGAGGAGGAACCTTTTCTATAGCTTTTATTTGTAACAGCTTTGAAATTTGTAAGAGAGCCTCTGCCCTTTGATTTTGTGGCAGGTTTGGCATGCCTTGTCTCGTTGGTAAGGTGTGGAAGTGGAACCTGTAACCTCTGTCTATTATGTCCAGAATCCATTTGTCCTTGGTTAAAATGTGCCAGTTCTTTGAGAAAAGGATAATTTTCCGCCTAGAGGTGCTTCTCTTTGAGCCTTGGTAGGCGGAGTGAAAGTCAAGTCATTGTGATTGTCCCTGTGGTGCGGGTGAACTCCCTGCGCCACTTCTCTGATTTGGTGGTTGCCACTGGCGGCCCCTGTAGGAGCCTCGGTATTGCCCTCTACCTCGAGCACGCCTGTTTTTTTTTTTTTTTTCCCCCCCTTTGAAACTTGTCTGAGTCTGGAAAGGACCAATTTTTTGAAGGCCAATTCCTGCTGAATCTGGGAGGTTGAACCTGGAGGAAATCCTTGACAGTCTGTACTGATTTTGCCTTTTCCTCAATAGACTTCAATACATCCTGTGCATTAGTACCGAAAAGCTTCTGTTTTTTCCAGAGGTGCATCCAGGAGCTTGACTTTAACATGGTCTGGCAGTGGCTGTTCTTTCAACCAAGCATGTCTATGTATAACGGCCCCTGTCATAGCTGCCCTACATGAAGCTTCCAATGCATCATAACCACACTGAAGAAAATGATTGCTAACCTGCTGAGTGTTATGAACCAAATCCTGCAATGCCTTTCTATCTATAGGCTCAGGAGAGGCTAACTTTTTCTGCAAATCATCCATTAAGTAATCCTGGTACTGAAACATAAGAAAAAGACAGTTAAGTGACCTCATGGCAAGGGTGGAAGAGGTATAAACTTTTTTGCCCCATCTCTCCAGGTACCTTGATTCCTTGTCTGCGGGCAAAGGGTTTTTGGCCGAGGAAGTAGCCACTCCTTTGGGCCCCTGAGAAATTGTTTCTAGATCCACAGAGTGGGCCATAAAGAGATGCTTATGAGTTTCAGGAACCCTGTAATATCTGTCTGGCTTGACAGGAGCAGGAGGGAGAGAATAGTACAGTTTTGTACCTACCATAAATGTAGATGTCCGAATTGGATAGCATCTGCAGTCATAACAACTGGGTTGTCCTGTCGTCAGGCAGCCCTTCAGTCGGCCGGATTCCAAAGTCCGGGTCCGGCTTCGGCTGATGTCGCACTTCACCCGACGTCATCTCTGTTGGTCTTCGGGTATAAAAGCATCAGCCGACGCCATTTTCTTCAGTGTTTCTTGCCCCAGATGCCAGAAGCCCTATAGAAGGCTAAAAATTTTGGATAGATGCCAATGTTTCCAAAAGATAGAGGTAAACACAAAAATAAGCATGTATGTACATAAATACAAACAAATACACCATGAAAGAAATCCCCCCACTAGCTAGCTATTAGAGGGGTAAACACCCTAGGAGTACCACAGAGGGGAAGGAGGGAGGGTAATCCTGACTGCAGATGCTATCCAATTCGGACATCTACATTTATGGTAGGTACAAAACTGTACTATGTCCTTCATGGATGCATCTGCAGTCATAACAACTGGGTAGAATACCATAGCCAACTAGGGGAGGAGGATAAAGGTATATTATGGTGTGTTTAGGATCCCTTGCAGAACAGCAGTGGCAAATCCTGCTCGGGATCTGGAATATAGAGGTAAATTATAATGCTTGGCAAATGTATGCACGGAGGTCCAAGTAGCCGCCTCAATAATGTCTTTGGTAGCCACTCCTCGTAAGAAGGCTGTGGTAGTGGCTGTTGCCCTTGTAGAATGAGGTCTTATGTTCTGCGGAATTGGCTTTCCATGGAAGGAGTAACAGAAACGTATGCAATTTCCTATCCATTTGGAGATTGTCTGTTTGGAAATGGCTTTTCCTTCCCTTCCTGTTGCATAGGCTACGAAAAGCTGGTCAGTCTTTCTGCTATTTTTTGTTCTGTCCAAGTAGTAGCGTAGCTGTCTATGTACATCCAAGGTATGTAGTATTCTTTCCCCTCTGTTTTGTGGGTTGGGAAAGAAGGTAGGTAGGTGGATTGCCTGGTTTAAAGACACTCTGGATACCACCTTAGGCATAAATGTAGGATTAGTCCTCATGGACACTCTATCTTGGTGGAAGATTAGAAAGGGTTGCACTGCCATTAAGGCCTGTAGTTCTGAAACCCTCCTTGCTGAAGTAATTGCCAGTAGGAAAGCAGTTTTCCATGACAGGTGTTGTAGGTCTGCTGTTGCTGCTGGTTCAAAAGGTGATAGTGTCAATTTTTCTAGCACAAAGTTCAAGTCCCAAGCTGGCAATGGTGGTTTCCTTGGAGGTTTTACATTCTTGATTCCTCTGAGGAATTGCCTGAGCAAAGGGTGTGAAAAACAGGTGGATCAAAGCTGTATTCTGCTGAAATAGCTGATGCATGAATCTTGATGGAGGAGTAGGACAGGCCTGAATGAAGTAGTTCGCCAGATACTCCAGAATGTTAGGCATATCTATGTTTGATACATCTTTTCCTCTTTCAGAACTCCAAATGACAAACCTTTTCCATTTCCCAGCATAATTCCTTCTAGTTGAAGGCCTGCGTGCTTCAAGAATAATGTCTTTAACTCTTTGTGAAAGTTCTGTATTAGCAGCTGCTATGTGATGTTCCATGCAGTCAGTTGCAGCGTTTTTAGGTTTGGATGCATGGTGCTGAAGTTGTTCTGAGTTAGCATCAAAGGCATCAGGGGTATTGGCCACATATTGTTCCGAGACATGCTCCTCAGCAGTGGGTACCAATGCTGTCTTGGCCAGTTTGGAGCTATCAGGATTATCCTTGGACGTTCCTCCTTGATTTTTAGTAGTACTATGTGTATCAAGAGAAGAGGTGGGAATGCATATGCTGTTAGGCCTTTCCAGCTGAAGGAGAGCGAGTCCACTTTCCATGCTAGTGGGTGGAATGTCCTTGTGCAGAATTTTTTGAGCTGGTGATTGAGAGGTGATGCGAATAGATCTATCTGAGGCATTCCCCATTTCTTCGAGATGGTCTTGAAGATATCCGGGTGCAGCTGCCATTCGTGGGCATCTGATGTGGTCCTGCTTAACATATCTGCTAGAGAGTTTTCTTTTCCTGGCACAAACATTGCCTGTAACTGGATGTTGTAGCTGAGTGCCAGGGTCCACAGCTCCAAAGTCATTCTGCATAGGGGGTAAGAATGAGTGCCTCCCTGTTTGTTGATGTACCACATGACTGTGGTGTTGTCTGTCCTTATCATCAAGTGGTCCTCCTTGAGAAATGGTCTGAACTTTTGGATTGCCAGTTTTACTGCCAGCATTTCTTTTAGGTTGATGTGCAGGTGAAGTTGGTCCTGTGTCCACAATCCTTGCACGCATTTGTCCAGCATATGCGCCCCCCATCCTAGGTCTGAAGCATCTGTTGTGATGGTCTGGCTTGCTTGACCCTTGCGGAAGGGCAGGCCTGGGTTTGACTGGCATGCCTGAGCCCACCATAGGAACTGCTGTTTTAAGCATGGTATTAGTGGGATTTCCGTTTCTAGGCTGTGACTGTGTTGGGACCATAGATTCTTTAGGTACCACTGTAGTTTTCTCATATGTAGTCTGGCAAATGGAACCAAGATTATGCATGATGCCATGAAACCCAAGGCCTGCAGTACCTTTCTTGCTGTTAACTTGTTCAGTTTTGTTAGTGCCAAGAAGTAAAGAGGGAGTTCTTTTTGTTTTTCTGTAGTTAGGAATGCCATTTGTCTTACTGTGTCCAATTCACCTCCCAGGAAAGTCCTTGTCTGGGATGGTATCAGTCTTGACTTTTGTAAATTGACTGTGTATCCCAGTGCTTGAAGCAAGTAAATGACCCTTTGTAAATCTGTTGTCAGCTTGCTTTTGTTGTCTCCTTGTATCAGGCAGTCGTCCAGGTATGGATAAATTTGAATTCCTGTAGTCTGCAATGGGCGATTACTGATGCCAGGCATTTTGTGAATACTCTGGGCGCAGTAGATAAGCCAAAGGGCAATGCTGAGAATTGATAGTGCTCTGATCCTGCAAGAAATCTGAGGTATCTTCTGCAGATTGGTCGAATGAGGACGTGCAGGTATGCCTCCTTGAGATCTAGAGTTACCAGCCAACACTCCTTGCCCAGCATGGGAAGAAGTTGCTGTAGGGTCAGCATTTTGAATTTTGGGACAATGATGTAAGTATTCAGGGAGGACAGGTCTAGAATTGGTCTCCAACTGTTTACCTTCCTTGGAACTAGGAATAGTCTGGAGTAGAACCCCTTTCCTTGCTCTGCTGTTGGCACTTTCTCCACAGCTCTCATGTTTGCTAACTCCATTATCTGTTGTAGAGCCTCTGTCTTTTGATTTGGAGGTAGATTTGGCATTCCTCTTTTGTCTGGTAAAGTGTGGAAGTGGAACCGGTAACCTTGATCTATGGTTCGTAAAATCCACTTGTCCTTTGTTATGCGGTGCCAGTTTTTTGAAAATAAGGTTAGCTTTCCGCCTAGAGGAGCTGCTATTTGTTCCCTGGTAGGCGGATTTAGGATTAAGTCACTGTGGCTGTGTTGTTGTAGTGGCAGGTGTTGAGTCTGTGCCCCTGTTGTTACCATGCCACTGTCGGCCTCTGTAGGCACCTCCTCTGGATTGGTTTCTGCCTCTGGAACGCCTATTCCTGCCCCTTTGTGGTCTTGTGGAGTCAGGAAAGGACCAATTTTAGGCAGGCCAGTTCCTGCTAAACCTTGGGGGTTGAACCTGCAAGAAATCTTTAACTGTCTGGACTGATTTTGCCTTTTCTTCCATTTTCTTCATAACCTGCTGGGCAGGTGTACCAAACAAACTTGTTTTATCCATAGGAGCATCTAGCAATTTAGATTTAACATGATCCGGTAAAGCTTGCTCCTTTAGCCATGCATGCCTTCTAATTACAGTGCCAGTCATGGCTGATCTAAATGAAGCCTCCAGTGCATCATAGCCACATTTTAAAGAATGGTTACTAACCTGCTGTATGTTATTTACCATTTCTAATACATATTTCTTATCAAGAGATTCATCAGAGGTTAGCTTTTAGTTAACTGATCAAGCATAAACTCTTGGTATTGTATCATGTGAAACTGACAGTTTAAAGCTCTAGCTGAGAGAGTGGCTGAAGTGTAAACTTTTTACCCCATCTGTCTAATGACCTTGCTTCCCTTTCAGAAGGAACAGGGTTTTTAGCTATGGTCGCGGCTACTGCCTTGGGACCCTGGGAAATAGTTTCGGGGTCTGCAAGAGGGGCCTTGTAAAGGTGGTGATGAGTATCTGGCACCCTGTAAAATCTGTCTGGTTTGGCAGGGGCTGGGGGTAAAGAATCTGGAGCGGAGCAAACATCATTGAAAGCATCATCCACCACAGAGAGAACAGGAGGTATAGCTAAGGGCCTGTGCTGTGGAAGGTGTAAGAAGGTCCTAAGTCTTTTCCTGGAGTCTGAAAAATCCTGTTGCTGCCATTGGAACTGTTCTCGCATGGCATGCAAGGTTTCCCCAAAGGAGAATTCTTCTGGTGGGGAAGCAGCTGGAATGGATTCTTCAGCATCAGAATCTTCAAAATTGGAGAAAGGAGCCTCTGGCTGGTCAGTTATGTCTGATTCATCAGCAGAATCATCAGAGGACACTGGCTCATGGGGCTCTGCCCTAGGTCTCTTCTCTGGGGGTTGAGAGGCCCTGTCTGGGTGAGATTGAGATCCTCTAATTAATGAAATTAAATCTTCTGCCAAAGTAAGCATTTGAGAACTGGAAGAGGGCCTGGTTGAGGGGGGTTTAGCAGGCCCTGTTTTAGTAGTCTTGGCTGCTTTAGCCCTGGCAAAGGCCTTAATGGACATGGCTGCTGGAGGCCTAGCAGCACCACGTGCTGGGGTAGAGACATCCAAGGGAATGGTGTCTGATAAGTCAGTGGTAAGCACCGTAGTGGGTAAAATTTCTGAGGCCGATTCAAGAGTGTTAGCAGGGACCTCAGTTGTAGAGATAGATTCAGCTGTATTTTGATCAGTTTTCTCGGTTTCGGCCGAAACCGAGACACTCGCGGTTTGCTTAACCATGGTTTCGGCCGAAACCGCGGGCCGCGAGTGTCGGTCTTTTACTTTGCGTTTTTTGGCAGAATGCGTAGTCGGAGGATCCGACGGCATAATGTACGCAAAATCAGAACCGAAAAACTGTTCTGCAAACTCCGACCGACGTCTAAGCGTTCATCGGTTGAAAGAAGCACAAGACGAACAGGTAGCTACGTCGTGGGCTGGGCCTAAGCAAGGCAGGCAGTAAGAGTGGAAATCTTTATGAGGTATTTGTTTCCCACAGGTTAAACAATTATTAACTTTTTCTGACATCGGCTGAGGCAAGAAAGAGTCCCCAACGGGGTACTTAGCTTTAGAAGTCTTCGAAGTAGTATTCGGTAGAAGTAATCTCTGGATCCGCCCGTCCGGCACTTGCGAACAGCTTCTGCTTCGGGCGCCACGCGGCAAGAAAGACTGAAGAAAATGGCGTTGGCTGATGCTTTTATACCCGAAGACCAACAGAGATGACGTCGGGTGAAGTGCGACATCAGCCGAAGCCGGACCCGGACTTTGGAATCCGGCCGACTGAAGGGCTGCCTGACGACAGGACAACCCAGTTGTTATGACTGCAGATGCATCCATGAAGGACATCAGGGGAAGCACTGGAGTTTGAGTATACATCATCCAAGACATCCAACACTGGAGGAATAGCTAATGGTCTGTGCTGGGGTAACTTAAGGAAGGTACGTAGCCTTTTCCTAGAGTCAGAAAATTCCTGACCCTGCCACTGAAAATGTTCTCTCATGGAGTGGAGAACTTCGCCAAAAGAAATGTCCTCTGGAGGGGAGGCAGAGGGAATTGAATCCTCAGCATCCGAATCCTCATAGGCCTGGAAGGATTTTTCCTGGGTATCTGAGTGCTCTGAATCCCCAGAGGCTTCATCTGAAGAGAGGGTATCTGTCTGCTCAGTTCTAGGCCTTTTATCTGCAGGCGGCTGAGAACCTCTGTCTGGGTGCGGCTGAGAACCCCTGATAAGAGAGATTAGATCTGCAGCAAGAGTCATTATCTGTCTATCAGAAGAGGGGCCCTGAGAAGTAGATTTAGGATGGGCCTTGGCCTGACTGGCAGCCTTGCCACATGCAAAGGCCTTGATGGACATGGATACCGGAGGCCTAGCTGCCCCACGTGCAGGGGTAACCTTGTCCACAGGAATGGTGTTGGGTAAATCTAGAGCTTCGGTTTCTGGAGGAAAATCAACAACCGGCACCATTGAAATCTCCGGGACCGAAGAACACGTTAAAGCGGTGTCGGCCTGGGGCGGTTGAATTACCGCTTCCGAAGGGACCGATGCACTCACGGAGGGCTAGGCATGGTATCGGTGGACGACGCGGGCCGAGGATGTCGGTCCCGGTCCTTGCGGTTTTTGGTAGATTGTGCTGTCGGTTGTTCCGACGGCGTGATATAAGTGAAAGATTCCCCAAAAAAGTCTTCGGCAAATTCTGCCCGGCGCCTGAGTGTGCGCTTATTAAAGCAAGCACAGGCAGCACAGGCTGAGACGTCGTGGTCTGGGCCCAGGCAAGGGAGGCAGTAAGAATGGAAGTCCTTATGAGGTATTTGTTTACCACAAGACAAACAATTATTAACCTTTTCACTTTTTTCTGACATCGGCTGAGGCAAGAAAAAATGTTCCCCAACGGGGTACTTAGCTTTTAGATGACTTCGGTATTTGAAAACACAGGAGCTGACCGACCGGCACTTGCGAACTGCTTCTGCTTCGGGCACTGCGCGGCAAGAACGACTGAAGATGGCGTCGGCGGATGCCTTTATACTCTAGCCGTTCTGACGTCAGGGAGGAGGCGACATCAGCCGACACCGGACCCAGACTTTGGAATCCAGCCGACCGAGGGGCTGCCTGAGGCAGGACAACCCATATGTCAGGACTGCAGCTGCATTCTTGAAGGACATCTGGTGGTTTTCTGGGAGGTTTGATATTCTTTAACCCTCTTAGAAACTGTCTTAGCAAGGGATGCGAAAACACAGGTGGGTCACAGTTGTAATTTGCTGAGATTGCTGAAGCGTGAATTTTAATGGAAGAATATGAGAGGCCATTATGAAACATTTCTGCCAAGTATTCTAATATCTGAGGTATGCTCATCACTGATGCATCTTGTCCCTTTTTGGCATTCCAGATGATGAATCTCTTCCACTTGGCCGAATAGGTTTTTCTAGTGGAAGGTCTGCGTGCTTCCAGCAAAATTTCCTGAACCTTTTCGGAGAGGGGGACATGGGACAAAGTCATGGAACCCTCCAAGCTGTCAATTGCAATGTTTGCAGGTTTTGATGAACAGTCCTGTAATTGTGTTGAGTTAGGAGCAGAGGCCATTGGGGCAAGGGCCACGGTTTGGTGTGAGTTATGCTCAGTAGCAAGGGATACCAATGCTGCCTCGGCCAGTCTGGAGCTATCAGTATTCCTTTTGGTTGCTCTGCTTTGATCTTCAGTAACACCTTGGTGAGTAATGGTAAAGGAGGGAATGCATAGATTTTTAGGGTATTCCAGCTGAAGGAGAGAGCATCCGTTCTTCAGGCTAGAGGATGGTGTGTCCTTGAGCAGAACCTGTCCAGGTGGTGATTGAGATGAGAAGCAAATAGATCTATGCCTGGTCTTCCCCATGCAGTTGTTATTTGTGAGAAAATGTGTGGATGCAGCATCCATTCGTGTGGATCCACGAAATTTCTGCTCAACCTGTCCGCCAGAACATTGTCCTTGCCCGGAACAAACTGGGATTGCAAATGGATGTTCAGTTTCAGGGACTTTTCCCAAAGAGCCATTGTCAGTCTGCAGAGGGGATACGAGTGAGTGCTTCCTTGTTTGTTTATATACCACATGACAGTGGTGTTGTCTGTCCTTATTAGCAGATGGCCTTGTTGAAGAGATTTTCCAAAGGCTTCTATTGCATGCATCACTGCCAACATCTCTTTTTGATTTATGTGCAGAGGCATTTCCGTGGGAGTACATTGACCTTGAATGCATCTGTCCTCCATGTGCGCCCCCCATCCATGATCTGAGGCGTCTGTTGTAATGGTTTGACTTGCTTGAACTTTGTTGAAGGGCATGCCTTGGTTTAAAGGGCATGCCTTGGTTTAAATGGCTTGCTTGAGCCCACCACAAAAATTCCCTTTGCAGGCATGGAATGAGTGGTATTACGTCTTCTAGGTTGTGGCTGTGTTGAGACCATAAGCTTTTTAGATACCATTGTAGCTTTCTCATGTGTAGTCTTGCCAGAGGGATCAGAAGGATGCAAGATGCCATGAAACCCAGGGCCTGCAGGATCTTCCTTGCGGTCAGCTGGGTAAGTTTTGCTAGGCCTTTGAAGTAATCTGGTAAATGCTGTTGTTTCTCCTCTGTGAGGAAAGCCATTTGTGATTGTGTGTCCAGTTTTGCTCCTAGAAAAATAATCTTTTGGGATGGTAATAGTCTTGATTTTTGAATGTTGACTGTGTATCCCAAAGCCTGTAGCAACCGAATGACATAGTCCAAGTTTTTTATCAATGTTTGTTTGCTGTCTGCTTGTATGAGGCAGTCGTCCAGGTAAGGGTATACTTGAATCCCCTGGAGTCTGCAATGTGCGACTACTAATGCCAGGCATTTCGTGAATACTCTGGGCGCAGTAGATAAGCCAAACGGCAATGCTGAGAATTGATAATGCTCTGTTCCTGCAAGAAATCTGAGGTATCTTCTGCAGCTGTGTCTGATTGGGACATGCAGTTATGCCTCCTTGAGGTCCAGAGTAACCAGCCAAGACCCCTTGCCCAGCATGGGAAGGAGTTGCTGTAACGTCAGCATTTTGAATTTTGGCACAATGAGAAAGGTGTTTAGAACAGACAAGTCCAGTATAGGCCTCCATTGCTTTTCTTTTCTTGGAACAAGGAACAGTCTTGAATAGAATCCCTGGCCTTGTTCCTGAGGAGGAACCTTTTCTATAGCTTTTATTTTTAACAGCTTTGCAACTTGTAAGAGAGCCTCTGCCCTTTGATTTTGTGGCAGGTTTGGCATGCCTTGTCTCGTTGGTAAGGTGTGGAAGTGGAACCTGTAACCTCTGTCTATTATGTCCAGAATCCATTTGTCCTTGGTTAAAATGTGCCAGTTCTTTGAGAATAAGGATAATGTTCCGCCTAGAGGTGCTTCTCTTTGAGCCTTGGTAGGCGGAGTGATAGTCAAGTCATTGTGATTGTCCCTGTGGTGCAGGTGAACTCCCTGCGCCACTTCTTTGATTTGATGGTTGCCATTGGCGGCCCCTGTAGGAGCCTCGGTATTGCCCTCTACCTCGAGCACGCATGTTCTTTCCCCTTTGAAACTTGTCTGAGTCTGGAAAGGACCAATTCTTAGAAGGCCAATTCCTGCTGAATCTGGGAGGCTGAACCTGGAGGAAATCCTTGACTGTCTGTACTGATTTTGCCTTTTCCTCAATAGACTTCAACACATCCTGTGCATTAGCACCAAAAAGCTTCTGTTTTTCCAGAGGTGCATCCAGGAGCTTAACTTTAACATGGTCTGGCAGTGGCTGTTCTTTCAACCAAGCATGTCTCACGATAACGGCCCCTGTCATGGCTGCCCTACATGAAGCTTCCAATGCATCATAACCACACTGAAGAAAATGATTGCTAACCTGCTGAGTGTTATGAACCAAATCCTGCAATGCCTTTCTATCTATAGGCTCAGGAGAGGCTAACTTTTTCTGCAAATCATCCATTAAGTAATCCTGGTACTGAAACATATGAAAAAGGCAGTTGAGTGACCTCATGGCAAGGGTGGAAGAGGTATAAACTTTTTTGCCCCATCTCTCCAGGGACCTAGCTTCCCTGTCAGCGGGCAGAGGGTTTTTGGCCGAGGAAGTAGCCACTGCCTTGGGGCCCTGTGAAATAGTCTCTAAATCCACAGAGTGGGCCTTAAAGAGATACTTATGGGTTTCACGGACCCTGTAATATCTGTCAGGTTTGACAGGAGCAGGAGGGAGAGAATCAGGCGAAGCACTGGAGTCTGAGTAGACATCATCAAGGACATCCAACACTGGAGGAATAGCTAAAGGTCTGTGTTGGGGTAGCTTAAGGAAGGTACGTAGCCTTTTCCTGGAGTCGGAGAAATCCTGACCCTGCCACTGAAAATGTTCGCTCATGGAGTGGAGAACTTCACCAAAAGAAATATCCTCTGGAGGGGAGGCAGAGGGAATAGAATCCTCAGCATCCGAGTCCTCATAGGCCTGGAAGGATTCTTCCTGGGTATCTGAGTGCTCTGAATCCCCAGAGGCTTCATCTGAAGAGAGGGTGTCGGTCTGCTCAGTTCTAGGCCTTTTATCTGCAGGCGGCTGAGGACCTCTGTCTGGGTGCGGCTGAGAACCCCTGATAAGAGAGATTAAATCTGCAGCAAGAGTCATGATCTGTCTATCAGAAGAGGGGCCCTGAGCAGTAGGCTTAGGATGGGCCTTGGCCTGGCTGGCAGCCTTAGCACGTGCAAAGGCCTTGATGGACATGGATACCTGAGGCCTAGCTGCCCCACGTGCAGGGGTAACCTTGTCCACAGGAATGGTGACGGGTAAATCCAGAGCTTCGGTTTCTGGAGGAAAATCAACAACCAGCATCGGTGAAATCTCCGGGACCGAAGAACGCGTTAAAGCGGTGTCGTCAGCCTGGGGCGGTAGAATTACCGCTTCCGAAGGGACTGAAGCACTCGCGGAGGGCTTAGGTGTGGTATCGCTGGAAGACGCGGGCCGAGGATGTCGGTCCCGGTCCTTGCGTTTTTTGGTAGATTGTGCTGTCTGTTGTTCCGACGGCATTATATAAGCGAAAGATTCGCCAAAAAAGTCTTCGGCAAATTCTGCCCGGCGCCTGAGTGTGCGCTTATTAAAGCAAGCACAGGCAGCACAGGCCGAGATGTCGTGGTCTGAGCCCAGGCAAGAGAGGCAGTAAGAATGGAAGTCCTTATGAGGTATTTGTTTACCACAAGACAAACAATTATTAACTTTTTCAATTTTTTCTGACATCGGCTGAGGCAAGAAAAAATGTTCCCCAACAGGGTACTTAGCTTTTAGATGACTTCGGTAACTGAAAACACAGGAGCCGACCGACCGCCACTTGCGAACTGCTTCTGCTTCGAGCACCGCGCGGCAAGAAAGACTGGAGAAGATGGCGTCGGCGGATGCCTTTATCCTCCAGCCGCTCAGACGTCGGGGAGGAGGCGACATCAGCCGACGCCGGACCCAGACTTTGGAATCCGGCCGACCGAAGGGCTGCCTGAGGCAGGACAACCCATATGTCAGGACTGCAGTTGCATTCTTGAAGGACATCTTGTATCTAGCTTAAAGCAGCAATATTAATCTAGGCATCCTCCCTCATAAAAACAGACTAAAAAAATGAGTAAAAAGGTCACACATGAAAACCAATTGATTAAAAACCATAAAAAGAAAAAAATCTAGCAAAGCTAGATTTTCCACTTTGTGATACCTCAAACCTCTTGTGTCAGAGGCAACATGGGATATATGCAAATTATCCTATAATATATAGAATAGTTATCTAAAATCTTACCATAACCATAGATGTCCTTCTCTTCCATGTTGCAGTATTCTAGGTGTGGGATTTCCTGCCCTCAGGCGACTCGTACGTCGGCTTCTATACAAAAGCTTCAGCTTGGCTGCTGTAGTGTGCGTGGGACGTCACATGTAGGGCCATAAACCAAGGGGCTTTAAATGTGACGTCTGCATGCACAATCCTCAGAACTTGAAGTACAGCAGGCAGAGAAGAAGGCCTAGCAGGAGGTGTGCCAGTTGTTTACAGGTGTGTGACTTGGAAACCTACTGAAATGTAGGTAGTACAGGAAGGTACAAGACCTGGGGGGACTGGTGGGTGGAAAGGAATACTGCAACATGGAAGAGAAGAACATCTATGGTTATGGTAAGATTTTACACAACTATTCTATACCCTTCTATTCCTATGTGCAGTATTCTAGGTGTGGGAGCGTACCACAGCTTAAGAGGATGAGAGGGTGGTGGTAGATGCAGAGGGTTCTACAAGACCCTGCAGGGCTGCCCTGGCGAATCCAGTCCTAGCTCTGGAAACTCGGTCCAGTTTGTAATGCTTGGTGAAGGTATGGACATTGGCCCAGGTGGCTGCTTCCAAAATGGATGCTATGTCTAGGCCTTTCATGAAGGCCCTTGAGGTGGCCAGAGCTCTAGTGGAATGGGCACTGATTCCCCTTGGGGGTTCCTCTCCGTGGTGAGAGTAGCAGAAGCAAACAGCTTTCCTGATACAGCATGCAATGGTTTGCTTGGAGACAGCCTTGCCCAGGGCTCTGGGGACGAAGGAGACAAAGAGCTGGTTAGTCCTTCTGATGGCATTGGTCTTGTCTTGTCCAGATAGAATATAAGTTGTCTGTGCACTGCCATGGAGTGCAGTATCCTCTCCCCTTCATTAGTGGGCGAGGGAAAAAAGGTGGGCAGACGAGTGGATTGGTTAAGAGAGGGATCACTGACCACTTTAGGCATAAAGGAGGAGTTGGTTCGCAAGGACACCCTGCCTTTGTAGAAGACAGTGTAGGGGGGACAGGCCATTAGAGTCTGCAGTTCTGGAACTCTTCTGGCTGAAGTGATAGCCACCAGGACAGTCTTCCATGTACACATCTGTAAGGAGGAAGGCCTGGCAGGTTCAAAGGGATGTTGGGTTAATTTCTGTAAGATGTAGTCAAGGTCCCAAGGTAGAGGGATAGGTTCCTAGGTGGTTTCAAGTGTAAGACCCCTTTAAGGAAGAACTTTACGTTGAGACTGGCCAGCAAGGGGGGGGGGGTTCCAAGGGCAGGCAGGCTGACATGGCTGAGAGGTGTACTTCTGCAGAAGAATAAGAAAGGTCACTTTTTATCAATTGACACAGGTAGTTTAGAACCAGGGGAACATCGGCGGATCTGGGGTCCCTTCCCTTTTGCAGACACGATTTTGCATATCTTTCCCATTTAGCCAGGTAAGATGTTATCACTCTCAGAGTCAGAAACAACATCTGTACCTGTGGGTGTAGGAGAGTTCCTTTGTAGATCCACCTTGTAGGGTAACAAAGTGATTGCCCTTGGCTAGTTTGTGAAGTAGGAGGAACCAGTGCTGCCTTGGCCAGTAGGGAGTCATTAACAAGGTTTTTGGTTTGATCGTCTGAATTTTCAGGAGGACTTTCTGAATCAGTGGGAATGGGGGGGAAGGCATAAAGAAACTTCCTCTCCCAAGAGATGCTGAAAGCGTCCACTCCCCACGCTAGAGGGAAGTGGGTTTTTGAGCAGAAATTTTGCAATTGCCTGTCCTGTGGGGAGGATAAATAGGTCGATTTGTGGAGCACCTCACCGGTGACAATGTCTAAGACGACCTCCCTGTTCAGCATCCATTCGTGTTGAGGCGAGGAGGTCCTGCTCAAGAGATCTGCTTGTTGGTTGTCCTGTGAGGGTATGTAGACCGCCTGCAGGACTAAGTTAAGCCGGGATACTAAATCCCATATCAGCAGGAACAGACTGCACAGCGGATAGGCCTTTGTTCCTCCCTGCTTGTTGAGGTACCACATCACCATGATGTCGTCGGTGACAATCTGGAGCACTCCTGGAACCAGAAGGGAGGTGAAGGTCTGTAGAGCTAAGAAAACTGCTGTGATTTCCCTGATATTGATGTGTTTGGCCTGAAGAGAGGGATGCCATTTTTCCTGAATCTTGTAAGAGGCCAGAGCTGCTCCCCAACTTGAATCTGAGGCATTTGTATGCATAACTTGGGTTGGGGTTTGGGACTGTAGTGGGAGCCCTGGGTTCAATTTCACTTGTTGGGTCCACCAGTTGATTTCTGTTTTCAAACAGGGATGGAGGGGGATGGCCTGCTCTAGGGGATGTAGGTGCTGGGACCAGGTGTTCTTCAGGAACCACTGCAGCTTGTGTATGTGCATTCTTGCCAGAGGTACCTTGGGGATGGTTGACGCCATCAAACTCAGGAAACAAAGAAAATGCCTTGCCGTCACCTTTCAGGATAGTAGAGCTTCCTTGAAGTGGGGAGTTAAAGACAGAACCTTGTCCTGAGGTAGAAAGGCCTTCATTGTGTCTTTTCTGATTCTGCGGCTGAGAAAAATCTTGTCCTGGCTTGGGATCAGAGAGGATGTGGGAAGGTTGATGGTGAATCCTAGGTTCTGCAGAACGGACATGATGAAAAGTACAGTTTTGTACCTACCATAAATGTAGATGTTCGAAGATCCACATTGCTGCAGTCCTAACACTTGGGTAGTCCACTGTCCCTCGGTCGGCCCGAATATCAGAGTATAAGGCTGACGTCGGTCAAGGCGCATTTGACTGACATCAGAACGTCAGGGTACAAATGCGCATGACCGACGTCATATCCTCAGTCTTTTCTTGCCCCAGATGTCAGAAGACCCTAAAAAGAAAGGTCAAAACCCATAGACAACAACTAAACAACCAACCAGCCTAACACCAAAAATATATACAATATATACAATATACCTCAGATGGATAACCCAACCCACACAACCACCTCAAACTACAGAGGGGAAGGAGGGAGGGTAAATTGGACTGCAGCAATGTGGATCTTCGAACATCTACATTTATGGTAGGTACAAAACTGTACTATGTTCTTCATCTCACATTGCTGCAGTCCTAACACTTGGGTAGAATCCCAAAGCAGAGGTAAGGGAGGATGGCTAAACTATAATGAAGCAGGAGCTGCCAAAATGCCCTGCAACACAGCAGTGGCAAAACCAGCCCTGGATTTAGAGTACAGTGGAAGGTGGTAATGCCTAGAGAAGGTATGCACTGAACTCCAAGTGGCTGCCTCCAAAATATCCTTAGTAGCCACCCCTCAAAAAGCTGTTGAAGTGGCAGTAGCCCTAGTGGAATGAGGCCTAATCCCAGCTGGAATCTCTTTGCCATGATGGGAATAACAGAAAGCAATGCAAAATCCAATCCACTTAGAAATAGTTTGTTTCGACACGGGCTTGCCCTGAGAGCACAAAGCAAAAGAAACTAATAACTGCTGAGATTGTCTGAACCCTTTAGTTCTGTCCAAATAATATCGCAGCTGCCTGTGTACATCTAAAGTGTGCAAAATCTTTTCCCCTTTATTTTGGGGATTTGCATAAAAGTAGGCAAATGAATAGTTTGGTTTAAAGCCACACTAGAAACCACTTTAGGCATAAAGGAAGGATTAGTACGTAAAGATACCCTATCCTTATGGAAAATTAAGAAAGGCTCAACTGCCATAAGGGCCTGCAATTCAGAAACCCTTCTTGCAGAGGTAATGGCCAACAAAAAGCAGTCTTCCATGACAAATATTTCAACTCAGCAGTAGCTGCAGGCTCAAAAGGTTGTAGAGTGAGTTTCTCCAACACAAAATTGAGATCCCAAGCAGGAGTAGGAGCCCTTCGTGGGGTCTTATATTCTTTGCCCCTCTAAGAAATTGCTTGAACAAAGGATGAGAAAACAATGGTGGGTCACAATCATAGTGAGCTGAAATTGCTGCAGCATGAATCTTAATAGAAGAGAAGGACAAACCTTTGTCCAATAACTCAGTAAGATATTGAAGAGCCACACTTAAATCAGGCTCAGAAACATCCAAATCCTTAGCTGCACTCCAAAATAAAAATCTCTTCCATTTATCTGCGTACACTTTCCTTGTACTAGGCCTTCTAGCTTCCAAAATCACATTCAAAACTTGTTGTGGAAGTTGAGACCCTCTATGGTTTAAAACAGAATATGCCATGCTGTTAGGTGAAGAGAGTGAAGTTTGACATTGAGCAAATGACTGTCCTCCTGGGACAACAGATGTGGAATCAAAGGCAAAGGCCATGGAGGCTTCCGTACCAGACTTCTCAGTAATGGGTACCAGTGCTGTCGAGGCCAATCTGGAGCTATCAAAATCATCCTTGGCTTGTCCTGTCTGACCTTTAGAAGTACCTTTGGGAGGAGAGGCAGAGGTGGAAAGGCATACACATGAAGATTTTTCCAACTGAAAGAAAGAGCATCCACTTTCCAAGCTGTGGGATGAAACCGCTTTGTGCAAAACTTTGGCAGCTGGTGGTTTAGTGGAGAAGCGAACAGATCTATGTCTGGAGTTCCCCAGGACACTGTCAATTTCTGAAATACATGAAGATCCAGTTTCCACTCGTGGAGATCCATGATTTGCCTGCTTAACACATCTGCTAAAGAGTTCTGTGCTCCCGGCAGAAACCTTGCCTGAAGACTTAGTTGTAAACTGAGAGCAGTCTCCCACAAAATCATTGCTTGCCTGCATAGAGGGTAAGAATGTGTTCCCCCTTGCTTGTTGATGTACCACATGACAGTTGTGTTGTCTGTTAGAATCAACACCTGCCCTGGAAGAAGTAAATCCTTGAAAGCTATTAATGCAAACTGGACTGCTAACATCTCCTTCATGTTGATATGTAGATGTTGTAGTCTGGCAGGCCACTTGTCTTGTATCCACTTTCCATTTAGATGAGCTCCCCAAGCTTTGTCTGAGGCATCTGTCGTTAAAATCTGACTCGCCTCTGGCCGGGTCACAGAGAGTCCCTTGTTTAGGTGACATTCCTGAGCCCACCACAAAAATTCCTTTTGAATGCAAGGCATTATTTGAATGACAGTGACCAGATCCTGGCAGTGCTGTGTCCATACATTTTTGAGATACCATTGTAGCTTCCTCATATGCAGTTTGGCATTGGGAAGCACCAGAATACAAGATGCCATGAACCCTAAGGCTTGAAGGACTGTCCTTGCAGTCAGCCCGGACTGATGAGATAGTTGATGGAAGTAAAGGGATAGACTCTTTTGTTTGTCCAGGGTTAAAAAGGCCATCTGGGATGCTGTATTCAGCCTCACACCCAGAAAGCACGTGTCCTGAGAGGGTACTAGACTGGACTTTATTTCGTTCACAGAATACCCCAGGCATCTTAGCACTGCTATCACATATTCCAAATGTTGAAGAAGCTCTTCCCTTCCTTGAGCCAGAATCAGGCAGTCGTCCAAATAAGGATAGATCTGTATTCCTTTTAGCCTGAAGAAAGCTATCACTGGAGCCAGAACTTTCGTGAACACTCTGGGCGCAGTAGATAAGCCAAAGGGCAATGCAGAGAATTGATAGTGAGAAGTCCCAGCTCGAAAACGCAGATACTTCCTGCAACTTAGTCTGATAGGAACATGAAGGTAAGCCTCCTTGAGATCCAAAGTTACCATCCAATGATCTTTGCCCAGCAGAGGTAAAAGCTGCTGCAACAACGTCAACATTTTGAACTTGGGAATGTCCAGATAAGTGTTGAGGATAGATAAATCCAAAATTGGTCTCCACGTGTTCCCCTTCTTTGGTACTAGGAACAGGCGAGAATAAAATCCTAGGCCCCTTTCTGGCATAGGAACTGGCTGTATGGCCCCTATTTGGAGTAACTGAGAAATTTGCTTGTGAGCCTCTATTCTTTGTTGAGAAGGAATGTCTGGCATGCCTTTGAAAGGAGGCAAGGTATGGAAATAAAACCTGTAACCGTGATGTATGATATCCAGTACCCATCTGTCTTGGGTGATCAAACTCCAATTTTCTTTGAAAAGTGCCAATCTTCCTCCCAAAGGTGCTGCCAGGCGAGAAGGTTCTGGCAGCTGAAAAGTTAGGTCATTGGGTCTGTTTACGAAAGGACTGACCCCTGCCCTCACCCGAAGACTGTGCAGGAGAACTCCCTGTTCTAGGCCTGAAAGAGCCCTGACCTCTGCCCCTGCCACGTCTAGATCTACCCCTAGACTGGGCATCATAAGAAGGATACGTCCACCCTTTAGTAGGCCAATTTCTACTAAACTTTGGAGGCTGAACCTGCAAAAAATCTTTAACAGTCTGCATAGACTTAGCCTTGTCTTCCATTTTCTTTAAAACTGCTTCAACAGGAGAACCAAACAAGACATCAGATTGCAAAGGGGCATCCAAAATCCTAGTTTTAACATGGTCAGATAAACTTTGATCCCTCAGCCAGGCATGCCTGCGAAGAACTGACCCAGTGGCAGCCACCCTAGACGAGGCTTGTACAGCATCAAAACCACATTGCAAAGAATGCTTACCCACCTGTTCAGAAACATGCACTAAATCTTGTAACTCTTTACAATCAATACCTTCCGCCAGAGCATCAACCTTAGATTTCAACTGTGAAAGGAGATAATTTTGATATTTCAACATGTGAAACTGGCAATTCAAAGCTCTCATGGCTAGAGTGGAAGAAGTATAAACTTTCTTTCCCCATCTATCCAAGGCCCTGGCCTCTTTATCTGCCGGAACCGGATTCTTGACAACAGAAGCCTTAACACCCTTAGGCCCCTGGCTAACAGTTTCTGGGTCTGCCCTAGGACTCTTAAAAGATACTTATGAGCTTCAGGCACCCTGTAATACCTATCCGGTTTAACAGGAGCAGGAGGCAAAGAATCAGGATTAAGAGAAGCCTCTGCAAACACATCTTCCACCACATTCAGAACAGGAGGTATAGCTAAAGGCCTATGCTGGGGTAAAACAAAAATTCCCTAAGCCTTTTCCTGGAATCAGAGAAATCCTGACCTTCCCATTTAAAATGCTCTCTCATGGAGTGAAGGGTCTCTGAAAAAGAAAAATCCTCAGGAGGAGAAGCAGAAGGAGTAGAATCATCCACATCAGAATCAGAATAATGAGAATACTCCTGCAAGTCTTCAGCCGAAGACTCAGACACATCCGAAGCCTGTTCATAATCCCCCAACACAGGTTCCATCCTAGGCCTCTTATCAGGAGGGGGCATAGAGCCTCTAATTAAAGTAATTAAATCCTCTGCCATTTTAAGCATGTGCTTCTTGGGCACAGAACCTGAAGAACTAGGAGGGACACCCACAGAAGCCAAACTAGACCTGCCTCTAGGAGAAGCCTTGGAAGCAGAAAGACACCTTAGGAAGGGAGGGGAGTACAGTTATCTGAGAAGCCCCTACAGCCTGACCTGCCTCCTGGGAGGCCACATCCTGTAAAAACAAAGTTTCTCCCTGGGACTCCAGAGAGGCCTCCGTCGGAACCACCGGTTCCACTGACGCCTCTAAAGAACCGGCGTCCGGTTCGGACGACTCCTCTAACCTAGGTTTAACTGCCTTGTCCTTGCGCTTCTTTGAGGAAGCTGGCGTCGGAGCATCCGACGGCATATTGTAATTGCACCGCTTCCCAAAGACCAACCTGGCACAATCCAACCTTCGCTTTATAGTGCGTTTATTGAACCTAGCACAAAAGCGACACCCAACAACGTCGTGCTCAGGTCCCAAACAAGGTATACACAAATTATGGTAATCCCTATGCGGTATCTGTTTCCCACAAGAAATACAGTTATTTACTTTTTCTGACATCCGGTAAACCACTGAGGCAAGAAAAAAACAAAATATTCCCCAACGGGGTACTTAACCAACTCTGACTTCGGTCTGAAACTCCGAATTCGAAATATTTCAGAACGCCGAACGGCACTTGCAACACTGCTTCTGCATCGGACCATGCGGCAAAAAAGACTGAGGATATGACGTCGGTCATGCGCATTTGTACCCTGACGTTCTGATGTCAGTCAAATGCGCCTTGACCGACGTCAGCCTTATACTCTGATATTCGGGCCGACCGAGGGACAGCGGACTACCCAAGTGTTAGGACTGCAGCAATGTGAGATGAAGAACATCGCAGATGCTTTAATAGAGCATCCCTGGACTCTGCCAGAATCAGGATGTCATCCAGATAAGGTTAAATTTGTAACCCTTGAGTTCTGCAGAAGGCAATTGCTGGGGCTAGGCACTTTGTAGACCTTGAGGGACGTGGATAAACCAAAGGGTAAGGTAGTAAATTTGGAAATTTGAGGAAGGGCCAGAGAAACGCAGGAATTGTCTGTGGGAACTCCTGATGGGTATGTGCAGGTAGGCTTCCTTTAGGTCTAGGGTGACCATAAAGGCACTGGCTGGAATGAGAGCCAGCAAGGTGGGGCGAGAGAGCATTTTGAAGGAGGGTAACCTAATATGTAGGTTTAGAAAGGACAGATCTAAGATGGGTCTTTTTTGGGGACCAGGAAGAGATGGGAGTAAAACCCTTTTCCTTCTTGTCCTGGAAGAAGAAGCTCTATGGTGCCTAGTTGTAGAAGATCTGCCAGAACGTGTGGCATGAGATGGGCCTGGTTTTTGGTGAGGGAAGGGATGATTCTTCTGGGTGGCTTCTCTGTCCAGGATAGGAAGTACCCTTTTTTTGATAATGTTTAAGACCCACTGGTCTTAAGTGATGGATTGCGAAAGGGGGAGACAGTGGGAAAGGAGGGTTGAGAGGGGGAGGTGGGCAAGACAGTCACACATTACTGGGGTCTCCTTTGTCCTGAAAGGGCTGTCTGGGTTGCTGTGGTGGAGCAGAGGGGATCTAGAGTTAGTAAGCCTTCTGGCCTCTCTCCTGGGGCTGGAAGAGGAGGGCTGTGGAGTAAGTCTTACAAAGGTGGCTTTAGCAGGGTAGTTCCTATAATACTTGGGTATGGGAGACACCAGCAGGTGCTTAATGTCCTGGAGTTCTTTGCTTTTTTTCTTGTCGATTTTTAAAAAGGTCAGCGGATTGTTTGCCAAACAGCACATTGTGGTCCAGAGAGACATCCAGGATTTTAGCCTTGAAGTCCTCGGGGAGGTTCTGGAGTCTTAGCCATGAGTACCTCTTGAGGGCTGAAGCAGATGCTGCAGACCTGATGGATGCTTCTGCATCATCGTAGCTGCACCTTATGGAGTGCCTGGCTACCTGTTGGGCCAAGGAAAGTTTGGATGAGATGTCTGTCTTGCTGGGACTGTCAGGCAAGGAAGCCAGCATGGAGGAGGCTTGAGAGACCAATGCTTGGTCATGTGGATCTAATAATTTATGGCTCTGAAAGCCAAAGTAGAAGAAGTGTACATCTTCTTCCCCATCCTATCCATTTACTCGCTGTCTTTGTCAGTGAGTAGTAGGGAGGCAGTGGGAAGCAGTCTAGATTGCTTATCTGCTGTGATGGCAGTAACAGTTGGGTCTGCCAAGGGTGGCTAAACTAAGAATTTGTGGTCCTCTGGTACTTTACAGATGTGTCAGGACGCTTAGGGGCCAGAGGCTGGGAGTCAGGGGCCTTAGAGACCGCAATGAAGGCATCCAAGTAAGCAGGCAGAACAGGGGGAATTGCTGAAGGGGAGGGTGATTCCACTTGTTGCAGTTCAAAGTACCTTTCTGGGTGTCAGTCATTAGGGAAGTGCCCCATTTAAAGTAATCCTTCATCTTCGTGATGGTCTCACCAAAAGTAATGTCCTCAGGGGGAGAGTCCCCCTCCACAGATTCCTCATCCAGAGAGTAATATTCTTGGGGGGAGGCAATCTGGGAAACGTAAGAAATGGACTTCTCTGATGAAGAGAAAGAAGAGTCATGTTCTTCTTCCTTGACCTGAGGGGTTATGGATGGGAGGGAAGAAGCAGAGACAGGTCTAGGGCTCAGAAGAGGCAGGGAGGAAGTGGCTGAGGCTAAAGGCCTAAGGGCCATGAAGGCCTGCATGAGAGAGGAACTGAAGGCCTGCCAATCCGGTGTGACTTCTGAAGAAGAGGGGGTATGTTTAGTTTTCTGCTTCTTTTTGGCCAGACAGGAAGTACAGAGTGGCCTGGCGTTGGTTCTGGAGATTAGCACATCCGAAGTCGTGATTCCTGCCGGAGGTACCACCAAAACTGGTTCCCCCTCGCCCTTGACGGGTCTCGATGTCTGAGTGAGCTCTGAGGACGTGTCAGTCGGCTGCAAAACAGCTTCCTCGAGGGACGTTGCTGCAGTCGACGGTCCTCTGAGTGCGCCACAAACCCCTAGATCGGCAGTTGGCGGTGCGTCGGGCAGCGGAGTGGCAAGCAAAGAAGGCCTAGGAACCTTGACCTTCTTGCGCGAAGGTTCTGGTGCGGCCTCCGATGCAGGATCTATCCTATGAGCTAACCGTTTGAGGTGTTGGTTCTAGAGGTAGAGATTTAACGCGGCTAGATGGCAGCGCAAGGTCTTAGGCACAAACGATTGACAAACAGTGCAGGAGGAGTGACTGTGTTCCCAGCCTAGGCAAAAAAATCAAGGGCATCCTTATGGGGTATCTGGCGCCCGCATTAGCACTTTCCCTTTTTTCCTGACATCAGCTAAAGGCTACAACAATCTTCAAAAATAAGAAAATTTGAAACCCAACGGGGTACTTATCTTTAAGATGCGACATCTGTGAAGAAGCGATTGTACGATGCGAATGTCGTCTGCGGCTGAAAAGTTCTGAGGATTGTGCATGCAGATGTCACATTTAAGGCCCCTTGGTTTATGGCCCTACGTGTGACGTCCCACGCACACTACAGCAGCCAAGCTGAAGCTTTTGTATAGAAGCCGACATATGAGTCGCCTAAGGGTAGGAAATCCCACACCTAGAATACTGCAACATAGGAATAGAAAGACATCAGGTGTTTCAGCTAAATGGCAAATCTGAATATCCATGAATTTTTCTTTTATTTTTAAGTCTATTTATGGACAATTTAAGGCCAATAAAGCCAAACCCTCTAGCTGTGGACAAACATGTTTCTGCCTTCTTATGGCACCATCAACACAGCACAAGAGGAATGTTTGACTTTTGGAAGCACAGGCTTATTGTATCCAACTGATATCCATAAATTTTAGGGTACCTACAAAAAATCCCAACTAACAAACAAACAATGAGTAAAAAGGTCACACAGGAAAACCAATTGGTTAAAAATTACAAAAAGAAAAATCTAGCAAAGCTAGACTTTCCAATGTGTGATACCTTAAACCTCTTATAAAAGCAGGGAATTAGTATCTTACTTCTACATCGATTAATACACTTCCACACCACTATCCAGCATCACAATACATTATCTATAACTTGCTCTGGATCTACCTTTCTAATCAAGTTACAGTATAAAGCATGTACATCTTACACCTAAAAAAATTACTTGTTTGCTTTAACATCTTTAACATATACAGCAGTGACTGACAAGAATGCCTCTACCTTACCTGTAAAACACACCTGACTTCACACTAAGCAAAATTGCTTTACAATATAACAAACTTGCATCACAATTTTTTATTCAAGTATTAATAACAAAAACAAATTTACTTACAATAACTTTGCCATTCCCTGTAGTGTCCTTTTAAATTTTAATGATATAACATATAGGGCATACATGCTTTATTGTTCGCCAAGTTTAACAAAGTCAAAATTCCATTCTTTGTCAACTACTTTGTATTGAAAAACATGTCTATTCCTATATGCAGTGGAACTGACACTTTATAGTCTCCCATTTATTCAATAATTTCAGTGTTGCCTGATCATCTCTTACTCCCAACAGTCTCTGATTCAAATACAACATATTCCAGATTCTTCTAGTCAGCTCTTGTGCTGCTTTTCTCTCTCTCTCTCTCTCTCAAGCATTTTCCTTTGGAACTATAGAAAAGGTTTCACTGGCAATAATTCTCTATGGGATTTGTTGTCAGAAAACTGGGAAGCAGAGTCCCCTTCTGCTTGCTGGCACACTCTTTGCTGGATAAACTTTATTTCCTCCTTAGCCTGCTCTTCGTCAAAAATGCTTTTGATCCTTCAAGAAAAAATATTCTGAAGACATCCGGCTACAGGAGCTTGAAAGCTCACAACTGCCTCTCGACATGCCCTACCTGCTGGGATAAACTTGCGCTTCTTCCAGGTATACACTGAATAATAATTTCCCAAAAATACTCTGTTGCCTCCAATTTTAAATACTTGGCCTTTCTACCACAATTTTGCCAGTATCAGCTCTTTCTGCTGGTATATTGCACATTTGCTAATACAAGTACTGGCTGCTTTCTTATGGACAGGTTTGGAGCATACACACACACTGTACCATTTCAAGTAACAAATTCTGCTGTGGAACAGCAGTCCAGTTAGTTATTTGAATTTCCATAAAATTAATGCAGTCTGTTCCCTTCAGTTTCTCTGATGCAGCAGAAATCTAATTTATTTTTCTACGAGTGCTGTGTTTTCACTATATCTTCTGAAACAGCTCTTCTTGAGAAGCATCATACTCAAGACAGGCTTTTTCTTCATTTCAACTTCTGATTTTTGCATTTTATTACTTCATCTGAAGAGTTACAGCTTCTACTTTCCAGCCTTTTGAGTCAATATATTCCTTCAGTGTTCCATTTATTTTAAATCCATGTGAGTACATTTACATTATTTTACTGGAAGGCATTTTCTGTACCAAAGCTGAAAAGTGAACTTTTTGATGAACAGATGCGGGATTCTTCCCAGCCAGGACTTCCCTTCTCCTTTTCTGATAGATTTTCTTTAGATTCTACAAATGCCTACTTTGTTTCAATCCAGTCAGTCTAATTACAAGCCAGTGACAACATTTTACACAAGCTGACAGTTGCAATGTCCCTTTTTTCTTGGCTTCTGTTTGACACTGGGAGAGTTGATATCAACTTATCGAACAGTATGCAACTATCTTGAAAGTTCTACAATCCACAGTATTATGACAGACATTCCAGCATCAAAAGAAAGCCTGCTGGAAGAAGTTTTGTTCTAATATTTTATATAAACTGCCAAAACAGTAGCAGAATCAGCTTTGAAATAAGTAAGCCTTTCTGAGGTAATTCTATATCACCTGATAGCAATTTTAGTTGCTGGAGTCTCTGTAACAGAATACTAAAAATATGAACAAAAAAAATGCCCCTGGAAGTATAAAAAAGTGGGAAAAGCCACTAGAACTGCTTCATTCTCATAATTTCAAAATATTTATTTTTAGGAAGTGAGAGATCACTTGTGAACCATCCATATTACTCTCCTAAAGAGTTAATATCCCCAAATCTAATGACTTTTGGGAAAGGGGAATCAGAGGACTGAAGAGGCACATATTCATGGTTCATCTCAAGCCCACAGCAGTTTCATATCAAAATCCTCTTCTTTGTTCCTCATCAAAAGGAAAGACCACCTTCACATACCAATACTGGTATGGAGAAAGGTTTTGCATGTCCTGCTATAGTGATGCCAAACCTGCTGTCAGCTTGCAAATTCCTGAACTAATTTGAAACCCTTCCTAGCAAATTTTAGAAGTCAAGCAGTGGGGAAAGAAATGCCTTAGAAACAGAAGGCACTGACATTACCGCTTTCATCTAACCCGGACGTGCAATCTCTACTACTGTACATACTAACTCTGTGTTGTGTCTGAAAGCTCCTGTACTTTGAGAACTTTGGCTGTGGTGAAGGTAAGGACACTGTTATTTGCTGCTTCATTTTATATGAAACTTGAAGCAACGCTGGTGACTTCTTTTTCACGGACTTCTATGACCACCTTGTGTGTCCCAGAATCACTTCTTTCGTGGAACTCAAGAGACTGATGTGTTGGATAGTTACATTATATGTCATCGACTATTCTGATACGCTTTCATTCAATAAACCAACATAGGTAACACTATAGTACAGCTGTGTACACTTACCATAAATGTAGCTGTTCAAGTGTATCCACTGTTGCAGTCATCACATTTGGGTTATCCTGTCAGGGGTAGCTCTCAGTCGGCCCGAATACCAGAGGCTTAGTATTTCTGTGTCGGTTGCTGTCGCTCCAGGACTGACTTCAGGTCGTTAATTGTATAAAATCAGGCAGCCGACACCATTACATCAGTTTTTCTTCCCTATCAGGAGCCCCCAAATAGGGAGCTAGGTTATGGTGGAAGAACACCACCAGTAGAAAGTAAATACCAAAAACTCCCTATAAGGAGAGTAAGAGACAAAGAAAGAGAGACAAGGGGATTGGAGGAAGGGAAAAGTACAGTTTTGTACCTACCATAAATGTAGATGTCCGATAGGTATGCATCTGCAGTCATCACATATGGGTTGTCCTGCCTCAGGCAGCCCTTCGGTCGGCCGGATTCCAAAGTCTGGGTCCGGCGTCGGCTGATGTCGCCTTTCCCGGCGTCAGAGCCTGGGGTATAAAAGCGTCAGCCGACGCCATCTTCCTCAGTTTTTCTTGCCCCGATGCCAGGTGCCCTCTAAGGAAGGCTAAATTTGGAGAAATGCAATAAATTCCAAACATGCACAAAAATATATATACATATATAAAAACAAATACACCATAATAGATAACCCCAGCTAGCTATGAGAGGGAATAGTAGCCAATAAATATCAGAGGGGAAGGAGGGAGGGTAAACCTGACTGCAGATGCATACCTATCGGACATCTACATTTATGGTAGGTACAAAACTGTACTATGTCCTTCAAGGATGCATCTGCAGTCATCACATATGGGTAGAATACCATAGCCAATCTGGGGGTGGAGGATCTATGTGAAGGATGGTGTAGCTAAAATGCCCTGCAGGACTGCCGTAGCAAAGCCTGCTCTGGATCTGGAATATAAAGGTAAGTTGTAATGCTTGGAGAATGTATGCACGGAGCTCCATGTAGCAGCTTCTAAAATGTCCTTGGTAGCCACCCCTCTTAAGAAGGCTGTGGAGGTGGCTGTGGCTCTGGTCGAATGAGGTCTAATGTTAGCTGGCACAGTTTTTCCATGAAAGGAGTAACAGAAACGAATGCAATTCCCTATCCATTTTGAAATTGTCTGTTTTGAAATTGCTTTTCCTTGTGCGCCAGCAGCATATGCTACAAACAACTGGTCAGTTTTTCTGTAATTTTTAGTTCTGTCCAAGTAGTAGCGCAACTGTCTGTGTATGTCCAGGGTGTGCAGAAGCTTTTCCCCTTTGTTTTGTGGATTTGGAAAGAAGGTAGGCAGGTGAATAGCTTGGTTTAATGAGACCCTAGATACCACCTTTGGCATAAAATGAAGGATTGGTTCTCAATGAGACTCTGTCTTGATGAAAAATAAGAAATGGCTGTACTGCCATGAGGGCCTGTAACTCGGATACTCTTCTTGCTGAGGTTATGGCCAGAAGGAAGGCAGTCTTTCAAGAGAGGAACTGTAGTTCTGCAGATGCTGCTGGTTCAAAGGGAGGCAGTGTTAGTTTTTCCAACACGGGTTAAGGTCCCAAGTAGGCAGTGGTGGTTTCCTTGGAGGATTGATGTTTTTAATTCCTCTTAGAAACTGTCTTAGCAGAGGATGAGAGAAGACAGGTGGATCAGTATTGTACTCTGCTGAAATTGCTGAAGCATGAATTTTAATGGAAGAGTAAGACAGGCCATTGTGGAGCATTTCTGACAAATATTCCAGGATATGTGCCATGTTCATAACTGTTGCATCTAGGCCCTTTGAGGTGCTCCAGGTGTGAAATCTTTTCCATTTTGCTGAGTATGCCTTTCTTGTGGAAGGCCTGCGAGCTTCCATGATGATATCCTTCACTCTCTTGGATAGCTTATCCTGGTGATGATTCAAGGTATTTTCCAGGCAGCTAGTTGTAATGTTTTCAGGTTGGAATGCAGAGTTTTGTAACTGTGCTGTGTCAGGAGAAGCAGCCATTGTGGCAGAAGCCATGGTTTCGTCCGTGACATGCTCTTTAGCAATGGGAACCAGTGCTGTCTGGGCTAGTCCGGAGCTATCAGAATCACTCTTGGCTGCTCTGCCCTGATCTTCAATAAGACCTTGGTCATTAACGGAAGAGGTGGGAATGCATACACTGTTAGAGTTCTCCAGCTGAAAGAGAGGGCGTCCACTTTCCATGCTTGTGGGTGGTATGTCCTTGAGCAGAATTTCAACAGCTGATGATTGTGTGGGGAGGCAAAGAGGTCTATGTCCGGTCTCCCCCATGATTGTGTTATCTGATGGAAGATGTCTGGGTGCAGCATCCATTCGTGCACATCTGTGATGTTCCTGCTTAAGCTGTCCGCCAGTATACTGTCCTTTCCTGGTACAAACTGGGATTGCAGCTGTATATTGAGAGTCAAGGAAAGTTCCCATAGATTCATTGCCAGTCTGCAAAGAGGGTAGGAATGGGTGCCTCCTTGCTTGTTTATGTACCACATAACTGTAGTGTTGTCTGTCCTTATTAGCAGGTGGCCTTGATGCAGAAATAACTTGAAGGCCTCGATTGCATGTATCACTGCCAGCATTTCCTTTTGGTTTATGTGCATGCGTAGCTCTTTTTGTGACCATAGTCCTTGAATGCATCTTCCTTCCATGTGCGCTCCCCCATCCGTGGTCTGAAGCATCCATTGCAATGGTTTGTCTGGCTATTGGTTTGCTGAAGGGCAAACCCCTGTTTGACTGGCTTGCTTGAGCCCACCACAGAAATTCCCTTTGAAGGCATGGGATGAGTGGTATTAAAGTTTCCAAGCTGTGACTGTGCTGAGTCCATAAACTCCTTAGGTACCATTGGAGTTTCCTCATATGTAGCCTTGCTTGAGGAATCAGAAGAATGCAAGAAGCCATGTAACCCAGGGCCTGCAGGATTTTCCTTGCAGTCAGCTGAGTTTGTCTTGACAGGTTTTCGAAGTAATCTGGTAGCTGGTTTTGTTTTTCTTCTGTGAGGAAAGCCATTTGGGTGGTTGTGTCTAAATCCGCACCCAGAAAAGTTATTCTTTGGGATGGTACAAGTCTTGACTTGTGAATGTTGACTGTATATCCCAAGGCCTGAAGAAGATAGATGGCATGATTCAAGTGTTTTACCAAAATTTGTTGGCTGTCCGCTTGTATAAGGCAGTCGTCCAGATACGGGTATATTTGCATCCCCTGAAGTCTGCAGTGTGCAATTACTGATGCCAGGCATTTCGTGAATACTCTGGGCGCAGTAGATAAGCCAAAGGGCAATGCTGAGAATTGATAATGCTCTGAACCTGCAAGAAATCTGAGGTGTCTTCTGCAGCAGCTTTGTCTGATAGGGACATGCAGGTATGCCTCCTTGAGGTCCAGAGTTACCAGCCAAGACCCCTTGCCCAGCATGGGAAGGAGTTGCTGTAGAGTCAGCATTTTGAATTTTGGCACAATGAGATAAGTATTTAGTGCGGACAAGTCGAGAATAGGCCTCCATTGCTTTTCTTTTCTTGGAACAAGGAAGAGTCTGGAATAAAATCCTTTGCCTTGTTCTGCGAGAGGAACCTTTTCTATTGCTTTCATTTTCATTAAGTTGGAGATTTGTTTCAAAGCCTCTGCCCTTTGATTTGGTGGCAGGTCTGGCATGCCTTTTCTTTTCGGTAATGTGTGGAAATGGAACCTGTATCCTTTGTCTATTATTTGTAGTGTCCATTTGTCCCTTGTAATAATGTGCCAATTTTCTGAAAATAAGGAAAGCTTTCCGCCCAAAGGTGCTTCCAATTGAGCCCTGGTTGGCGGTGTCAAAGTAAAGTCATTGAGTCTGTCCTTGTGCAACAGTTGTAGGCCCTGCACTACCTCTCTGGTTGGGAGGCTGCCATTGACGTCCTCTGTAGGAGCCTCTAGCTTGCTCTCTACCTCTGGCACGCCTGTTCATGCCTCTCTGAAATCTGTCTGTGTCTGGAAAGGACCAGTTCTTGGAAGGCCAATTTCTGCTGAATCTTGGTGGTTGGACTTGCATAAAATCTTTGACTGTTTGAACAGATTTTGCCTTTTCTTCAAATTTCTTTAAGACCTCCTGAGCAGTGGAGCCAAATAACTTTTGCTTTTCCAGTGGAGCATCCAGAAGCTTTGCTTTAACATGGTCTGGCAGAGATTGTTCCTTCAGCCAAGCATGCCTACGTATGACTGCACCTGTCATAGCTGACCTACATGAAGCTTCCAATGCATCATAACCACACTGCAAGAAATGGTTGCTAACCTGTTGAGAGTTATGTACCAGATCCTGAAGTGATTTGCGATCTAGGGGTTCAGGTGAAGACAGCTTTTTATGCAATTCATCTAACAAATATTCTTGGTACTGTATCATATGAAATTGACAGTTTAAAGCCCTCATAGAAAGGGTAGCAGAAGTATACACTTTTTTACCCCATCGCTTTAAAGCCCTGGACTCACTTTCAGAGGGTAGTGGATTTTTTGTAGTGACAGCTGCAACCCCTTTAGGGCCCTGGGAAATAGTTTCTGGATCAGCAGAGTGGGCCTTGTAAAGGAAAAGATGTGATTCCGGGACCCTGTAGTACCTATCGGGTTTGGCAGGAGCCGGAGGGAGAGTGTCAGGGGTAGTGCTAGATTCAGAGTACACATCATCAATGACATTCAAAACAGGGGGAATAGCCAAAGGTCTATGCTGAGGCAAATGCAAGAAGGTCCTTAATCTCTTCCTGGAATCAGAGAATTCCTGGCCCTGCCATTGGAAATGCTCCCTCATAGTGTGCAGAGTTTCCCCAAAAGACAGTTCTTCAGGAGGGGAGGCCGAAGGGATAGATTCCTCTGCATCGGAATCCTCGTTGGCCGAAAAAAGCCTCCTCCTGGTAATCCGAGAGAGCAGAGCCATCAGAGGCCTCATCTGAGGAGAGGGGATCAGAGGGCTCAACCCTGGGCCTTTTTTCTGTAGGAGGTTGAGAGCCCCTGTCCGGATGAGGCTGAGAGCCCCTAATTAATGAAATAAGGTCCTCTGCTAGACTAAGGATCTGAGAACCTGTAGTAGATCCCTGAGGGATAACCCTGGGAGGCATAGATTTTGAGAGTTTAGCAGCTTTAGCCCTAGAGAATGCCTTAATAGACATGGATGCAGGAGGCCTGGCTGCACCACGTGCTGGTGTAGTTTTGTCTAAGGAAATGGTGTCGGAAGGTTCCTGGACACCAGATTCCAATGGAGATTCAACAACCGATACAGTAGTGGCCTCCTGGGCCGAGGTTATCGGTTGCACGGTTTCGGTGGACGGTAGTACCAAGGACTCTGTTTCAGCCGAGATCGAGACACTCACGGTAGGCCTGGCCGTGGTTTCAGCCGAAACCGCGGACTGCGTGTGTCGGTCCTTGTCCTTCCGTTTCTTTATTAAATGTGAAGTTGGAGTCTCCGACGGCATTTTGTAAGCAAAACTAGCCCCAAAAAATTCCTCTGCAAACTCTGACCAACGTCTTAGAGTGCGTCGGTTGAAGGAAGCACAGGCAGAACAGGCCGAGACGTCGTGGTCTGGGCCTAGGCAAGGTAGGCAGTAAGAGTGGAAATCCTTATGAGGTATTTGTTTCCTACAAGTTAAGCTATTATTAATTTTATCTGACATCGGCTGAGGCAAGAAAGAGTCCCCAACGGGATACTTAGCTTTTGAAGTCTTCGGTTTAGCTGAATTACAGGAGCTGGCCGACCGGCACTTGCGAACTGCTTCTGCTTCGGGCACCACGCGGCAAGAAAGACTGAGGAAGATGGTGTTGGCTGACGCTTTTATACCCCAGGCGCTCTGACGTCGGGGAAAGGGCAACATCAGCCGACGCCGGACCCAGACTTTGGAATCCGGCCGACCGAAGGGCTGCCTGAGGCAGGACAACCCATATGTGATGACTGCAGATGCATCCTTGAAAGACATCCAGGACTGCAACAGTGAATACGTTTTAACATCTACATTTATGGTAAGTGTACACAACTGTACTATGTTCTTCGTGTTTCACTGTTGAAGCCATCACATTTGGGTTAATTCCCAAAGCTGAAGAAAAGGGTGGAGGCAGTCAAGAAGACTAGAGGGTGGCTAGAATGCCCTGCAAGACTGTGGTGGCAAAGCCTGCCCTGGACTTGGAAAAGATAGGCAGGTGGTAATGCTTGGTGAAGGTATGAACAGATGACCATGTTGCAGCCTCCAGGATGTCCCTGGTGGGGAGCCCTCTGAGGAAAGCTGCAGAGGTGGAGGTTGCCCTGGTGGAATGTGTCCTGACCCCCTTTGGGGGTGGTTTCCCATGCTGTTTGTAGCAGAAATAGATGCAGTGTGCTATACATTTGGAGATTCTTTGTTTGAATATGGCCTTGCCATCTGCTCTTGCTGTGAAGCTGAGAAGCAATTAATCAGTTTTTCTAAAATATTTAGTCCTGTCCAGATAGAATCTGAGCTGTCTGTGCACATCTAGAGAGTGCAGAATCCTTTCCCCCTTGTTTTGTGGGTTAAGGATAAAGGTGGCCAAATGAATAGATTGGTCGAGAGCCACACTGGACACCACTTTAGGCATGAAGGATGGGTTAGTCCTGAGGAAGACCCTGTCAGCATGGAAAACGAAGAAGGGCTCTACAGCCATGAGGGCTTGTAGCTCTGATGCTCTTCTAGCTGAAGTGATGGCCAGAAGCAAGGCTGTTTTCCAAGAGAGGAATTTTAACTCTGCTGAAGCTGCAGGTTAAAGGGGGGGGGGGTAAGGTGAGCTTTTGCAACACAAAGTTAAGGTCCCAAGCTGGGGTAGGAGCTCTTCTGGGTGGCCTTAAGTTGTTAGACCCTCTCAGGCACTGTTTGATGAAAGGGTGTGAGAAGAGAAGTGGCTCTGTGCTGTAATGAGCAGAGATGGCAGAGGCATGAATTTTAATGGAAGAGAAGGATAGACCCCTGTGTAGTAGGTCTGCTAGGTAATCCAGGATGAGAGGTAGGGGGGGCTGTGCCGTTCCGGCTCCCTTAGCCTGGAGCCAGGTGCAAAACCTTTTCCACTTGTCAGCATAGAATTTTCTAGTGCTGGGGCGTCTGGCCTCAAGTATAATATCTAGGACTTGTGTGCTTAGGCTGGCAGCTTGAGGAGAGGTCAGGGGATAAGCCAGGCTGCCAGGTTGAGTGTCTGCAATTGGGGATGCATGAATTCTCCATTCCTCTGGGTCAGGAAGGTTGAGATCTGAGGTAGGTGTCATGGTGGCAGGGATGACAGGCTGTGCAGCAGTCGGTACCAGTGCTGACGTGGCCAGTCTGGGGCAATCAGGATTGCCCTCGTTTTTTCTTCCCCGATTTTGAGCAGTATCCTTGAAATGAGTCATAGAGGTGGAAACGCATAGACCGAGAGGTTTACCCACTGGAAGGATAGAGCATCCACTTTCCAGGCCTTGCTGTGAGGTTCCCTGGTGCAGAATTTGCTGAGCTGATGATTGGAGTGGAAGACAAAAAGGTCCACCTTCGGGGTGCCCCATTTCTGGGTTACAAGGGTTAAGGTTCTGTGATCTAGCTGCCACTTGTGTGGGTCTATCAGATTTCTGCTTAAGTTGTCTATCTGAGAGTTTAGGGAGCCTGGCAGGAATTGTGCTAGCAGGTGTAGTTGCATGGCTGAGGCCACGTGCCAAAGGGTCATGGCGAGCCTGCAGAGAGGATAAGAGTGAGTCCTCTCCCTTCTTGTTGATGTACCACATCACTGTGGTGTTGTTTGCTTTGATCAGTACAGGCCCCAGGGAGAGGAAGGGTCTGAAAGTTGTCAGGGCGTGAACAGCTAGCATCTCTTTTTGGTTGATGTGCAGATGTATTTGATTTGGGCTCCAATGGGCCTGAATGCACCTGCCATCCAGGTGTGCACCCCAGGCATAGTCTCATGCGTCTGTGGTGAGGGTCTGGGCGGCATGGGGTTGTGAGAAGGGAAGTCCCTTTTTGTGGTTGCAAGCTGCTGGCCTCTAAAGAAAATCTTTCCTTAGACCAGGCATGATTGGTATGATAGTTTCCAGGTCTTGACAGCGTTGACACCAAAGGCATTTTAGGTACCATTGTAGTTTCCTCATATACTGTCTGGCATATGGAATGAGTAGAATGCAAGAGGCCATAAACCCTAGAGCTTGCAGGATTTTCCTTGCAGATAACTGGGTTCTGGTGCCTAGTTGAGAGAAGTAGCCTGTCAGGTAGGCTTATTTTTCTTGAGTAAGGAATGTCATCTGGGATGCTGTGTCCAGGCTTGCTCCCAGGAATAAAATTTTTTGTGTGGGGACTAGTTTTGATTTCTTTTTGTTGATAGTATACCCCAGGGAGGTCATTAGATCCTTTACAAAGGTCAGGTGCTGTAACAGCTTTTCCTGACTGTCTGCCTGAATCAGGCAATTGTCTAAGTAGGGGTAAATTTTAATATTTCTTTGTCTGCAAAAAACAATGGCTAGAGCCTGGCATTTTGTGAAAACTCTGGGAGCAGTGGATAAGCCAAAGGGAAGCTCAAAGAACTGAAAGTGCATAGATCCTGCCCTGAAAAGTAGACATTTCCTGCCCTGAAACGTAGACATTTCCTGCAAGATTCCCTGACTGGGATGTGTAGGTAGGCCTCTTTTAGGTCTAGGATGGCTAACCAAGCATCCTTGGAAAGCATAGGAAGAAGGTGCTGGAGGGTGAGCATTTTGAATTTTGGTATCACCAGAAAGGTGTTTAGAATGGATCTAGGACTGGGTGCCAGGTGCCCTTTTTTCTGGGTACCAGGAAGAGTCTGGAATAGAAACCTCGGCCTATCTGGTCTGCAGGAACATGCTGTATTGCCCTCATAGAGAGCAGGGAAAGGACTTGCTTTTTGGCCGCTGCCCACTGGTTCGGAGGGAGATCTGGGAACCCTTTTGGGGTTGGCAGAGTGTGGAAATAAAATTTGTATCCCTGGAACACTATGTTGAGGACCCATCAGTCGTTGGTGATAGAGGCCCAGTTGCTTGCATGAAAGGAGAGCTTTTCTCCTACAGGCACAAGCAGGTGGGCAGAGGTAAGGGGTGGAGGTATAAAGTCATTGTGTGTTCTTGCCATACCGGGTGGCTTAGCACTCCCCATTGCTTAGATCTCTGCATTCCCTGGGACTGCTGTCTGGGGGGGTCTACTTCCCCTGGGTCTGGGCTGAGCTGGCCTGGAAGGAGCAGGAAAGGACCAGTGTTTGGAGGGGCAATGCCTACTGACCCTCGGAGGCTGGACCTGTAAAAAGTCCTTAACTGTCTGCATAGATTTAGCCTTTATTTCCATCTTTTTTAAGACCTCTTCTGCCTTGGTGCTAAACAAATTGTCTTTGTTCAAAGGTGCGTCCAATAATTTGGATTTGACATGGTCTGGCAAGGTCTGTTCCTTAAGCCAAGCATGCCTTCTGAGGACAGAACCAGTGACTGCTGTCCTGCAAGATGCTTCTAGGGCATTAAAGCCACATTGCAAGGTGTACTTTGTAACTTGACTTGCAGAATGCATTAGCTCTTGTAATGCTTTATTTTCTGCACAAGCAGGAAAGGAAGACAATTTTTGTTTGAGGAGTTCTATGGTATGCTGCTGATATTTCAGCATGTGGAACTGAGAATTTAATGCTCTAATAGCAAGAGTAGTAGAGGTGTATAGTTTTTACTCCATCTGTCTAAACTTGGGAATCCCTGTCACAGGGTGTGGGATTCTTAGCTAAGGTTGCTTTAATTCCTTTAGGTCCTTAAGAGATGACCTCTGGGTCAGCAGTAGGATTTTTGAAAAGGAATTTGTGAGAGTCAAGGACTCTGTAGTACCTGCCAGGTTTCCTGGGAGCAGGAGGAAGGGTGTCAGGAGTCTAACTGGATTCCATAAAAACATCATCCACAAGATCCAGGACAGGAGGAATGGCCAAAGGTCTGTGCTGTGGTAAATCTAAGAATTCCGAGTCTCTTTTTTGACTGTGGATAGTCTTGACATTCCCACTGGAAATGCTCCCTTAAGTATGAAGGATTTCACCAAATGAAAAATCCTCGGGTGGAGAGGCAGAAGGAATGGATTCCTCTGCATCAGAATCCTCATAAGCAGAGAGGGTTTGCATGTCTTCATATTCAGAAGCATCAGAGTCATCGGTCACCTTTTCAGATAAAACTACTGGGGCCAAGTCTCTCTCTCTCTTTTGGAAGGGGTAGCCTGGCTTCCCCTAATAAGCATAATAAGATCATCCACCATTTTAAGCATTTAGGATTGAGGCAAGAAAGCAGGTGCCTGAACAAGACGTTATGTACTCACCATAACGTTCGATGTATGTAGTCCATCTCGCCTCACATTCTTACCCGTGGGTTCGGAGCCGAACCTCAGCTCCGACTAGGCCATACTCTTGGTAGAAGTCTTTCAATTGGCTGGGCTAAGAAAGTATCCCATGCTGCACTGCTCCCTTTCCCCAGATCTTATTTGCTGCGAGCTAATCATGCACTCCTCCACATACAACAACATATAGAGAAGGAAGAACATACTAACCAAGGAATTTGAAGCCATACCTAACCCCTAGGTCCTCCAGGATGGGGGAAGGAGGGGGGGTAAGTAAGAATGTGTGGCAAGATGGACTACATACATTGAACGTTATAGTGAGTACATAACTTCTTGATGTTATGTAGTCCAATCTCGCCTACATTCTTACCCATGGGCCAGCGTCCCCAGCACCTGAATCCTGGGAGGCTCAGTGGAAAATACTTCTGAGCACTGTGGAACCAAGACCTGCCTCTGGACACCAAATCTAACTTGTAGTGAGTAACAAAGGTGTGAGGAGATGCCCATGTAGCCGCAGCACAAATATCATCCATAGACAACCTGGCATGAAAGGCTGTAGATGTTGACACAGACTGGGTAGAATGAGCCTTCACTTGAAATGGTAAATCCCTGCCACCTGAAGCATAAATGAATGAAATACAACTGGAAATCCATCTAGATAAGGTGACTTTGGAAACAGGTGACCCAATCCTGTTTTCTGAAAATGAGACAAACAACTGATCCGATTTTCTGAGATCCTTCGTTCTATGTAAATAGAATCGTAATTGTCTGTGCACATCCAGCTGATGAAATCTAAATTCTGCCTTGTTCGAGAACTCTGGAAAGAATACAGGTAGTTCAACGGATTGGTTTAGATTACTGATGGAAGTCACTTTCGGTAGAAAAGAAGGGTTTGGTCTGAGAGAAACCCTGTCCTTATGAAAAATCAAGTAAGGTGGTCTGACTGATAAGGCTTGAAGCTCCAAGGCATGTCTGGCTGAAGTGATGGCTACTAAAAAGATTGTCTTCCAAGTCAAATATTTTAAATCACAAGTGGCTGCAGGCTCAAAGGGGGGCGAAGTGAGACATTGTAGAACAAAATTTAAGTCCCAAGGCATAACTGGTTCAAAAACTGGAGGACGAAGCAGCATAGTGCCCTTCAGGAATGTCTTACAAAGTCTGTGTGCCATGAGACTAGGCTCATCAGCAACGTGAAAAGTGGAAATAGCCGCCAACTGGACTTTAATAGTTGTGGCCGCTGATCCTTTGTTGAAAAGCATGGAGAGGAACTCCAGGACTGACGAAACTGGAGCTGTGTAAGGATCAATTTGTCTTGCATGCGCCCAGATGGAAAATCTCTTCTATTTGCTGGAATAGATTTTTCTGGTGGAAGGCTTACGGGAGGAAGACAGAATATGAACCACTTCCGGCGAAAAATGATGAAGCCTGACTAATGATGGAAGTGGAGGAGCCAGGCTGTCAACCGGAGGGTCTGAAGAGAGGGATGAAGCTGCCCTGACATATGAGTCAGCAAATCTGGTTGAGGGTCCAGAATCTAGGGGGCGTCCACTAGGTAAGGATGGAGAAAGGGGAACCAAATTTGACGAGACCAGTGTGGAGCAACCAGAATCATTTTGCTTTCCAAAGATTGCGCTTTCTGAATAACCTTTGTCAGCAGAGGAACAGGAGGGAAGGCATACAGTAGACCGGAAGGCCAATCATGAACTAGAGCGTCTCTGGGTGACTCCCCCTGAGGGGGGATAAGGGTGAAGTAGCTGCTGCATTTGGTATTGAGGGGGCTGGCAAATAGGTCGCAGCAAGGCTGACCCCACCTGTGGAACATCTGCTCCGCAACCTGGTTGTTCAGGGACCACCCGTGAGGCATCAGAACAGCTCTGCTCAACCTGTCGGCAATCCCATTGGACTTCCCTAGAATGTGCGCTGCTACAAGAAAACATTGAGAAGCCACTGCCCACTGCCACACTCGCATGGCCTCTCTGCAAAGGGGACACGACTTGGTTCCTCCCTGTTTGTTTAGATACCATACCACCGACATATTGTCTGTGTGGATCGCAATTGTCCCCAGAGGAAGAAAGCTTTGAAGTGCTTGCAATGCTAGTAGCACTGCTCTCATCTCCAGGACATTGATATGCAGATGCATCTCGTGTTCCTGCCACGTGCCTTGGACTGTCCTGCCTAGATAATGCCTCCCCCTCTATCTGGGAGGCGTCCGTGGTCACTGTGGCAACCGGAGGGGACGGAACGAAGGGTTTTCCTGTGTCGAGGTTGCTGGTGTGAAGCCACCAGTGTAAATCCTGCTTGCACTTGTCTGTGATTATTATGAGATGAGAAAGAGGAAGATGTTGCAAAGACCACTGGGCAAAGAGTAGCCATTGAAGGAGCCTCATGTGTAGCCTCGCCAAAGGAACCAGCATAATTGTAGCAGCCATCGTGCCCAACAATTTCAGGATCAATCTTGCCTTTACTCTTCTCAAAGGGAGTAACGCGTACACCTGCTGTTGTAAACTTTGAATCCTTTCTCTTGGTAAAAACACCCTCATGAGCACGGTGTCTAACTCGGCACCTATAAAGGTGACACGCTGTGAGGGCAACAAGGTAGACGTTTCCCAATTTAGAGTGATGCCTAATTGTTGGCACAGTTTGATCGTGGCGTCTCTAGTTTGTAGGAATAGATTCCTGGTGGTGGCAGAAAGGAGCCAGTCGTCCAGGTACGGAAACACTTGGAATCCCTGACGTCTCAAGTGAGCTGTTACCACTGCCATGCATTTGGTGAACACCCTGGGGGCTGTGGTGAGACCAAAGGGCAGGGCACGAAATTGAAAATGACTGGCTCCCAGCCAGAAGGGTAAATGACTTCTGGATGCCCTGTCCATCTGTATATGGTAGTAAGCGTCCTTGAGGTCGATGGACCACATCCACACTTCTTTTCCCAACAATGGGAGAATAGTTTGCAACATGACCATTCGGAACCTGGACTTCTTTACATAGGTGTTCAATCTGCTGAGATCCAAAATGGGTCTCCGGTCCCATGTTCTTTTCAGCACCAAAAAGAATCTGGAGTAAGTCCCTAATCCGATCTGGTCTGAGGGGACAGGCTGGATGGCTCCTTTTTCTAGCAGCTTTAAAACCTCTGAAGCTGCGGAATCCCTTTGATTGGGTGGAACATCTGGGATTTTTTTGATCGGAGGGGGAGCTGAAGAGAAGGGAATGCGATATCCTCCTGAAATTATTTTTAATACCCATTGGTCCTGAGTTATACTTTGCCAGACCTCTGGGTATAGTGAAATGCGATCCCCGACTGGCTCTGGAAATGCACAGTCGGGCCTCCCATCAGGAGCGCTGGTAGGGAGAACCACAAAAGGAATCGCGGTCTCCCTGGTTATGCGGACCTCCTCTGCCCCTAGGGTGGCATCTACCAGAATTACCACCCCTTCCCCAGCCTCTGGAGGGGGACTCACCTTGTGCATCATGAAAAAATCTCTGCGATTTTTTGAACCACATCTTCCCACCCCTCTGGGTCTTGGGATAAGGCCTAGAGGGTAGGGAAAAACGGACTCCCACAACAGACAGAGTTTTTCCCTCTTGCTCGCACCTAGTGAGAGTGTCCTTCACATTGGTTCTGAATAAGGAGGAACCTTAAAACGGGGCGTTGGTGAAGGTAGACTTGAAGGCCTCAGCGAAATTACAGAGGCGCATCCAGGAGTGTCTCCTAAGAGCAACTCCCGAACTTGCTGCCCTACCCGCTCCTTCGGCTGCATAAGAGATTCGCCTCATGGAGGAGTTAGCAATAGAGTTGAGGGTAGACATCTGAGCAGTGACCTTCTGAGCCACCGCATCAGAAACGTTACCCTGTAGAGTATTTCCAAGCTCTTCCAGGAGATCTCTTTGGATCCGTGTAACATGAGATAAGTAATTCAGTGACAGCAGTGTAAAGGCCGCTGAAGAAAACATACTTTTCCCGTACCGGTTCATGATCCTAGACTCCTTGTTAGGCGGATGGAAGGTAGGCAAAGTCTCAGCAAGTTCCTTCTTGGTGGCCGCTGCCACCACCATGGCATCTACAGGAACTCCCTTGGACAGAAACTCTTTGTCAAAGGGGGCGGACAAGAATTTGTTGGGTCTCTTGGGGACTGGTTCCACAGAGTCAGTGGTCTCCCACATCCTTCGACAAACCAGATCTAAAAGCTCGAAGGGTGGAGACACCCAGGACGCGGAGGGCTGAACCCCAAAGGGCTTCAGGTACACCGACTCCTCCTCGGAGGGAGCTTTGGAGGGCCAGTCACCCCTCTGCTTCAAAATTTCCAGGATGTCAGAGAAAGAGACATCCTCAGAGGATGACTTGGGGGACCCCTCCGATTCCTCGAGGTCGGTGTCTGACGTGAGGGACTCATCTTGGGAGTCAATGTGCTTCCTCTTGCACGTTCTTCTTCTGGGTGGCTCCTCAGGCAAAAACACTGAGGGGGCCTCAGAAATATGGGAACCACTCATGGGGGTATACTGAGGCCTTGGATCTCAGCTGTCGAAAGATAGAGGGCAATCAGAGACCCGCACCGAAGCTGGAAGGGACAGAGTGTCAGCACCGAATGATGTCACTGAGGACCTGGCCAGTGTGCTCCGCATAGCCTCCAACGCTGGTCTTCCCAGCTCCGAAGAGACCAGCCATGGAAAACCTCGGAGCAGAAGGGACAAGGTCCGAAGCCGAAGCAGGGGTCAGGCTTCCCCGCGCCAAAACACCAAGAGGGAAGCTAGGAGCCAAAAAGTGACCAGAGGCCTCCCCCTCGGGTCCGACCGAGGAACCATGAATCCTGGACCCCGTGGATGGAGCCGACAGGGTCGGAGCTGTAGCCGGAGCCGATAAGCCAGGATGGGCCATTGCAGCCAACCCAGGGACATCAGATGGCGCCAACCACTCTGGCTCTGAAAGCGGAGATTCGATCGGAGGAGGAAGTATCGACGCTGGTTGGGTGACAGGCTCCAGAGCTGAAAACAATTTTGCCAAAACCGGTGACTGGAGAAGTCCCTGCACCACTCTATCTACATCCACATCTGAAAGAGTCCTGGAGGATCTAGAAGATAAGGAAGGAGATCTAGACCTCCTCTCCGAAGGAGACCTATGAGGAGGAGAGACCGGCCTAAAATTTGGATACTGGCTCTGAACTAGCACCTCTGCAATCGGCTCCGAGGGACTTGGAGCCGAAGCAGATTCAGTCAATATACTGACTTCCTGCGGCTCCGAGGACAGTGGAGCCGAGGATGCCACAGTAGATTTCGTAACTTCCTGCGGCTCCAAGGACAGTGGAGCCGAGGATGCCACAGTAGATTTTGCTACTTTCTCCGGGGGCTCTGAGGATACAGATGGAGCCGGAGAACGCTTTTTAGCCTTATAAGTTTTAGCCTTAGAGGGAGAGGAATTAAATCTAGAAGCCCTTCCCAAATCCTCCTCGAAGCAGGGTTTCAAAAGTCCTTTCAAAATTAGTTTCTTCCTCCTCTCCTGAAGAACACGCGGGCTAAATGCATGGCAAAAAGTACAGGATTCCTGGAGGTGAATAGCCCCCAGACAATAAACACAGACAGAGTGTCCCTCAGTGATAGACATCCTATAACCACATTTAGTACACTGCTTAAAGCCCGAGGGCTTATGCTCTTTCGTATCCTTAGACATGATGAGAGAAACACCAACCGTTAATAACAGTCAACCGTTAATATATAAAGCACGGGAACTAAGCAAAACCACAACAGACAATTACACAAGACCTCTAACTTAATCGGTCTCAACAGGAACACAAGGAAAGATTAGGTCCTTTAATTTAAATGGTCCCAGCCCGAGGTATAGATACCTACTAACACTAACAAGCAACACAGAAGAAGGGGCGGACTAGGTTCTCTAACTGAAACGGGCCTAGCCCATAGGGGAAACAGTTAGCAGGACACCACAAAAGACAATAATACCAGAAAAAATTTTACCAAGGGTTAGACCAGTACACACACAACACACAGCTATGAAAATAACTTTTTTGAAGCAAAAAACTGTCAATAAAGACAAAAATGATACTTCGCCACAGCCAAGAGTGAGACCACGTCCAAGCTATACGAGCGGCAAACAAGATCTGGGGAAAGGGAGCAGTGCAGCATGGGATACCTTCTTAGCCCAGCCAATTGAAACACTTCGAGCTAGAGTACGGCCGAGTCGGAGCTGAGGTTCAGCTCCAAACCCACGGGTAAGAATGTAGGCGAGATTGGACTACATAACATCTTGGGTCGTTGTTTTTTTGGGCGTAGTTCGTACCCTGGGCCTTATAATCTCAGCAGTTTTAGAAAGAACTGAAGAAGCAAAAGAAGTCGTCAGTTTGTGCCGAGTATCGGTAGAGCGAAGTACTTCCTCAGAAGCTGGTGCCTGCTCAGCGGCTCCAGACCCATCCAAGGTAGAGACATCCACAGGACCCTTAATCAAAGAAGAGTCTCGCTGCATACTGGACTCCGAAAGGGTCTCACTAGTGGCCTGCAAATCCATAGAAGTGGGCATCAGGGGCTGCAAAAGCGCCTTACTGACGACTAGCTTAACGGAAGCTTTGTTTGCATTTTTGGACCTGTGCAGTCAGCCTCTGTCTTTATCCTTACGTTTTTTTCGGAAGATCGGTAGTCGGATGGCTTACTGGAGCCATATCGGAATTCGAGAACTGAAAGCGAAAATATGGAGCCACAATAAGGGCCTGATGACGTATCGTTCTGGCATTGAACAAAGCACAAAAGCCACACCAAGGGACATCATTGTCTGGGCCTAAACAGATGGCGCAGTAAGAATGTAAGTCTCAGTGTGGCATTTGCTTTCCATAGGTGAGTCAATTGTTAACTTTTTCTGACATCGATTAGAGCAAGAAAAAAGGATCCTCAATGGGGTATTTAGCTTTAGAAGACTTCAACTTCAATTCGGAAACAAAAACTCAGGTAGCAGCTGACCGGCACTTGTGCAAACTGCTTCTGCTTCGGACTCCTCAGCAAGAAAGACTGCTGTAATGGTGAAGGCTGCCTGATTTTATACCACTGATGACCTGACATCAGTCCTAGAGAGATAGCAACCAACGCAGAAATACTAAGCCTCTGGTATTCGGGCCGACTGAGGGCTAACCCTGGCAGGATAACCCAAATGTGATAACTGCAACAGTGAAACACGAAGAACATCCTTCGTTCCCCTTAGAGATTTTGCAACACATTTTCAGTTAGGTAAGAAGATAATATTTTAAATCACTCCAGTCTATTTATTTTAATTTTCTTTAAACAAACAGCAGCAACTATCAGTATAATGCTCTGGTATTCTACAAAATAAACAGTTGTGAATGAACATGTTTAGGAGCAGTCAGTCTACCCCAAGCACATTTATCAATTAACTTGGATGGGAAAGTCATACCTCTTTCTTTATAATTAAATTATGGCAGATATGATAAAAAAGATCCAAGAACATAAACTGCATAATGCCTAACAATCAAATATAATGCAGCTGCAAGAAAAACGGTCAATATGTACACAGTAGCCTCACACCACTAAATCCCAGTACTTAAACTGGAATAAGATCAGCACTATCCTTTGCACGGAAGTAAGACATCTACAAAAAAAAAAAAAAAGTCAGGTAAGCACACCTGCATTGTGAGTAAACTGAAATGTTACATTTTTCTACTATGATGATCATCTCCTAAGGTACAACATACTTCATGTCACTAAAGTCAGGACCAAAAAGAAAAAAAATCAAAATGAAATAGAGTCAAAACACTGACCACTGGCATCTTAAGAGATATTAAGTGTAGAATATTGTCTCGTCTCTATCAATCTATGACTATAGCAAAAAACAAAAGTGGCCTGAAATTACTCAATCTTTGAAGTCTGAAATCTGCTATAAGTTCCCCAACTGCACCTAAATATACCTTAATTTTCCTAATGGGAAAAAAAATTAATCAAAATGAGGGTGTTGAAAATTCTTCTGGATACACTACAAAGCTTTGAGATTCAGCTGATGAGTAAAGTACAGTTGTGTACCTACCATAAATGTAGATGTTCGATTGTATTCACTGTTGCAGTCCAGGTTACCCACCCACCATCCCCCTTTTTATTGCTGGGACTTTTCTGTACTTCTCAACTCTATACAACCTATGTGGTGTGTTTGCTTGTAGATGAAGAAAATGTTTATAGTAATATATGCATGTTTTTTGGCATATTTTTATCTTTCCAGCCTTCCTATCTGGGGGCACCTGACATCTGGGGCAAGAAAAACTGAAGAAAATGGCGTCGGTTGCAACTTGTATACCCCTGGCGCACTGACGTCAGGGAAGAGGCGACAGCAACTGATGCCGGACCAAGACTTTGGAACTCGGGCCGACTGCGGGTCGCCTGCCAGCAGGATAACCCAAGTGTAATGACTGCAACAGTGAATACACTTGAACATCTACATTTATGGTAGGTACACAACTGTACTTTCTGCAGGGTCTGATAGCCTCTCGTAATCCTATTTAGCCCAGCCACTCATCAGGCCCTGCAGAAAGTACAGTTGTGTACCTACCATAAATAGATGTTCAAGTGTATTCACTATTGCAGTCATTACACTTGGGTTATCCCGCTGGCAGGCGAGTTCCCGAGTTCCAAAGTCTTGGTCCGGCGTCGGTTGCTGTCATCTCTTCCCTGACGTCAGTGCGCCAGAGGTATAAAAGTTGCAACCAACACCATTTTCTTCAGTTTTTCTTGCCCCAGATGTCAGGTGCCCCCAGATAAGAAGGCTGGAAAGATAAAAATATGCCAAAAAACATGCATATATTACTATAAACATTTTCTTCATCTTCAAGCAAATACACCACATAGGTTGTATAGAGTTGAGAAGTACAGAAAAGTCCCAGCAATAAAAAGGGGGATGGTGGGTGGGTAACCTGGACTGCAACAGTGAATACAATCGAACATCTACATTTATGGTAGGTACACAACTGTACTATGTTCATCGTGTTTCACTGTTGCAGTCATTACACTTGAGTAGAATCCCAAAGCTGAGGTTGGGTGGCTGGGTCTAAATTGGATTTGGAGAGGCTACCAGGCCCTGCAGAACTGCAGTGGCAAAGCCTGCTCTGGATTTAGAGTAGAGAGGCAAGTGGTAGTGCTTGGTGACAGTGTGCACTGAGCTCCAGGTTGCAGCTTCTAAAATGTCTTTGGTTGGTACTCCTCTGAGAAAAGCTGCTGAAGTGGCTGCTGCTCTGGTAGAATGAGGCCTAATACCCTTAAGCACTGATTTGCAAACAGAAGCGCATGCAATGGCCTATCCATTTTGAAATTGTCTGCTTTGTAATAGGCTTTCCTTGTGATCCTGCAGCATAAGCTACAAACAGTTGCTCAGTTTTTCTGAAAGCCTTTGTTTTGTCCAGGTAAAATCGTCTGTGTGTATCCAAAGAGTGCAGAAGTTTCTCCCCTTTATTTTGTGGATTTGGGTAGAAAGTAGGCAAATGCATGGTAGGCCACATTAGAGACCACTTTTGGCATGAATGTTGGGTTTGTCCTAAGTGAGACCCTGTCCTGATGAAAAATTATGAAAGATTCTACAGCCATTAATGCCTGTAACTCTGAGACTCTTCTTGCTGAAGTTATTGCTAGGAGCAGAGCAGTTTTCCATGATAAGAATTTTAGATCTGCTGTGCTGGCTGGCTCAAAAGAAGGCAGTGTGAGTTTTTCTAAAACAAAATTGAGATCCCAAGTTGGTACTGGTGCTCTCCTTGGGGGTCTTATATTTTTTGCCCCTCTGATGTACTGTCGTAGTAGAGGATGTGAAAAAATAGGAGGTTCCATATTGTAATGAGCTGAAATGGCAGAGGCATGGATTTTAATTGATGAGAAAGATAGGTATTTGTCCAGCATCTCAGTTAGGTATATTAGGGACCAGTGGTTCGAGCCCTTGTGCCTGGTTCCAAGCACAGAATCTTTTCCATTTTTCTGCATAAGATTTTCTAGTGCTGGGCCTTCTGGCTTCTAAAATAATATCCATAACAGCTTTAGAGAGAGGTGCAGTCTGAGTGTCTACATTATCTGCCATGCTGCCAGATATAAGGTTCTGAGTTGACTGTGCAAAATCTGATTGTTTTGCTGTGTCAGAAGATGAGGAATTTGAGGTAGAGGCCAGGCTGGGCCTTGAGACAAGCTCCTTAGGAGTGGGTACCAGTGCTGGCGTGGCCAGTCTGGGGCAATCAGGATCATTTTTGGCCTTTCTTGTCTGGCTTTTAGGAGTACCCTGGTAAGGAGAGGCATCGGGGGGAAGGCATAGACTGTCAGGCCTTTCCAGCTGAATGATAGAGCATCCACTTTCCATGCTTGAGAGTGATAAGTTCTTGTGCAGAATTTCTGTATTTGGTAATTGTGAGGGGAGGCAAAAAGATCTATGTCTGGGCGTCCCCATTTCCTCGTTATCATGCTGAAAACCTGTGGATTTAGTTTCCATTCGTGAGGATCCATGAGATTTCTGCTTAGTTCGTCTGCCAGTGTATTTTTTGTTCCTGGCAGGAATTGTGCCTGCAGATGTACTGATAAGTCAGTGCTGTGTTCCACAAAGTCATGGCTTGCCTGCATAGGGGATAGGAATGCGTGCCCCCTTGCTTGTTTATGTACCACATAACTGTGGTATTGTCCATATTTATTAATAGCTGTCCTGGATGTAGTAGGTCCTTGAAAGCTGTCAGGGTATTCTGTACAGCTAGCATCTCTTTATGATTGATTGATGTGAAGATGCATTTGTTCCTTGGGCCACGTGCCCTGAATGCATTTTCCTTCCATATGTGTCCCCCAGGCAAAATCCGATGCATCTGTTGTTATTGTCTGCCTGGCTGTGGGCAAAGTGAAAGGCTGTCCCTTGTTATGGTGACAAGCCTGGGCCCACCATTGAAACTCCTGTTGTAGGCAGGGAATTAAAGTAATGATTGTCTCCAGGCTGTGACAATGCAGAGTCCAAACACTTTTTAGATACCACTATAGTTTCCTCATATGCTGTTTTGCACATGGAATTAGTAGAATGCAGGATGCCATGAAGCCCAGGGCCTGCAGAATTTTTCTTGCAGGGAGCTGGGGTTTTGTTGCCATCATTTGAAAGAAATGAGTCAGTTGCCTTTGTTTGTCTGGCGTGAGATAAGCCATCTTGGCAGTTGTATTTAAGCTTGCACCCAGGAATATTATCTCTTGTGAGGGCACTAGTTTTGATTTCTTTTCGTTTACTGTGTACCCTAGGCAAATTAGCAATCTTTTTACAAACGCCAGATGCTTTAGAAGAATGTCCTTGCTCTCTGCTTGAATAAGGCAGTCGTCCAAGTAGGGATAGATTTGAATTCCTTTTTGTCTGCAAAATGCAATTACTGGTGCCAGGCATTTTGTGAAGACCCTGGGCGCAGTAGATAAGCCAAAGGGCAGTGCAGAGAATTGGTAATGCAATGAGCCTGCTATGAATCTGCGGTATCTTCTGCAAGATTGTCTGACTGGAACATGCAGGTATGCCTCCTTGAGGTCCAAAGTAACTAGCCAAGCCTTCTTGACCAGCATGGGCAGAAGTTGATGTAGTGTTAACATTTTGAATTTTGGAACATCCAGGAAAGTGTTTAGGATTGACAGGTCCAATATTGGTCTCCAGGCTTTGTCCTTTCTGGGTACTAAGAAAAGTCTTGAATAAAATCCTTGTCCCTGTTCTTGCTGTGGAACTTTTTGAATAGCTCCCATGTCCATAAGAGCAGCAATCTGTTTTTGTGCCAATGCCCATTGGTTTTGTGGCAGATCTGGCATACCTTTTGGTTTTGGAAGCGTGTGGAAGTGGAACCTGTAACCCTGAGAAACAATATTCAGCACCCAATGGTCCTGGGTGATCATGTGCCAGTTTTTGAGAAAAGTGCTAGCTTTCCCCCTAGGGGAGCTGTCAAAAGGTAAGTGCTTGGCATTTGCAGAGGGAAGTCATTGGGACTGTTTCCTATAAGGTTGCGATTTGTCTTCCCCTCCTTTGGGGGCTGAGGCACCCCATTGTTTAGGTCGGTAGGAGCCTTGGGGCTGAGATCTGCCTCTTGGGCATCTGTATCTGCCTCTTTGTGGCCTGTCTGACACTGGAAAGGACCAATTTTTTGAAGGCCAGTTTCTGCTAAATCTAGGTGGTTGAACCTGTAAGAAATATTTCACTGTCTGCATTGACTTTGCTTTATCCTCAATTTTTCTTTAACACCTCTTCTGCCTTAACACCAAACAAAGTATCATGCTGTAATGGAGCATCCAATAATTTTACTTTAACATGGGCAGGTAAACTTTGTTCTTTCAACCAAGCATGCCTACGAATAACAGAGCCTGTAACTGCGGCTCTACAAGAAGCCTCTAATGAATCAAAACCACATTGCAGAGTATGCTTTCCCACTTGTTCAACTGCATGCAATAAATCCTGCATTTCCTTACTGTAAGGAGCTTCTGTATTTGAAACCATTTTCTGTTTTAACAATGACATGCGGTACTGTTGGTATTTAAGAATGTGAAACTGACAGTTTACAGCTCTTACAGCTAAAGTTGCAGAAGAGTAAACCTTATCCCCCCATCTGTCCAGAGCTCTGGAATCCCTATCCGAGGGGAGAGGATTTTTAGCAGTGAAAGCCTTAACCCCCTTTTGGACCCCGAGAAATTGTTTCTGGGTCTGCAGCAGGGTTTTTGTAAAGAAATTTATGAGAGTCAGGGTCTCTGTAGTACCCGTCTGGTTTGACTGGTGCAGGGGATAAAGAATCAGGAGACAGACTGGATTCAGAAAAAAACATCAAAAATATCAAGCACAGGGGGGATAGCCAAGGGCCTGTGCTGGGGCAATAACAGGAAGTCTCTGAGCCTTTTCTTGGATTCTGAATAATCCTGGCTCCCCCAATGGAAATGCTCCCTCATGGTGTGCAGGGTTTCCCCAAAAGAATAATCCTCAGGCGGAGAGGCAGAAGGTATGGACTCTTCTGCATCAGAGTCCTCATAGGGTGGGAGAGAATATCCCTGATCAGAAGAGGAGTCAGAGGAAATAGAAACCTGGTCAGAGGAATCATAATCAGTGTCTTGTCTAGGCCTTTTGTCAGGAGGGGGATGGGAACCCCTGATTAAAGTAATTAGGTCTTCGGCCATTTTAAGCATCTGTTTCTTTGGCATGGATGACTGTGCTGGAGAATACTGTACTTGTTTCCTTGTCTTTAATGATGTTTTTGATTTTGCCTTTGCTACTGAAGAGGGCTTAATTGTAAGCTGTGAAGGTCTGAAAACACCCTCAGAAGCAGATGCCTGCTGAGCGGCTCCGGACCCATCTGAGGGAATGATTTCCGAGTGTCCAATACCTTGAGTATCCAGAGGCCCAGTCGGCTCCACGTGGGAGTTGGAAGCGGCCTGTGGCTCTGAGGTAGCGGGAGCCAGGGGGCTACGAAAGTGCCTCACTGAGAACCGGCGACTGGCCTAACGGAGGCCTCGTCGTTGGTTTTGGACCTCGGATGCCTATCCTTTTCCTTGTCCTTGCGTTTTTTGTAAACTCCGGTCGTCGGCTGTTCCGACGGCATTATATAATTAAACCTTCGGCCAAAGTAATGAAATGCAAAATCGAACAGACACTTAATACTGTGTTGGTTGAATCTAGCACAAAACCGACAGCTAGCAACATCGTGGCCAGGGCCTAGGCAAGGAATACAGTAAGAGTGAAAATCCTTATGAGGTATTTGCTTCCCACAAGAAATACAACTGTTAACTTTTTCTGACATCGGTCTGGAGCAAGAAAAAAGTTTCCCCAACGGGGTACTTAGCTTTAATGAAGACTTCGGTTCTGAAATTCGGATTTGAAAATCTCAGGAGTCGGCCGACCGGCACTTGCGAACTGCTTATGCTTCGGGCACCACGTGGCAAGAAAGACTGAAGAAAATGGCGTCGGCTGCATCTTTTATACCCCTGGCGCACTGACGTCAGGGAAGAGGCGACAGCAACCGACCCCGGACCAGGACTTCGGAATTCAGGCCGACTGTGGGTAGCCTGCCATCAGGATAACCCAAGAGTAATGACTGCAGCAGTGAAACATGATGAACATCTTTGCTGCATAACGAAATCTATAGGCTGAAAACTTTTTTTTTCACATTAACATTTGCAGGGACAACACATAAAGTACAGTTGTGTACACTTACCATAAATGTAGATGTTCTAGTGTATTCACTGTTGCAGTCATTACATTTGGGTAATCTGCTGGCAGGTTGGCCTGATTAAGTCCTGGGTCCTGCATCGGTTGCTCTCCCTTCTTCCATGACGCCAGATCGTCAGGGGTATAAAACATGCAGCCAACGCCATTACATCAGTTTTTCTTGCCCCAGATGTCAGGTGCCCCCCCAAATGGGGAGCAAAAAAAAATTATATATATATATATATATAAAATTTAAAACACTCAGTAATATACCTCCAATTAAAAGCAAATACACCAAAAAGGCTTTTAAGCATACTAAAAGAAAGGATAGATATAGTAAGCTCAAAACAGGGGGCTGGAGGGTGGGTAACCAGGACTGCAACAGTGAATACACTCGAACATCTACATTTATGGTAAATGTACACAACTGTACTATGTTCTTCGTGCTTCACTGTTGCAGTCATTACATTTGGGTAGAATCCCAAAGCTATGGTTGGGAGGATGGATTTAAACAGTATTAGGAGCGGCTATAAGGCCCTGTGGGACAGCAGTGGCAAAACCAGCTCTGGATTTAGAAAAGAGAGGTAAATGGTAATGTTTGGTGAACGTATGAACTGAGCCCCAGGTTGCAGCTTCTAGAATGTCTCTGGTAGGAACCCCTCTGAGAAAGGCTGCAGAAGTAGACGCAGCCCTGGTGGAATGAGATCTGATCCCCTTGGGGATAGGTTTACCATGGTGCACATAGCACAAACGAATACAATGGCTTATTCGTTTGGAAATAGTCTGCTTTGAAATAGCCTTTCCCTCTGCCCCTGCAGCAAATGCCACCAATAGTTGTTCAGATTTTCTTAAAGGTTTTGACCTGTTTAAGTAGAATCTAAGTTGCCTGTGTACATCCAATGAATGCAGAATCTGCACACCCTTGTTCTGTGGATTAGGAAAGAAAGTTGGCAGATGAATTGTCTGATTAAGAGCCACACTGGATACCACCTTAGGCATGAAAGATGGATTGGTCCTGAGAGCCACCCTGTCCGGATGAAAAATAATGAAAGGCTCCACTGCCATAAGAGCCTGTAATTCTGAAATCCTTCTAGCTGACGTGACTGCTAAAAGGAAAGCTGTTTTCCAGAGAGAAATTTTAGGTCTGCAGTAGCAGCTGGCTCAAAAGGAGGAAGAGTGAGTTTTTCCAAAAGAAAATTGAGGTCCCATGCAGGAGTTGGTGCTCTCCTGGGAGGTCTTAAATTTTTGGCCCGTCTGAGATACTGCTTTAGCAGAGGATGAGAGAAAAGGGGAGGTTCTGTGTTGTAATGAGCTGAAATGGCAGAGACATGGATTTTCCTGGAAGAAAAAGATAGGCCCTTGTGAAGCATCTCAGTTAAGTATTGCAGAATCTGAGGAATATTAGGCATAGCTGTGCTTATTCCTTGTGATTGGTTCCAGGCACAGAATCTTTTCCATTTGTCAGCATAAGATTTTCTAGTAGTAGGCCTTCTAGTCTCCAAAATGACATCCATCACAGGTTTGCCGAGGGATGCCAAAGGTGAAATTAGTTGATTAGCCACGCTGCAAGATTCAAAGTTTGGAGCTGAGTGTGCAGAATTTGGTGGTTCTGCTGAGACAGAAGGTAAGGTGTCTGAGGCAGGTGCCATGGAGGAAGGTGTGACACATTGCGCAGGAGTGGGTACCAGTGTTGGCGAGGCCAGTCTGGAGCAATCAGAATAATTTTTGGTTTGTCCAGTTTGACTTTTAGTAGAACTTTGCAGGGCACTGGCAGACGGGGAAAAGCATAGATTGATACGTTTTTCCAGCTGAATGATAGAGCATCCACTTTCCAAGCTTTGCTTTGATGAATTCTTGTGCAGAATTTGTCCAACGGATAGTTCTGGGTGAGGCAAATAGATCTATGTCTGGGCTCCCCCATTTGCATGTCAACATGTTGAAAACCTGTGGTTCCAGTTTCCATTCATGTGGATCCATAAGATTTCTGCTTAGTTCATCTGCCGGAGTATTTAGCTTTCCTGACAGGAATTGAGCTTGTAGTTGGATCTGATAGGTCAAGGCCGTGTTCCACAATGTCATGGCTAGTCTGCAAAGGGGGTAGGAATGCCTGCCCCCCTGCTTGTTTTTGTACCACATAACTGTGGTGTTGTCTGTCTTTATCAGTAGTTGTCCTGGATGAAGGTAGCCCTTGAAGGCTGTCAGTGCATTCTGTACAGCTAGCATCTCTTTTTGATTGGTATGTAGGTGCATTTGATTTGGGCTCCATTTGCCCTGTATGCACTTCCCTGCCAGATGAACCCCCCAAGAATAGTCTGATACGTCTGTAGTCAGGGTTTGGGCGGCAGGGGGTGGAGTGAATGGCAGTCCCTTGTTTTATTGGCAGGCCTCTGCCCACCATAGGAACTCTAGTTGCAGACAAGGTATAATAGGAATCGTTTCCAGACTGTGACAATGTTGACTCCATAAACTTTTTAAGTACCACTGAAGTTTCCTCATATGCAGTCTTGCATATGGAATTAGAAGAATGCAGGAGGCCATGAATCCCAAGGCTTGCAGAATTTGTCTTGCAGATAAGCAGGATTTTTGTGGCCACCTGTTTGAAGTAAGCCACCAATTGAAGTTGCTTTTCTGGCATAAGGTAAGTCATCTGGGCAGTTGTATTCAAGCTTGCACCCAGGAATGTAACTTTTTGAGAGGGTACCAGTTGTGATTTATTTTCGTTTATGGTGTACCCTAGACAAGTTAGAACCCTGTTTACAAATGCCAGATGCTTTAGAAGAATGTCCTTGTTTTCTGCCTGAATTAGACAATCGTCCAGGCATGGATATATCTGGATATTTCTTTGCCTGCAAAATGCAATTACTAGTGCCAGGCACTTTGTGAAGACCCTGGGCGCAGTAGGTAAGCCAAAGGGCAGTGCAGAGAACTGGTAATGCAAGTAACCTGCTTTGAAGCGGAGGTATCTTCTGTAAGATTCCCTGATTGGGATATGCAGGTAAGCCTCTTTTAAGTCTAGAGTTACCAACCAGGCATCTTTGCCTAGCATAGGTAGTAGCTGTTGAAGAGTCAACATCTTGAATTTTGGAATGTCCAGAAATGTGTTTAGAGTGGATAAGTCCAGAAATGGACGCCATGATTGGTCTTTTCTGGGTACCAGGAAAAGTCTTGAATAGAAACCTTGTCCCTTTTCCTTTTCTGGTACTGGTTGAATAGCCCCCATGTTCATGAGGGACTAACTTGTTTCTGGGCCTCTGCCCACTGATTTGGGGGCAGATCTGGCCATCCGTTTGGGATTGGCAACGTGTGGAAATGAAATCTGTATCCCTGGGATACTATATTTAAAACCCATTTGTCCTGGGTAATGAGTTGCCAATTTCGTGCATGAAGTGCAAGTTCCCCCCCAAAGGAGCGGCTAAAAGGTAAGTGCTTGGTGATTGTAGGGGCAAGTCATTGAGACTGTTTACCATAGGAAGGTGTCTTGCTGCTTCCAGATTTGGAGATGAAGGCACCCCAATGTTTTGTTCTAAAAGTTCCTTGTGACTGAAACCTGGAGCCTTTGGAATGTCTTGATTTGACTTGAGCGGCTCTCGAGGGGACTGGAAAGGACCAGTTTTTAGTAGGCCAGTGCCTACTAAATCTTGGAGGTTGCACTTTAAGAAATCTTTCACAGTTTGCATAGATTTAGCTTTATTTTCCATCTTTTTTAATACTTCTTCAGCCTTGGCACCAAAGAGACAGTCCTGTTGTAAAGGAGCATCCAACAATTTTGCTTTGACATGGTCAGGCAGAGTTTGCTCTTTGAGCCAAGCATGCCTTCTTAGCACAGATCCAGTTACAGTGGCCCTGCAATAGGCCTCCAAGGAATTAAAACCACATTGCAAAGTATGTTTTCCAACTTGTTCAGCTGAATGTAATAAATCCTGCAAATCTTTATTTTCCACACAGTCAGAGATTAACATCATTTTCTGTTTAAGTAGTCCCATGATATGCTGTTGATATTTAAGCATATGAAATTGACAGTTTAAAGCCCTGACTGCCAAGGTTGCAGACGTGTAAACCTTCTTACCCCCATCAATCCAGGGCCCTGGAATCTCTATCAGAAGGGGTAGGATTTTTAGCAGTAGAGGCCTTAATGCCCCTGGGACCCTGAGAAATGGTTTCAGGGTCAGCAATGGGATTTTTGAAAAGGAACCCTGTAGCATCTGTCTGGCTTACAAGGAGCTGGAGGCAGAGAATCAGGAGTCATACTAGATTCTGAAAAAAACATTATCAACAATGTCTAGAACAGGAGGTATGGCCAAACGCCTACGCTAAGGAAGAAAAAGAAAATCCCTAAGTCTCTTTTTTGATTCAGAGAAGTCCTGACTTTCCCAGTGGAAATGCTCCCTTAAGGTATGTAAAGTTTCCCAAAAGAAAAATCCTCAGGGGGAGAAGCAGAAGGAATGGAATCTTCTGCATCAGAGTCCTCATAAGTAGGGATAGACAAATCCTGTTCATTAGAAGAATCAGAAGAAACAGAATCCTGTTCAGAAGATTCATAGTCAATGTCTTGTCTAGGCCTCTTAGAAGGAAGGGGATGGCTACCCCTGATCAGAGTAATTAAATCTTCAGCCATTTTGACCATTTGTTTTTATGCATAGGGGCCTGCACATGTGGCCCAGGCGTTGGCTTTTTAGACATAGATTAAGATTTTGGCATTAGTTTTGAAGATGGCATTGGTCTAATATACAAATCTGTAGGCCTGAAAACAGACTAAGAAGCTGGTGCCTGCACAGCGGCTCCGGACCCATCTAAGGTAGAGACATCCACGGGTTCAATAATTGAAGCATCTCGTGGCATATGTCATATATGGCATATCCGAATGGGTCTCAATAGAGCCTGCGAATCAGAAGTAGCGGGCATCAGGGGCTGCGAAAGCGCCTCATTGAGTACCGGCGATCTGGCGACTGGCTTAGGAGAAGCGTCATCGTCGGTTTTGGACCTCGACAGTCTGTCTCTGTCTTTTTCTTTGCATTTTTTAGGTATTCCGGTAGTTGGATTGCTAACCGACGACATTTCTGGATAATTAAATCTAGAGCCAAAATATTTAGATGCAAAAATATACCAACGTTTTATTGTGCATTGATTAAATTTAGCACAAAACCGACAGCAAGGCACATTGTGGTCAGTGCCTAGGCAAGGAATACAGTACCAATGAAAATCCTTATGAGGTATTTGCTTCCCACAAGTTCATAGGTTCATAGGTTCATACTAGGCTATCTGCCCGAGGGCATTTACAAGCCTAGCCCATAGTTTTGTGGCTTACGCCACCCCTTTAGTATGGGGAACTATACCCATTATTTTGCTGTGCCTCTGTCGAGCAGTGACACTGAGGTAATCCCTGGGTTATATCTGTGATCTCCCATCCATTGGTCAAGATTTCTCTTGAACAAGGCCAGCGAGGTGCTCTGCCTCACATATACCGGGATTTTATTCCACAGCATAGGGAGTCTTTGGGTGATGAATCTATCCCTCCAGCACGTCCTATTAATAGCCGTGTCGAGGTTTAAGTCTCCCGCCCTTGTGGCTCTGACGGATCTAGATTTTTTGAGGTGAAGCATATTCATCAAATCTGGGTTTGACATGGCCTTGTATGTTAGGCAAAGGTCACCTCTGAGCAAGCGTGGCGACTGAATAGAGCTGGAGTTCTTTCAGTCGGGCAGCATAGGACAGATGTTTGAGACCCTTTATCCTTTTGGTGAGGAACTTTTGTGGCCTCTCCAGCTGCTGCAAGTGTCGGGTCAGATACATTCCGAATGGGGCATTATCATTGGTCTGATGAGTGATGAGTATAGGGAGACTATGACCTCCCTTGATCTAGATGAGAATCCCTTCATGATAAGGTGGGCAATGTAGAAGGTCTTCCTAACTACTTTAGCTACATGGGTGTCGAATGACAGACTACTATCAACCTGGGTCCCCAGGTCCCTGATAACTTCTTCTGTGCTCAGTGGACTGCCACCTATTTGGTAGCTAGGGGTAACCTTGTTTTTCCCGAAGGGTATGACTATGCATTTTTTGGCATTTAACTTTAGGCCATGGCTCTGGCACCAGTTATCCGTTTCTGTGAGACCCTTCTGAAGGATATCTGTGTCAGATGTGTTTTCTACTATGGCGCCCAGTTTGCAGTCATCTGCAAACTTTGTCAGCCATAACCCTCCTGTGTTTGCTTGTACTTCGGAAAAGTAGATGCCAAACAAGAGTGGGCCCAGGACTGTGCCCTGTGGTACACCACTTGTGACAGGCTCTGAGTCTGACATGGCGCCAGCAACTCTGACCCTGTGGGTTCTGTCACTCAGCCAGTTTGCAACCCATCTTGTGATGTATGGGTTAACATTTAAGCTGATGAGTTTTTCAATGATACCCGAGTGGGGTATTGTATCGAAGGCCTTCGCCAGATCGAGGTAGGCTGTATGGACTGCCTTTCCCTCATCAATGGCTTTGGTGACTGTTTCGAAAAAGTCAACCAAGTTTAGAAGGCATGATCTGCCTTTGACAAAGCCAAACTGGGATGGATCCAAAGTCTGCAAATTCCCTATGTCTTTATTTATGAGGTCCATTATGATCCTCTCCATGGCTTTGCAGATAAGGCTTGTCAAGCTAATGGGCGGTAATTTCCAGGGTCGGTGGAGGCACCGCCTTTGTGAAGTGGGACCACAGTTGCAGTGCGCCACTCCTGGAGTGCGTATCCAGAGGTAAGACTATGATTAAACAGCTGTCCTAGCTGTGGGTTTAATTCCTCGTTGAGTTCGTGGAGCACACAGCCGGGGACACCATCAGGTCCCATGGATGCTGTGTTTTGCTTTGGAGAGAGCAGTTCTCACTTGGGTGTTGGAGATGTTTGGGGGGCTGCAATCGCTTGGTATAGATATCTCTCCTTTTGGGGGGGAGGGTTTGCACTGAACCTGTCAGCCAGTATGTTGGCAATGTCTGTAGGATCAGTAATCTTCACATCATTTTGAACTAGTTCTGAGCATATCTGTGAGTTTCCTCCCAGGTTTCTAACATAGCTAAAGAAGGCCTTATGATTGTCTTTTGAGTCTTTAGCTATTTTTCTCTCAAAATTTGCTTTGGATGATTTTATGAGAGCTCTTAGTTTTTTACTTATAGTGATCAAGGGTGTCTTACCTTTTAAGGATTTTGCTCTATCTTGTAGTAGCTTCCTCATTTTGTTGTAGAGTTTGTTTATGGCTGGGGTCCACCAGACTGGACGCTTGCCTTTGGTACAAAGAGTCTTTGTTTTGCTTGGGATTGCCTTATCCATGCAGTCCTGCAGGTGCTGGTAGAAGGCATTTGTAAGTGATTCAGCGGCTTGAGTACTGTTTTCCGCCGGCTCGGGGCCTTAAAGGAGACCACACTAGTCTTTAGAAGTGTGAAGTCGGCTTTCGAGAAGTTCTTTACTGTGGTCTTTTTTATTTCAGGTGGGGGTGGGATGAGGACCTCCAGCGAGATTAGTTTGTGATCTGATCTCACCAGTGAGGGGTATACTTCCAGTGTTGAACATTGTGCTCCCATGTTCGTGATGATGAGATCAAGTATGTTTTCTCCTCTTGTGGGGATGGTGACTAGTTGTTCCATGGCATTTGAGTTTATGAATTCCAGGAACTTTTGGGCTAGGGTGTTTGGGCTTGAGTAGTGTTCCCAGTCTATATTAGGGTAATTGAAGTCACCTAGTATGATGGTGTTTGGTGATACATTTATCCCTCTAGTGTTTTCAGGAAGGCCATGTGAGGTTCCTGAGTTTGTGAGGGTGGCCTGTAACATGCTACAATTTGCAGAGCAGTCTTGCCTATGGTTAATTGCACCTGGATGGTCTCCGATGCATCGATGCGTTGCCACCAGTCTTGAGGTGTGGGTGTCCTTGATGAATATGGATACCCTCCTTTCTTGGTATTGTCCGGATTTTGGGGCCGGAACGCATGATAAGAGGTAAAACCTGATAGTGCTGGGGTGCTCTCAGGAGCCTTGAACCAGGTTTCTGTCACTGCACAGACATCGATGTTCTCCATACTGAGAAGGGCCTCGAGTGCGTGCATTTTGAGATTTAGACTTCTGGCATTGAGCAGCATTACCCTTAGTTTTTTCCTTTTTGTGTTCTAGGGTGGTAGGTTTAGAATTTGAGCCTTGCCTAAAAAAGGCACTATGGGGGTGGCAAGAGCCTTTGCCAATATCCGGAATCGCAGGGGTGACAGGTGCAAGCCGTCCCTTATGGGCAGCGTGGCTTGTCCAGCATGTCATCCCAGGCAGACAGACATTGGATCCCCTTTGAATGACACCAGAGTTTAAGCCAATTGTTAAAGCTGATCATCTTATCTCTGTATTGTGGCATCATTCTTGGTGAAGGTAGGATACTGCTCAAGGTCAGGGTCATACCTGCCTGGGCTACATAATCAGAGAGCTCCTCAATGTCTCTTTTCATGTAGTCCAAGGAGGTACGTCTCAGGTCGTTTACACCAGCGTGGACAATGACTGAGTCGTATTTGTACCTGCTGTTGAGAGACCTGAGTGCTTGCGTTATGTGGCGGATTCTAGCGCCCGACAGGCAGCTTACTGTGACCTTCTCCTTACTCAGTCTGGTGAGCGGGACGTCAGTGTGTCTTGACTATGGAGTCACCAATGACTAGTGTGTCTGGCATTGTGTTTGGCCTTAAGGGCTGTGACTGTTTGACACTCTGACTGTGAGGTCTATGTGTTGCAGGTGTTGTGTTCTGAGGTGGTGGTTGTTTGGGTGTCTGCTTTGGTGGCCTCTGCTGTTTTGGTAGATTTTTGATCAGAGCCGCCGAGTATGTCTTTGTGTGCTTATGTGTATGATTTGAGGTTGTGATGGTACTATGTGAGACTGGGTCTATAGTGTGTGTGGTAACCTTCTCCTCCTGACTGGTCTTGCCAGTCCTATGTTGAGAGAGCTCAGCCTCCAGTTTGGCCGTATAGTTGCATCTCTCGCATGTATTTGTGTTTTGTGGGAGGAGGAGAGGGTTGTCTGTGTGCATGAGGCAATTGTAACATTGCCTCAATATTCCCAGGTTCACCAGCTGAGCAGGAGAGGACACTAGCAACTGATCCCTCGACATGCTAGTAGGACTAGACAAAAAAACTTTAAAAGAGATTCCGGGGCGTGAGAGACCGAGAAATGGGGGTTTGCCTTTTGGGGTGCTATCTATAAGAGTGCCGTATCAAGGTAATAAGTACTGTAGGAGCAAGTGCTAGGTTTAACAGATAGAGAAAAGTCTACTTGGAGTCAAGTAGAGATGATCTTTTTAGGTATTAGAGAAAGTGCTAGTAACAGGGATGCTTACAGGTAAGATTGAAAAGAATGCACTCTGCAGTGTGCACTAGAGAAGTTAGATATGAAAGTAGGTAACTTGAGTTTTACCTGTTTAAAAAGTTAAGGTTTAGTGGAGAGTTACTATTTTTAAAACAGCAAGATGGACTGAAAGGGGTGGTTACTTTTGTATTTTGGTACTATGAAATACTGTAGGATGGCCAATAAATTTAAATAATTGAAGGGGGGGATTTCAAAAGTGATGGTTTTGTGATTACTCACATAAGCCAGTGAAAGTAGAGAGAAATGAGATATATGGTCAGATTAACATAAGAGGGCAACTAGAAAGACAGTGGTATTTAACAAGACAACTTAAATGGGTGGGAGGGAGGAAAAATTCTGCCTGACTCAGAACAGAGAGAGCTGTGGTCTCTTTTGAAGTTTTAATATGCTGTTAAAACAGAATGCAAGCAAAACACAAGGTAAAGAAAACAAACTACAGTATTCAAAATATAGAAAGGCAATACAGAAATACAAAAAATAACAGCAAACTAACCTTTCCTTCACAGCAAAGTGTAGCAGAGTCTGGATGAGCCTTTCTGGTAAAGCTCTGAAATGTTTTAGTTTACTCCTTAAATAGAAATTTTCGTTCCTAGCTCCACCCCCTCTGTTAACAAGTGATTAACCTTAGTGACCTCTTCTGTCTTATGAATGAGTCCTTAATTAATCAGTTCTTATTTCTGCCTGATTCAGAACAGAGAGAGCTGTGGTCTCTTTTGAAGTTTAAATATGCTGTTAAAACAGAATGCAAGCAAAACACAAGGTAAAGAAAACAAACTACAGTATTCAAAATATAGAAAGGCAATACAGAAATACAAAAAATAACAGCAAACTAACCTTTCCTTCACAGCAAAGTGTAGCAGAGTCTGGATGAGCCTTTCTGGTAAAGCTCTGAAATATTTTAGTTTACTCCTTAAATAGAAATTTTAGTTCCTAGCTCCACCCCCTCTGTTAACAAGTGATTAACCTTAGTGACCTCTTCTGTCTTATGAATGAGTCCTTAATTAATCAGTTCTTATTTCTGCCTGACTCAGAACAGAGACAGCTGTGGTCTCTTTTAAAGTTTTAGTATGCTGTTAAAACAGAATGCAAGCAAAACACAAGGTAAAGAAAACAAACTGCAGTATTCAAAATATAGAAAGGCAATACAGAAATACAAAAAATAACAGCAAACTAACCTTTCCTTCACAGCAAAGTGTAGCAGAGTCTGGATGAGCCTTTCTGGTAAAGCTCTGAAATGTTTTAGTTTACTCCTTAAATAGAAATTTTAGTTCCTAGCTCCACCCCCTCTGTTAACAAGTGATTAACCTTAGTGACTTCTTCTGTCTTATGAATGAGTCCTTAATTAATCAGTTCTTATTTCTGCCTGACTCAGAACAGAGAGAGCTGTGGTCTCTTTTGAAGTTTTAATATGCTGTTAAAACAGAATGCAAGCAAAACACAAGGTAAAGAAAACAAACTACAGTATTCAAAATATAGAAAGGCAATACAGAAATACAAAAAATAACAGCAAACTAACCTTTCCTTCACAGCAAAGTGTAGCAGAGTCTGGATGAGCCTTTCTGGTAAAGCTCTGAAATGTTTTAGTTTACTCCTTAAATAGAAATTTTAGTTCCTAGCTCCACCCCCTCTGTTAACAAGTGATTAACCTTAGTGACCTCTTCTGTCTTATGAATGAGTCCTTAATTAATCAGTTCTTATTTCTGCCTGACTCAAAACAGAGAGCTGTGGTCTCTTTTGAAGTTTTAATATGCTGTTAAAACAGAATTCAAGCAAAACACAAGGTAAAGAAAACAAACTACAGTATTCAAAATATAGAAAGGCAATACAGAAATACAAAAAATAACAGCAAACTAACCTTTCCTTCACAGCAAAGTGTAGCAGAGTCTGGATGAGCCTTTCTGGTAAAGCTCTGAAATGTTTTAGTTTACTCCTTAAATAGAAATTTTAGTTCCTAGCTCCACCCCCTCTGTTAACAAGTGATTAACCTTAGTGACCTCTTCTGTCTTATGAATGAGTCCTTAATTAATCAGTTCTTATTTCTGCCTGACTCAGAACAGAGAGAGCTGTGGTCTCTTTTGAAGTTTTAATATGCTGTTAAAACAGAATGCAAGCAAAACACAAGGTAAAGAAAACAAACTACAGTATTCAAAATATAGAAAGGCAATACAGAAATACAAAAATAACAGCAAACTAACCTTTCCTTCACAGCAAAGTGTAGCAGAGTCTGGATGAGCCTTTCTGGTAAAGCTCTGAAATGTTTTAGTTTACTCCTTAAATAGAAATTTTAGTTCCTAGCTCCACCCCCTCTGTTAACAAGTGATTAACCTTAGTGACCTCTTCTGTCTTATGAATGAGTCCTTAATTAATCAGTTCTTATTTCTGCCTGACTCAGAACAGAGAGAGCTGTGGTCTCTTTTGAAGTTTTAATATGCTGTTAAAACAGAATGCAAGCAAAACACAAGGTAAAGAAAACAAACTACAGTATTCAAAATATAGAAAGGCAATACAGAAATACAAAAATAACAGCAAACTAACCTTTCCTTCACAGCAAAGTGTAGCAGAGTCTGGATGAGCCTTTCTGGTAAAGCTCTGAAATGTTTTAGTTTACTCCTTAAATAGAAATGTTAGTTCCTAGCTCCACCCCCTCTGTTAACAAGTGATTAACCTTAGTGACCTCTTCTGTCTTATGAATGAGTCCTTAATTAATCAGTTCTTATTTCTGCCTGACTCAGAACAGAGAGAGCTGTGGTCTCTTTTGAAGTTTTAATATGCTGTTAAAACAGAATGCAAGCAAAACACAAGGTAAAGAAAACAAACTACAGTATTCAAAATATAGAAAGGCAATACAGAAATACAAAAAATAACAGCAAACTAACCTTTCCTTCACAGCAAAGTGTAGCAGAGTCTGGATGAGCCTTTCTGGTAAAGCTCTGAAATGTTTTAGTTTACTCCTTAAATAGAAATTTTCGTTCCTAGCTCCACCCCCTCTGTTAACAAGTGATTAACCTTAGTGACCTCTTCTGTCTTATGAATGAGTCCTTAATTAATCAGTTCTTATTTCTGCCTGACTCAGAACAGAGAGAGCTGTGGTCTCTTTTGAAGTTTTAATATGCTGTTAAAACAGAATGCAAGCAAAACACAAGGTAAAGAAAACAAACTACAGTATTCAAAATATAGAAAGGCAATACAGAAATACAAAAAATAACAGCAAACTAACCTTTCCTTCACAGCAAAGTGTAGCAGAGTCTGGATGAGCCTTTCTGGTAAAGCTCTGAAATATTTTAGTTTACTCCTTAAATAGAAATTTTAGTTCCTAGCTCCACCCCCTCTGTTAACAAGTGATTAACCTTAGTGACCTCTTCTGTCTTATGAATGAGTCCTTAATTAATCAGTTCTTATTTCTGCCTGACTCAGAACAGAGAGAGCTGTGGTCTCTTTTGAAGTTTTAATATGCTGTTAAAACAGAATGCAAGCAAAACACAAGGTAAAGAAAACAAACTACAGTATTCAAAATATAGAAAGGCAATACAGAAATACAAAAAATAACAGCAAACTAACCTTTCCTTCACAGCAAAGTGTAGCAGAGTCTGGATGAGCCTTTCTGGTAAAGCTCTGAAATGTTTTAGTTTACTCCTTAAATAGAAATTTTAGTTCCTAGCTCCACCCCCTCTGTTAACAAGTGATTAACCTTAGTGACCTCCTCTGTCTTATGAATGAGTCCTTAATTAATCAGTTCTTATTTCTGCCTGACTCAGAACAGAGAGAGCTGTGGTCTCTTTTGAAGTTTTAATACGCTGTTAAAACAGAATGCAAGCAAAACACAAGGTAAAGAAAACAAACTACAGTATTCAAAATATAGAAAGGCAATACAGAAATACAAAAAATAACAGCAAACTAACCTTTCCTTCACAGCAAAGTGTAGCAGAGTCTGGATGAGCCTTTCTGGTAAAGCTCTGAAATGTTTTAGTTTACTCCTTAAATAGAAATTTTAGTTCCTAGCTCCACCCCCTCTGTTAACAAGTGATTAACCTTAGTGACCTCTTCTGTCTTATGAATGAGTCCTTAATTAATAAGTAACGCAATTATTAACTTTTACTGACATTGGTAAGGAGCAAGAAAAAGTTTTCCCAACGGGGTACTTAGCTTTTAGTTGAAGACTATGGTTCTGAAACTCGAAAACGAAAATTTCAGGAATCGGCCGACCGGCATTTGCGAACTGCTTCTGCTTCGCGCACCTCATGGCAAGAAAGACTGATGTAATGGCGTCGGCTGCATGTTTTATAGCCCTGCCGACCTGATGTTATGGAAGAAGGGACAGCAACCGATGCAGGACCCAAGACTTTGTTAATCAGGCCGACTGAGGGCAACCTGCCAGCAGATTACCCAAATGTAATGACTGCAACAGTGAAACACAAAGAACATCAATACTGTGTCAGAGCCAATGTAAAACCACCAGGGCCCATGCAGCTGCTTTAATCAATGTCATACAATATTATCTCCACTGTTTCCCATGCCACATACATAACACCTGATACACAAAGCAGTAACTTCACACATTTACAACCATCCTAGAGGATGACTATGCATGCATGCCTTACGTTTCTCTGCCCTTTTCCATGTATACTATACTTACACAAGACTACACAGTTAACCTGGCAAATATACAGACTTTCTGTATAGTCACTTATAATTTGTCTACTTACTGATCCCTTTTCAACGAGTCTGTTGAGCATGACAACGCCTCGGCTCTTCTGTTCCCAAACCATTTCCCAAAACTGACCACATGTATTCGGAAGAGGTCCCTGTAAATCAAAAAAAATAAAATAAATAAACAAAAAGACTGCAGGACACAAAGTGAGAGTGTTACTTTTACAAAAGCAAACTACTGTATAATTCATAAATTACAGGGCTTTCATTCTATGAAACACAAATACATCTCAAGCTCCCTCCCTTCAATTACCTTTTAAGCAACTAAAGAGGCAGACAGGTCTGAAATAATATGCATTTCCTTTCCCATTTCCTGCGACACCTGTTTGTAAGCAAGCTAAAAATACTGTAAGAATGGCTGTGGGTAACTTTGCTGAACATTTTGTTGAATGGATTGCTACAGTATTCTCTTGAAGGGGGATATAATGTCATACCTAAGCACAAACCAAAGGAAGGCCACTTCTGTAACAACAGAGTTATAACTATGGCAAAGGCAAACAGTTACACTAAATGCCCGATACTCAAAAATTACACAATAAAAGCCCGTCTACGAGAAGCATACTGATGGGAAAATAATGCCAGTGTATCCCACCAGCTTCAAGGCTCAGTAGTCCTTCAATATGGAGATCAGAAGCTTAGTCACAGACTTTAGAGTCATCTAAACTTTCTCATCAAAACAGGCATGGGCACAGTTCCTCATTACAAGGAAACAGCATCCTCATCACAGCATGACTGAGTGCAATCTTCGGCATGGTATGATCTGTAAATGTCTTGCACTGGAGCATTTGTGTATTTCTGCATGGAATATATTTTCAACAAAAAAATACTAATGTCAACTGCTTCTGTTACTGTTACAAGCTCTCTTAAACTCTGTCTCGCAGGCTGTAGATCATCAACCACCTCCCAATTAACTGGCCTATTCATTCCCCATTACCAGGGCAAGGGTCAATGGGAAGGGACCATCATTTAGACAGCTAATGGGGGTAGGTCAAGATTTTTATTGCTAAGCTCTTCTTCCTGCACGCACCAGATGAAGAATCAGGGAAGGAATGCATAATGGGTTGGCTACAGAGGCTGTCCCCCTCACTTCTGCAACTTCTCTTAAGGCTAAAGTTAATGCTACTGAAAGCATGCAAGTTACTTTTCACATAGGGGTAGGGAATAGAGATAAGAACAGACAGCAATTTGTTTAAGTGGGAACACAGGCTTTGACATGTATCCTAATGTTAGAACAGGTAATGCCTGTGGATGCAACATCAAATCAATTTAGGACAGTTCCTTCTATTTGGGGAGGTAAACTTTCTTTTTTGAAAATGAAAGTATCTTTGTGGATCTTCTATTAGTTAAAAGGGTTTAAGGTTCAGAAAAGTATTTATTTACTTTTTCTTGAGTGCTTTACCGAAAGAAAATTTGCAGAAAGTTAACAGGCAAAAGACAAGCAAGATTATTCCAGCAATCAAAAGATATCAAGAGACAGGTATGAGATTCAAGTTGCTATATCCAGCTGTCTTCAGAATATTTTTTTTTCTGAGATGACAGATGAAAATAAGCAAGTACATATGAGGTCAAACTTCCACACATCAGTGTGTACATGTAAGTTGCAACTCTGAAACATATATTTAAAAATACAGCCAAGTACAACATAGCAGAGTAACAGCTTTTTCTAATGGTTGCTTTGCCAATATCAACATGGGCTATATGGCCTTACAGCGATAGCCAAACAGCAGAGTACTGAATTACTTTAGTAAATGAAGGGTGCAAATAGCATTGTTACAGGAAACAAATTTGAACAGAAATGAGCACGTGAATTTGACAATGATTTCAGGAAGGATATTCAGCAGAGTATCAAGGACAAAGGAAAAAAGGAGTAATAATAATAATGACTTTGAAAGGGCCTCAAATAGTGATTTAAGAGGGGGGAAACTACAACAATCTTAGATTCACTGGAATAATAGTTTACTACCAGGGGAGAAGGATTACATTACTATTTATTTATATTCCATTTAAAAACTGCTACTATGGATCTTAGAAGAATTTGGGGAGAAACTGTAAACTTTCTGCAGGGACTATTATTTATGTTTGATGTATGGAACTTAATCTGTAACCATGAGGATGTATCAGAGGGCTCTAAAAGGGAAAAATACAATAAAAGGTGTAGACTTCTGAAGACATGCATGAGAATATTTGCTACTGAAGGCATGCATTTAGTAGGATGAGGCATGTGTATTTCATTGAAAGGTTTAAGACCCATAACATAATTATGTCAGATCATACACCAATTAAAATAACGATAATGATGCACAATAAAGATGTAAAAATGAGACACTGGTATAGGAATGGGTAGTGGCTATAACGCTAGAGTTACTAGGGAAAACAAAAATTATTTCAGAAGGGATAGCTAGTGGGGTCGGATTAAAAAAAAAATAGTCTAATAACATGGTAGTAACAGAGAAAGAGATGAGAAAGCAGTAATGGGAATTATTTAGAGAGGATGACAAAGGTTAAAGTATTGCAGAAGGGGGATCTCACAGAACAAGACAACCAGCAAGTGCAAAATGCTAAAAGGAAGATAATGGAGTAATATAGACAATATGGGTTCTGGCATGTAGGATGTGAGACATTTCCCCATGAGCTACAACACCAAAACCAGAAGCCCGCAGCACCAGTTCACAGTAGAACTGTACAGTTAAAAAGCAAAGTCGCTACGGTGTTAAATGTCAAAACCACACACATGGCACATCACAACGATACTAAGGAGAATACAGCTGGGTAGCCATCCTTAGGGATCACTGCGATGTCCTGTGTGTCTAGTTGGCATTTAACACTGCAGTGATTTTGCTTTTCAACCATACAACTGTACAGTAAAGTGGTGGTGGAACTGTCTCATTGTCTAATGACTCACATGCCAGAACTCAAACAATATGCATGGTTTTACAAAGGTCTCTGTTAAGCAGCTATTTTTGATAACTCTACAGAGCAAAACCTTTAAGCTCATGCAATTAAATGACTAACAGAACACATGATTAACAGAACACAGAAAGAGTAACCAGACTATGACAAGAAAATTCTCCTTAAAGGCATAAGTTATGTTTTGGAATGCTTTTTCACACTGTTATAATTATTATATCACAAGTAACTAGAAATGTAAGGATAAGAGAGCAAATGAAGCAAAATGATTTCAAACATCATCATTACTACAACAAGTTTAATCAACAACAGTACAAAAAAAAAAAAAAGAAAAGTTAATTCCTTACCATAATGTTAGACCATGTTGCCTACGTCCATCAGTCTCGGCTCATGGGTATTTTGGATCGGACAACAGCAACATTTTAGGCTTTCGGATTCAGGGCTCAGGCTCCTTCCCTCTATCCATAAACCCCCTCTCCTACAGTACTTTAGATTATGTTCACCTGCCCACATTCCAAATATATCTACAGTTCCAAAAAATAAACTGAAAGCAAGAGACCAGGATACAGCATAAACTCTAGAAAAGACAAGACTCCAGACAGGTCCAGTACGGTTAACTGAAAGGCATACATGTGCCGATTTGGTAAAGGGATAGAGGGAGGGAATGTTGAGATGGAAAGAAGATACCACAACATTAGATTTTTACCAAATGCTGTTTTTTCTGTCCACCTCAACTCATGGGATGGAGTCCCCAGCTACTATGCATCCCTCGAGGTCTCACGGAAGAAAATTCCAATGGATGGTGGAGCCAGATGAAGCATGAGACCTAGACTGAAGAACCAGCTTATAATTTGAACCAAATGTAAGAACAGTAGACCAAGTAGCCAAAGCACAAATGTCATCTATAGGCACCCCAGCAAAGAAAAGTGCAAAAGCCGCAACTGTTCTAGCAGAGTGGGCTTTAGATTTAGGAAAAGCCCCTTGGCTTTGTACATAAAGGTAACATCAGTCAGCCACCTGGATAGTATGACTTTAGAAACACCATGTCCCAATTTGGCTTGGAATACGAGACAAATAACTGATCAGACTCCCTAAAAGTTTTGGTACAATGCAAGTAAAATCTGAACTGTAAACAAACATCCAATACATTTAATGTATATTCCCTTTTGTTCAAGAAACCTATGAAGAATACAGGCAAATTAATTCTCTGATTCAGGGCAACTTCCAAATCCAGTTTGGACAGAAATTAGGATAAGTTCAAAGATAAACTCTATACTTATGGAAAATCAGACGGGGGGGGGGGGTACATGACAAGGCTTGCAGCTCCAAAGTCCTCTTAGCTGAAGTAATTACCTCCAAGAAGATAGTCTTCCATGCCAGGAATTTTACTTCCACTGAAGCTGCTGGTTCGAAAGGAAGTCTAATCAAGGCCTGAAACAACAAGGTAATGTTACAAGGAGGAACTGGGTCCTTCAACAGTGGTCGGTTTCTCATTAAAAAAGCCTTAGACAATTTCAATGAACTAACCGGGGTCTGATTTTCTCCAAGATGAAAGTTAGAAATGGTATCCAGTTGTACTTTGATGGTAGAAAATCAAACACCCTTCTTAAACAATCCTGTCAGAAAAAAAAACAGAATGGAAGGTAATGGAGCCAAAAAAGGATCCAAACATTTGGAGGAGGCTCAAATTGTAAATTTCCACTTACTTCCATAAACTTTTCTGTTGCCTGTTTTTTTGTGAACAAATTATTGTTCTTAAAATGTTTTGTAATTATTCAGAACTTTTTTCTCCGGGCCTTTGCTCAAAATGGGCTCCTACCTAGTAGGAGTTTCCCAGTAATTAAATGTCAATAAATAAATAAATATGGAATACAAAAGAAGAAAGCCAGGAATTTCTGGTCAACACTGGATCAACGTGGTTTTGTGGAGGGGAGGCAAAACTTTGACAACATTAACAGAACACTGATGCTCCAGAGGGAAGAAGAATGTAAGAAGATACCATCGTTGTTGGTGAGTCTTGATGGAGAGAAAGTGTTTGACAGAGTTAGCTGGGACTTTATGCAGGCAATGGATGCATTTGCATTTCCTGAAAAAAATTATAAGGTTGATTAGGAGGATATATGAGGGATCGTAGTTGAGAACTGAAGTGGGTGGGGTCTTCTCTGACAATTTCTGCTTGAGCAGAAGAACCAGGTAGGGGTATCCCCTTTCCCATTGGTTATTTGCATTATATTTAGAACCACTGGCAAAGAAAATAAGGGACTCAAATTCAAGGATATAATTGGTATGGTAGTTAAGAAAAGCTGGCTCTATTTGTAGATGGTATTATTTCATACCTGTCAAAACCAGAAGGAACATTACAGCGTTTTGGAACATTTTAAGATAGTTTCAAATAGTTTTGGGATACAAAATGAATGAAACTAAAACAAAGGCAATAGCAGTAAATTAGGTACCCATACACCAACTAGTTCAGCAATACTTGTATTTATGGGGACATGATAAAATGAAATATTTAGGAATATGGATTAAAATGATTTTGGTGTGGCAGCTAAGGATATGTGGTAAGAGACTAAACAAAAGATAATATAAAAACTGAGAAAATTGAAGCTTTGTTACATGGATATGGATAGTAAGATACAAGCAGTCAAAATGTTTTGAGTCCCTTTTATCTTATATACAGGTCAGGCATATTTTTATCAACCAGAGGAGAAGTTGTGGATAGCAATCATTAAAGAGTGGAAGGACTTTATCTGGGAGGGGAAGACAGCAAAAGTCAAGTGGAATAAACTGATTCTTCCAGTAGAACAGGGCAGATTGGGATTACCCAATTTGAAAGGGTACTTCAGAAGTACACAGTTAAGGTTCCTATACATAGCACAAGCAGAAAACTATCATTCAATATGGAAAGGGATGATGCTGAAACAAGAGGGAAGCTCACGAAACAAGGAGACACTGGGATTTTGAATGCAGGCCATTAAGGAGAATAACAATAATTATCCAGAATATTAACACAAAGTAGCAGAAAGTACTCTAAGAACTAAGCCTACACGGGAATGGAGAAAGGAAATTCTGCCGACAGGGATGACTGCAATTAGGGATACAGGCAACACAGGGCTGGAATTTATTGGAGAAAACTGGCAAAGGAACCAAACTATTGGGAGCAAATAACAAGAGAGTGAAGGGTAACAGAATGGGAAGAGGCTAAGAATTTATTTGGACTGCAGGTTAGATATTGCCTTTCCCTATCAAAGACTGATCTCAGTGTATAGGCAAATAGAAAGAAATAGGAGGGTCCTAAATGAAAGACCAGCACCGGTAGAGTTTTTAGCAAAATCTAGAACAGAAGCTACCATTAGAAAAGGAATAATTAGCAGAGCATATAAAGTATTCCATGATAAGTATAAGAAATAATAAGAGGAGGTTAGAAAGGATTGGGAAAAGAGAATGGATAATCAATGCACAAAGAAAGAATGAGAGGATATATGTGTATCTCCTATATATGTAACAAACCTAGAAGATTTAGGATTTTTGCTTGGAAATGTTTACATAGACATTATTATACCCCAAGCAGACTCCAGAGAATTTTTCCTCAGGTAGACAGTAAATGTTGGAGGTGTGACAGGGAAGAAAGAGGACCTTGGGAACATATTTTCTGGGAGGAAAGAATCCCTGCAGGATGCATTGCTGGAGATGCTTGGTGTGACGAGGAAGATGAATTTCCTGAATCAGAACTGCCTTGACAAAAGGCCTTGCTGTGTCTAATTACGGTGGCTGCCAAAAAAAGCAATTACTAGAAAATGGAAATCAAAATCTAAACCAGCCATCTTAGAAGTAGTGAATATAGTAACACAGATAAAACAACTGGAACTGAAATCTTTAGAAAAGGGCAGGAGCAAGCTACACAGGAAAAAATGGGAAGTGTGGGAATAATACATACATGGGAGGAATGAGGTTTAAAAGAAGGCAGAAAGTACAGTTTTGTACCTACCATAAATGTAGATGTCCGATAGATATGCAACTGCAGTCCTGACATATGGGTTGTCTTGCCTCAGGCAACCATTCGGTCGGCCAGATTCCAAAGTCTAGGTCTGGCGTCGGCCGATGTCACCTCCTCCCCGACGTCAGAGCGGCTGGGGTATAAAGGCATCAGCTGACACCATCTTCTTCAGTGTTTCTTGCCCCAGATGCCAGGTGCCCTCCAAGGAAGGCTAAATTTTGTGAATGGATAAACAGAAAAACCAGACATGCACAACAGTAATAAACAGCTACACCATAACATATAACCCCAGCTAATAGGTAAGGGGTGAAAAGACCCAAGGGAAAAACAGAGGGGTAGGAGGGAGGGAAAACCTGACTGCAGTTGCATATCTATCGGACATCTACATTTATGGTAGGTACAAAACTGTACTATGTCCTTCAAGAATGCAACTGCAGTCCTGACATATGGGTTGAATACCATAGCCAAGCTGGGGGTGGTAGGACTAAGCAAGAGATGGTGTAGCTAGAAGGCCCTGCAGGACTGCCGAAGCAAAGCCTGCTCGGGATCTGGAGTATAATGGCAGGTTGTAGTGTTTGGTAAATGTATGCACGGAGCACCATGTAGCAGCCTCTAGAATGTCTTTTGTAGCCACTCCTCTTAGAAAGGCTGTGGATGTGGCCATAGCTCTGGTGGAGTGTGGTCTAATATTGGCTGGCACACTTTTTCCATGGAAAGAGTAACAGAATCTGATGCCGTGTCCAATCCACTTTGAAACAGTTTGTTTGGAGACTGCTTTTCCTTGCGCTCCAGCAGCATAGGCTACAAACAGTTGGTCAGACTTCCTGGTGGTCTTTGTTCTGTCCAAGTAGTAGCGTAGTTGTCTGTGTATGTCCAAAGTATGCAGCAGCTTTTCCCCTTTATTTTGAGGATTAGGAAAGAAAGTAGGCAGGTGAATTGCTTGGTTTAGAGACACTCTGGATATCACCTTAGGCATGAATGAAGGACTGGTCCTAAGAGAAACTCTGTCCTGATGAAAAATGAGAAAAGGAGGAACTGCCATGAGGGCCTGTATCTCCGAGACTCTTCTTGCTGAGGTGACTGCCAACAGGAAAACCGTTTTCCAAGACAGAAATTGCATTTCTGAAGATGCTGCTGGTTCAAAATGAGGAAGAGTTAATTTTTCCAAGACGTAACTGAGGTCCCATGCAGGAATTGGTGGTTTCCTTGGAGGTTTGATATTCTTTATCCCTCTTAGAAACTGTCTTAGCAAGGGATGCGAAAACACAGGTGGATCACAGTTGTAATGTGCTGAGATAGCTGAAGCGTGGATTTTGATGGAAGAGTATGAAAGGCCACTGTGAAACATTTCTGCCAAGTATTCTAATATTTGAGGTATGTTCATCAGTGATGCATCCTGGCCCTTGTTGACATTCCAGATGATGAATCTCTTCCATTTGGCCGAATAGGTTTTTCTGGTGGAAGGTCTGCGTGCCTCCAGCAAAATTTCCTGAACTTTTTCGGAGAGGGAGTCATGAGTCACAGTCATGGAACCCTCCAAGCTGTTAGCTTCAAAGTTTGCAGGTTCTGATGAACAGTCCTGTAATTGTGTTGAGTCAGGAGCAGAGGCCATTGAGGCAAGGGCCACGGTTTGTTGTGAGTTATGCTCAGTAGCAATGGATACCAGTGTTGCCTTGGCCAGTCTGGAGCTATCAAAATTCCTCTTGGTTGTTCTGCTTTGATTTTCAGTAACAGCTTGGTGAGTAAAGGTAGAGGAGGGAATGCATAAATTGTTAGGGCATTCCAGCTGAAGGAAAGAGCATCCGTTCTCCAGGCTAGAGGATGGTGTATCCTTGTGCAGAACCTTTCCAGGTGATGATTGAGATGAGATGCAAAGAGGTCTATGTCTGGTCTTCCCCATGCAGTTGTTATTTGTGAGAAAATGCGTGGGTGTAGCATCCATTCGTGTGGATCCAAGAAATTTCTGCTCAACCTGTCTGCCAGAACATTGTCCTTGCCCAGAACAAACTGGGATTGCAAGTGGATGTTCAGTTTCAGGGACTTTTCCCAAAGAGTCATTGTTAGTCTGCAGAGGGGGTAGGAATGAGTGCCCCCTTGTTTGTTTATGTACCACATGACAGTGGTGTTGTCTGTCCTTATTAGCAGATGACCTTGTTGAAGAGATTTTCCAAAGGCTTCTATTGCATGTATCACTGCCAACATCTCTTTTTGATTTATGTGCTGATGCATTTCCATGGGAGTCCATTGCCCTTGAATGCATCTGCCCTCCATGTGCGCCCCCCATCCATGGTCTGAGGCGTCTGTTGTAATAGTTTGACTTGTTGGAGCTTTGTTGAAAAGCATGCCTTCGTTTAAATGACTTGCTTGAGCCCACCACAAGAATTCCCTTTGCAGGCATGGTATGAGTGGTATTATGTCTTCTAGGTTGTGGCTGTGTTGAGACCACAAGCTTTTTAGGTACCATTGCAGCTTTCTCATGTGTAATCTTGCCAGAGGGATTAGAAGAATGCAAGATGCCAAGAACCCCAGGGCCTGCAGGGTCTTCCTTGCGGTCAGGTGGGTTCGTTTTGCTAGGCTTTTGAAGTAATCTGTTAAATGTTCTTGTTTTTCTTCTGTGAGGAAAGCCATTTGTAGTTGTGTGTCCAGCTTTGCTCCTAGAAAAATAATCTCTTGGGATGGCAGTAGTCTTGATTTTTGAATGTTGACTGTGTATCCCAAAGCCTGTAGCAATTGAATGACATAATCCAAGTTTTTTATCAAGGTTTGTTTGCTGTCTGCTTGTATGAGGCAGTCGTCCAGGTAAGGGTATATTTGAATCTCCTGGAGTCTGCAATGTGCAACTACTGATGCCAGGCATTTCGTGAATACTCTGGGCGCAGTAGATAAGCCAAATGGCAATGCTGAGAATTGATAGTGCTCTGTTCCTGCAAAAAATCTGAGGTATCTTCTGCAACCGTGTCTGATAGGGACATGCAGGTATGCCTCCTTGAGGTCCAGAGTAAGCAGCCAAGACCCCTTGCCCAGCATGGGAAGGAGTTGCTGTAACGTCAGCATCTTGAATTTTGGCACCATGAGAAAAGTATTTAGAACGGACAAGTCCAAAATAGGCCTCCATTGTTTTTCTTTTCTTGGAACAAGGAACAGTCTTGAATAAAATCCCTGGCCTTGTTCCTGAGGAGGAACCTTCTCTATTGATTTTATTTGTAACAGCTTTGAAACTTCTACGAGTGCCTCTGCCCTTTGATTTTGTGGCAGGTTTGGCATGCCTTGTCCCGTTGGTAAGGTATGGAAGTGGAACCTGTAACCTCTGTCTATTATGTCCAGAATCCATTTGTCTTTTGTTATAATGTGCCAGTTTTTTGAGAATAAAGATAATTTTCCGCCCAGAGGTGCTTCTCTTTGAGCCTTGGTAGGCGGGTTGAAAGGTAAGTCATTGTGATTGTCCCTGTGGTGCAGGTGAACTACCTGTGCCACTTCTCTGATTTTGTGGTTGCCATTGGCGGCCCCTGTAGGAGCCTCGGTATTGCCCTCTACCTCGTGCACGCCTGTTCTTTCCCCTTTGAAACTTGTCAGAGTCTGGAAAGGACCAATTTTTTGAAGGCCAATTCCTGCTGAATCTGGGTGGCTGAACCTGGAGGAAATCCTTGACTGTCTGTACTGATTTTGCCTTCTCCTCAATAGACTTCAACACATCCTGAGCATTAGCACCAAAAAGCTTCTGTTTATCCAGAGGTGCGTCCAGGAGCTTTACTTTAACATGATCCAGCAGTGGCTGTTCTTTCAACCAAGCATGTCTACGGATAACAGCCCCATGTCTACGGATAACAGCCCCTGTCATAGCTGACCTACATGAAGCTTCCAATGCATCATAACCACACTGAAGAAAATGATTGCTAACCTGCTGAGTATTATGAACCAAATCCTGCAATGCCTTTCTATCTATAGGCTCAGGAGAGGCTAGCTTTTTCTGCAAATCATCCAGTAAGTAATCCTGGTACTGAAACATATGAAAAAGGCAGTTAAGAGACCTCATGGCAAGGGTGGAAGAGGTATAAACTTTTTTGCCCCATCTCTCCAGGGACCTGGCTTCCCTGTCTGCTGGCAGTGGGTTTTTGACTGAGGAGGTAGCCACTCCTTTGGGGCCCTGTGAAATAGTTTCTAGATCCACAGAGTGGGCCTTAAAGAGATGCTTGTGAGTGTCAGGGACCCTGTAATATCTGTCTGGCTTGACAGGAGCAGGAGGGAGAGAATCAGGGGAAGCACTGGAGTCTGAGAATACATCATCCAGGACATCCAAAACTGGAGGGATAGCTAAAAGTCTGTGCTAGGGTAACTTAAGGAAGGTACGTAGCCTTTTCCTGGAATCAGAAAATTCCTGACCCTGCCACTTAAAATGTTCCCTCATGGAGTGGAGGACTTCACCGAAAGAAAAATCCTCTGGAGGAGAGGCAGAGGGAATTGATTCCTCAGCATCAGAGTCCTCATAGGCCTGGAAGGATTCTTCTTGGGTATCTGAATGCTCTGAATCCCCAGAGGCTTCATCTGAAGACAGGTTGTCTGCCTGCTCAGTTCTAGGCCTTTTTTTCTGCAGGCGGCTGAGAACCTCTGTCTGGGTGAGGCTGAGAACCCCTGATAAGAGAGATTAGATCTGCAGCAAGAGACATGATCTGTCTGTCAGAAGAAGGGGCCTGAGAAGTAGGTTTAGGATGGGCCTTGGCTTGGCTGGCAGTCTTAGCACGTGCTAAGGCCTTGATGGACATGGATACCGGAGGCCTAGCTGCCCCACGTGCAGGGGTAACTTTGTCCACAGGAATGGTGTCGGGTAGATCCAGAGCTTCGGTTTCTGGAGGAAAATCAACAACCGGCACCGGTGTAATCTCCGAGACCGAAGAACGTGTTAACGCGGTGTCGTCGGCCTGGAGCGGTTGAATTACCGCTTCCGAAGGGACCGAAGCACTCGCGGAGGGCTTAGGCGTGGTATCGGTGGAAGACGCGGGCCGAGGATGTCGGTCCCGGTCCTTTCGTTTTTTGGTAGTTTGTGCTGTCGGTTGTTCCGACGGCATGATGTAAGTGTAGGATTCGCCAAAAAAGTCTTTGGCAAATTCTGCCCGGCGCCTGAGAGTGCGCTTATTAAAGCAAGCACAGGCAGCACAGGCCGAGACGTCGTGGTCTGGGCCCCGGCAAGGGAGGCAGTAAGAATGGAAGTCCTTATGAGGTATTTGTTTACCACAAGACAAACAATTATTAACTTTTTCAATTTGTTCTGACATCGGCTGAGGCAAGAAAAAATGTTCCCCAACGGGGTACTTAGCTTTTAGATGACTTTGGTAACTGAAAACACAGGAGCTGACCGACCGGCACTTGCGAACTGCTTCTGCTTCGGGCACCGCGCGGAAAGAAAGACTGAAGAAGATGGCGTCGGCTGATGCCTTTATACCCCAGCCGCTCTGACGTCGGGGAGGAGGCGACATCGGCCGACGCCGGACCCAGACTTTGGAATCTGGCCGACCGAAGGGCTGCCTGAGGCAGGACAATCCATATGTCAGGACTGCAGTTGCATTCTTGAAGGACATCTTAAATGAGCTAATGTTTGACTGATAATGACTGGGTAGATTATAAGTGATGTATAATGTTTGCAACTAGGAGTGTGTCAGTACTGTTTGTGATGCAAAATGCTTGCAACTAGGATTGTGTCAGTGTGGTTTGTTTTCATTTATATAAATGTATGATTGCTTATGTCATAAGTGATGGTTTAATAAACTGTTTCTTGTTTAAAAAAGCGGGGCAGGAATTGAACAATTTATGTAATGTTGCTTTGGTCATACGATATATGGCATCATATATGAAGTATATTTGTTAATGTTAATTTTAATACAATTTGATTACTTTTGTATAAATGTAAATTTGCCTATGCCACAAGTGATAATTTGATAAAAGGTGGTTAAAAACATTGAAATTGGAGAAACCAAGCTGTTATCTTGAGGGCTCAGATGTCCTGATGAGGCTGGAGGGACAAGTGAGACAGGAGGTCTGAAAGAGGATCCACCACTCAGTGAGGGTGTTTAAGATGACAGCAAAGAAAGGGGAACCAAATCTGATGAGGCAAAGCGGGACAATAAGGATCACTTTTGCCTTGCACAATATCACTTTCTGAAGGAACTTTGTTATAAGAGGAAAAAAATAGAAAAGCGTAAAGGAAGCCCAGGGAGCCAAGTGTGACTCTCTGTGCGTCTCTTGATGACTGCCCCCCTCCTTAGAAATCAAGGCAATTTGGTATTGCGAGGGGATGTGAAAAGACTGCAGTACATCTGCTTCCAAGATCTTGGATGCCACCAATAGCTGGAAAGACCACTTGTGAATGAGGAGAATGGATCTGCTAAAACACTGGAATTCCTTAGATGTGTGCTGCCACTAAAAACATTGGGAAAATGTCACTCAATGCCAAACTCCCATGGCTTCTCAACATAAAGGATATGAGTGGGTTGATGATGTACCAAACTACTGCCATATTGACTGTCTGGGTGGAAATCACACCTGTGTGTGTGTGTGTGTGTGTGTGGGGGGGGGGGGTCCCGAAAGGCCTGTAATGCTACAAGGACTGTCCTCATCTCCAAGACATTGCTGTGAAGTTTGGCCGCTGATGCTGTACACGTGCCTCGCACATTCTTCCTTCAAAATGCCAGCCCATTCCAGAAAGGAGGCATCTATAGTCACTGTGGCATTGGGAAGTGGGAAGATGAAGGGGAGACCTACAAATATAAGCGAAGTAGTCAACCACCAGTGAATATGAGGTCTGCATATTGACATCAGATGAAGTGGAAAATGCATGGGTTGATGCAGCATGAACACAGGGCAGAGTGTCTCCGATGCAGAACACTTGTGATACTTGGCATAAGAAATCAGTGAAAGGATCAGACTTGCCAGGGGCTTGGAAAAGGACAGGATTTCAAATGCTTGCCGACAAAGAGAGAGTACTCTGGAGTCTGGGAGCTTGGCACTTTGAGAAACAATGTCCAGGAGACAACTTATGAAGTCTGTCAATTGGACTGGATTAATCTGACTTTTCTTTTAAGTTAATGATAAAACCTAGCTGATAAAACAGCAGGAGCAAGGACTACCTGGACTGAGCAAGTAGATCCTTCATAAAAGCAGTGATGAGTCAGTCATTTGTGTATGGGAACACCCGGAATTCCTGCAGCCTGAGATGAGCTGCAACCACTGCCATGCACTTGGTGAACATCCTGGGGGCTGCAGTGAGACCAAAGGGCAGTGCCTTGAAATGAAGTTACTGGCTCCCAGCTGAAAATGGAGAAACCGTCTTGACACTCTCACTATTTTATATGATAGTAGGCATCCAGTAAGTCCACAAGAACATCCAGTCATCCTATCTCAAAGGAGGCAGAATGGACTGAACTGTTACCATGTGCAATTTCATCTGTTTTATAAAGTAGTGCAGATGACTGAGGTCTAAAATGGGCCTGGGGTCCTTAGTCTTTTTCGTAACCAAAAAGAATCCTGAATGGACTATGAATCCTTGCTGGTCTGGCAGGACCTCCTGGATTACTCATTTTTCTAGTAACTTTAAAACCGCTGCAGCTGCTGACTTCCTCTGACTGGGTGAGATATTGAGATGTTTTCTTTTGTTTGGAGAATGGGAAACAAAGGGAATTACATAGCCTCTGGTTACAATTCTCTGCACACAAGAATCCTGTATGACAGCTAACTAGGCTTGAGGGGGCAGAGATAAGGTCCACCTCACCAGTTGCCTCTAAAGTGAGCCAGTCAGGCAACTGCTCAGTAGCACTAGAAGGAATTCTCAGTAAGGGGACATCAAAATCCTGGACTAAGGAGGCCACCTCTGCCACGGGAGAGATATCAAGTCCCCCCCCCCCCACTTCAGAAGGGGACTATCACCTCCTGAACAAAACCCTGTAATTTGCAGAACTATAACTTCATTCCACCCTTTTGGTTCTGAGAAAGAAGTCCTATGGTGGTGGAATATCAGATGGCCACAGCTTACAGAGTTTTGCTCTACTCATCAATTCTGTTGAGCATTTCTTTGACTTTGAGTTTAAACAGGGTGGAACCATCAAAAGGGGCTTTCAAAAAGCATGTCTTGAAACTCTCTGCAAAGTCACAGAGATGCATCTAGGTATATCGGTGTACAGCAATACTGGTGATTACCACTTTCTACAAGCCATCAGTTGTACTGGATAGCAAGTGCACAGATACATTAGACATGAACTGAAGGGTAGTTAGCTTCAAATCTAAAGTCTTCTGGATTTATGTAGGTAAGGTACCTGAGAGGGATTTGGAAAGCTACTCAATCAAGTCTCTTTCTGGAATCCTGTCAAGTGAGCATGTAAAGCAAATGTTGCTGAAGTGCAGGTCTGCTTTCCAAATCTGTTCAAAGCCTTGGATCCCCTGTTAAGGGGATGGACAGAAGACCTCTTTTCTGACAGCTTCTTTTTTGTGGCTGCCTCAACCATGACAATATCTACTGCAGGACCTCTGCTCCAATAAGACCTATTATTAGGAGTATCCAAAATTTTATCAGGCTTTGGTATCACCTCACCATAACCGATTCCTCCCACACCCACTAAGAGACCAAATCAGTAAGCTCATCAGATGGCCGTACCACCCAGGAAGTAGATGGATCAGCCCCAAAAACCTCAAGGAATACAGATACCTCTTGGGAGGGAGACAGTGGACCAACTTCCTTGTTGCTTCATCGATACTAGGAGGTCTCTGAGGGAGACATCTTCCAAGAGGTATATCAGTGAATCCTCCCCTTCCCTTGAACTCGGTATCCTCAAGGGACTCCTGAAGGGAATCCAGATGTCTCCTTTTAAAAGGCCACATCTTATGCTCCTCCCCAGGTGGAGGCTCTGGGGATGGCTTAGAAGCAGAAGAGGAACTTACCAGGCAAATGTCTTCAAGGCTCAAAGGAACTGGCTGTTCCTGTCTGGTCTGAAAGGATGACTGGCAGAGGGGACTGCAGAATCCAGAGGGTATCAGGATGGAAAAGAAAGAGTGTGAGTGGGGGACTTCCTCTCTTGATATGGAAGAGTACTGTTTCAAAATTCTCGAATGCCGAAGTTGACACCAGAACCAAGGAAGAACCTTTGGGATCTAAAGAACCCAAAAGAGGAGCCTTTCAGGGTCCCATCTAACTCAGATCAGAGACAGACAATGGAATCGCGCTGTCCAGAGCCAATGCGTCCAAAGGAAGGGATGGTTCCAACAGTCGTGGAATCTACCATGATTCCTGGACATCGGATCAGAGGCCCCTCAAAAACAGATGCAGTCGTACTCCAAAGGGTAAGAGAAACAGTCATAGTCAAAGGTGACCATGCTATCAGCTCAGACAAGGACATTCCACAAGAAAAAAGAGGTTATGTACTCACCATAACGTTCCATGTGAGTTGTTCATCTGGCCTTCATTCTTACAGATGGGTTCGGAGACGATCGTCGGCCCTGAGTTGGCCTACTGCAAAGCTCGAGGTTTACAGACAGCTCGAGGTCAAGTCCCTATCCCCCATGATGCACCTAGAGTTAACTCAGATCTTGTTTGCTGCGTATAATAGTATCACGTGCCATTCTTATCACTCTTTATGAGAAAACCTATAGAAAGATTGAGCAACTAGAATAAAACTAGAATCTCGGTCCTCGAAAAACCTTGGAGGGGGTAGGAGGGTGGGAAGTAAGAATGAAGGCAAGATGAACAACTCACATGGAACGTTATGATGAGTACATAACTTCTTTATGTAAAGTTGTTCTACCTCGCCGTTCATTTTTACAGATGGGTAGCGTCCCCAGCACCATCTTTCTCGGGTGGTTGACGGGAGTATGTTTTTCAGGACAGTAGACCCAAAGGAGGCCCTGTCCACTTTGCAATGAGTGATAAAGGTATGAGGTCTTGACCAAGTGGCTGCTGCACAAATGTTGTCTATAGGACGTTTAGCAAAAAAGACAGAGGATGTAGACACTGCTCTGGTAGAATGAGCCTTAGCTTTGTGTTGTAAGAGCATATTAGCAGCTGAATAAACATATGTGATACAGTCAGATAACCATTTAGATAGAGTTGTTCTAGCCACTGGCATACCTTTTCTGGAATCTGAAAAGGAAATGAAAAGCTGTTCTGACTTCCTGAACTCTTTTGTTCTCTCCAAGTAAAATCTGAGCTGTCTATGAACATCAAGCTTGTGCAGCATATACTCTAAGTTGTTGGTGTGTTTGGGAAAGAACACTGGCAAATCTATAATCTGGTTAAACAAATATTTCAAATTGCATGAGGAAGCTGGTTCGAAAGGTGGGAGAATAATGCATGAAAACATAACATTTAGATTCCATGGGACATAAGGTGATTTGACAGGTGGTCTGAGATGAAATGTCCCTTTGAGAAATGCTTTGGATAGTTTGTGTGACATTATGGTCAACCCTTGAAATCCAAGGTGAAAATTAGAGATAGCAGCAAGTTGAACCTGAACTGTTGCTGCTACAGCTCCTTTATTGAAAAGCATAGTCAAGAACTCTAATATGGAGGGAGGGGTGCTCCAGAGAGCACCCCTGCAATACCAGGCTACAACTCTTACCACACTTTTCGGTCACCAAACCAGGATTGAAACATTAAAGGTGGAGGAGTGTCCATATTCACCAAGGATATTCACACCACCAGGTCAGTTGCCCAACACAATGCGTCTGAAATTCTCCAGGTGCAACTAAGACTAGGTAAGACTGCAATCCAAATTGTAGATTGCTACAGATCCTCCACCATGCCCCAAGATTCTCGCTACACCTTTCTAAACATACTGGAAAATATTAATATACAACCAAACATCCTAATACTGGGTGATTTCAACTACCCTGCCATTAACTCGGAAAACTACTCGTGTACCAACACCTTTGCCCAACGGTTCTTGGAATTCATAAATTCCAGTGCCCTGGATCAACTAATCCATAGTCCCACCAGGGACTCCAATATCCTATACCTGGTCATTACTAACATGGGAAATCGATGCTCCACACCAATGGTCACCCCCTCGTTGGTCAGGTCAGACCATAAGCAAATCACCCTTAACATCCACATCCCACCCCCACCCCCCAGTAAGGAAACCTCCATAAAAAACTTCTCCAAAGCCAACTTCATGCTACTTAAGTCAGAAGTTACAAACTTCATGACACCCATGCAGACGGGAACTGAAAGTTTGACTGCTGAGTCCTACACTAAGGCACTGTACGAGCACATCCACTCATGCATTAATTGTGCCGTCCCAAATAGAACCAAGATGCTCTCTGCCAAAACAAGGAAGCCAATCTGGTGGTCCTGTTCCATAAACAGACTTTACAACAAAAGGAAGAAACTGTTGCAGAAAAAAGAAAAATCCCAGGATGCAAAAAACTCACTTACCAGCCTCAGTAAGAAGCCGAGATCCCTTAAAATCCTAAAAAGCTAGTTACAAAAATAAAATTGCCAACGATTCCAAAGACAACCACAAGGCATTCTATAACTATGTCAAGAATCTAAATGGCAATGCTCAGATCTGCTTTGAGCTACAACAGAATGGCATTAAATATACTGATCCCAAGGATATTGTCAATATCCTGGCAGATCGATTCAGTGCCAACTTCACCCCCCCTTTCACCCCCTAAATGTCCCATCTCGATACCGGAAGATTGCCAAATTCCAGTGATAATGGCCACACAGGTAAAATACTCACTCTCCAAAACTAAGAATACAGCATCCATGGGACCAGATGACATCCCGGGCTGTGTACTACATGAACTACAAAATGAACTGGCACCTCATCTAAGCATCATGTTTAATCATACCCTCACCTCAGGCTTCATGCCCACTATGGAGTGGCGCAAAGCTACAGTTATCCCACTTCACAAGGGGGGATCCACCTTGGATCCCAGGAACTACTGCCCCATCAGTCTGACGAGCCTGATCTGCAAGGCCATGGAACGTATTATCATGGAACTTATAAACAAAGACATTGGTAACCTTAAAACACTGGACCCCTCCCAGTTTGGGTTTGTGAAGGGCCGATCTTGTCTCCTGCACCTGACTTGACTTCTTCGAATCAGTCTCCAGAGCCGTGGACGAGGGTAAGGCAGTCAACACAGCCTTATCTAGACCTCGCCAAGGCCTTTGACACCATCCCCCACTCTGGAATCACAGATAAACTTACTAAGCTGGGCATTAATCCCTACGTCACTTGATGGGTTGCCAACTGGCTTACTGACAGAACCCACACTGTAAAAGTAGCTGACTCCAAATCCAGCTCCAGACAAGTGACAAGTGGAGTATCTCAGGGTTCAGTCCTGGGACCTCTCTTGTTTGACATCTACTTCTCTGAAGTACAGGCCAACACTAAGGGACTCTGGCTAACAAAGATTGCAGATGACTGCAAACTGGGAGCCATTATTGAATCCCCAAATGATGTGGATACTCTACAAAAGGGCCTTACAGAAACAGATGCTTGGTGCCAGAGCCATGAGCTCAAGCTCAATGCCAAGAAATGTATAGTTATCCCCTTTGGGAAAAAACATGTACCCATGAATTACCACATAGGTGGCAGTACACTAAACACCGAATGTGTGATGAGACTTAGGGACACAGGTGGACAGTGGTCTCACCTTCAATAACCACATCGCCACAACAGTCAGGAAATCCTTCTACGTGGCACACCTCATCACTAAGGGCTTTTCATCCAGAAAAAAGGAGGTCATTGTCCCACGGTACTCATCCCCGACCCATTATAGAACACAACGCCCCATTTGTTATGTACCTCTCAAGACATCTACAACAACTGGAATGGCCGCAGAAATACCTCACTAAAAGAAGCAAAGGCCTAAAGCAGATGCCCTATGCTAAACACCTTAAAAAACTCCAGCTATACTCTGTCGCATATCATCTATCGCTGCTTAACATACAAGGCCATGTCAAACCCAGAGCTGTTGGACATGCTACACTTGAAATCCCAATCCCCGAGAGCCACACGCTCCAGAGATCTAAACCTTGTCATCACAATAAACAAAACATGCTGGAAGGATAGGTTCCTGACCTAGAGACTTCCCAGACTCTAGAACAGACTGCCCATACATGTCAAGCAGAGTGCCTCTTTGGCCCTCTTCAAAAGGAACCTTGATGATTGGATGGGAGGAAGGAAATTCACCCCAGGGATCACGTCAGTTGCCCTGTTAGACAGGGGTCCAGGGAAAGTGTGGGAAGAAATAGCCAGGGAATTGTTATGGCTAGGCTTGTATAGGCCCCAGGGGCGATAGCCTAGTACCAACCTATGAATAGGGGCTTGGGTAGGGATCAATGTTATTTTGAGAGGCCCATATAGAAAATATTTTTCATTTGCTAAGATATAGCTTCCTAGTAGAGGATTTATGAGAAGATATCAGAATCTGCTGCGTTTTATTTGAAAGGTTATGGAACCTGGCTATGTTGGGAAGTGGAGCAGCCAAGCTGTCAACTTCAGAGACTGGGGAGAGGGATGAACTTCCCCTAACGAGTGTGTCAGAAGACCTGGAACTGGGTCCAGAATCCAAGGGTCCTCCAATTGATGAAGTTGAAGGAAGGGGAACCAACTTTGACAAGGCCAATAAGGGGCTATTAGAATGATGGTCCTTCCCAGGGCTTTTGCTTTCTGTAATACTTTGGGTATTAAGGAAATTGGTGGGTATGCACAGAGTAGACCCGGAGGCCAATCGTGTACGAGTGCATCCCTTGGGGCTTCTCCTGGAGGGGGAATCAGGGCAAAGTAGTTTCTGCATTTCATGATCATGTGGCTGGCAAAAAAGTCACAGCAAGTCTGGCCCCACCTGCAGAAAAATTCTCTCCATTACTTGTTTCTTCAGGGACCACTCGTGAGGCAACATAATTGCTCTGCTCAGTTTGTCTACTATCACGTTGGATTTCCCCGGGATGTGCATTGCTAACAGAAAGCTCTGGGTGGATGTAGCCCACTGCCATACTCTTAGAGCCTCACGACAAAGGGGGTAGGACCTGCTTCCTCCTTGTTTGTTCAAGTACCAGACCACTAAAATGTTGTCCGTCTGAATCATAATTGTTCCTACAGGAAGAGAATCCTGGAAGTACTGCAACGCTAAAAGTACTGCTCTCATCTCCAGAACATTGACATGCAAATGTGTCTCCTGTTTGGTCCATGTGCCTTGGGCTGTTCTTCCCTGAAAATGCCTCCCCCCCACCCTATCAGGGAAGCGTCCATGGTCACTGTGGCCGCTGGTGGGGGTAGAACTAAAGGACGACCTATCGTAACATGAAGAGAGGTCAACTAAGACCACTGAAAGATCCTTTTTGCAAGTGTTTGTGATTATTATTAGATGAGACATTGGGAGCTCTTGGTAAGACTGATTGAATAACAGCCATTGCAGAATCTGCATGTGCATACGACCCAATGGTATGGCTAATATTGCAGCTGCCATCATGCCCAACAATTTTAGTACTTCTGATGATGCAGCCTTGTCTTTGGATATGATACTGTGGACCTGCTGAAAGAGTAATAAGAATCTTTCTGCTGGAAGTTTCAAAGTAGTGGTGGTGGTGTCCAATTCTGCTCTGATAAAAACGGTAAGTTGCAATAACGACAAGGCAGATTTTTCAGAGTTTACTGTAATGCCCAGCTGACCGCAGAGAGTAAAAGTGGTGCACCTGGCTTGTAGTAGCTGATGCCTGGTGGTGGCAGCAAGGAGCCAATCGTCTAGGTACGGAAACACCTGGAATCCTAAACGTCTCAGGTGAGCCGTGACCACTGTCATACATTTGGTGAACACTCGGGGCTGTTGTCAGACCAAAGGGCAGGGCTTGAAACTGGCAATGATTGGCTCCCAGCTGGAAGCACAGGTGATCCCTGGATGATCTGGCCATTTTTATGTGGTAACACTCATCCTGGAGATCTATCGAGCACATCCAATTGTCTTTCCCTAAAAAGGGAAGTGCTAACTGAAGCGTGACCATCTGGAACGTCGCTTTCTTGACAGATCTGTTTAGTCTGCTGAGGTCCAAAATAGGTCTCCAGTACCCTGTCTTTTTTGTAACTAAAAAGAATCTTGAGAAAGTTCCGGATCCTATGTGGTCTGCTGGGACTGGTTGGATGACTTTTTCGTAGCAACGTTTGGACCTCTGTTGTTGCCTATTCCCTGTAACTGGGTGGAACGTCTGGGATTTTTGTTGTCAATGGAGGGGGTGTAGTGAACTGAATGAAATATCCTCTGAAAATAATACTTTGTACCCCAGTTGTTGTTTCCTATTTTGAGCCAGGTGTCTGGATACAAAGATAAGCGACCCCCAACTGCCTCCAGAGTAGGACAGTTGGGCCTCCTTTCAGGAGCGCTGGTAGGGCTTCCCAAAGAACTGATCTTTGTCGCCCTGATTTTGTGGATCCCCTCTGCCGCAAGGGCGGCATCTTCCATTATTGCCCCCCCTCCTCTGCCTATGGAGGGGAGTTCACCACGTGTCCTGAAAGTCTCCTTGGGCTTTTCGGAACCACATCTTTCCTCCCCTTTGACCCTTGGGGTAGGGACTGGTAGGAGTGGAAAAACAGACTCTGACAGCAGACAGAGTCTTTCCTTCCTGTTCACACCTGGTTAAATTTCCTTAACTTTGGGCTCAAAAAGGGACAGGCCATCAAAAGGGGTGTTGAAAAAGGAAGAATTAAATGGCTCCGTGAAGGAACACAAGCGCATCCAGGAGTGTATCCTAATAGCAATTCCTGTACCCGCTGCCTTAGTCGTTCCATCAGCTGCATAAGGATGGACGGGCTGAGGGTAGCAAGCTGGGAGGCAACTTTATCTGAAGCTCCTGCAGCTACTGTACCCTGAAGAGCATCTCCAAGCTCTTTTAGGAGATCTCTTTGAAGTCTCATAAAATGGGTGAAATAGTTCAGTGAATGCAGTGCAAAAATCGCTGAACTGTACGTGCGCTTCCCATATCTATCCATGATCCTAGAATCTCTGTTAGGAGGATGGACAGAGGAAGAAGTTTCCGAAATCTCATTTTTGGTGGCTGCCGCCACCATGGCATCAACTGGCACTTCCTTGGTAAGAAAGGACTTTTCCTGGGGGGCAGAAATAACTTAATTAGGCCTTCTAGGGACATGCTCCATGGTGTCCGGAGACTCCCACACCCTTCGTGAGTCCAGCTCCATGAGCTCATCGAAGGGCGGAGACACCCACGAGGTGGAGGGTTGAGACCCAAAAGTCTTCAAAAGAACCGACTCGTCTTCAGTAGGGTTGGTGGACTGCCAGTCACCCCTCTGCCTAAGGATTTCTAGTATCTCAGCAAATTAGATATCCTCAGAGGGGGACCGTGGGGACCCTTCTGATTCATCCAAGTTGGTATCAGATGTGAGTGACTCCTGTGGGGAGTCTAAGTGCTTCCTCTTACAGATTTTCTTCCTGGGAACCTCATCAGTGGGAACTTCTGGTGAGGTCTCGGAAGAGCAGCGGCCACCCAATGCGGCTTCCTGAGGCTCTGGGTCTCTATGCTTAGAAAGGATCTGTGAAGCAGAAGTGGACACAGGCGCTTTTGGGGAGGAGGTAGTCGGACCTGAAGATGCAGATGTCTTGGGAGACATAACTCTCTTCATGGCTTCAAAGGCACCTCTGTTCCATTGAGAAGGGACCACTTGATCCGAAGAAACCATTGATACCCCCGGCATCAGGACAGTGGCCTCTGAACCAGAGGTATGAGCCAAGCTCATCCGAGCTGAAGCCCCGATAGGCAAAGTTGGAACCGACAAGTCAGTCCGTCTATCCTCCCAGACCCGACCAGAGAGTGTTGGCTCCTAGACTCCTCGACTGGCGCCGAGAAGTCTGAGTAAACGGAACCAATGACACTGGAACAGGCATCGGTTCCGAAGGCTCAATGATCATCAGGTCCGGCTCTGAAGGACCTGTATGACTCGGAGGAGGAAAAGAAGTCGATGGCAAAACAGATTTAGGGTCCGAAACAACTGGGTCAGAACCGACAAAAATTTAGCGAATGCCGGTGCCTGTAGCAACGTCTGCACCACACGATCCACATCCAAATCGGACAGGCTAATTGAGGACCGAGATGAATGGATGGATGGAGGTACTGACTGTAGAATACGAGATTTAAGGACTTCGGACACCGGTTTCAGGACTGGGGACCGGCTCTGAAAAGACAAGATGCTCGGCTCCAAGGGCTGTGGAGACTACGTCAACTCTTTTTTATTTTTTTACTTCCGAAGAAGCAGTAACCTTGGAAGACTTTGAAGACTTGCTGGATGAACCCTGGTTGCTCAAAGCTTCCTGAAACGATGGTTTAAGAAGTCCTCTGATAATAAGCTTTCTTTTTCGCTCTTGAAGGACTCTGGATGAAAAAGAATGGCAAATGGAGCAGCTTTCCTGTAAGTGCAGAGCTCTAAGGCAATACACACAATTCACTTAACTATCCGTGACAGACATTTTCGGTCCACATTTTGGACACTTTTTATATCCTGATTTAGGATGCTGCGGTGGTGGTGCTGCGGTAGCGTTTTTGCCTCACAGTAAGACGTTGTCCTGTTTGATTCTCAGCTAGAGCATTTCTGTGTGGAGACATGCATGAATGGGCGTACCTTCGTTGAAGGTTGTGCATCAGGGCCAGCAAATCGGCATGTAAAAATCTACTGCCAATCATTAGCGGACCGGAGTTCCGCTGTGGCGACCCCTAACCAGGAAAAGCCGAAAGACACAACAACATCCTTGCCTGATCAGCCATACTCAATTTACAGTATACAAAAACAACTATGTACTGTACTATAAAGAGACACACCCAAACATTTCGCAAAGTTTACGCTAAAGCTAAAATAAAGAAGTAAGCCCTAAATAACAAATGGGCTGAATATTAAACTATTCAAAAAACACACACACACTCAATAACTAGTTATTTAACTACCTATATAATGATTTTAAAGCACACCAAAGGGAAAGGGAATTTTAAAGGCCTACTGAAAAAAAAGAGGCCAAAAAAGAGAAGAAATATCTCTACTAATGAGCTATAAAAGCTATCACTATGAAAGATTATCAAAACTAGTTAAATTATCTTTAGAACAAATTTTCCTAAATAGTTTTAGAAAAAGAATTATACTGGCCCGAGCTGTGCAAGGAACCTCCGCTCTATTAAAGTGGCAAACTAGATCTAAGGTAACTCTAGGTGCATCATGGGATAGGGACTTGGCCTCGAGCTGTCGGTAAACCTAGAGCTTTGTAGTAGGCCAACTCACAACTGACGATTGGCTCCGAACCCATCTGTAGGAATGAACGGCGAGATAGAACTTCACATCAGTAGACTTCATAGACACCAGATCTACAGGATGGCCCAGAGAAGGAGATGCAAGAAGGGGATTGTAGAGGCTGGGCTCTGCTTGGCACCCCCTCCTCCCATCCCCAAGGAAGTGGTCAGAGGACTACCAGCAGGATCTGGGTCCTCAGAAACTTCAGCATCATCCTGTTGATGTTGACAGACTCTTCAGTGGCTTCAAGGATCAAAAGGATGATGACACCAAAGGAGGCCTGGAAATTTCCTGCAATTTAAAAGAACAGATCCAAGGACTGGCTGGCTCTGAAGAAAATCTTGGAGGAGGAGGGGACCAGATCTGAACAGGTTCCAAGGTAGTTTTCGGATCAGGGAACCTTGGTACTTTAGGAGTGTGGCTTGATGAACCCGAAGGTTCAGGTGACCTTTTTCGAACCCTTTCTTTTTCTTTACTATCTGGCTTGCCTCTTTATTTTTCCTTTTTTCTTCTCCTTTTACTTTTTCCTTTTCCTTGAAAAACTTGGCCTCATCACCAGGCTTCTTTCCAGAAGGTGAAACAGAAGCCGAGACAGAAAGGATCATTTCTCCTGCTGCCGCAGAGATAAGACCCTTCAAACCCAGTTTATTACACTGACTGACAAGAGCCCAAGAACAAAGAGGCACATGACTCACACACTATATCTAAGTGATCCACTTCCAAAAAGTACAAAAAGAGTGAATGGGGATCATGAGGGAGAAATTGTGTCCGCAAGCACTGTACTATTTTAATCCAAAAGCCTTGTCACCTCATGGTGCAAAAAAACAAGCGCACGCACACATACATAACACTAAGAACAACAGTATTAACTATTAAGAGCCAAAGAATAACCTGGATGAACACAGAACAAGACCCTACGGGTTGATAACACTATGAAAATTACACTACAGAGAAGTTTTGTTAGGGGGAAGGTTAAAAGGGTGGGAAGATATAGCAAAAATTCTAATGTCTAGAAAAAGGCACCACTAAAAAAGCTACAACTAAAGATATCCAAATGAAACCAAACAATATAAAAAAACCCCTCAATACCTCAATAAATAAGTACAACTTATCTGCAATAACCTACCATAGCAATGAGCCCAGAAATTGCATCAGAGCTGAACAAGCTTCAAACGAAATCTAAGGTACTGCAGGACTGAAGGAATTATGAGTAGAGGGAAGGAGCATGAAACCTGGATCCAAACAGATCTGATATACCCACGAGTTGAAGCACACAGAAAAGACATCATCAGATGTCAAATTATTCCAATTGAAATTATTTTAATACTACATTCCAGTAATGATGAAACTAAAATTGTTTTACCTTCAAATACAGGATGTTCTATCTGACACAGAACCCACATATCTACGCACACATTACTTGACGATCTTCAATGTTTTGTGCATAACGATCTAAACAAACTCAACATCCTTCCACAAATTTCACATTTAGTGATGATTAAATAATGTTCGAACACTTGTATAACAAAGAATCAAGCTCTTCCTACACCCACATATCCATTTGCTTACAAGACCAAAGACTCAGCTCATGGAACAAATTTAAAAGGATATTAATCAAGTTACCACCAATAAATTTCTGATGTGTGAAAACTGTGGCCAACAGGATAGAGATCATATGGACCCATCATAACATATTGCTACATATACTGTAAACACTGTCGGGTAGGATGCTTAACAGCCACAAGGGTAGGTCAAGTGTACAGCCATCCTTGCAACAATTCTAACTTTCTCAATCACAAAGTCCCACAATGGAAGAACAGTAACATATTTCCACAACATATGAATATAAATGGCTCGACTAGCTCCAGACCTACAACAGCTCCAAAGGGCCAGCAGTGAATCAGTTAACGTATGCAAACTGTGACACAGGGGGCAGATTTTCATTAGTATACCATATGAGCCCACAATTCCTTTCTCATTCAGAGAGTGAGCAATGTGATATTCTGGACATTTTATCAAAATTTGTATAAAGCAAAGGAATAGGGAAACTAAGAAAAGACAAAAAATAAAACAGTTACAGACGACTTAATAATGCCAATGTTAGAGAAAGATAAATCTCAACAATTAATAACTCAGACATGAAGAGATGAGGTTAAATGGTGATGTATAATTAATCAAGGTGGAAGTTTCCAAGGACAGACATACAGAATTCCTGTGGAATTTTGGAAGTCAAGAGGATGAAAGCAATAAAGGTCTAGATTGTTTTAACAATATTTTAAAAGGAGGGTGCTGGCTACATTACCAAAAGAGGGTAAATGTCCTTCAAATACAGTTTCATATAGACCCATTGCAATTTTAAATTATGAATAAAGTATTATGTCTATATTAGCTAAGAGAATGGCAATGTCAATAGCCAAGAAAAAGACAAAAGTATTACTAATGTTGATACATTCAATGTATTTTTGTGGCAGGAATGGAAACATTTGACAACATTTATAGAACAATGATGATCCACAGGAAAGCAGACTAAGAAGCAGTCACTACTGTTGGTGGGTCTTGATGTAGAAAAAGCATTTGATACAGTCAGATGGAATTTTACAAGCATGACAATGGTAACATTTGCATTCTCTGACAGAATAGAAGGGTTTAATAATCAGGATATATGAAGGCTCAACGCTAAGAATTGAGGTGGGAGGTTTCTTTTCCAACAAGTTGGGCTTGAACACAGAAACCAGGCAGGGATGTATTTTTTCCCATTCTTATCTGCTTAATATTTAGTACGGCAAAAAAATAAGGAATTCACATAAGAATACAAATGGTATAGTAATCAATAAAAGTTAGCTTTATTTACATACAAAATTATTTTGTACTAGATAAATTGGTACTTACCTGTTATCGCAACCAGATTTTCGCGGTTGCGAATAGCACCTACCTGCAGACAAATGAGTGGCTGAAAGATTTCTAAGTGCAATCACAGTCCTTACTATTTTCAAAAAAATATACATGACTTTAAAGAACAGGAACAATTTAAGAAATCCTCTTCCTGTTTTGCAAGCACTAGAGATGCACGCATGAGTTGTCATGACTGATGTTGTACTGTCTGTTGGAATATTTTCACAGTGGGCAACGAATAATTCACAGAAGGAAAACACAGAGACTGTGAAATTAGGGGAGTTATGTATTACCGTTTGTTTCACAAGTACTGTCATTCAAAATGTCACTGTAACATGAACTAGTTTCCCTGTAAGTTTAGCAATGACAGTCACTATTCTCTGCACACTTTCTTCCACAAACAGTAAATAATGCAACCGGCAGTACAACAGCAGGCATGATAACTCAAGTGTAAGTCTGTAACGAACGCAAAAAAGGAAGATGATTTCTGAACTTGTTTCGGTTCGTAAAACTCATGTACAGTTTTTGGCCACTTGTAAGGACTTACAATAACACTTTGAAGTGTGTAATACACTCGCTTCTGTGGAGGTATGCACATTTTGCAACCGCGAAAATCTGGTTGCGATAACATATAAGTAACTGCGGTGGTGGTGCTGCGGTAGCGTTGTTACCTCATAGCAAGACGTTGTCCCGTTCGATTCTCAGTTAGAGCGTCTTCCGTGTGGAGGCATATGTGAATGGGGCATGCCTTCGTTGAAGGTTGTACGTCAGGGCTGGTAACCCGGTACATAAAAATCCACTACCAATCATTAACGGACCAGAGTTCCGCTGTGGCGACCCCTGACCGGGAAAAGCCAAAAGACACAAACAAACAAACCGATAAATCCAATAAAAGACATTTCAATATTGTGGAATATTTTGAAACAATTTTCAAGTCTTTTAGGATATAAAATAAATGAAAATAAAACAAAAGCTGTAATGATAACCATGCACTTTAGTTCCACTCACCTGAACCCAGTTCCACTCACCTGACCCAACTAACACCACTAAAAACAACTTCTCTTGCAAGGACTTCGTCAACGAGTCGAGCAACCTGCCAAACATCAACACCACCACCAACCTATCAACTACAGCCACCTTCTTCATGGTCATCTACAGGTCAATCAAATCCCACTCTGTTATACAAACTGAGCTCCAGGATTACCTCCAAACTCTCAACCAATGGCTAACAGGCCAGAAACTTGTACTCAATCCCTCAAGAACAAAAGAAATGCTATTCGGAACAAACCAAAAAATAGAAAAAGCAACCAGCTTCCTTAATATTAAAGATGTTAACACCACCACCATAGAAACTACCACATCCTTCAAATATCTTGCTTGACCAATGTCTTAACTTTCAACTACACATTCAAAATACAAGCAAAAAGATCAACATACTACTGTTCTGGGCAAACAAGCTATCATCTCTTCTGTCTAAGCAGCCAAAGCTGCCATAGGCAAAGGAATACTCTTTCAACATGAACATTGACTACCCATAACAACTGTAGCCTTAAAGAAAAATGCCACCACATTTCAAACCAACTGCAATAAAATCTGATGATTTGTTATGAACTCCCCATTAATGAACACCATTGCCTAACTCTCCCTAAAGCTAAATGGCTCCCAATATATTTGATAGGTAACCTCCTACTAGGATCACTAATTCACAAAGCCCTTTCTCCTGAGGCATCTTCCCCTCTCACTCAAACCTTTAACCACCACCCCCATATAATCTTAGGAGTATCTATCAATCTCAACCCACCCTACAAACTCCAAAAACTAAACTTCATTGCACTGACCATGTATTCTCCATCCTAGCACCTACACTATGGGATTCCATTCCACTCTAAACCAAAGACATCCAACTGTACTCGAACTTCAGACAACAGCTTAAGGAACTTGCATTTGCATTCTCTGATAGAATAAAAGGGTTTAATAATCAGGATATATGAAGGGTCAACATTAAGAATTAAGGTGGGAGGTTTCTTTTCCAACAAGTTGCACTTGAACACAGAAACCAGGCATGGATGCCTTCTTTTCCTATTCTTATCTGCTTAATATTTAGCATAGCAAAAAATAAGGAATTCACAAATTTAAGAATATAAATGGCATGGTGATAAATAAGTTAACTTTATTTACAGACAACATTATTTTGTACTGGATAAATCCAATGAAAGACATTTCAATATTGTGGAACATTTTGAAACAATTCTTTTCGGGATATAAAATAAATGAAAATAAAGCAAAAGCTGTAATGATAACCCATGCACTTCAGTTCCACTCACCTGAACTCAACTAACACCACTACAAACAAATTCTTTTGCAAGGACTTCGTCAACGAATTGAGCATCCTGCCAAACATAGTCGTCAACACCAACCTATCAACTACAACCACCTTCTTCATGGTCATCTACAGGTCAATAAAATCCCACTCTGTTATACAAACTCAGCTCCAGGATTACCTCCAAACCCTCAACCAATGGCTAACAGGCCAGAAACTTGTACTCAATCCCTCAAAAACAAAAGCAACGCTAATTGGAACCAACCAAAAAAATAGCCAAAGCAACCAGCTTCCTTAATATTAAAGATGTTAACAATACCATCATAAAAACTACCAAATCCTTCAAATGTCTGGCTAGACCAATACCTTAACTTTGAACTGCACATTCAAAATACATGCAAAAAGATCAACACACTACTGTTCTGGGCAAAGAAGCTATTATCTCTTCTATCCTATACTTCAGGGGGCCATGATAAAAGTAATTATTTAGGTCCATGGATTACAATGCATTCTGTTAGGGCAGTTAAGGATATGTCGGAAGAAAAGAAAACACAATTTGAAAGTTAGAAACTCTTGATTAAGGATATGGGTAGCAAGATATAAGCAGTGACAAAGTTTTTACTTTAGTGTCATGGGTGTTTTTAACAATCAGGGAAACTGTGAAGGACTATTAATAAAGAGGTGAAGGAATTTGTTTGAGAGAGGAAGAGATTACAAGTTAAATGGGATGAACTTGACAGAATAGGTGGATTTGGGTTATCCAATTTTAAGGGGAACTAGAGCTATGTGGTAAAGGCTCACAACACAAGCAGAAATATAAATCAAAGTGGAAAAGTATGATGATAATGAAGGGTGGGAATTTGAGAGAGAAAAAGATACTAGGATTTTGGATGTAAGTCTTTAAGGACAGCAGCAACGACCACACAGAATATTACATTCATAAAAGCAGAAAATACTCAAAATAAAAAAATAATCTGCAGCGGGAATAGAGAAAGGAGATTTGATCAACAGGAATGACTGCAATTAGGAGTAAAGAAAGCAGAACAGAGCTGGTGTTTACTGGAGTAAATTGGCAAAGGAACCAAGGTAATAGGAGAAAACAAATCAGGAAGGAAGGTAACATAGTGGGATTGGGATAAGGCTAAGAAGAAGTTTCGACTGCCAGTTAGAGATTGCCTTCCCTATCAGGGATTGATAATGGAGTACAGAGGAACAGAAAGAGATAAGGGAATGATAAGTGAAGGACCAACACTGGCAGACTTATTTGAGCCCAGAATAGAAGCTGCCGTTTCGGAATATTAAGTAAAGTGCATAAAATATTACACTGCAACTGCAAGAATCAATTACAGGATATTAGAAAAGATTGGAAAAAAGAGAATAGAAAGGCAGTTTTCAAAGGAACAACAGGAAGAAACTGGTATCTTACATGTAACAAAGTCCAGCAAGTGTAGGATTTTTTGCAAGGAAGTGTTTGCACTGATATTTTTATACCACAGATCGATCTTTCCCTGGGTAAAGTGCAATTGTTTGAGAGGACAGAGGAAACTAGGAACAAGTTTTTGGGAATGTAATAATCTGGAAGATTTTAAATATTCCTTACAGAGTACTTTGATGGAAACTCTGAGGAAAAGAATGGTTGCAAACAAATGAAATTATTCTTTTGAGCTATGATACAGGATCCGAATTGCCTAGACACAGTATTGGCTGCTGAAAAAGCAGTTACTAGAAAACAAAAAACAAACACCTAAACCAACTGCAGTTGATGTATTGAATACTGTAAGAGAGATTGGAGGTGGAATATTTAGAAAAGGGACAGAGCAAATTATGTAAAAATAAACAAAATCTGTCACAGCAATACAAGGATAATAATGTTCAGAAGGAATGAGATTTAAGTGAAGGCAGGAATTAAGCAATGCATGTAATATTGGAGTGAAAAGAAATTGTTAAAAAGAAAACATATGTATACTGCATAAAAGCAATGACAAATGTTGTAAAGGTATGTTTTGTTTTCTACCCAGTACCTATGTGAATATTCAAAATGTGACATAATAAAAATATTTCAAAAAAGTCCTCCAGGGTAGTCCTTTCAATAATAAGCATAGTTAATGTACCCCACCAACACAACTTGGGAAAACCCACATATGGAGGGTCTCACTGCCTAGGAAAGCTGGCCATATTTTTACATTCCTAGAAAGTGAAGATTCAAGTCAGAGATACTAAAATAGATACCCACAAGGAAGGTGCAGCTTCAGAGCCCTGCTTGTCTGTGCATCACACAGCAAAATCCTGAGCAGTGAGTTTGCACATCCTCCAAATTCTGTCTGATGGATCTAAATTGCCCTGCACACCTGGTAAATTTTCAGAAAGAGCTAGTCAATGAAGTGCACAGTTGTTTGATGGATCTTTAAGAACATCTTGCCCCAAATGGCAAATGCTTCCATCATGACGAACAATATGGTGACAGTAATTTATAACGCAGCCAAAGGTTTGGGCAGACTCGCAGCATTTGGCACTTATGCAGCTGTGTCGCAGGCTCATATATTCTGCAGAGCCAATGTGACATTTATGGACTCCCCCTTCCAGTGATCTTGTATCTTTGACACTCGTTCAAGGCATACCTCAAAAACATGGAGAAAAATGTAATAACCCTGATACTGTCTGCTGTGGATATTATATTTCAGCCACCTCAACACTCCTTTTCTAGAATACAGTGGAGTCAATTTCAGAAGCAGTTCGGGTGTGGCGAACAGCAGAAAAAAAGCAACACTCTGGAAATCTGGAAGGAAGTTTTGCTGTTCACCAGTGAGAGTGGGGAGCTTTGAGCAGCCTATTTGTCCCTGGAGGAGTGGTCTCAGCCCAGCAACTAGTAGTTTATTGGCCATTTTGGGCTAATTTATATCTCTTTCATCTCCCTGCTTTAAAACCCGCATTTGCGCGGTTTTGCGTTTGTATACAATTCAGCAAAGCTCCTCATGCTGTCCTGCAGAGTCCTACAAGCAGCAGAGTGACAAAAGAGTGACTTTGGATTTATTAATTATTTACTTCTCTGCATTTTGTTCTGTTGACTGTTAATTTCGCCTAAAACGTGACCTTCTAGCATTTCTGTGCTTTAAAAAGCTATGTTTTGTTGCATACTGTACTTATTTTTCTAATTGCACTTTTAAAGTTGTTTTTGTGTTGTAATCATCTGTTTAACTGTTGTAGGCTACACACTCAAGTGCACTAGCCTGTTCTGAGAATTTAAAGTGTTTTTTGATTAAGTTACTGCATTTTTGAAAAAAAAGAAAAAAATATATTCTTGTTTCCCGCCTTTTCTAAGCTAGTCTAGCCCAGTTTTCAGGTTCTGCTGAATTCAGGGCTGTGGTACAAGTTCCTGTGTTGCCCATACCTTACTTGGATAGAAGGAAGTTTCTCTGTTCACCAGTGAGAGTGGGGAGCTTTGAGCAGCCTATCTGTTCCTGGAGGAGTGGTCTCAGCCCAGCAACTAGTAGTTTATTGGCCATTTTGGGCTAATTTCTATCTCTTTCATCTCCCTGCTTTAAAACCTGCATTTGTGCGGTTCGGTGCAAAGCGGGTTAGCTAGGGTTAAACTATTCCCGGCTTCACAAAGTCTGCTCTTCAATTTTTCCCATGGAACTAGTCAAACTCTCAATTTAAGCACTCTAACCTTCCTTTTACAGTCCAGGACTTGCTCTAATCTCTCAGTAAGCACTAATAAACGCTAGCACAACACCCCCTATACTATACAGTAGTACAAGGCTCCCTATTCGTCCCTACAGGACAATCAGTAAAACAGTTCATTTATCTGTACAGGCATGTCCAAAGGGCAGTTTCAGGTGTACTCACCAGTCCAGCTGGTGAATCTGGGCATCTTGAGGCAATGTTCCAGTTGCCTCATATACACAGACAACCCTCTCCTCCTTCCAACAAACACAAATGTATGTGAGAGATGCAACTATATAGCCAAACTGGATGCCAAGCTCTCTCAACTGAAGACTGAAACAGACAGTCAGGAGGAGAAGGGAAACACTTGCACCATACTACCAGTCTCAACTAGACCAGTCATATCTGCACCAGCAAACAACACACATAAATATACAAAAACATACTCGGAGGCTCTAAATAAAAATCTGCCAAAGCAGCAGAGACCTCCAAAGCAGACATCCAAGCAACCTCCACCCACCAACAACAACCACATATCACATACTTCACAAAGTCAGTGTGCCACACAATCACAGCCCTTAAGGCTAAATAACACACCCAATACACTAGTAATAGGTGACTACTGTCAGGCACACTGACATCCCACTCACTAGACTGAACAAGGAGAAGGTTACTGTAAGCAGCCTGTCGGGTGCTAGGATCCGCCACATAACACAAGCACTCAGGTAACTCCAAAACAAGTACAAATATGACTCTGTCATTGTCCATGTTGGTGTGAATGACCTGAGATGTACCTCCTGGACTACATGAAAAGAGACATAGAGGAGCTCTTTGATCATCTAGCCCAGGCCGGACCCTGACCCAGAGTAGCATCTTGCCCTCACCAAGAATGATGCCACAGTATAAAGATAAAATGATCAATTTTAACAATTGGCTAAGCTATTGGTGTAGTTCAAAGGGGATCCAGTGCTTGTCAGCCTGGGATGACATGCGCAACAAGCCACGCTGCTTCGCCAGAGACAGCTGGCACCTGTCGCCCTTAGACTTTCGAATACTGGCCAAGGCTCTTGCCACCCCCATAATGCCTTTTTTAGGAAAGGCTCAAAAGACAAGCCCACCTCCATAAACATAAGAAACCAAAAACTGAGGGTAATGATACTCCATGCCAGAAGTCTAAACCTCAAAATGCACGCACTCAAGGTACTCCTCAGCATGGAGGAAATCGATATCTGTGCAGTAACAGAAACCTGGTTCAAGGCTCCAGAGAGCACCCCAGCACTACCAGGCTATAACTCATACCATACCTTTCGGCCACAGAACCCGGGCCGAAATACAAAAGGAGGGGGTGTACCCATTTTCATCAAGGATACCCACACCTCCAGGGTAGTGGCACAACACGAGGCCTCGGAGACCATCCATGTGCAACTAACAGTGGGCAAAGCTGCTTTCCAGATTGTTGTTTGCTAGAGATCACCCACCTTGTCTCAAGACCCCCACTCAGCATTCCTGAGAACATCGGAAAATATGAAGGTCCTACCAAACACCATGATATTGGGTGATTTCAACTACCCAAACATTGACTAGGAAAAGTACTCAAGTACAGACTCCCTTGCCCAACACTTCGTAGAGTTTATAAACACAAACGCCCTGGAAAGTTGTTACCACTCCCACAAGAGGTGACAACATATTGGACCTGATCATCACCAACATGAGGGATCAATGTTCCACACCAGAGGTAAACCCCTCACTGGTAAGATCAGACCATAAACTAATCACACTGGACATCCACATCCCAACCCCACCCCCAGTCAAGAAACCACTGTGAAAAACTTTTCAAAAGCAAACATCACACTTCTCAAGACCGAAGTGGAAAGTTTCAAAGCTCCCCTGCTAAAGGATAATGCTGCCCAAACAGCAGAATCCTTTACAAATTCATTCTATGAGCAACCTACAGTAACGCATGGATCGAGCCATCCCAAGTAAAACCAAGACTCACTCCTCCAAAAAGAGGAAACCAGTCTGGTGGTCCCCAGCCATAAATAAGCTATACAACAGAAGGAGGAAACTATTACATGATAGATCAAAATCCCAAAAAGGGAAGGCATCCCTGATCAGTATTAGCAAGAAACTACGATACCTCATAAAATCATCCAAGGCCAACTTCAAAAGAAAAATTGCCAAAGACTCTAAAGGTAATCACAAAGCCTTCTTTAGCTATGTCAAGAATCTAGGTGGCCACTCTCAGATCTGCTATGAGCTAGTGCAAAATGGCAAAAAAATACACTGAACCAACTGACATTGCCAACATCCTGGCTGACAAGTTCACTGCAAACTTTACCCCCCCACCCCCAAAAGGGCCCGTGTCCGTCCCATAAGAATGTAGAGCCCCAGACAATCACAGACACACAGGTAAAAACAGCCCTCTCCAAAGCCAAAAACACAGCATCAATGGGACCGGATAGTATCCCAGGCTGCGTCTTACACGAGCTCGAAAATGAACTAAACCCTCACCTAAATTCACTGTTCAAACTCAGCCTTACCACAGGCTATGTACCCAAAGAATGGCATACAGCAACAGTTATCCCGCTCCACAAAGGTGGTGCCACAATGGATCCTGGGAACTATCGCCCTATAAGCCTGACTAGCCTGGTCTGCAAAGCTATGGAGAGCATCATCATGGAACTCATTAACAGAGACATTGGGAACCTCCAGACACTGGACCCTACCCAATTCGGCTTTGTTAAAGGCAGATCTTGCCCCCTAAACCTAGATGACTTCTTTGAAAGAGTTACCAAGGCCATGGATGAGGGAAAGGTAGTCCCCACAGCCTACCTGGACCTCGCAAAGGCCTTCAACACCATTTCCCACTCTGGCATTATAGAGAAGCTTACCAGCTTGAACATTAACCCCTATGTCACGAGATGGGTTGCCAACTGGCTTACGGATAGAACTCATATGGTCAGAGTTGCGGGTGCCATGTCCGAATCTAAACCGGTTACAAGTGGCATCCCACAGGGCTCAGTCCTGGGACCCCTCCTGTTCGGTATATACTTCTCTGAGGTACAGGCAAGCACGGGAGGGCTATGGCTGACCAAGTTCGCAGATGATTGCAAACTAGGGGCCATAATCGACTCTCCGGCTGACACAGACATCCTCCAGAAGGGTCTCATGGAGACAAATACCTGATGTCAGAACCATGGCCTCAAACTAAATGCCAAAAAGTGCATAGTCATCCCCACTGGGAAAAACAAAGTGCCCATGAACTACCACATAGGTTGTAATCCACTAAGTACGAAAGATGTAATTAGGGATCTGGGAACCCAAGTGGATAGCAACCTCTCCTTTGATGATCACATTGCCAAAGTGGTTAGAAAATCCTTCTATGTAGCCCACCTAATCACGAAAGGGTTCACATCTAGATCAAGAGAGGTCACTGTGCCCCTCTACTCATCACTCATCAAGCCCATAATAGAGTACAATGCCCCATTTGGGATGTACCTTACTTGACACCTGCAACAGCTGGAAAGACCACAGACGTACCTCACCAAGAGGATCATGGGCCTCAAACAGATGCCCTATGCAGCTCGACTAAAGAAACTCCAGCTCTACTCGGTTGCTTACCGCCTACTCAGAAGTGATCTCTGCCCGACGTACAAGGCCATGTCTACCCCGGAATTAATGGACATGCTCCACCTCAAGAAAACAAAATCTCTTAGAGCTACACACTACAGGGATTTAAACCTCAGCACAACAATAAATAGGACATGCTGGAGGGACAGATTCCTGTCCCAGAGACTCCCCTCGCTCTGGAATAGAATCCCAATCTATGTTAGGCAAAGCCCCTCACTGACTCTCTTCAAGAGAAATCTTGATGAGTGGATGGGAAATCGTAAATTTACCCCTGGGATCACTTCAATGGCCCTGCTGGACAGAGGCTCAGGAAACTAATCTTAAAAGGAGGCGAAAGCCAACACATTCTGGCTAGGTAAAATGCCCTTGGGCAGATAGCCTAGTACATACCTATGAAATCTTCCAGAATGGTTGCAAAGTGAAAGCAACCCCAGGACCTTACTTGGCTGACTCTCCATTTTCTTGTTTACTAGTCCATTACCAAGAACAGAAGGACATGGGAAGTAGTATCCACAGCCAAAAAATATTACTCTTCTTCACACCGATACCTCCACAGTCTCTAGCCTTACCAACATCCCATCTCACTAAAAACAAGCTGAAAGGAGGGAGGTCTCTCAGTCTTCTTTAAAAGAGATCCATGTAAGAAATTCCCTCTGCCCAGGAATGGGTCAAGATTTTACACCAAATTCCTTTTAAATAAACAGGGACAAACAATGTCAGAACCACAGTAGATTTAAGCAGCCTAAACACTTCATTCTTAGAGAAACCTCTGAACAATCACAGTGCAGTATCTGAAGGAGACTGGGTGAGCTCTCTGGACTTCCAAGATGCTTATTCCCACATAAGGATAGCCAAGTAGTCCATGGAGTTTCCTTAATCCCAGGTAGGGGCCAGTCACTACCAGTCCAGGCCACCTCCATTTGGTCGTAAATCAGCCTCTAAGGTGTTCATCAAATGCATGTCTACTATGGTAACCCACCAGACTGTAGGCAGCAAGATTTTCTCTTACTTGGACTACTGGCTGCCATCTACCCCATCTACTTAAAATCTGGAATTGTTTCAGGAATTAATCCTGAAGTTGTTCCACTCTCTATAAGCCCCGACAATCCTCTGAAATCTCAGTTAAATATATCCCAGCAGCTCAAATTCATCAGTTGTAGATTAGACAGCTTAGCATTCAAGCGTATCATCCAACAAACAGAATAGAATCTCTTCAAAGCAAACTGTATTCCTGACCATCTCTTACTTAAGATACTACATCTCAAGGCATCTGTATTCTTATGCTGTCCTATGCCAAATACCACATATGAAGGTGCTGCAATGGCACTTAGAAATCCTGTGGTCTCAACAACGACTGCATGTCCCATCTGCTGCAGACTCTTAAAAGCCTGGAGAAAACACTTAAAACATGCTACAAGGGGGCCCCACACACAGGTGATATGGTTATTTTATCTTATGCAACCTCCAAACTTTGCCAGAGAGATATTACAGCAAAGAGCAAAGGATTTTCCTACATAGACATGGTCATTATGAATGGCAAATGTTCCAAGATTTCTGGAATCCTATAGAAGCTCTTCAGTGCCACAACATACTAGGGATAAGGGCACTCCTACTTAGCATTCAAACCTTCCACACCTTCCTGTTCCAAAGTGCAACAGCCATCCACTCTAACTAGAATGTAATGGCATAGTACACTACCAAGTAGCAAAGCCCACTCTTGCCTCCTGTGTGGGGAAATCATGATGGCTATATACAGTAAGTCAGTTTCATTCTGTCAGCTAGTCACATTTTGGTGAAGGCCATCTCACTTTGGGACAGGCTCACACACCATGTAATGATACCTCACAAATGGTATTCTAGAACTTCAGGGACTCGAGATGCTTTTCTGATGATAGGGTAAGTCCTGCTGTAACCTTTTTGCCACTCCGACCAGTGCCAAATGCAGCAATGTCATTCCACTAACTCCTTCAAAGTTGGTGGTGGTGGTGGGGGGGTGGAATGCCTTGGTTGTCTCAGTGATGCTCTAGTCCAGAACTTGTCATACAGTAAGTCCATATATATATTTTTAACAATTTTCATTCACTCTGACATCACATCAGATAATTTGTTCAATTTATGTCAAGTTAAACCTCACTTTTCCTCTTGAGCATTACTCTGCACACACCATTCCCACACATATCACTTATTTTTATGAAATTTCCTCATTCCCTTTTCTAAAAAGCCCAGCTCCAGTTCTTTAATATTCTTTGCAGTATTCAATGTTTCTGTTTGTTTAGTTGATTTACATGTACTAATAATTTACTTTTTTTTTTGACAATCAATAATATTAAATATGTACTTAAGACATAGTAAAGCCTTACTATGTCTGATCACTTCTGATTTGAAATCCTAGTTGAAAAGAATCACTTCCTTTCATTACAACATTTGTTCCACCCAAAATTTCTGACAAAGTATTTTGCAAAGCATTTTTAAAACTTGCAAATTCGTTACATTCCCACAAACTTTCCCAGTTACCTCTCTTCCTCATCACACCTCAAGCATTTGCTATCTAACCAAGCAAAAGCATTACGAAGCCATGCAAAAATTCTACTCCTGTACTTTGCTCCATACTTACGAACCACAGAGGTCTTCTCATTGCTACTTGTAAATCACCTTTCCATTGCTGTATGAGCACTTGATTTCTACAGAAGTGACTTTCTTAGGCAACACAGATCCTCTGGAAATAATGAACTTTGGGATGGTATGCCACATGGTAACACACATTTTTTCCTCTCATGCAGCCTTTTCAGTAAGACAGAAGTTGGATGAATTTATAGGTTTATAGGTAAATATGATGCCATGAGTCTACAGACTATGAAGCCTAGCTAATAACCAGAGGTCAGGCTTAAACCTTGCAGCTTGTACCCATGAGACAAACACCTGAACCATTTTGTCAAATCCTCCCACCTTGCAGGTTCCTTGTAACAGGTCAATACAGTACTGTAGGCTTTGATATCTTCTAATTGTCTACTTAAAGCATACTTCTAAATGACTACACTTGTTATGGCAAGCTTAGATGATGCATCTACACAATAACAGTAACATTTTCATGCAAAGCCTGTCTTGGGCCAATAGGACCCATTTGGCCCAACAGTTCACTGTTTTTACTGGAGGACCCATACTAGCCTTTGATAGGGTCACTATATCTTAAGCAACTTACAAGAATTGCCTGAGAAATATTACAGTAAAGAGCAAGTAATTGTTTTACTTGCAGTCCTTCTTCTGCAGTAGTTACAAGTCTTGTTAGTGGAGTGGACTTTATTTTCTGTCATGCCCTGCATTACTGGTTAGTACAGTTATTGATACTGCAGTGGGAAAAGCCGAAAGACGCAAACAAACAAACAAAATCACATCTCTTGTAAAGCTCACAGTGTTAACTGCTCATGCATGCAGCAGTCAGATGCTACGCTGCTGAGTGCTCGATAGGGCTTTCACCCCAAAACTGAAGCTGGATTTTGGATCTGGTTTTGTGTTTTGTTCCAGTTGCTGTCACAGAAGATGACAGTTTTTACTGAATACTCACAGAGGCACTTTTCTTTTGCTTCTCCTGACAATGTAGAATGTATGACTGGTTTCTAATGGATGCCATTACAAAAAAAATGACTTGTGGAATAGTCTGCCTTAGCCAGTGGGAAAACAAACACTAGTAATCATAAAATAAAAAGTTAACACATACTGAGATGAGAGTTCAATGGCATGATAGAGAAAAACTTACTGAAGTTGAAGACAGCAGTAAAATAATCCTTGGGAAGTGAAACATGAAACGTGTGGTTGTTTTCAATGGATACAATATGATTCCACTTTGCCAAAACAGGTAAAACAGTAACAGAAGTAGTCTGACTCAAAGAAATTATCAGAGTCTCATATATAATGGAGGGAAGGGCAAGAGAAGGCAGACAGAAAATAGTTGGACTGGACTGGAGTTTTGAAGGGAATGCATTGCAGAGAGATGAACAAATTGTGTGGGTTTTGTATGTTTTCCTTAAATCCATGTGTATTTCCTTAAGGCATTCTGACTTCTTCCTTCCAGTTAAAACATAATGCTTAGTGGCTACACTAAATTATCCCTGTATATAATATCTCCTGTCATCCTTCTGGTTTGGGTTATTACCGGAAATGATCTGCAACAATTAGTCGATTTACTCAGTTCATCAAATAAATAAATAAATAAAGACAGAAAGAAACTTTCAGAAACTGTTTTAAGCAAAGCACAATTGTGTACCTACCATAAATGTAGATGTTTGAGTGTATTCACTGTTGCAGACATTACAATTGGGTTATCCTGCTGGCAGGCTACCCGCAGTCGGCCTGAATTCCAAAGTCTAGGTCCGGTGTCGGTTGCTGTCGCCTCCTCCCTGACGTCAGTGCACCAGGGGTACAAAAGATGCAGCACACACCATTTTCTTCAGTTTTTTTTCTTGCCCCAGATGTCAGGTGCCCCTAAAATGGTAGGCTAAATTATGCCAATAAGCATGCATGCACAAAAAAACAACTTTTTCTTCATCTACAAGCAAATACACCACATAGGTTGTATAGAATAGAGAAGTACAGATAAGTCCACGCAAAGGAAAAGGGGGATGGTGGGAGGGTAACCTGGACAGCAACAGTGAATACACTCGAACATCTACATTTATGGTAGGTACACAACTGTACTATGTTCATTGTGTTTCACTGTTGCAGTCATTACAATTGGGATGAATCCCAAAGTTAAGGTTGGGAGGCTGGAAGTAGGATTAGGACAGGCTATCAGGCCCTGCAGAACTGTAGTGGCAAATCCTGCCCTGGATTTAGAGTAGAGAGGTAAACAATAGTGCTTTGTAAAGGTATGCACTGAACTCCAAGTTGCAGCCTCTAAGATGTCTTTGGTTGGTACTCCTCTGAGGAAGGCTGCTGAAGTGGCTGCTGCTCTGGTTGAATGTGGCCTAATGCCCTTAGGCACTGATTTGCCATGCTGTGAATAGCAGAAACGAATGAAGTGACCTATCCATTTTGAAATATTCTGTTTTGAGATAGGCTTTCCTTGTGATCCGGCAGCATATACCACTAGAAGTTGTTCGGTCTTTCTGAAAGCTTTGGTTCTGTCCAAGTAGAAGCGTAGCTGCCTGTGAATGTCCAAAGAATGCAGAATTCTCTCACCGTTATTCTGTGGGTTTGGATAAAAGGTAGGCAAATGAATTGTTTGGTTAAGGGCCACACTGGACACTACCAAAGGCATAAATGTAGGGTTTGTGTGAAGAGAAACTCTGTCAGGATGGAAAATGATAAAAGGTTCCACAGCCATGAGTGCCTGTAACTCTTGAGTCTCGTCTACCAGAGGTTATTGCTAGGAGCAGAGCTGTTTTCCATGATAGGAATTTAATATCACCTGCAGAGGCTGGTTCAAACGGAGGCAGTGTGAGTTTTTCCAAGACACAGTTGAGGTCCCATGCAGGTATTGGTGCTCTCCTTGGGGGTCTTATGTTTTTGGCCCCTCTGAGGTACTGCCTTAGTAATCGATGAACAAAAATAGGAGGTTCTGTATTATAATGAGCTGAAATGGCAGAGCCATGAATTTTAATTGGTGAAAAAGAAAGGCCTTTATCAAGCATCTCAGTTAAGTATTGCAAAATCTGAGGAATATTTGGAACAATCGTGTCAAAACCTTGTGCCTGGTTCCATGCACAAAATCTCTTCCATTTTTCTGAATACGATTTTCTGGTGCTAGGCCTCCTGGCCTCCAAAATAACATCCATCACTGCTTTAGAGAGAGGTGTGCCTTGACTGGCTACATTATCTGCCATGCTGCCAGGTTTAAGGTCCTGAGTTGGCTGTGCAGTATTTGACTTTCTTGTTGGGTCAATAAGTGAGGAACTTGAGGTAAAGTCCAAGCTGGGCATTGAGACAAACTCTTTAGGATTGGGTACCAGTGCTGGCGGGGCCAGTCTGGGGCAATCAGTATCATTTTTGGTTTCTCTTGTATGACCTTGAGGAGTACCTTGGGGAGGAGAGGCAGAGGAGGAAAGGCCTATACTGTTAGATCTTTCCAGCTGAAAGATAGAGCATCCACTTTCCATGCTTGCTTGTAATAAGTCCTTGTGCAGAATTTCTGTAGTTGGTAGTTGTGAGGAGAGGCAAATAGGTCTATGTCCGGGCATCCCCAGTTACTTGTTATCATGTTGTAGACTTGTGGATCCAATTTCCACTCGTGGGGATCCATTAGGTTTCTGCTTAATTCATCTGCCAGAGTATTTGTCCTTCCTGGCAGGAATTGTGCTTGCAGATGTACTTGGTAAGTCAATGCTGTGTCCCACAAGTTCATGGCTAGCCTGCAGAGGGGGTAGGAATGTGTGCCTCCCTGCTTGTTTATGTACCACATAACTGTAGTATTGTCCATCCTTATCAGTAGTTGTCCTGGATGAAGTAGATCCTTGAAGGCTGTCAGGGCGTTCTGAACAGCTATCATCTCTTTTTGATTGATATGTAGATGCATTTGACTTGCGGACCATGTGCCCTGAATACATCTTCTTGCCATATGGGCCCCCAAGGCATAATCTGATGCATCTGTTGTCAATGTCTGCCTGGCTGTGGGTAAGGTGAATGGCTGTCCCGTGTTGTGGTGACAGGCTTTTACCCACCATCGAAACTCCTGTTGCAGACAGGGAATGAGGGTAATTATTGTTTCCAGGCTGTGGCGATGTTGAGTCCAAACACTTTTTAGATACCATTGAAGTTTCCTCATATGCAGTCTTGCATATGGAATTAGCAGAATGCAGGACTGCAGGATGCCATGAAGCCCAAAGCCTGCAGAATTTTTTCTTGCAGATAACTGGGTCTTTGTTGCCAACATTTTGAGTAGTCAGTTGTCTGTGTTTGTCTGGCATGAGATATGCCATCTGGGCAGTTGTATTTAAGCTTGCACCCAGGAATATTATCTCTTGACAGGGTACGAGTTTTGATTTCTTTTCGTTTATTGTGTACCCTAGACCTGTTAGTAATCTTTTTACAAATGCCAGATGCTGTAGTAGAATGTCCTTATTCTCTGCTTGAATAAGGCAGTCATCCAAGTAAGGATATATTTGTATTCCTCTGTCTGCAAAAAGCAATCACTGGTGCCAGGCATTTTGTGAAGACCCTGGGCGCAGTAGATAAGCCAAAGGGCAGTGCAGAGAATTGGTAATGCATTGAGTCAGCTATAAATCTGAGGTATCTTCTGCATGATTGCCTCATTGGGACATGCAGGTATGCCTCTTTTAGGTCTAAAGTCACAAGCCAAGCCCTCTTGCCCAGCATGGGCAGAAGCTGCTGCAGAGTTAACATTTTGAATTTTGGAATATCCAGGAATGTGTTTAGGATAGACAGGTCCAGTATTGGTCTCCAGGCTTTTTCCTTTCTGGGCACCAAGAATAGCCTTGAGTAGAATCCTAGTCCCTGCACTTGCTGTGGTACCAACTGAATAGCTCTCATGTCCATGAGGGATGAAACTTGTTTTTGTGCCTCTGCCCATTGATTGTGTGGCAGATCTGGCATACCTTTTGGCCTTGGAAGGGTGTGAAAGTGGAACCTGTAGCCTTGTGATACGATATTTAGGACCCATTTGTCTTGGGTGATCTTGTGCCAATTTTGTGAAAAAAAGTGCTAGTTTCCCCCCAAAGGGGCTGCCAGAAGATAAGTGCTTGGTGCTGGCAGGGGAAAGTCATTGAGACTGTTTCCTGTATGGCTGTGATTTTTCCTATCCGCTTTTGGAGGTAGAAGCACCCCATTGTTTAGGCCTGTATGAACCTTGGGGCTGTGATCTGCCTCTGGGGCATCTTTATCTGCCTCTTTGTGGCCTGTCTGACACTGGAAAGGACCAATTCTTTGTAGGCCAGTTCCTGCTAAATCTGGGAGGTTGTACCTGCAAGAAATCCTTGACTGTTTGCATAGATTTAGCTTTGTCATCCATTTTCTTCAACACTTCTTCTGCTTTAACACCAAACAAAATATCATGCTGTAATGGAGCATCTAATAGTTTTGCTTTGATATGATCAGGCAGATTCAGTTCTTTTAACCAAGCATGCCTCCTAATGACAGAACCCATAACAGCGGCCCTGCAGGAGGCCTCTAGAGAATCAAAACCACATTGCAAAGTATGTTTTCCTACTTGTTCAGCTGCATGCAATAAATCCTGCATTTCTTTGTTTTCTGCACATTCTGAATTTAACATTTTCTGTTTAAGCAGTGACACAAGATACTGCTGATATTTAAGCATATGAAATTGGCAATTTAAAGCTCTTACAGCCAAGGTAGCAGAAGTATAAATATTTTTCCCCATCTGTCCAGGGCCCTAGAATCCCTATTAGAGGGGATAGGGTTTTTTTGCAGTGGAAGCCTTGACCCCTTTGGGACCCTGAGAGATGGTTTCTGGGTCAGCAGCAGGGTTTTTATAAAGAAATGTATGTGAATCAGGAGCTCTGTAGTATCTGTCTGGCTTAACAGGGGCTGGTGGTACAGAGTCTGGAGATAAACTGGACTCTGAAAATACATCATCTACAATGTCTAAAACAGGTGGGATAGGCAAGGGTAATAAAAGGAAGTCTCTGAGACTTTTCTTGGATTCTGAGTAATCTTGGCTCTCCCAGTGGAAATGCTCCCTCATAGTATGCAGAGTCTCCCCAAAAGAATAATCCTCAGGAGGAGAGGCTGAAGGGATAGATTCTTCAGCATCAGAATCCTCATAGGGAGGAATAGAATATTCCTGTTCGGAAGAGGAATCAGAGGAAATGGAAACCTGGTCTGAAGATTCGTATTCTATCTCTTGCCTAGGCCTCTTATCAGGAGGGGGAAGGGAACCCCTGATCAAAGTAATTAGGTCTTCGGCCATTTTAAGCATCTGTTTTTTAGGCATGGTGGCTTGTCCTGGAGAATGCTGTAGTTGTTCCGTTGTCTTTAGAACTGCTTTAGTCTTTGCCTTTGAAGCTGAAGTAGGTTTCACACATAACTGTGTAGGCCTGAAAACACCCTCAGAAGCCGATGCCTGCTCAGCGGCTCCGGACCCATCTGAGGGAATAGTTTCAAAGTGTCCAATACCTTGAGTTTCCAGCAGTCTAGTCGGCTCCACGTGGGAGTCGGAAAGTGGCCTGTGGCTCTGAGGTAGTGGGCATCAGGGGCTGCGAAAGTGCCTCACTGAGAACCGGCGACAGGCCTAGCAGGAGATGCCTGTCCTTTTCTTTTTCTTTACACTTTTTATAAACTCCGGTAGTCGGCTGTTCTGACGGAATTATATAATTGAATCTTCTGCCAAAGTAATGAAATGCAAAACCGTACCGATGCTTAATAGTGCGTTGGTTAAATCTAGCACAAAACCGACAACTAGCAACGTTGTGATCAAGGCCTAGGCAAGGAATACAGTAAGAGTGAAAATCCTTATGAGGTATTTGCTTCCCACAAGAAATGCAATTATTAACTTTTTCTGACATCGGTCTGGAGCAAGAAAAAGGTTTCCCCAATGGGTACTTAGATTTAATGAAGACTTCGGATCTGAAATTCAAATTTGAAAATCTCAGGAGACGGCCAACTGGTACTTGCGAACTGCTTTTGCTTCGGGCACCGCGCGGCAATAAAGACTGAAGAAAATGGCATCGGCTGCATCTTTTATACCCCTGGTGCACTGATGTCAGGGAGGAGGTGACAGCAACCGATGCCAGACCTAGACTTTGGAATTCAGGCTGACTGCGGGTAGCCTGCCAGCAGGATAACCCAACTGTAATGACTGCAACAGTGAAACACTATGAACATCGTCAGTTCCAAAGAAAGGCTTTGGCTACTATTACTATTTATTTTGAGATAGTTTGACAATTTTATGCGCTTTTTGTGGAAACACACTGACTGTGGCAAGATAAGAAAATTAACTAAGCAAGGGACTCCAATGATTCAAATCAGGTCTGCAGGAGGTATCTGGAAGCCCGTGGAGGAAGTAAAAAGGTAATATGAGAGGAGAATGTAGATGGAGTTTAGAAAATATTCATGGTTCTCTTTTTGATCTCCACTCATCTCTCCACAACCATCAAGCCCATCGTTGATGACTAATTTGACCTGCACTTCCAGACATCTAGGGACATTCAGCATGGGAGGAGAAAGCTAGGGTTGTGTGTTTGTTTGTGTAGAATACTTAATTTATCAAGGTAATTTTGATAGTTTATTTCTTTTTTAATGTGGTTCTGACAAAATATAAGCTAATAAAGATACTGGTTTGCTTTCAGTATAAAGTAAAAGCATTTTATAAACCTCTCTTATTTATATATATATATATATATATATATATATATATATATATATATATGTGTGTGTGTGTGTATATATATAAATATATATGTATATATAGACACACATACAGCCACACACAAACATGCGTGTTTTTATATATATATATATATATATATATATATATATCTATATATATATATATATACATACACACACACACACGCATATATCAGAAATAGTCAGTCTAATAATCTAAATTTATTCTGCATAATCAATGGAATGGTTTGGAAGGATAGCTATATACAGCTGCTATGGATGAGTCTCCCCATCCACATAAAACAAAGTCAATTTCTGTCCCTATTCAAGCTCCATAGATGAGAAACAGAAAATGTATCCAAGGACTGTCCCCTGTACTACTAAGGAACAGAGACAGCTCCTAAATGCTTTATCCCATGCATATGTCCCCTCATGTTATCTACAGTATGATCCCAGTTATTCATATTAGAGCTAAAATATAATTACTGACCATGGAATGGGTAAAGCCAATTTATAACCAGATGAGACAGGTTATTTTGAGCACAAAAAGAGAAACTGGTTAGACTTAAAATGGCCCACAATGGCAGTTCGCCTAGTACTTACCATTGTACCCATGAACCTATATTGGGTTTGATTTTAATAATCATTATTAGTATACACTCCTGATAACTAATATAAAATACTCAAGTCCAGCTGGCCATCAAGTGAAAGGGGGGCAGATGCTGAGCTAGGGGGTCACACCAAAAACATCCAAATATGGCCCAACAATTCTTAAAGCCAGCCTACTTCAATGCATGCACACCTATTCTGAGAAGGTAAGGTGAAATATTTAACAAATTTTTCAAAATACCCTAAATTTACTCCAAGACTGCAGTCTGGCAAGATATCATATGGCTCTTGGCCTGACAGCCTAATGTTTGCAAATCTACATGTAGAACAGGAATTACCTGCAGCCAGATGAAAAACTCTCCCATGTTTGCTGTTTGTAGAAAGGAGATCTGGGGTAGAATACTGAGTGGAGATGTCCTTATAGTCCATGTTTAAAAAAAGGGACAACAGTTCTCCGTATCAGTGAAAGAGAAGACAGAAGGGATTATTTTCCTTACATGTTTAGGGACCTTTATGTCCATGAAAATTCATGTCTCCATGTTTGGCTGTGATACATTCCCAGACAGCTTGAGATAGGTACCAATAAAAGTGACAGTGTAACTATCTTCAGTAAATGGCTTATAATCATGCTTCCTGAGGCACAAGGTGTAAATGAAGTGAGTGAACGGCTGGTGATCATGCTTCCTGAGGCACAAGGTGTAAATGAAGTGAGTGAATGGCTGGTGATCATGCTTCCTGAGGCACAAAGTATAAATGAAGTGAGTGAATGGCTGGTGATCATGCTTCCTGAGGCCCAGGGTGTAAATGAAGTGAGTGAATGGCTGGTGATCATGCTTCCTGAGGCACAAGGTGTAAATGGAGTGAGTGAATGGCTGGTGATCATGCTTCCTGAGGCACAAGGTGTAAATGAAGTGAGTGAATGGCTGGTGATCATGGTTCCTGAGGTACAATGTGTAAATTAAGTGAGTGAATGGCTGGTGATCATGCTTCCTGAGGCACAAGGTGTACACTAATAGTGGACAGCTCACATTTCTTGACCACTTTCTCCTGCTGTTTCTTTAGATGTCTGTTGCGAATAGACGTAATGAGACAGACTGGCATACATACTGATGAAGATCCCTAGTTACACCATGAAGCATCCAAACTAGCAAGGGGTCTTCAAGTTTTTTGTTTTTTTGAGCAGACATCAAAATGAAAACAACCTCCTCTACAGAAATAGTGGAAGACTGTATTTCTTGACCATTACTGTGGCTTCCTTGTTGGATCTCACAGTTTCTTACAGTTTATCAAATAGTTCTTACTTTCTTGATTTGAAGCAGCCTGCTCTTCTTTCTGCAAACTGTTACTTGATTATCCTTGTAGAGACACTTAGATGTCACTCAAAAATATAAACACCCCATGCTATGAATTAAACATTTTGTGAATAAAATACAGTGAATATGGTGTTTAAACCCTTCTGCAAGAGTTTTAAACACTGGCATTAGATGCTGTACTGTGGCTTTGTTTCACAAGTTCTTTTTTCAGAACCTTCTGCAGATTACATTTGCTCTTTCTCACACAATGGAAGAAAGATCAACTAATACTGCACAGGATTTCACATTATCTATTACCTGTATGAATAATTAACTCTTTGCATTTGGCCCATTTCAAAGTTCAGAGGTTCTAAGGAACTTATTTTGCTGTTACAGCTAACAGGTCTTCAGTGTTTTACAAGTGTAGAAACCTCCATATGGCAGGAGCAGTCTGATGGTACCTGAATCCAAGACTAAATGTAGCAACTGAATGCGATAGAGGGCCATCATCTTCAGTAGCCTTTAGGACTACTGACACAATAATTAGGACTGCTCAGTAGATATAACACTGGCAAACTATCCGTCACTTTTGTCTCCCCCTAAAGAATACGAAATCCCTCAATTTCTGGTGCTGTCAGCATCAATATAATGAAATGGTCCCATGTTGCCTTTTTCAATATCATAAATGTGCTGCAGTAGATTCCTCTCTGTAATAGTGGGATATTTTTCTTGAGTTCCTTCCTTTACTAGCTGTAAGTTCCATGGGAGATGGCCTGCTGCCACCAATGTATAACAGCCTGTCTGGCACTAATGGAGTTGGAATCCCACCACTGCCCATCAGTGTACTACCTGAGCATGCGAGGGGTAAGGGCTACATCCCTTGAATCCACTCCATTGCCCCAAAGAGGTCTAACGGCTAGAAGAGAGATGGACTCAAGTCACACCACTGATACCAAGAAGAATAAAGTAAAAGAAAAGTGCAAACAAATCTGATTCAATAAACAATTCACCAAATGCAACCAAGTCCTACCAGTATAAAGAGAATATGAAATTCCAACATCCAAACACACGCACAGGATTACACACTAGCCACTTACACAGATGAGACTTTGGTTTACCAGTTCAGGCCACTTTCTCACCACTCTCTCAATGAACCATGGTGTCTACCAGTACGTCTTAATTAGGATAACTGCCTTTCAAACTAATTTATTTATATAGACACTGACACACACGCACATACAAACAAAATTCCCAGAAAAGGCTGGTAGAATTCTCAAATTCCCCACAGTTTTCTTCCTGGCAAAGTAATACTGCCACCACTCAATATATGGTTAGGCACCCAAAACATCAATTACCATTCTTCTCTTGGTTAACAGCCAAACACAATGATGATAAAAATAATAATAATGACAAGAAGTAGAAGAACAATAATAATAAATGACAAAATGGTAGTGTGCTTTTAAGTAGTCTGACGTTTCGAGAAAGATGCTTAATAGTACATTTCCCCCAAATATAAATAATAAATATATAAACAGTAAACATTTTAAAAGTGAGTGAATAAAATATTTAGACAATAAATGAAATTAAGGCAGTGTTAATACATATTAAATATGAAACGTTGAAGACAGCTACACACAGGAGTGAGTTTGGCATAATCGTTAAGACATTCACCTCACAGACAGAAAGTACAGAGTGCAATTCTGACCCAAGGCTATTAGACAGGCTTAAAATGGCCCCTCAGGGTATTTAGCATAATATTCACCTATGAACAGAAAAGAATAGTATAATCAGTTGCACAAGACATCATATTTAAAGAAATATCAAATTAATAATAGTCAAATATAAATATACAGATTCATGGGTTCATAGATTAGTACTAGGCTAACTGTCCTTGTGGGCCATTTTAAGCCTAGCCATTTAACCCATGTGATAATCAAACCCGGCAGCTTGTGTCTGTAAGGCAAATATCTCAACCATTATGCCAACCTATCTCTGTAATAACATCTCATGCTATCTTAAACAGGGCTGTTCTAAGACATTTAATATATATTGCAGATTTTCATAGCTTAATTAACTGTGTACTGGCAGCAAGGTGTCCAAGCAAGACTGACTGACTTTACACTGAATTCAGCTCAAAATATATATTCTAGTTAATTACTTCTGTTCTCACAGTAACTAGTGGTAGTTACATCAGATTACATTTGCTCTTTCCCATACAATAGATGACAGATCAACTAACACTATACATGATTTCACATTATCTACTAACTGCATGAATAATTAACTGTTAGCATTTGGCCATTTTTGAAGTTCAGAGGTTCTCTGATCCAGTTTTACAACTTCTTCTGACATTTACAAGAAATTACCTCTTTTCTGTGAAACTGCATTTTCTCACATAAATCCTACAGAGTAAAGTCACAACCGTCCAACTTATTCTTCTACATATTTCATGAAAGGACACTGTGTGGAGGCATGCGTGAATGAGTGTGCCTTAGTTGAAGGTTGTGCGTCAGGGCTGGTAACTCAGCACATAAAAATCCACTACCAAACATTAGCGGACCGGAGTTCTGCTGTGGCGACCCCTAACCGGGATAAGCCGAAAGACACAACAACACATATAAATATAATTTTATTGACACTGTTAGAACATCTTATAATTTCTGTTACACATTTCACAAAACTTAAATATGTTACAGGCTGAATTAAAAAAAAAGGAACAAAGTACAAACATCACATTTTAAGTGACTTTACTCTGGCACCACAAGCTCCTCAAATATTTCTACTTTTCTATAAGTTTGTCTTGCCTTTACAACTACACAACCTTATCCTGTACAGCATCAATTCCTCTCGATACTACATGTGCTTGTCATCAGGCCATTACACGAGTAGAACGATACAATAACGGTCTTGTTTTTTTTTTTGGGTGACTCATCAAGTCGGCTATTGCACAGTTTATCCAAGGCTCAAGAACACTAAGAGAAGGTTTAGACAGACTTGTCAAGTTTTTTTTTTTTTTTAATTAATTTCTCAGGTCACTACCATTCAGAAGCAATGCTGATCTCAGTCCTCAGGTTCTTGTCCTGTATCTTTCCATTTCCTGTCTTCAAAACATTTTAACCAAGAAGGGGTTTACACGTCTTTACTTTTTCACAAAAGCCAGCATTCTCCATTTTGGGATGCTCCTTCAGAAACAATAAAGTTCCTTCAGGAGAGATTCTGATCCTTTCTGTTGATCAGAACATGTTAGTCCCAAAACATTCCTTATAGATGGAAGTCATTTTTCCACTTTAAAAAAAACAGAAGTAATGGCCCTTTTTCTTCTTTTTTTGTCAACTTTCTAGCAGCTGAAGCCTCTGGAGGTGCATCACTAGTTGAACTACCAGTGGAAAGTACAGTTTTGTACCTACCATAAATGTAGATGTTCGAGGATCTACATTGCTGCAGTCATAACCTGTGGGTAGTCCGCTGTCCTCGATCGGCCCGAATACCAAAGAGCTGGGCTGGCGTCGGTCATTGTCGCCTAGAGCTGACGTCAGTACGTAGTAGTACTTAAGCGCATGACCGACACCATATCCTCAGTCTTTCTTGCCCCAGATGTCAGAAGGCCTAAGAATGAAAGAAGGCCAGAGCCAAAATAGTAAACGCCCAACAACTACCAGTGTGGAAATAAAGATTATCCCAAAAAAACACAGCAACCACAAACTATAGAGGGGAAGGAGGGAGGGATAATTGGACTGCAGCAATGTAGATCCTCGAACATCTACATTTATGGTAGGTACAAAACTGTACTATGTTCTTCGTCTCACATTGCTGCAGTCATAACCTGTGGGTAGAATCCCAAAGCAAAGGAAAAGGGAGGCTGGCAAACTAAATAGCATTAGGAGCTGCTAACATGCCCTGTAAAACTGCAGTGGCAAACCCAGCCCTGGACTTGGAATAAAGAGGGAGATGGTAATGCTTAGTAAAAGTGTGTACTGAACTCCAAGTAGCTGCCTCCAAAATATCCTTAGTAGCTACTCCCCTCAAAAAAGCAGTAGATGTGGCAGTAGCCCTAGTAGAATGAGGCCTGATCCCAGCAGGAACATTCTTCCCATGATGAGAATAACAAAAAGCAATACATTGACCAATCCATTTAGAAATAGTCTGCTTTGAAACAGCTTTCCCTTGTGAACCCAAAGCAAAAGAAACAAATAACTGTTGAGTCTGTCTGAACTCTTTAGTTCTGCTCAAATAATAACGTAGCTGCCTGTGGATATCCCAAGAATGCAAGACTTTTCCCCCCTTATTTTGGGGATCAGCATAAAAAGTAGGCAAATGAATAGACTGGTTCAAGGCCACATTAGAAATCACTTTAGGCATAAAAGTAGGGTTAGTTCGCAAAGAAACTCTATCCTTATGGAATATCAGAAAGGGTTCAACTGCCATGAGTGCCTGCAATTCAGATACCCTCCTAGCAGAAGTAATGGCCAACAAAAAAGCAGTCTTCCAAGATAAAAACTTCAATTCAGACGTAGCTGCAAGTTCAAAAGGAGGTAAAGTAAGCTTCTCCAACACAAAATTGAGATCCCAGGAAGGAGTAGGAGCTCTACGTGGGGGTCTTATATTCTTTGCCCCTCTAAGAAATTGTTTGAACAAAGGGTGAGAAAATAAAGGAGGGTCACAATCATAGTGAACAGAAATGGCTGCAGCATGAACCTTCACAGAAGAGAATGACAAACCCTTGTCCAGTAATTCAGTAAGATACTGTAGTGCAAAACTCAAATTAGGCACTGAAACATCAAAGCCCTTTGCTGTGCTCCAAAGAAAAAATCTCTTCCATTTATCAGCATAAACTTTTCTAGTACTAGGCCGCCTGGCTTCCAAAATGACATCTAAAACCTGTTGAGGAAGCAGAGACCCCACCGGCTCCATTACAGAATACGCCAGGCTGTTAGATGCAGGGACTGCACCCGAACATTGAGAAAATGATTGTTTGACTGGGATAACAAATGAGGAACCTGTGGCAAAGGCCAAGGAGGCTCCTGAATTAAACTCCTCAGCAGAGGATACCAATGCTGACGTGGCCAATTTGGTGCTATTAGAATCATGCAAGGCTTGTCCCGCCTGACTCTCAAGAGTACCTTGGGAAGAAGAGGCAGAGGGGGAAAAGCATAAACGTGAAGGTTGTTCCAACTGAAAGATAGAGCATCCACTTTCCAAGCATTTGGGTGGAACATCTTTGTGCAAAATTTTGGCAGTTGGAAATTCAGTGGAGAAGCGAACAGATCTATGTCTGGAGCTCCCCAAGCCACGGTCAACTGTTTGAATACCTGAGGGTCCAGTTTCCACTCGTGGGGATCCACAATTTGCCTGCTCAATACATCTGCTAGGGAGTTCTGTGCTCCTGGCAGAAACCGTGCTTGAAGATTGATGTGCAAACTCAGAGCAGTCTCCCACAAAATCATTGCTTGTCTGCAAAGAGGATAGGAATGGGTTCCCCCCTGCTTGTTGATGTACCACATGACTGTTGTGTTGTCTTGTTTGAATCAACACCTGTCCCGGCTGAAGTAGGTCTTTGAAGGCCATCAAGGCAAATTGGACTGCTAACATCTCCTTCATGTTGATATGCAAATGTAGTAGTTTGGGAGGCCACGTGTCTTGTATCCATTTTCCATTGAAGTGTGCTCCCCAAGCCAAGTCCGAGGCATCTGTCGTTAGGATCTGACTCGCCTCTGGTCGGACCACAGAGAGTCCCTTGTTTAGGTGACATTCCTGAGCCCACCACAAGAATTCCTTCTGGATGCAAGGTATAATCCGAATGACAGTGTCCAAACCGTGGCAGTGTTGAGTCCACACACTTTTGAGATACCATTGTAGCTTCCTCATATGCAGTTTGGCATTGGGAAGTACTAGAATGCAAGATGCCATGAACCCCAAGGCTTGAAGGACTGTCCTTGCAGTCAGCCTGGACATTACTGATAACTGCTGGAAGTATAGATGAAGAGTTCTTTGTTTGTCCGGGGTCAGAAATGCCATCTGAGAAGCTGCATTCAGTCTCACACCCAGAGAGCACATGTCCAGAGAAGGCACTAGACTGGACTTTATTTCGTTCACAGAATACCCTAGGCACCTTAAAACTGCCATTACATACCTGAGATGTTGTAGTAACTTGTCTTTGTTTTGAGCAAGAATCAGGCAATCGTCCAGATAAGGATAAATTTGTATTCCTCTCTGTCTGAGGAAGGCAATTACAGGAGCCAGAACTTTTGTGAATAATCTGGGCGCAGTAGATAAACCAAAGGGCAATGCAGAGAACTGATGATGAGAAGTACCAGCCCGGAATCTCAGGACTCTCCTGCAGCTGGGTCTGATAGGGATGTGAAGATAGGCCTCTTTGAGATCCAGGGTTACCATCCAGTGATCTTTGCCTAGCATAGGCAGAAGTTGTTGTAATGTTAACATCTTGAACTTTGAAATGTCTAGGTAGGTATTGAGAATGGACAAATCCAGAATTGGCCTCCAAGTGTTTCCTTTCTTTGTCACTAGGAATAGACGGGAATAAAAACCTAGGCCTACTTCTGACGGAGGGACCACCTGAATTGCCCCCATCTGCAAAAGTAAAGAAATTTGCTCTTGAGCCTCCATCCTTTGCTGAGGAGGCACATCCGGCATGCCTTTGAAAGGAGGAAAAGTGTGAAAATAAAACTTGTACCCGTGATTTATTATATCCAACACCCATTTGTCCTGGGTGACCAAATGCCAGTTTTGTTTGAAAAGTCCCAACTTTCCTCCTAGAGGAGCTGCCAGTAAAGAAGGGTCTGGCAGCGGAAGATACAGGTCATTGGGTATGTTTACGAAAGGGCGACCCCTGCCCTCACCACAAGACTGTGCAGGAGAACTCCAAGTCCTAGGTCTGAAAGAACCCTGAGCGTGAGCTCTGCCTCTACCACGTCTAGACCTGCCCTTAGACTGATAATCCGAAGAAGGATAAGACCCATCCTCTAGCAGGCCAATTCCTACTAAACTTAGGGGGCTGCACCTGCATAAAATCTTTGACCGCCTGCATAGACTTAGCCTTATCTTCCATCTTTTTCAAAACTGATTCCACAGGAGGACCAAAAAGTACTTCCGATTGAAGAGGAGCATCCAAAATCCGAGCCTTAACATGCTCTGACAAATTTTGATCCTTAAGCCAGGCATGTCTACGAACAACTGAACCTGTAGCAGCCACCCTGGATGTAGCCTGAAGACCATCGAAACCACACTGCAAAGAATGCTTGCCAACTTGATCTGATGCATGAACCAACTCCTGGAGCTCCTTACACTCTATACCCTCAGATAAAGCATCCACCTTAGATTTCAATTGACCCAACAAAAAGTTCTGATACTTCAGCATATGAAATTGGCAATTCAACGCCCTCATAGCTAACGTAGAGGAGGTGTACACTTTTTTCCCCCACCTATCTAAAACTCTAGAATCTTTATCCAAAGGAACTGGATTCTTAACCACAGAATCCCTAATACCCTTCGGACCTTGAATAATAGTTTCCGGATCAGCTCTAGGACTCTTGTACAAATACTTATGTGCTTCTGGAACTCTATAATATCTGTCTGGCTTAACAGGGGCAGGAGGCAAAGAATCAGGATTAAGGGAAGATTCAGAAAAAACATCCTGAACAACATCTAAGACAGGAGGAATAGCCAAGGGCCTATGTTGTGGCAGAAACAAAAATTCCCTAAGCCTCTTCCGAGAATCTGAAAAATCCTGACCTTCCCACTTAAAATGTTCCCTCATGGAATGTAAAGTCTCAGTAAAAGAAAAATCCTCTGGAGGAGAAGCAGAAGGACAGGAATCCTCTGCATCCGAATCTGAATAAGAAGGAAATTCCTGAATTTCCTCAGCTGAGGAATCAGAGTAGTCAGAGGAATGATCCATTCCCTCTAAATCTGCCTCCACCCTAGGCCTTTTCTCTGTGGGGGGGCATAGAACCCATGATCAAAGTAATCAAGTCCTCCGCCATTTTCAACATATGTTTTTTAGGAACAGGGGCTGGAGAGCTAGAACCATGACCAGGGCCAACAAGACAAGGTTTGGCCTTAGCATGGCCTTTAGCCACTGAAGTAGAAGGCCTAATAACCTTCTGTAAAGATGGAACTACAGACACCTGAGAAGCACCTTCAGCCGGGCCTAACTCCTGAGAGGCCAACTCCTGCAAAAGTAAAGGTTCCCCCTGGGATTCAGCCGAACCCTCGGCAGGATCCACAGATTCAACCGGAGGCTCCGTAGAACCGGCGTCCGCAACGGACGACTCATCCGGTTTAGACTTCAAAGATCTATCTTTACGCTTTTTAGCAGTAGCGGGCGTCGGAGGATCCGACGGCATGTTATAGTTACACCTTTTACCAAAAACAAGCCTGGCACAATCTAATCTCCTTTTAATGGTGCGCTTATTAAATCTAGCACAAAAGCGACACCCGACCACGTCGTGCTCAGGCCCCAAGCAAGGAATACAGAAAGAATGAGAATCCCTATGAGGTATCTGTTTCCCACAAGAAATGCAATTATTAACTTTTTCTGACATCCGGAAAACTGAGGCAAGAAAAGACAAAGATTTCCCCAACGGGGTACTTAGCCCAACTTGGTCTTCGGTCTGAAACTCGATAAATGAAAATTTCAGAACGCCGAACGGCACTTGCAAACGCTGTTTCTGCTTCGGACCACGCGGCAAGAAAGACTGAGGATATGGCGTCGGTCATGCGCTTAAGTACTACTACGTACTGACGTCAGCTCTAGGCGACAATGACCGACGCCAGCCCAGCTCTTTGGTATTCGGGCCGATCGAGGACAGCGGACTACCCACAGGTTATGACTGCAGCAATGTGAGACGAAGAACATCAAACATTTTTAATAAGCTATACAATAGGAGGAGAAAACTATCACAGAAAAAGTAAAATCCCAAGAAGGGAAGACATCCTTGATCAGTATCAGCAAGAAACTACGATCCCTCATAAAATCGTCCAAGGCGAGCTTTGAAAGAAAACTTGCCAAGGACTCCAAAGATAACCACAAGGCATTCTTTAGCTATGTCAAGGAATCTAAGTGGCAATGCTCAGAGTTAGTGCAGAATGGCACAAAATACACTGAACCAACCGATATTGCCAACATCCTGGCAGACAGGTTCAGTGCAAACTTCACCCCCTAAAAGGGCTGATAACCATACCAAAAGAATGTACAGCCCCTGAAATCACAGACACCTAGGTTAAAATAGCCTCTCCAAAGCCAAAAACACAGCATCCCATGCTGCGTCCTACACGAGCTCAAAGACGAACTAACCCCTCACCTAAACACACTGTTCAAACTCAGCCTCTCCACAGGCTACGTACCATAGAGTGGTGCACAGCAAAGGTTATTCCACTCCACAAAGGTGGAGCCACAACAGACCCCGGGAACTATCACCCTATAAGCCTGACTATCTTGGTCTGTAAGGCTATGGAGAGCATCATCATGGCGCTCATTGACAGAGACATTGGGAACCTCCAAACACTGGACCCTACCCAGTTTGGCTTTGTTAAAAGCAGATCATGCCTCCTAAACCTGGTGGACTTCTTTGAGACAGTTACCAAGGCTATAGACGAGGGAATGGTGGTACACACAGCCTACCTAGACCTCGCAAAGGCCTTCAACACCATTCCCCATTCTGGTATTATAGACAAGCTCACCAGCCTGAACATAAACCCCTATCTCACAAGATGGGTTGCCAATTGGCTCACGGACAGAACGCATATGGTGAGAGTTGTGGGAGCTAGGTCGGACTCTAAACCGGTTACAAGTGGGGTTCCCCAGGGATCAGTCCTAGGACCCCTCCTGTTTGGCATATACTTCCCAGACAAGCACAGGAGGACTATGGCTGACCAAGTTCGCAGACGAGTGCAAACTAGGGGCTATAAATGACTCACCGGGTGACACAGACATCCTCCAATAGGGTCTCACTGAGACGAATACCTGGTGTCAAACTCATGGTCTCAAGCTAAATGCCAAAAAGTGCATAGTTAATCCCTTTGGAAATAACAAAGTACCTACAAACTACCACATAGGTGGAATACCGAAAAAGTAATAAGGGATCTGGGGACCCAAGTAGATAAAAATCTCTCCTTTGATAATCAGAACTGCCAAAGTGGTTAGACAATCCTTCTATGTGGCCCACCTAATCACAAAAGGGTTTGCATCCAGATGAAAAGAGGTCATTGTGCCCCTCTACTCATCACTCATCAGCCCCATCATAGAGTACAACGCCCCATTTGGGATGTATCTTACAAGACACCTGCAACATCTGGAAAGACCACAGAAGTACCTCACCAAGAGGATCACTGGCCTCAAACAGATACCCTATGCAGCTTGACTGAATAAACTCCAGCTGTACTTGGTTGCATACCGCCTGCTCAGAGGTGATCTCTGCCTGACATACAAGGCCATGTCCATCCCAGAATTGATAGACATGCTCCACTCAAGAAAACATTATCCCCTCGAGCCACACGCTCTAGGGATCTAAACCTCACCACAACAATAAACAGGACGTGCTGGAGGGATAGATTCCTGTACCAAAGACTTCCCATGCTCTGGAACAAGATTCCAATCTACATTAGGCAGAGCTTCTTGCTAGCACTCTTCAAGAGAAACCTTGACGAGTGGATGGGAAACAGAAAGTTTACCCCAGGGATCACTTCAGTAGCTCTGCTGGACAGAGGCACAGTAAACTAATCTAAGGGGGTGGCGAAAGCCAACACATTCTGGCTAGGCTTATAAATGCCTTCGAGCAGATAGCCTAGTACCTACCTATGAACTTTGTTTTTTGTCCCTTCGCAGCCTCAGCTACTACCTTTAAAAACACTGCTCTTGTATGTTTTACTTTTGCCTGATATCTTTCTTTCTCTGTGTTAATTTAACTTGTCTGTCCAGCTTATTTTAAAAAAGTCACAGCTTAAAGACTATTTATCTAAGTGGCTTTGTTTAAACTCTCAGTGTATTACCAATTATCAGTAACTGGAGTGACATAGATAAAGTAGGAGTAGTTCCATTTTCTTACAAAAGGGCTAGGAATTTGAAAGATATGGTTGAATCCAAACCTATTACATCTAATTGTACCAAAGGATCATTTAAATGTGGGCAATGTAATTTTTGTGGATTCACTGATGTTGGTCCAGAAATGCATTTCCCACATTTGGATAAAACCTTTTACACTACAGATCACAAGTGTGCATAAACAAGTATCAGTAATTCCCCAATATACTAAAACTCCATCAAAGTGGAGACATTCACTCTAATCCTGGCCCCACCTATCACAATTAACATAAAGACAATTCTCTTCTACACACTACTCTAACCCTGCAATGGTCAACCCCAACTCTGGTAATCAACTTTTGCTCTCATAAATGTTAAAGAAGCATAAGAAATAAAGTTGCTAAATTACATGCTTGGATTATTCAACTTAAGCCCCAAACTTGGCTTAAACTCAGCAAAAATGACACTGAAATAACACCTCCTGGAGATATCATCATCTGCAATGACCACATAAAGAGAAAAGGTGATGGTATTGATTTAGTATTTCCCCATCAACTACCACATTTCCCCCTTACAACAAAACCAATAGCAAAATTCAATTCAGTAGAGCTTCTTATTAGTCTCCTGAAATTAAACAAGTGTAAACAAATGTGTACTACTACTCTTTACATCCCTCCTGGCGACAATACAGCTATACTGGAAGATATCCTACATTGGATATCCATTACAGTTCCACAAGAAATACTACTACTAGGTGATGTGAATGTATATTGGTTGGACATAAACTCTTAACTCCCCTGCATCTAGCATGAACTTATTTGGTTTCACACAACTAGTTAACAGTCCCACACACTACAGCAAGACATCAAATTCCCTCATAAAATGAATACTAGTATCAGACCCTAGCAAATACACCACCACAGGTACAATGTCTGACTGTCTCAGTGATCATCTTCCAATCTATATAACCAGATACCTCACATATCTACTTAAACAGCTTGTACATAACATAGCATACAACCTTTCCAAGTTTAGTCTTGAAATGTTCATTTCTATCCTATTATTTACTAACTGGAACTTGCTAAAACTCCTCTCCTTAGGCGATGCAGTAAATGAGTTCAATATAACTTCCCTGAATATCCTAAATAGGTTTGCACCTCCTATAAGAAACAGACTAAAAGCAAATAATGCAATTTGGCTATCCAAAATGAGCAGAATGCTAATGCAGGACAGAGAAAAGGAAAATGGCAAAAATATAAAATACCACAATATCTTGAAAACTTCTGAGTATCATACTAAAAAGCAAATAAATAAAGAAAAAAAAAACATATAAAACTTTTCAGAATAATAATAAAGTTAAGCTTATTCTGGACAACCATTAAAGAAATCTTGCATCCCAATCAAAAATTCAACCTTAAACCCCCTCCCAATAACTCATCACTCAAAATTGCAATACAGTAGAGTCTCGATTATCCAAACTAACTGGGACCTAGAGTAGTTCAGATAATCAAACTGTTTGGATAATCAAACATATAATTGAACCAGATAAAAACTTGTAAAATCTTGTTTTTTCTGCATGAAGGGAATACACTTTTCAAACATTCAGCAATTCCAGTGGACAATAAAAAATAATTTTCACACCTGAGTGGGCTACAAGCTCAGAAAGCACACACAAGTGAATATGTTGAATGTTTACATACTCAGATTTTATGAATTTTCCTACCAGACAACTTTGGAAGGCTGAGTTCGGATAACTGACATTTCAGATAATTGATGTTTGGATAATCAATGCTCTACTGCACAATTCAACTCTTACTTCACAGACAGTACAGCATCTCTAACCATGTATTCTCCAAGATCTAATCATAACCCTACACAACAGTCAAGCATCACCACATCAACTTTCACCTTCAGACTTGTACCAACATCCTATATAAACCTACTCTCTTAAACTCAACCCATGTTCTACTTCAGCTAATGACTTTCCAAGTGAGTACCTTAAAATAGCAGCCAAAAACATTGCCTATCCTGTCTCAAGCCTTATAAATAGGTCAATCCCTTATAAATAGGTCAATCCCGGAATCCTGTGTTTCCTCTCTCTGGAAAAAGTCACACATTATCCCTCACCACAGAGGAGAAATTCAAAAAGCAGTACTAACTTAAGATCTACAGCAATTTTATCCCCCCTCCAAAATACTTGGAAAATATATTCATATACAAGTGCTAAACTATCTCCTGTAGGAAGAACTCCTAGCCCCCACACAGCATGGCTTCAGTCCTTCCCATAACACCAACACTGCACATGCATATGCGCGTGTACACACAGACACACACACACACACACACACACACACACACACACACACACACACACACACACACACACACACACACACACAGTCAATAAAAACTAAAGATAACAGCAAACTAGTCTCCTCCTTAATTTTAGACTTGTCTAAAGCCTTCAACACAGTTTGTCAGAGCAAACTTCACCTTCAAATGTCTTCATTGGGTTTCTCTCACCCTAGCCTTCTATAGTTCAAAAGCTGCCTATCCAATAAGTATTGGTCAGTAAAATGGCACTATACCCCCCTTCCTTACCTCCCAGTCACCATCAGTGCAACACAAAGCTCTATCCTTGGTCCCCTCCTCTCTAACATTCTCGCCAACCCTCCACACATCCACACAACAAGCCTCCCTATTACAATTCCCAGATGACTCCACACTCATTTGCACATCTTGACAACATGAGACCTCCAAAAATGACTCAAAGTTTTAATAGCCATTGAAACACTGAAAAAGAAGTTATATACTTACCATAATGTTCCATGTGTGTTGTCCACCTCGTCCTTTATTCTCACTGGGGCGGGGGGCAGATCTGATCTGTCGGATCCGTAACCACCATTACATAAGCTGGAGGTCCTCGGTTAAGCTCCTTGGCATTTTTCCCTACCCATAATGCAACTCCCCTACCACCTCAGATCTTGTTTGCCCTCAAGCAGTGACCAGGAGAAAATATCATAGACATATCTTATATAAACATACTAGAAACCATATTCTTTCAGAGGCGGTAAAGTCCCATAAAGATTCAATTAGAGCTACTTGGTCTCCCAGGAAGGGGTATGGTGGGTGTGTTGTGAGAATAAAGGTTGAGATGGACAACACACATGGAACATTATGAAAAGTACATATCGTCTTTATGTGATGTTATCAATCTCATCTTTCTTCTCACTGGTGGGACTGCATCCCTAGCTACCGGACTCTTGGGTGGCTCATGGGAGAATATTCCTCAAAACCAAAAAAAACAAAGGATGCTCCACTCCTAGATGCCAAAAGCAATTTGCAATAAGTAACAAAGGTATGTGACTTAGCCCATGCAGCTGCACAACAGATACTGTCCAAAGGCAATCTGGCTTGGAAAGCTGCCAAAGTGGCTACTGACCTGGTGGAGTGAGCTTTGATAGGATTAGGGATAGTCTTCTTGTTAGAACTGAATATGAACGATATACATTGTGAAAGCCAGTTGGATAGTGTTACTTTAGAAACTGGTTGGCCTTTCCTAACCTCCAAATAGGAAATAAAAAGTTGATCTGACTTTATAATTTCTGATGTCTTGTGCAAATAGAAACATAACTGTCTGTGAATATTTAATAGGTGCAAAGTGTACTCTCCCTTGTTTTGAAAATTTGGAAAGAACACTGGTAAGTCAACAGACTGATTTATGTTACTCTCCGAAAATACTTCAGGTAAAAAGGAAGTGTTAGTGCATAAAGACAGACTGTCCTTGTGAAAAATGATATATGGAGGTTTGGTGGATAAGGCCTGTAACTTTGAAATTCTCCTTGCCGAAGTAATGTCAACTAAAAGGAGTGTTTTCCAAGAGTGATATTTAAATTTGCATGTAGCAGACGGTTCAAATGGAGGGGAGACAATCTTTGACAACACAAAATTCAAGTCCCAAGGCGGAACAGGGTTTCTGTAAGGGGGTTGAATTAAGGTAGTTCCCCTGAGGAGTGCTTTAAAAAGACTGCTTGACATTATAGCACACCCTTTATCTCCTATGTGAAAATAAAAGATTGCTGCTAACTGAACCCAGATAGTAGAAGCAGGGGCTCCCTCATTGAATAACTTAGTTAAGAATTCTAGGATAGAATGTAATGGAGCTGTAAATGGATCTACCTGATTAAGATTGGACCAGCCCACAAATCTTTCCCATTTGATTTTGTACAATTTTTTTTTCAAAGAATTTTATTAATTATTAAAATGAACAAATATTTCCATGAAATTATAAATTTTTTTCTTTAAAGTTAAAAAATAAGAAAATAAAAAAGCAAACCTTCTAATATATAAACCAATGTAACTAAACTATGTACAAAGACGTTCATCACGCAAAAAAAAATCTTAATGTAGCTGTAGGATTAATAAAAATCATCTGTTTGCATAAATTAATAAACTATTTTTCTAGAAGTTCATAGATGATATTCCAAGAATTATATAATGTAGTATTCCTAGATTATCTAGATTTAATAGTTAACATTTCCAAATTACACATTTCAAAAAGTATATTTTAAATTCCAAAAATGTAGGTGCTGTACTAGATTTCCAATTCTTAGTGATTGTTTTTCTAGCTATAGACCAAACCAAAGGGTTCTTATTCTCTTTTACACAATCAGGAACAGGAGTATTAAATAAAACAAGTGATTTAGATATAAAAAAATTATCAGTAAAAATTGTTTCCAACAAATTGATATCATCCCAAAATGTTCTTAAATATATGCAATTATAAAACATATGAGACCAGTCAGCATTCAATATTATATCTCCAACATTATATTCTTTTTAGAAAATATACTTATATTGTGAGGAGTGATAAACGATCTATTTAAAAATCTCCATGTGAATAATTTCCATTTTAAAGAAGTAGTAGTCATACTTGCTGATTGTAAAATATTCAATTTGTCTTTCTCAGAAGGGGGATTATTATTAATTAAAGAAAAATATTTCCAATAATTATCTGAATGTGTATCTAAATCACATTTAATTGCCCTATAAATGTTTGATAACTTGTTATTAGCAGGAGATTTATGCAAAACTGATAAAAATCATATAATGTATTAGCTTGGGAATTTTTTCCCTAATTATACGAGACATATAATCCAATTTATTTAATACATACCGTCTAGCTTCTTGAAGCTCTAACCATAAACATGAATCAAGTTTATACTCTTCCAAGAGTAAACTATTGGATTTTATCTCATTATTTATCATCATTTGGTGCCAAATGTTAAATGCTTTTGCTGAAATATAGACATTTTTGTATAATCTGAAGAGAAAATAGATCTGTGTGTGTAGGCTATAGGGAAGGGTAAAAAAAGCCAATCCTTATATATTATATTTAAATATAAAATTTTTAAATGATTTTAAAAGAAAAACTATATACTTAGAGTTAAAACTCAGAGAAGAAAATGTAGAAATATAATCTTTTAACCTCCAAATAAATGGATTATTAATTATATTTAGCTTATAGGAACTGTTTATATCTTTGGTATTTTGTGACAATACCTCTATAAACTCTTTCCACTTAGCATTGTATTCCACATCGATGAGATGAGAGATTGTATTGAATACATTTCTAAATTTGGTAATGCTATACCCCCATTATTCCAATTATACATATGGTATGTTATTCTTGGCTTATTTGGTAACCACAAAAATTTCTGAATCATTGAATTAAATTTTTTAATTATATGGTAAGAAGGGGGTATAGATAAATATTGAATTATATATAAGATTTTGGGGAGAAGGATCATCTTTATTATTAAAAGTTTATCATCCATAGAAAAGGGTAATTTGTTCCATTTATTTATAATTTGTTCCATTTATTTATTAAATTTTCTATCTGTAATAGACTTTTATTATAATTTATTTGAATGGTATCTTTAATATTGTTAGTAATAATTATACCTAAAAATGCTATTTGTTGAGACTGAGCTATATATTCATTATATATAAGGTATATTGTATTTTTTTAACCTGTTAAAATAATTTGTGTTTTATTATTATTAAAAGTAAGGCTGGATTTTTTTTGAAAATATTCCATGTTTTTAAAAAGTTTTTGTATAGATTCCCTTCAACTCCTAAGAGTAATCGATACGTCATCTGCAAACATTTGTATTGTAGAGGATATAGTGGGGTTTAATTTGTATCCTTCAATATCTGTATCATGTCTTATTAAATTTGCCCATGGTTCCATAACTAATGAAAATAAAAGAGGGGATAAAGGATATTCCTGCTTAGTACCTTTTACTATTGGTATATTTTGAGATATACTAGTACCAATTTTAACATAAGCTTGGCTATCTTCATATAACAGAGTGATACGATTGATAAAATTATTGGCGAAATTTAATTCCTTTAATAGAGTGAACAGATATTCCCATGTAACTGAGTCGAAAGCACAATTTATATCTAAACTAACTAGGGTTAAATTTGTTTTAAGATTTTTCACCGAATCAATTAAAGTTAATATTCTTTTAATGTTATCATATGAAGTTCTCTATTATAAACCCCATTTGATCACTATCAACTAATTTGGGTAAAAGTGTTTTAAGCCTTTCTGCATAAATGGACATAATCTGTAATCAGTGTTTAATAGGGAGATGGGTATATAGGAGGTACACTTAGAGGGATCTTTGTTAGATTTTAAAATAGGAGAAAGTGTATTACTAAGAAGGTGGAATTATGTTTTTGTCCTGAACAAGATTAAATACTTTATAGAGCATTTATAGGTAGTAATTTGTAAATTTCAGGAATGATGCCATCATTACCTGGTGCTTAATTTTGCTTTAATTTGGTAATGTGAGTTTGAAGTTCTTTGAAAGATATTTGTTTATCAATAGAAATCCCTTGTTCCTCTGAAAGTCTCGTTTTAGTGCATTTATTAATAAATGTTTTTATTTCCTCTTTAGAGTTAATATCAGTAGTTGTTTGGTTGATGTTTATAAAAAACTCTCTAAATTCAGTTAATATATTATGAATTTCCGATACCATTTTTCCGTTTTTTAGGGGAGAATACTTCATTAATATGATTAAATCTATTTAATCTTTTCATTTTATTAGCAAGAATTTTAAGGATTTAGGGTTAGAAGAGAAATTTATAAACTTGAATTTTTCTATATTGATCATAGTTTTATGTTTTAATATTTCTAGATATTTATTATTTAACATATTTCTTTCTTTTATTTTATCTGATATATCTTTATCAACCATATTACTAAGTTTTAAAGTGTCTAATTTACATTGTATATCTTGCAGCTCTTTATCCCAAGCTTTCTTTTTTTGTTGTTGTACCAATTCAATATCCTACCATATAGATAAGCTTTTAGGGCATCCCATATGTAACTTTCTGATATATCATTAGTACTGTTAAGTTCTAAAAAATTCTGTACTTCTGTAGAAATTAAATCATTAAAATCTTTTAATTTTGTGATATAAGCTGGGATCATTTTTATATGAATATTAAAATTTGGATTGACTACCACTTCAAAAATGATAGAATTATGATATGATAAAGGACATGAAATCACTGCTGATTTGTTTAAGGAATCTGTTAAATTATTAGAAGTAAAAACTCTATCTATCCTTAAGTATGAGTTATGTCTATGAGAAAAAAAGGTGTAAAACAAAGTAGTAGTATCTGCAAAATAATTTATATCTTTCAAAAAATAAGTATCTGAAAAGTCTTTTAATAATTTAGATGATGTAGATATTCTTCTCTTCCCATTAGTACTAGAGCCTTTGTAATCTAGAATACAATTGAAATCTCCTGCCAAAATAATGCTCCCTTTAGAGAATAGTACAATTTGATCTAGATGCTGTTTCACTGTGTTTATCCCTATTCCTGAGATCCAATATATGTTAATCAATGTGAAATATATATATATATATATATATATATATATATATATATATATATATATTACTATTTCTATGGTGACTGCACAAAACATTCCTTTATTATCCTTATATGTATCTATTATTTTAGGAAAAGGCATTATACTGTTCCATAGGATAGCTACTCCTCTCTTTTTCTTAGTATGTTCAGAACTTACTAAAATCTTATATGTTTTAGATTCAATTCTGAATATATCCTCTGTTATTAAGTGAGTTTCTTGTAAAAATACTAGCTGGGATTTATGTAACTTAAGATATCTAGTTAAAGTCCTCCTTTTATTAGGATTATTTAAACCATTAATGTTAACTGATATACCTTTTAGTGTAGTCACTGAAAATTAAATGATGTAAATATAAACATACTGATCTAAGAAATACACAAGAATATATCTAATAGGAATACTATTATGATCATTAGAACAAACAGTGTAAGAATATCATATTCTTAAAATTAAGGTTGTTTCCTACTACATAAGATATGAACGTCTGAAAAGATATTAGAAAATATTTATAACATAAACATGAAACAAAATAACCAACCCGAACCCCTCTGGAGTTTAAAACTCCTAACTCGAATGACATCAGTCACTCTAATCGACCTATCAAAAGCAGTATCCAATCAGCACCTGCCTAAATGTCTATAGTCATAACTATAAAAATAAGGCTTCTCATCAATAACAAACAATTTTTTGTATGAACCAAATATATAGATATAATGTTGTGTCAGTTACTAAATTGATGACAGCTATATCTTATGAATAAAGTACAGAATTTTCTTACATTAGTTAGTAGGTTATTAAGAACTACTATGATCTATTAGTTCACTCTTCTGTTTTAAAGTAATCACATTTCATAAAAACCTTAAAAAGAGACTATGGCATTCTTTTATTACAGAAATATGGCTAATAAAGGCTGAAGTGTGATATATAGTACTGCCATAGGTGATCAACTAAATGGAACATAGTTGTAAATGAATCACCTAAGGGCCTACAATAACCACTAACATTGGCAGCTAATAAATAAGATGCTAATAAAAGTGATTTTACTAACAATCAACTAACACACTCATTGTTCTGAAAGAAATGAACAATGCATTTCTTTGCCAGAAACCAAATATAGTGATTACTCATAAAACCAACAACATCCTGCTAGTTTTCTTATAACCAAACACCCCGGTGCAGTCTTTCATAGAAGAGTGACTAATAAACCTTAAAAGTCTGACCTTCCATTCATTGCATTAATTTGAGTTACCTCAAAGGGTCCATCACCATACTGAAAACTAGTGAAAAGGTCATATTAGTTCAAAGAAGCAAGGTGCTTAAATAGCTCCTGTATACTATATAAAAGCCTTATTTAAATATAATGAGCTTTTTATTATTCAATTATAGCTTATACCATCTTTGAATTTTGAAAAGCTATTTCATTAACAAAAGATGAAAATTTCACATTTTCTAATGATAAACAGATCTAATTATTTTTAATGCACCTGTCCTTGAAATATTATTGCTGCCTATGTGGTACATCCCTATCAGCCTATTACACAAATGCATTCATTCATAAAATAACTGAGATAACCTATTATATACATCGATACATTTAACATTTTGATAAATGCTTCATGAATATTTTCTCAGAAAGTCTATAGTTATAAAAAATGTACATGTAACACAAGTATATAAACAGCTTGTAGCATTATTAAATCTTCCAAAAATGCACAAATCACAACTAGTATTTCTCATCAAGATATAGGCACCCTTGTCATACACAAAGCAAATATTTTATGAGAATACTGTTCGTATATAAATACATAAGGCTCAAGAATACCTATGATGATCAGAAAAAGTATTTAGGCTACATGCGTAGTACAATCCCTATTTATTTAAGAGATTATTGCATATAATGTCTTACAATAAGTTGAAACTAGTAATCTAGTTATATCTTCTTTCCATATGCTGTATGAGGAAACAAATTTGATTCAGTAGCTTCCCGGTGAGGATTAGACGATCAATTTACTTGCGACATCTACATGATGACGTTTTAAGAAAGCTCCGAGCTTTCCAGCCACGATGGATACCACAGTCTCGAGCTCATCATGAAGATGAAGCTTTCAAAGTTCCGGCTAGAAATAGTAAGTAAAACATTACTTAACTACATATAAGGCAATGTCTCAAGACTCCCTCTATACAGAGAGAGATGAGAAAGAAGAAGAAAAAAAAAAACCTCGCATACACAACACGAAGCAATGACAGCTATCAAGCAAAGCTTCACCACACTATCAACCAGAGTCTCCGGTTAATCTCTGACCAAAGCACACAGGCACCAAAACATACAATTAACACAAACACACATGTCTCTACAGTGCTAGAGCACCAAACCAGAGCCTCCAAATAAACACACCAACAACTCAGAAACGACAACAAAGCCTTACCATTACTCCAGCCACACTGCCACTCACATCCTGGGTCAGAAGTACCATCACTAGCACAGCAATTCTGCAACTATAAATCAGGCCATCATACAAGATTCCTTTAACAAACAATTAACCATAAATCAACTAAAATACAAATACAGCAACTGTAACTAAATAAAAGTTTTCCAACCACTATAAGAACCAAAATCAAGATAAACAAATATGCCCCCTAATGATAAGCACCACTACAAGACATCCGGAAGCAAAGATATCCGAGACAGGAGAATCACTGCATCCATGAGAATCAAACCAATAAACATTAAGATAATTAATCTTAAACAAACAGTACAAATGAAAAAAAAACCCAACAAACGACTATTCTACAAAACAAAATAGACAACTATTTAGTTAACCAATTTACATTATATTAAATATAATACCAAAAGCTCACCTGGATGTCTGGTTTCATTTCCCCAACTGAGTGAATCAAGTGCAAATATGTACTTGTTACGATTCATCTTTTGATTTTTTTTTTTAAGGTCAAATGTTTTCCAAGTGCTGTTCTCAGCATTTCTTTTAAGACTAGGACTGGCCCACTCCATTTCATCTATGTTTTTCAGTATGTTATTAGAGTTTATATAAGTTATTGCATTGTCTAGGTCGTCAAAAATTTTAAAACCATCTTGATAAAATATTTTCAGTCTTGCAGGAAAAAGCAAATGGATTTTTATTTTATTCTTTTTTAGTTCTCTGACTAAAGGCAAGAAAATTTTCCTTTTTGATAATACTGAAGAAGAATAGTCATTATCAAAGCGTATAATATTGTCCTTCAGTTTGACTGGGGATTTTGCCCACGCAGTCTTTAATACCATTTCCTTATCATGGGCTGATAGGAACTTTACAATAACAGATTTAGTATAATTACTCTTGGTGTTTTTAGATTTCACCATTGATCTATGGGCTCTTTCAATACCATATGAAAGAGCCTCCGGCAGTTCAAGTACTTCAGGCAACCAGGAAGATAAACATTTTTCCATATTATTTCTCTCTATGTTATCCGGTAAGCCAAAAATTCTCAGATTATTCCTACGGTACCTGTACTCAAGGTCATCAACCTTTGTCTGAAGAAGAGAATTTTGCTTTAACAGGAACTCAACATTATGTTCACTCTCCTGAATACTGTTATCCATATCACTTAATGCAGTTTCCATTTCTGAAATCTGCTTCCCCTGTTGCAATAAATCTTCATGTAGAATGTCCATTTAGTGAGAACACTTTTCTTTGAAATTGTCAATTTTTATATCCATTTTGTCTATTTTGACAGTTAGTTCCTGAATAGTAGTTAGTAATGACTGTAGTTCTTTTTTGATAGTTGTCTCTTGATGAGAAGATTTAATGAAGCTCATCCTGTTCTTTTACTGTAGTACTTCCAAGTATAACTTTGACAGGAAAACTTAAAATCTACTTGAAATTTTTTATATACTACCCTAATATATATTTTAAAGAAGTAATTAAAATAAAAAAACTATTATCAGGGATGTTTATATCAATATTTCCTGTCAATAAAGTTCTGTAAAGGCAGAGCTGATAAGAAAAGCTGCTACTCTGTGCTCATCTTGGCCACGCCCCCCGATTTTGTACAATTTTTGAGTAGACTTTTTTTGGAAGATAGCAAAATGTGTAACTGGAGAAGAAAGTAGAGGAAACCTGGACATCATGAGAACTGGAGTAGCTAAGTTGTTAGCTTGAGACTGTCTAGACTGGAATGAACCATTCCTGAAGGATGAGTCAGTAGATCTGAAGCTGGGTCCAGGACCCATGGTCCCTCAAGTAAGTGAGGCCGTATAAAGATGAACCATATCTGTCAAGGCCAATAGGGTGCAATTAGGATCATTGTGGTCTCCAGTGAACTTGCTTTCTGTAGAACCTTGAGGATTAGGGATATTAGTGGGAAAACAAAGAAGTCCAGGGGGCAATCGTGTACAAGTGTCTCTTGGTGTCACCCCCGTTAGGGGGATCAAGGCAAAGTAGTTGCTGTATTTGGCATTGATGGGTAACGCAAAGAGATTACAGCAAGGCTGGCCCCATTTCCAGAAGATCTCCTCTGCAAATTTCTGAGGGATCACTCGTGCAACCATAGAATGGCTCTGCTCAGTTTGTCTGCAATCACGCTGGATTTCCCTGGGATATACACTGCTATGAGAAGGTGGTTAGAGGCCTCTTGCCCATTGCCAGACCCCGAGGGCTTCTTGACATAGGGGGGTAAGATCTGGTTCCTCCTTTTTTGCTTATGTACCAGACTACAGACATGTTGTCTGACTGAACTGCTATTGTACCTAGAGGGATGGAGTCCTGAAATGCTTGCAAAGCCAACAGCACCGCCCTAATCTCTAGAACATTTATGTGCAAATGGGCCTCATGTTGTTGCCAAATGCCTTGGTCTGTCTTTCCCAGATAATACCCCTCCCACCTTATCTGGGAAGCATCTGTGGGCACCGTAGCTTGCGGCTGAGAAGGAATAAAGGGGTTGCCCTGAGACACCAGGGTACAGTTGAGCCATCACTGAACGTCCCTTTTGCATGAGTCGTTTATTACAACCTTGTGTGTCATCCGGAGATCCACAAATGACAATTGTGTCGAAAGTAAACACTGGAGGATTCTCATATGAAAACAAGCTAGAGGTAGTAGAACAATTGAAGCTGCCATTTTCCCTAGAACCTGTAGAACTAGCTTGGCAGGAGCCAGTCTCTTCCTGCTCAGTATCCTTGCATAATGTCAAAGGTCATGTACCCTGTCCTAAGGAAGTTTTGCTGACATCACTTTTGTGTTTATCTGCGTACCTATGAATACCAAGGATTGACATGGCTCTAGCACAGATTTTTCATAATTTATGGTAATCCCTAGGGAGGAACAAAGTTGTAAACTGCAGTCCCTGGTTTGTCGCAAGAGATGTCTGGTCGGGGCGGTAATGAATCAGTCAACCAGATATGTAAACACGCAGAGGTGAACTGCCATTACAGGTGTGCACTTGGTGAACACTCTGGGGGGGCTGCAGTGAGACCAAGAGGCAGAGCACGAAACTGAAGTTTACTGGCTCCAAACCTGAAGCGTAAAAACCTTCTGGATTGCCTGTCCATTAGAATATGGTAGTACGCATCATGAAGGTCTATGGAGCACATCCAATTGTCTTTTTCCAGAAGTGGAAGTATCGACTGCGGTGTTACCATCCAGAACCTGGATTTTTGGATGTTTTTGTTCAGATTGCTGAGATCCAAAATGGGTCTCCAGTCCCGTTTTCTTTTTTTTTCAAACATCTTTATTAAATTTACACATATGACAAGGGCAAGCTTACATTTACATAAATGAAAAACATAGAAAATGATATCACTTTAGCTGTAAACAGTTTACATTACAGACACCACTGAAACAACTGTAGTTGTAAACATTATACATCACTTACAAACCATCCAGTCATTGTCAGTTAAGCATTATATAGCTCATTCAAATCGCCTCTCTTAAACCTCATTCCTGCTCTGCATATATTGTTCCCACAGTTCCCATTTTTTTCCTATGTAGTTTTCTCCTTGCCTTTTCTAAAGATCCCAATTCCAGTTGTTTTATCTCTGTCACTATATTCACTACTTCTAGTAAAGTTGGTCTAGACTATGATTTCCATTTTCTAGTAATTGGCAGCCACCATAATTAGACTCAGCAATGCTTTACTATGTCTAGGCAATTCTGATTCTGTAGCATAACACAAAAAAAAAATCTCCCAGTCAGTCCACTCCACTCATCCAGCATCTCCAACAGAGCGAATCCCAAAAGTCTGCCAGCTCATCACACTTACCTCTTTCTTGCCCATCGCACCTCCAACATTTGCTATCCGCCTGAGGAAAAATTCTTTAGAGTTTACTTGGGGTATAGAAATACCTGTGTAAACACTTCCAGGCAAAGGTCCTAAATCATCCAGACTTTGCTGCATATTTGGGATATATACATATATCCCCCATTTACCCTTTGTGTATTGGTTATCCAATCTCTCTTACCAATCCTTTCTAAGCTCCTCTGACTGATTCTTACTGCAACCAGATTTAGCGCTTTCGGCTACAACATATAGCCTTCATCAGAATAAATTTCTTTCTCAACATCCACTTTTTTATAAAAAATGTGAACCAATCACAAATACACAGCAATTAACATAATAATGACCAATTACATTCTGAACCATTAATTACATTTCATCTAAAACATATGTCCACTAATTTGTTAAAACATTAAAATATTAACTGAATTTATTTCTAAATAAAATGCTGGAATTAAAATTTTCCAACATACTATATTGTAAAACAATATATATATATATATATATATATATATATATATATATATATATCTGTATGTGTGTGTGTGTGTGTTGTTCTGTATGTGTGCTGATTTTGTATTTTTCTCATATTTTATAAGCTTTCTCTTGCAACAAAGGGGCTATTGAAATGCTTTCATTTAGACCGGGGGAACATGGCTGCTGTTTTAAATTGCCACTGGGTTTCCCTCTTCTTCAAGAGATGTTCCAGTCACCCCCCCCCGGGGTTGGGCTTGACCTATTCCAAAATAACAAATAAAAACTTATTAAATTGGGAACAGGCCAGTGAGTGTTTATATAATGAACTAGTTAACTTTTTATTTTTAATCTAAAACCATAGAAAAAGAGACGCTGACAGCTGCAAAATTCCAACAAGGCCTTTACTAGTGCAAAAACACAAGCGCTTTCACAAAATGAGCTTCCTCAGGTGTACATCAAGCACTAATGAGACACACCTATATATACACAATACAAATCACATGATGCAAAACAATTAACATCCTGCTCAAAAAATGCTTGAACATATATATAAAAAATATATATAAAAATATACACATAATAAATAAAACCTAAACAATAAATATAAACCTTATTTAATATATGTTGAATACTAAAACAACAAATAAACACTTTAAAATCATCTTTTCAGTGGCCTCATTTTCAATCTAGGTTTCAAGGGAATGCATTCATTGAAACCATGCCCTTCCGTACTTCTCAACCTGGTAATCCAGATAGCTTCTAGATTCTCAGTCCTATTATACATGTCACCCTGTCTAATACTCTCATGTAATAAACCAATCACTCTAAAGCCAAAAACATGAACATGAACATGTTTTGTTCTATCGTAGATTTGTAGACAATGTTTTTATCCTTTGGGATGGAGATGAGGAATGTTTGTCTAGATTTTTGCTGCATATTAATAAGTCTACAGATTATTTGCAATTTACACATAAGATATCTTATGGAGGTTTAGATTTTTTGGATGTAGCAGTACTGAGAGACCCGGAAGGGAATGTATATACCAAGCAGTATAGGAAGAGTTGTCATGTTAAC